>NC_135882.1:99756114-100502122 GCF_964194155.1 Cetorhinus maximus
AGGGTATACAGTGAATCAGTGTTTACCATGTGAACTGGCAATCTAATTTTCACAGGAAAAGAGCTGTTCAGAAAACTGAACCTTTAGACAGTGATGCACGAGAACACCCAGAAATGTATATGCACATTTAGCATCAGTCCTGCCCATTTACCTAACACTGCACTTTTATATTAAACATTATTTGCCAAACAAGGGTCCATTTTCCAAGTACATGAGACCTACTTGCACTAGCTTAACATCCTCTCATAAATTCATGCAGAGATTCACATTGGGCAGGATTTTCAGGTCGTTGGGTGGGCACGGCAGGCGGGCCCAGGAGCGGCTGGGAAACAGTCCGCCGCCCGCGATCAGCCCTCGACCACGATTTCACGCTGGCTGGCCAGGGAGCTGAAGGATTTTAAAATCAAGAATAAAGATTTTGAAAATGTGAAAAACATGTCCCTACCTAGGACTCACTCACATGAACAAAGACGTAGTAAAAAGTCTGTCAAAGCAATTTTTTAAATTAATGTTGGAAATCTCATTCTGCCCATTGGGTTGGATGGGCAGTGAAAAATAGCTTTTAATTAATTGATTAATGGCCTTATTAGGCCTCTTAATTGTCAGCAGGCTCACTGCCGACTCTCACGCATGCCCGGTGACCGAAATATTGCGTGAGTGCGCAATGACATCGGGGCGCTCACCCGACGTCATCACATGCTACTTTACGACCAATCGGGTCGGGCACGCACCCGCCGCAGGACATCAAATTCTGCCCATTGTTTTCTGCAAATTTGCAGGTCATTCCCCAAAACACACATCTCAGTCATTAACGAAGATAGTAAAGAGCAAAAGTCTCAACATTGATTCCGTGAAACACCAGCCTGCAAGCAGATGCAACTTCATTAACAACAACTTCCTGCCTATGGACATTTGGAAAATTCTTAAGCCACTGCACCAGCTTACAACTCATTCCACAAGATTTATAAGGTGACCACTTGCGAGTTTCCTTATAGAAGATTTTCTGAATGCCCAGATAGACAATATCCATTAATTTAGTAAAATCTTCAAAAAATTGAAGTAAGTTAGTTAAGACACAATCATTTTCAGAAGACATGTTCAGTCTCCCTGCATGATGAGGCCTTCTCTACCTAAACTGATCAAATAGTAGTCGCATAATATTGTAAGTACTAAAAAGCCTGTTCCCTTATTACTGTCATCTTTCTTTCTATCATGTGATATGGGAATCTCTGGCAAGGCCAGTATTTATTGCCCACCCCTAATTGCCCTTCACCTTTGTGAAGTGCTGTTAGGAAGTTCCAGGATTTTGATCCAATGACAGTGAAGGAATGACTGCAAAGTTCCAAGTCAGGATGATATGTGCAGGGGAATTGCAGATGGTGATGTTCCCATGCGTCTGCCGCCCTTATCCTTCTAGGTGGTTGAGATCACATGTTTGAAAGGTGCTGTCGAAATAGCCTTGATGAGTTGCAGCAGTACATGCTGTAGATGGTTCACAATGTTGCCACTGTGCACCCATGGTGGAATGAGTTAATGTTTAAGTTGGTGAATGGGATGCTGTTCCAATGCAAAAACAGAATTACCTGGAAAAACTCAGCAGGTCTGGCAGCATCGGCGGAGAAGAAATCAGTTAACGTTTCGAGCCTTCATGGCCCTTCGGCAGAACTGAAGCATAGTTAGAAGAAGGGAGAAATATAAATTGGTTTAAGGTGGGTGGGGGGGGGGGGGTGGGGGGGGATGGTGGGAAGAGAGAGAGAGAGAGACATTGAGGGTGTGGTGATTGTGGAGATGAGCAGATAATCAAAAGATGTCACAGACAAAAGGGTCAAAGAGGTGTTGAAGGTGGTGATATTTGTCTGAGAAAAGTGCTAATTAATAATGGAAGACAGGATATTCAAAGTACAGCTCTAGTGGGGGTGGGGTGGAAAGACTAACAAGGTTTTAGTTTAGATTTAAAAATAATGGAAATAGGTGGGGAAAGAAGAATCTATATAAATTATTGAAAAAAAAGCGGGGGGGGAGGGGGGGAGAAGAAACGGGGTGGGGATGGGGGGAGGGGGAGTTTAAGATCTAAAGTTGTTGAATTCAATATTCAGCCCGGAAGGCTGTAAAGTGCCTAGTCGGAAGATGAGGTGCTGTTCCTCCAGTTTGCGTTGGGCTTCACTGGAACAATGCAGCAAGCCAAGGACAGACATGTGGGCAAGAGAACAGGGTGGAGTGTTAAAATGGCAAGCGACAGGGAGGTTTGGGTCTTTCTTGCGGACAGACCGCAGGTGTTCCGCAAAACGGTCGCCCAGTTTGCGTTTGGTCTCTCCAATGTAGAGGAGACCGCATTGGGAGCAACGAATGCAGTAGACTAAGTTAGGGGAAATGCAAGTGAAATGCTGCTTCACTTGAAAGGAGTGTTTGGGCCCTTGGACGGTGAGGAGAGAGGAAGTGAAGGGGCAGGTGTTGCATCTTCTGCGTGGGCATGGGGAGGTGCCATAAGTGGGGGTTGAGGAGTAGGGGGTGATGGAGGAGTGGACCAGGGTGTCCCGGAGGGAACGATCCCTACGGAATGCCGTCGGGGGGGTGAAGGGAAGATGTGTTTGGTGGTGGCATCATGCTGGAGTTGGCGGAAATGGCGGAGGATGATCCTTTGAATGCGGAGGCTGGTGGGGTGATAAGTGAGGACAAGGGGGACCCTATCATGTTTCTGGGAAGGAGGAGAAGGCGTGAGGGAGGATGCGCGGGATATGGGCCGGACACGGTTGAGGGCCCTGTCAACGACCGTGGATGGAAAACCTCGGTTAAGGAAGAAGGAGGACATGTCAGAGGAGCTGTTTTTGAAGGTAGCGTCATCAGAACAGATGCGACGGAGGCGAAGGAACTGAGAGAATGGGATGGAGTCTTTACAAGAAGCGGGGTGTGAGGAGCTGTAGTCGAGGTAGCTGTGGGAGTCGGTAGGCTTGTAATGGATATTGGTGGACAGTCTATCATCAGAAATTGAGACAGAGAGGTCAAGGAAGGGAAGAGAAGTGTCAGAGATGGACCATGTGAAGATGATGGAGGGGTGGAGATTGGAAGCAAAATTAATAAATTTTTCCAGGTCCCGACGAGACTTCCGGGCTGAATATTGAATTCAACAACTTTAGATCTTAAACTCCCCCTCCCCCCATCCCCACCCCGTTTCTTCTCCCCCCCTCCCCCCCCGCTTTTTTTTTCAATAATTTATATAGATTCTTCTTTCCCCACCTATTTCCATTATTTTTAAATCTAAACTAAAACCTTGTTAGTCTTTCCACCCCACCCCCACTAGAGCTGTACTTTGAATATCCTGTCTTCCATTATTAATTAGCACTTTTCTCAGACAAATATCACCACCTTCAACACCTCTTTGACCCTTTTGTCTGTGACATCTTTTGATTATCTGCTCATCTCCACAATCACCACACCCTCAATGTCTCTCTCTCTCTCTCTCCCCACCACCCCCCCCCCCCCCCACCCCCCCACCCACCTTAAACCAATTTATATTTCTCCCTTCTTCTAACTATGCTTCAGTTCTGCCGAAGGGCCATGAAGGCTCGAAACGTTAACTGGATTTCTTCTCCGCCGATGCTGCCAGACCTGCTGAGTTTTTCCAGGTAATTCTGTTTTTGTTTTGGATTTCCAGCATCCGCAGTAGCCTTTAGCTGTTCCAATGGGCTGTTTTGTCCTGGATGATGTTGAGGTTCTTGAGAATTGTTGGAGCTGCACTCATCTAGGCAAGTAGAGAGTATTCCATCACACTCTTGACTTGTGCCTTAGATGGTAAACAGGCTTCAGGTAGACAGGAGGTGAGTTACATGCCTCAAAATTCCCAGGCTCTGAGCTGCTCTTGTAGCTACAATGTGTATAGGGCTGGTCCAGTTCAGTTTCTGGTCTATGGTAACCCCCAGGATGTTGATAATGGGGGATTCAGTGATGGTAATGCTATTGAGTGCCAAGGGGAGATGGTTAGATTCCCTCTTATTAGAGATGGTCACTGGCTGATATTTGTGTGGTGTAAATGATACTTGCCACTTATCAGCCCAAGCCTGAAGGCTGTCCAGGTATTGCTGCATATGGACATGGACTGCTTCAGTATCTGAGGAGTTGTGGATGGTGCTAAACATTGTGAAATCATCAGTGAACATCCCCATCCCACTATCCCAGCCGTGAAACCCTCCCAAATACGATCAAGTGGGGGGAATAGGACTGATTGGATTGTTCTACAAAGAGCCAGCATGGACTCGATGGGCTAAATGACTTCCATCAGTGCTGTAATGACTCTGTAGGCTGGATTTTATGCTCCCCTGTGGCAGGCATGAAGGCAGGTGGGGCACGTCACACCTGCACCGTGGCAGGTCACCACCCGTCTGCCTCCAGCCTGTCTGAAATTTTACGGTAGGTGAGGGAGGCGTCGGGCGGCCTGTCCGCCCTTGGGCCTATTGAGGCCCTTAAGTGGCCAATTCAGCTTTTGCTGTGAGGTCTGGTGTCAGGCAAGGAGGTGAACCTCTTTTGCGGGCCCCTGGACCATTGGGGGCAGCCCCAAGCTCATCACCATGTTTAACCCTCCCCCAGCCTTTTGAACCCGGCCCCCTAATGTCCCACCTCCTCACTGAGACCCCCAACCCCAGACTCACTTGGACCCCTCAGCAAGATGGGACTGCCTGCAGTCCCAGCTGTGGCCAACACTCCCAGCTAGCACTGCAAGGACTACAGACCACCAGTCATCCGAATGACTAGCAGACCTCTAAGCAGGACTTCTTCCCAATAAAGCGGCAGAAGTTTTGCCTTAAAGCAATTATTGCTGCTCCCACCATTTGATTGCTACAGAGATCGTGGGCAGGTTCCTCACCTCAGCATTTTACCTGGGGGTTAGTGAAGGTTGCTGACTGCGCCACCCTGTAAAATCCAGCTCTATGGCTCTATGGCCTGAATTTTTGTAAAGATGCAAGAACTCCGCCCCTTAGCCAAAATGGCACCAGAGCCCCAATTCCATAAGTCCCTTCCTCAGAACCAGCACCCACCACCATTGAGGGGTAGAAATGGCGGGGGCAGGAGGTATTTCATACATCCGCTGTTCATGGAGGCAGCTGCACAGGAGGAAAATATCTGAACCTAGTAGAGCTCTTATGTGAGATAAAGTACCCATTTGGGAGAGGTCAGCTGCCTCTTTGGGAGAAGTCAGGTGCCTCTTTAGGAGAGATGAGGTACCTCTTTGGAGGAGATCATGTGCCTCTTTGGGAGAGGTCAGGTACTTCTTTGGCAGAGGTCAGGTAGCCCTTTGGGAGATAAAGACAGAGTTAACATTTCAAGTCCGTATGACTCTTCTTCAAAGCTCTGAAGAAGAGTCATATGGACTCGAAACGTTAACTCTGTCTTTCTCTCCAGAGATGCTGTTAGACCTCCATCGTGTTGTGTGGCACTACCATCATGCTAAACGGGATAGATTTCAAACAGATCTAGCAACTCAAGACTGGGAATCCACACAGTACTGTTGGCCATCAGCAGCAGCAGAGTTGTACTCAACCACAATCTGTAACCTCATGGCCTGGCATATCCCCCACTCTACCATTACCATCAAGCCAGGAGGTCAACCGTGGCTCAATGAAGAGTGCAGCAGGGCATGCCAGAAGCAGCACCAGGAACACCTATAAATGAGGAGTCAACCTGGTGAAGCTATAACACAGGACTACTTGCATGCCAAACAGCATAAACAGCAAATGATAGACAGAGGTAAGCGATCTCACAACCAACGGATCAGACCTCCTCTGCAGTCCTGTCACATCCAGTCATGAATGGAAGTGGACAATTAAACAACTCATTGGAGGAGGAGAATCCACAAATATCCCCATCTTCAATGATGGGGAAGCCCAGCACTGCAGTGCAAAGGATAAGGCTGAAGCATTTGCTACAATCTTTAGCCAGAAGTGTCGAATGAAGATCCATCTCGGCCTCCTCCAGAGGTTGCCAACATTACAGGTGCCAGCATTCAGCCAATTCAATTCATTCCACGTGATATCAAGAAATGGCTGTAGGCACTGGATAGTTCAAAGACTATGGGCCTTGACAATATTCTGGCAATAGCACTGAAGACTTGTGCTCCAGAACTTGACACGCCCCTAGCCAAGCTGTACCGGTACAGTTACAACACTGGCATCTACCCAGCTATGTGGAAAATTACCCAGGTATGCCCTATACACAAAAAGTAGGACAAATCTAACCCGGCCAATTACCGCCCCATCAGTCTACTCTCAGTCACCAGTAAAGTAATGGAAGGGGACAACAACAGTGCTAACAAGAGGCACTTGCTTAGCAATAACCTGCTCACTGATGCCCATTTTGGGTTCTGCCAGGGCCACTCAGCTCCTGACCTCATTACAGCCTTGGTTCAAACATGGACAAAAGAGCTGAACTCCAGAGATGAGGTGAAAGTGACTGCCCTTGACATCAAGGCCACATTTGACCGAGTGTGGCATCAAGGAGCCCTAGCAAAACTGGAGTCAATGGGACTCAGGAGGAAAACTCTCCACTGGTTGATGTCAAACCTGGAACAAAGGAAGATGGTTGTGGTTGTTGGAGGTCAGTCATCTCAGCTCCAAGTCATCACTGCAGGAGTTTCTCAGGGTTGTGTCCTTGGCCCAACCACCTTCAGCTGCTTCATCAATTACCTTCCTTCCATCATAAGGTTGGAAGCAGGGATGTTTGCTGATGATTGCACAATGTTCATCACCATTCGCAACTCCTCAGATACTGAAGCAGTCCATGTCCAAATGCAGCAAGTCACAAGTGGCAAGTAACATTCGGGCCACACAAGTGCCAGGCAATGACCATCTCCAAGAAGAGAGAATCTAACCATTGCTCATTGATGTTCAATGGCATTACCATCACTGAATCCCGCACTTTCAATATCCTGGGGGTTACCATTGACCAGAAACTGAACTGGAAAGCCATATAATTACTCTGGCTACAAGAGCAGGTCAGAGGTTATCACCCTGCGATAAGTAACTCACCTTCTGACTCCCCAAAGCCTTTCCACCATCTACAAGGCACAAGTCAGGACTGTGATGGAATACTCCCCATTTGTCTGGATGAGTGCAGCTCCCATCGCACTCAAAAAGCTTGACATCGTCTAGGACAAAGCAGCCCGCTTGACTGGCACCACATCCGCAAACATTCACTCCCTCCACCACTGATGCAAAGCAGCAGCAGTGTGTACCATCTATAAGATGCACTGAAGGAATTCACCAAGGCTCCTTAGACAGCGTCTTCCAAACCCACGAACACTACCATCTAGAAGCACAAGGGCAGCAGATAGATGGGGACACCACTACTTGGAAGTTCCCTTCCAAGTCACTCACCATCCTGACTTGGAAATATATCGCCGTTCCTTCACTGTCGCTGGGTCAAAATCCTGGAACTCCCTTCCTAACAGCACTGTGGGTGTACCTACACCACATGGAGTGCAGTGGTTCAAGAAGGCAGCTCACCACCACCTTCTCAAAGTCAACTAGAGATGGGCAATAAATGCTGGCCTAGCCAGCGAAGCCCACATCCCATGAATGAATTTTAAAAAAGGCTCGGCCCTTAAATGGTTTGTGTCTCCAACTACAGCTTCCAGGAGGGTAGCTTAGATGCCCCATCTGGTTGTTAAAATACCCTCTAGACAGTCATCAGGTATAGCCATGGCTGCAAAGTCAGTCCATTTTTAAACAGAAAACTGTGAGAGTAAACTTTAGTCAGGCTCAGGAGAATGCTGGAAGGTAGTTAAAAGGTATGGGCATGAAGCCAATGACAACCACCACATTGAAAGCGATTTGGTCCCCTTGTCATTAGGGAGAAGCTGGCATGTTGCAGGCACTAGCCATGTGCCAAATGGCAGTGTAGCAGTGATGAGGAATGAAGTTCAGCAGGGATGCTGGCACCTCTCCTAATCGGGTGGGACGAGGATTATTGGGGTGAGGGGCAAGCAGTGGCAACCAGCAGTTTTAACATGGATCCAGGAGAAGCACTCCTGCTACTCTTGGTTCCGTATTCAGGTAAATAAAACATTACATACTGTTTTGTTGGCAACCTCCAGTAGTTCATTTAAAGTCCATTGGTTTGGCTGCTTTTCACCTAGAAGATGGATCACAGTTGCACGCCGCATATTGTGGTCAGTCAAGAACCAATTTTGTAAATGGTCCTGAAATAGGCAATAGGCCGATTTGTACATGCAACAAGCCTAACACCAGTTTCAGATGGGTGCCCTGAGCACCTACAGCAGGCTGTAGCAACATGGTGTGAAGCACACACAACACACCATATTCAACCCTTCAGGCGAACAACAGGTGCTACACCGTTCATTTTCTAAGCCATTATGTTCAAATTAAGCTAGAGGGCTCATTGATATGGGAAGCAAATCTTTTTCATCATTTGGTATTGTTTCATGAAGACAAGCTGTGTTACTTGAATTAAAGCTAACCATAATTGTTCAATTGTATGCTAGCTCACTGTGAAATAACGCACATCTGATATATCAGGCTGTGTCTTATCAATTGTTTTCTTGTCTACTTTTGAAGAGATTACAACAACTACATGGCTGAAAGATATAAATATCCAGTTCAGAACAGAAGGGGAGATTAATGCTGCACCCCTAGATTATGTTATCAAATCGTTAGATATTACATAGTACAGAAACACCCCTAAACGTAAGATGCTCAGAGAGCTTCCGGAGTCACCAGATCCCCCAAACTTAAGACAGTATCTAACTTAGGCAAGACTTCAAACTTGAAACAATTCCCACTAAACTAAGACAACACACAATCTTCACTTAATACTTCCACAAAAATGAAAATTGTCTCTATTTTAATTTGTATTCTTTAAGAATAGGATTACATTGTGTGATTTGTTCAGCCATCCGGAGTAAGCAAAATGGAAGCTTTGTGCATAATGGAGTTCTTAAAGAGACAAATAATCTTGGTTTTTCTTTATTTCTATTGTTACCATATGTTTTAGCAATTTTTTTACTCTTCTGTGGCTTTTGTGTTTTCTCTGCTTTGCATTTTTTAAATCTTGTTTTGGCCTCAGAACATATAGGGCAGAATCTTCTGCTCTTCGGGCAGGCCGGTCAGGAGCGGGCACGGGCGGGCACAGAGTCGATCGCCGCCCGTGATCGGCTGCGCGCCACCATTTTACGTGGGTGGGCCAATTAAGGCCCGCCCAGCGTGCCTGGTAACGCTCAGCGCTACCTGTGTGGACGGGGGGGAGGAGAGAGAGTTGAGGCCTGCGCTCTTTCGCGCATATGCACAGAAAAACGCAGAAATCTCCCTGAGGCATGGAGCTGCCTTAGGGAGATTAAGTTCAAATTGAAAGTTGAAAATAAAGACAGATTAAAATTATTTAGACATGTCCCCTCATGTGACAGCTGGGACATGTTTATGAAATGCGTGAAAAATATTTATTAATTTAATAAAACCTTCATGAAACCTCATCGGGTTTCATGAAAAACACGAAGGCCGCTTGGGCTCTTCGCCTGCCCGCCAACCTTAAGGTTGGACAGGCAGCCCTGACAATTATTTAAATCACTCTCCTAATGGCCTTAGCAGGCCTTTGACAGTTCGGCAGGTGCACAGCTGCCTCCGGCGCGCATCCGCTGAAGGGAAGGTAGGAATGACGTGTGGTGATATCGGGATGCACGTGCGGGGGCAGCCGCACACCTGCCCCTGCACGCCGACGTGAAATTTCTCCCCATAGAGAATATTTAGTCAATACGCAAAAGTGAGCAAATGTCATTTGAAAATAATGGAATTAATGGATTGAAAATAAGGTGGGCTCTACAATGAGCCAGCAATCTGTGTGCATTGTACATTAAAGTGTGCATTACCCCAGTCTCATGCACCTCCTAGCAGCTAGTTTTAGTACTGTACGAGTGGAAAGCTGGGAACAGCTTATGTGGCCAAGGATGGTGTGTGGTACAGGAGATGTACAAAAGAGAGATGAAAAAGATTCAGAAGGAGGGAGTACCATCCTCAAAAAATAAACTAAGTTCACCATCAAAAACGATAATAATGTTCCAGCATCTCTTAAAGAGTGGACATTTTACTTGTTGCTGTACTTAGGTCTGTTGTTTGTACACATTTTTCATATTAAGAATTGGATTTTGTTTTTCAAATCAGCAGACTAGAGAAAATTACTTTCATTTTGTCAGCCTCACATGCTTGCTTGTGACTACATGACTGTGTGAGAGTCCTATTATTCATCTTCAACACCCCTCAGTATAAAGTAAGGAAAGCTCAGTGGTTGCTGTTTTTGTTTTTGCATTTACTAAATAAACTGAGTTGATAGTGAATCAGTGTTATCTTGAGCAGAATCTGAAAATTATTTTAATAAATTGGAGTACACTCAAAGAATAAAACAATGTCTTTGGTAATGCATTATAAAGCTCAGATTTAAACATTGATCAAAAGTAAAAAAAAACATTGTACCTGGATTCCCCATTTATCTGCTGGTTTAGTTTGCTCCACTATTTGCTAATCACTTACTGTCCTTTCCTTTCAAAAATAGACTATTAAGTAAGTCACACAGAATGAGAAAAAATTCTGACATAAAAGCTTTCCTCAAATCATATGTTTAAAAATATCATAAACTATTAAAAGATTCAGCGACATATTGTTGTCAACTTTGATCTGAGTTTGATTTGTTGCAGTAATACCTTGACTTGTGTTGGATTTTTGCTATCAAGCATTTGTGGCCTTGTTGAGCTGCAATCAGCAGTCCCCTTATCACACGGTACTCAGGCTCCGATGCTATTCTTCTCTTTGGAAAAAGTAGTTTCTATTGTTGTAATGTGTTACTGTAATACTCAAAATATTTATGCTTCCCAGCATAAGATATGGATTGATTTGATGGCATTGGCTTATAATGGCTGTTTAAAGAGTAAATGCATTGTGACTTCATTGCTATATGCTTCATATTATGCAGATACTCTTATTTTGACAAAATAGGTTTTGTACATGCAAATGTTTCTTAGAATGAAGATAAATTGGAGGTATATATCATTCTGAAATATTTGGGAAATCTTCCAAACACTTACCAAAAATGTTTATTGGGAAATCAAAGAAATGCTCTCCGCAATTTTCATGTGTTTCTTTTAATGGAGGAAAATTGTGGGAAGTGTGCCCATAATTTCACAATATTTGCAGCCAGTGATTGAGGCTCTATGCCAGCAGAAGACACAAGATTCATTCCAGAAATAAGTCGTTAGAGTGAGGAAATTAGGGAAATTAATGTTAACAGAGAAAAGGTATTGGTGAAAATTAAGGGACTAAAATGTAATAAATTCCCAGGGCCAGATGCCCTACATCCTAGGATTCTAAAGGAGATAGCTGCAGAGATAGTGGATGCGCAGGCTGTGATTTTCAGAATTTCTTGGATTTGGGAATGGCCCCATCAGATTGGAAATTGGCAAATGTTACTCTGCTTTTCAAGAAAGGACAAGAGCAAAAATAGGGAACTGTTAGCCTATTAGCCTAACATCAGTTGTAGGGAAAATGCTGGAACCTATTATTAAGGAAGTCTTAACAATGCATTTAGAAAAGCAAAGTATGGTTAGAACAAATCAACATTGTTTTACTAAAGGGAAATCCTGTTTAACAAATTTATTGGAGTGTTTTGAGGATATAACTTGTAAGGTAGATAAAGAGGAACCAGTACATATAGTATATCTGTATTTCCAAAAGGCATTCATTAAAGTGCCTCACAAAAGGTTAAAAGGCAAGATAAGGACACATGTAGTTGGGGGTAATATATTAGCATGATAGAGGATTAGTTAACAAACAGGAAGCAGAGGGTATGCATAAATGGGACATTTTCAAGTTGGCAGGTAGTGAATAGTAGAATACTATAAGGGGCAGTGCTGGGGCCTCAGCTATTTACAATCTATATTAATGGCCTAGATGAAGAGGCAGAGAGTAATGTATCTAAGTTTGCTGATGATACAAAGCTAGGTGGAACGGTAAGCTGTGGGGACGATACAGAGAGGCTGCAAAGATATTTAGACAGGTTAAGTGAGTGGGCAGCAAAATGGCAGAGGGATTATAATGTGGGAAGCATGAAGTTTTCTTTGGTCAAAAGAATAGAAAAGCTGAATATTTTTTAAGGTGAGTGTGGTAATCTGAGGTGCAATACACCTTTAAGAGAACGTGAGCCACATGACTGTACGACCCAATAACTGTGTTGCACTGGATACAATGTTAATGTTAATAAGAGTAGGGTCTGTTTGGAGAAGCCCACATCATGTTAATGCTCTGTTGTCTGTGTAAATATATAGCATGTGCTTCACCTCATATTGGTCTCTGCTTCTGCGGTATATTGTTATCAATAAAATATACTGCACCTACCGACAGATAAGCATGCAACCAGTTTGCAAGCAAAACGACCCACAGTAGGTCATAACAGTGAGAAACCTGTGAGTGTTGATATTCAAAGAGACTTGATTGTGCTCGTACAATTAAGGAACACAAAATGCTAGCATTCAAGTACAGCAAACAATTAAGAAGGCACATGACATATTGGCCTTTATTGCAAGGGGATTGGAATACAAGAATAAAGAAGTCTTGCTAGAGCTGTACAGGGTTATGGTGAGACCACATCTGGAGTACTGTGTGCAGTCTTGGTCTCCATATTTAAGAAAATTTACACTTGCATTGGAAGAGGTACAGCAAGGGTTCACTACATTGGTCCTATGATGAAAGGCTGAGAAAATTGGGCCTATTTTGTGTGGAGTTTGGAAGAATGAGAGGCGATCTCATTGAGCTTGATAGTGTCGGCACTGAGAGATTGTTTCCACTGGTTGGGGAAGCCTGAGAATAAGAGGCTGATCATTTAGGGTTGAAATGAGGAGAAATTACTTCACTCAAAGGGTTGTGAACCTTTGGAATTTTCTACCCAGGGGATTGTGGAGGCTCCATCATTGAATAAAATTAAGGCTAGGATAGACAGATTTTTTGTCTCTCAGGGAATCAGGGAATATGGGGAATGGGCAAGAAAGTGGAGTTGAGCCCAAGATCAGCTAGGACCGTATTGAATAGCAGAGCAGGCTCGATGGACCATATGGTCTACTCCTGCTCCTATTTCTTGTGCTCTTTTTTTCTACCCAGCTGAATTTAAATAGCCTTTCACTGACAGTCACTGTCCAGGTTCATTGGTTTTACAATGGCTATTTTGGTGATGTTACCAAGTGTGTGAAGTTTGGATCTGTAGTGCTGCAGGAGACAGCACTATTATAGACAAAGACCCTCCTGGTGGTACGTGCTGTCCTTCCAGATGCTTCTGTCCAGCTGGAGTCAAACTCCTCCATGCTCCTTGACATTGGCTGGAGGCTGTCTGGCAGGCCAACCAATGCACTAGTATCTCAGCATGCATCCTCATCAGCAACATTTTGTATGCCATCCCATCAAAGTCCCCTGTTTGAGTACTTACCAGCTTTCTCACCATCTGGTGAACTGGCATAAGAACTATCCTATCACCCTGGTCTGGCTGCACATGCCCACTGACTCAGCACATGCAGATCCTAATTCTATACTAGCCCCTAAGGTGAGTGCAACGCCAGCTGGTGGCTATGAGTGTTAGATCAAGTGATGGGGCCTCCTCATTAGTGGTGTGCTGATGCATCCTTTCCTGTGCTAGGGGTTTTTGTGGCTGGGCAGCTGACAGTTTTTCAGTGTCTTAAAGGCGGAAACCAGAAGGGGAGGATCAGGGTGAGGGAAGGGGGTGGGGCGGAGGGCGGGGGGCGGGGGGGGTGGCTAGGAAAAAAAGAGACCTATGGTCAAACCATTTGCATCTTGCTCATCATAGCAAATAGGAGGAAGAAACGATGAAGGAGTTGAGACGAGACATAAGGCAGGAACATGCCATTGTCCTCAGAGACACTGGGTACAATGGGTTCTGTCACATCTGGCCCCATAATGTGCAGAATCATCCCCTTGGCCAGGGTCAGGAGTTGCAGGGTCCATTTCCCCTGCTGGTCCTGATCTGCTCCTTCTATTGTGTGCTACATTGTCCTGCAAGAAAGGGGAACAATGTCACTGAGTTTGGGTGATGTGCCTGTCAAGAATAGCTGGAGGTCTGTGGAAACAGTGAGAAGTGGATAATAGAGTTCCATCACTGGAATATGTGTGAAGGTAGGATGGAGTATCTGGATGTTAGGCATGAGTCCTGAGTGCCAGGGATTCTGATCGGTGAGTGATTGAGTTTGGAGCAGTGTGAGAGATTGGTGTTGTGGTGGATAAGGAGATGACAACTCAAAATGCATTCACTGGTCTTGACCACCCACATGAAGTCATGAGTGGCACTGCTGTCTGGTCCTTGGGACTGGATGCCTGTAACTGACCTCTCTGGTCACTGGCTCCTACTGCCTTCTGAGTGTCGTCCTGAGGGCCTGCTGATTTCCTACGGAAACATGACATCTCTACTACCATCTCCACCACTAATGCCTCCAACGCTGCATTCATCACCATGGAACCCCCTCTCTGTTCTGGTGTTCCATTTTCCATGTTTTAAATTGCATTTAAATGGCATTCAGCTGCAGCTTCCTGTAATCTCTGCAGCTTCCCTTTAAGAGGGACAAATTGCCTTTAAGAAGAGTAGGCTGGCTGCCCCGCATGCTTTTAGCACACAATGCTTTCCCACCTTCTCAGCAACATAGGCCTGCTTATTCCTATGTTACAATCAGGTTAATGAGGAGGAAGCATCAAATTTATATTCTGCCTATCTCCATGCAACAGGCACAGGCATGTCATGAGTCATAACTTCGCAATCAAAAAGCAGTGCAGACTAATTTCCAACCCAAAGTATCTCTTGTTCTCTGTTTCTCCCTTCTGCCTTCTTATTGGCTGTCAATGTCCTCAGGAAAGCACAAGGAAACGGAAAACACTTGAGGGGGAATTTTATGCTTGGTCATGGTCCCTGCACACCCTCCCTCCGGCAAAAATGTCAGGGAGAGCCCATCACTACTCTCGTTGCTTGCCTCGCAGCCACTTAACAGTCAGTGGGCTGTTAATTGGCTTGAAGAAAGACTTCCCCCCTCCCCCCATCTGGGGAGGAAGTCCTGTTTCAGAGAGCTGTTGGCTAATCAAATAGCTGGCAACTCTTTGGTTCCAGGAGCGCCACCGGGAGCGGTGTCCACTGCTGGGACTGCATCTAGTTTCCAACAACAATTGTCACTGGAACCAGACATTGAGGCAAGTTGTGGATTGAGGGGTGGGGTGGGTGCGGGATGGTGTGGTGGTATTGCTGGGTCCAGGCTGTTGGCTACTGGTGAGGAGTGTGAGTGGGGTGGAGGGCTTGGTGGCCTCTAATGAGGGGTGTGAGTCAGGTGGGGGCCCCTATTGGACAGACTGGGGAGTTCAGATGGGGGGAAAGGCCTCTGATGGACCCGGGGGGGAACCGTAAAATAGGTACCCCACCTTGCCCACCACCAACCCAGGCAGTGAAAGCTGTCAGACTTCCCACTTGGCACCAGCCTCCACGCAACCTGGTAAAAATTATGGCGAGGTGGGAACAGGCCCTTAACTGACCATCAATTGGCCACTTGAGGGCCTTAATTAGCCCACAGACGGGTGGGCCGCCCAACATATAAAATTGTCGCATATAAAATTGTGGTGAGGCAAGGACGAGTGTGTAGACATCAGGAGTGATACCCATGGCACTGTGCCCAATTTTAAACCCCCAGCTTGCCTGCCAACCTGCCTATGGAGGAGCGTAAAATGCAACCCTTATTGTAAAAGTAAGGAAATAATACGCTCCTGTGTGTAACTGATGAAATTTGTGTTATTATCTGTAAAATAATCAGTGTTTGAGAGTGCCTAATCAGGCTAATCTACTTGTGGTGTCTAGAGGAGAACAAAATCCAAATTTGCACACTGAAAGGCTGCCAGTAATTATTACTTATATGTTACATTTTCTATTATATAACTGCCTTTTGCTGTTCTTTAACAATTACTGATTTGATGTAATGGATGAAGGGTGTGGGTCAGCATCACAATTCTGTGTGATTATGACATAGACAACTGAAGGATAGCGTTGATGTGTCTTTCACAAGAAAGAAAGAATGTGCATTTATATCAAGCCTTATCATATCTCTCAAAAATGTCCCAAAGCGCTTTCCATACAATGAATGACTTTGCAGTGCAGTCTCTGTTTTTATGCTGGAAGATATAGCAAAGAATTATTTAACCATTTGAAAGCAAAATTACAAAGAACTAAAAGCCTAATCTATATTTTAGTTTAACCATTGTTATCTGTTAATGTTTAATGATTGTTAACCTGAATGCTCTCCTAAAAGTTGCTACTTAATCTAATACCTCTGCACAACTGAGCTCATCACACAGGTCCCCTCCCCCCAGTGACTGCTCTTACATTGAAAATAAGATAATAAAATAAATTTTACTGGTGCCTATTAGCATTTGAGGTTATCCGATTTGATCTGGCCAGGCGTTTGGTCTTGCTGTTAAGAAGTTGTTTCTTTGTGCAAATGATAGCCTATAGCACTTCATCAGGCTTCAATCACATCCAAGTGTTTTTTCTTTTGACACAGCTTAAATGATTCCTTCACGTATGCAAAAAAGCCAACTTTTTTAGCTCTACTGTTTAAAAACAACAGCTGTCCACTTCTAACTTTCTAAGCTGGAAAGTAACATTTGGACACAACAGCTTATTAGATATTTTGTCAGCAATGGAGAAATTGATTAAGTACTTTCCTATAAGTGGGGTGTGTTACAGGCAGGCAATATAACTTGGTGATGAGATCAGTTCAGTGCTGCCCATTTGAACAGCTCTAAAGGAGGTGGTGGTGCAAAATGATAGCTGCAATACGACTACAATATGAAAGAAATCCTTTCAGGTTGTTATAATTGAATCAGTGCATGATTCTATTATGACTGTAATAACAAATGTCTGTTCATAAGTCAGAAATTGAAACAGAAACTGCTGCTAATACATTACAGGTCAGTAAGCAACTGTAAAGAGGTAAGATATGGTTCAGGTATGTGCCCTTCATCAGACTTGCCTGATACTTCATCATCTGTCTTTCCTCTTCACAGGTGCTGACTGACCTGCTGTACACTTCTAAAACTTTATACTTTTATTTTAAATTTTCAGCTTTAGCATTTTATCTTTTTTTCTTTTAACATTTATGAATCAGTTCAACTGACTTTTATCAATTACTGCAAGTGAAAATTTGGGATAATTGCCAGTTATGTTCTTGATATCTTTGAAATCTGCACTTGTAGATTTCAGTAGAGGGGCTGACTCATGAGACAGGGAATCTGTTAATGGTGAACAGGAGCCTTGGCAGGATAAATAGAGTTATAAAAATAAGACCTTGCAATGAGATTTAGTGTTAGTATATTCTTTTTGGAGTCACATTCATTATTAAGCACAAATTTGTGAGCTTCTTAAATGTTATTTACTTCTCTGCGGGCTCCAGTACTAAGATTTTACTTGATAGTAAACTAGTGTGCAATAGTACCACAGTAATGTCATTAAAGAGCTTTACATACTGATCAGGACATTTAGAAATGTTATTAGAACATAGAAGTATAGGGAGGAACACTGTTTGCTATTTTCAGTATAGCTCTTTGGAATTGTACTAAACACCAAATAACCCCACTACAGCAATCATTCTATGAAGTTTTTCAGCACTAATGACACCCTGAGGAAAAGGAGCAAACAAGGAATTATTCAAACATAAAATAAACCAGTCACCCCAAATTCTCAACGTGAAAGAAAATTGCATTTGACCGTGCAGCAGAAAATTTAGAAATTAGTTTTATAAATGTTTTGCTGGAAGAGGGAAAAGAAAACTTTTTATTTGTCTTATGGTGTCTTAGATCGGAGTTCTTTGCTTGTGATGTGAAAGTGCCCATTTATGTACTTGCACATTCCATCAGAGTAGAGAGAAGTGGGCTCCAGTGGGAAGCAGAAAAAGCAATGGATGACCTTGTCCTTCGTTGCTGAGGGTCTGTGGGTTTGGGCCTGGGACAGGAACTCCCTGTACAGACACTGTGTCTGCCGGCATACAACCTACTCCACAGTGGAACACTTTGTTCACTGCCACCAAGGAAAACTTGCACAGAAACACAGCCTGTAGAAAGCTGAACCTTTAAGAGCTGCCCATTTTTCCCTCTCTTAAATATGTTTTGAGAATATTTCTGGCATATGAAAGTGATATAGCTAGTTAAAGTGTTTAAGCTGCTAAATAGGATAGAATAACACTGAAACCTAAGCTTATAGTTACAGTTACAGAAAAAAAAATGTGTAACTGGTCTAGAGTGGAATCCATGGAAAATATTATCATTCATGCCTTGAACCTTTGCCTACTCTGTATCTCTGTAGAATAATTTGACTCACATAGTCTCCTGAAAAAAAAATAGGGTTTCTCCTGAGCACAGGTGACACTTTGCACATTGATCCTATTAGGATGCTTATGGGTGTACAGAACTGACCTGGAGTCTCCAGGAATTAAAGGTTCATCTTTGAGGCCTAGCAACCCCAGGAGAACACCTTAGGGCATTAAAAATGCTGTTCCTCATTGAATGCTTTTGCTTTATTAGTTATAAAAATATCATGGGGAATAAAGGCCGTCAGACAGTTAGCAATCATCCAACTGAGTAATGAGTCTATTTACTTTCCGATTGGCTGTGGGAAGATGGTGCACTGAAAATATTGGTGTTTTAGGCACCGTTGGGGCAGTTGGAGGCAGAAGATCATGTGATGAATATGTACAACCAGTTAGCAACCTTATGTACATCAGGGGTTTCTTTAACTCTAAGAAGTATATTTTGTAGCAGATGGGAGTTTCATTCTGCCAGTATGATAGCTTTTTCAAACTCTTTCAATCTGTCCTCTGTAACATCATAAAACACTGAAAACTAAATTAAATTTAGAGACATGCACCTAATGGAATATTTATTAAACACATTTAGCACGCGGATAATAAAGCCCAATGAAGCAGCTCTGGGGCCGACTGAAATGTCTACTAGAGTCAGTGAAGTGGGAGGCTGAAGATTGTACAATGAATTTGTATTGGTGGATGGATGGATCAGTCAATCTTAGTTAATCACTGAATCACAGAATTGTTACTGCACAGAACGAGGCCATTCACTCCATCGTGTCTGCACTGGCTTTCCGTATGAGCAATTCACTTAGTGCCATTCTCCCACCTTCTCCCTGTTACCCTGCACATTCTTCTTTTACAGATGATTATCTAATTCTCTTTTCAATGCCTCGATTGAACCTGCCTCCACCACATTCTCTCACAGTACATTCCAGATCCTAATCACTCACTGGGTGAAATGGTTTTTCCTCATGGCACGATTGCTTCTTTTGCCAATTACCTAAAATCTGTGCCCTCTCATTCACGATTCTTTCATGAGTGGGAAGAGTTTCTCCCTATTTACCCTGTCCATGCCACTCATGATTTTGAATGCATCTATCAAATCTCCTCTCAGCCTTCTCTCCTCCAAAGAAAATAGTTCTAACTTCTTTAATCTATCTTTGCAATTGAATTTCCTCATCCTTGGAACCATTCTCATGAATCTTTTCTGCACTCTCTTCAATGCCTTCACATCCTCCCTAAATGCGGCACCCAGAACTGGACGCAATACTCCAGCTGAGGCCAAGTTAGTGCCTTATACAAGTTTAACATAACCTCCTTGCTTTTGTACTCTATGCTCCTATTAATAAAGCTTCAGATACTGTATGCTTTATTAATCACTCCCTCAATGATTTCATGTTTCAGTGTGTACCTTCTACAAGGTACACTGAAGGAACTCATCAAGCCCCCTTAGACAGCACCTTCCAAAACCACCACCACTATCATCTAGTAGGACAAGGGCAGCAGACACATGGGAACACCGCCACCTGGAAGTTCCCCTCCAAGTCACTCACCATCCTGACTTGGATATGGAGTCGTTTCTTCACCGTGACTGGGTCGAAATCCTGGAACTCTTTCCCTAACAGCACTGTGGGTGTACCTACACCACATAGACTGCAGCGGTTCAAGAAGGCAGCTCACCACCACCTTCTCAAGGGTAATTAGGGGTGGGCAATAAATGCTGGCCTAGCCAGCAGCACCCACATCCCAGGGATGAATTTTTAAAAATGTTGCCTTCAATGACTTATGCACGTAAACACCCAGGTCCCGCTGCTCCTGCCCCCCCCACCCACCCCCAACCTAAAGAACTGTACCTTTCATTGTACATTGTCTCTCCGTGTTCTTCCTACCAAAATGAATCACTTCACACTTTTCCCCATTGAACTTCATCTGCCATTGTCCACCCATTCCACCAACCTGCCTATGTCCTTTTGAAGTTCTACACCATCTTCCTTACAGTTCACTATTTCCAAGTTTGGTATCATCTGCAAATTTTGAAGTTGTGCCCTCCACACCAGCTAGATGGGACTGCTCTATTCTGGTTCCAGTCTTATCCATCTAATCATAGCCAGAGTATCACTTGCAATGGCTTCTTTTCCTGCTCCTACATCATCACTTCATGTGTCCCCCAAAGATCTATCTTTGGGACTCACCCATTTTCTATCGGCATGTTGCCTCTTGGCAACTTCATCCAAAAGTGCGGCATTAGTTTTTACATGTACACTGATGGCACGCAGCTTGACCTCACCATCACCATGACACATATCATATGAGTTGAATTTTGGTTTATAAAGCTGTAAAGAATCTTGGGATGTTTTATAATGTTAAAGATGCTGTATAAATAGAATTTGTTGTTGTTGCTGCTAGGATCGATCTGTGTTGTTGGTAGTTTCTTCTGCCTTTTAGTTGAATGTTCTTCTTTATCTAAAATAGTGTACTGGTATAAATAATTTTCAATGGAATTTCAACAGTTTTCACACACGATGATAATTTGATGGTCAAAATAGCTCACTATGCGATAGAATCAATAGTGGAACTTTGCAAAGATTTGTTACAAGCAGTTATCATCCCCAGGTGGACAAGAAACCAAGTACAGATACCCAGGAATTAGTTGAATTTGCATTATATTTTAACTAGTTTCTTAGCGTAGGATGGATGCATTTTAGTTGTCAAGGTTGCAGTCCAGAGCAGGCACACTGAAGAGTGAAACGATTCAGGTCTATGGTAATCATAGTTATCAAGAGACTGATAGGAAATCAGGCTCAGTCCATATAGCTGATGACCATCTACGCGTGAAAATATACTTACTTATTTCCTGCACCATATATGTGGTATAAAGAATCATGGACATGCGGGAAGATGTTCAAGGTCACAATTGAAATGCATGGTTTAGATAATGTCATAAACAGCTGGAACTTTGAGAATGACCTCTGGACATTGAGTTATTTGGCCAAGTTTGTCAAATAAATAATCCTTCTCAACTACATGTTGTTCACCTACTAGGACTTCAAACTAAATTGTGAGCAGGACTTTCCTGTCATACAATTTCTTACATAGTTTGTTCTGGAGTGTAACATTTTCCAACATCTATACTGTTCCATATCTTCATTATGTTGAATTTTCTCTAATCCAGTAAATTGTAGTAATAATAGAAATCATTCAGTTTACAGAGATGGTGGCGGCATGTAATTTGGGCTGGAAAAACAGTAAGGTGAGTAATCCGTATTTAAAAAGTATTCACTGAACAAGACTTTACAGCTGAAGTAATTTTCCTGACTTGAGTGAATATAACGATGGGTCACAATAGCACTTGGCTGTAATTTTTACGGCTGACACTGTCAAGTGCACACAGAAGTTATGGCTATTTGGTCAAGGTAGAGAAAGGATGGCCAGTGTCCTTGTGACTGCACAATACTTTTGGGGGGCGGGGGTAGGGGAGGGGGGTTGGAGGGAAATCAGTCATTTATAATTGACATTTGGGTTATGTTCAATGTTAATTCAGGGTAAATCAACCTTTTACCTCCTATTCTGTCCAGAATGCACTGGCCTCTCTTCCTTGATGATGAGGACTGATTGCCAGGAGAATCAGTGGCATGAAGAAATATTTTAGTTAATTTTGTAAATTGCTTTTTAAGAAGTGATGCAAGATATTCAGGAACTACCTTTCAATTCCAAGAAAATCTAAATACTGGAACAGTCTGGTCTAAAAAGGCATATGTAGACACTCATAATTAAAGCCCTCTAGGCAAGAAAGTTACTTCACAATGCTTGGAAATATAATACTAAATGGATCTTGCCTGGAGAGCTCCATTTGTACATTTTCTGTGATATGATCAAACTTATTTGCTGTTGTATGGTCTTAGGTCTTTTGTATCATTTAAGTTATCCTTCTAATTTATTCAACCCTATAGCCCAGTATGACAATTATATTATTTTTATTTGAGTTACTTTTGTCTTATGAATTATTCTTGCGATATGAGCCATACTGGCAAGGTTGTAATCATTGCCCATCCCTTATTGCCCTGAACAATTGTCAGTGGGTCTTATGAGGACACTACTGCAGTTGATCTTCTGATAGGATGGAATTTAATGCTCACAGCGGTGGGCCCATCCACCAGCTGGAGACCTGGTGCCAATTCCACTATGGACTTTCTGAGCTCCCCCAACCCGATATAATGCTAATCAGGCACATGCCTGGTTGGCATTGAGGTCCTAGTGATGACCAGGGGAAATTTCCTGTTCCTCAGTACCAGCAACACCATCGGGGGCAGTGGCCACTGCCAATACTGCAGGAGGCCCAGAATGGAGGATCACCACTGGAGTCCAGAGTGGATGTAAGTGATGCAGCCTCACCAGGGCCAGTCAGAGAGGCCACAGTAAGTAAGGGAGGGAGTTAGTTTTAAGGGGTAAGTTTTAGCTCCAGCTGGAGATATTCCGGGAGACTTCTACGGAAGTGACGCCACAGAATCCTGGTGGTGTGGTGAGCCATTCAGTAAAGTCCAAAGCTCCGGACACTAACAGGAGGGGATGGGTTTCTTTGATGCATAAAAATAAACAAAGGTGCTTTGTGTTACTATCCTTGTTTAGAATTGGTTTGCTCAAGTGCTGCTGTGCCCATCCGCCCATTAGAACTGCAATAAGGCGGTGGCCTTTAAAGCTGCTGCTGAATTCTCACCCGCCCCATCCCCCCACCCCACTTCCTGGCTCAGACTCCAGTCTCTCTGCATGCGCCTCTTACAGAGACACCTACATCCAGGGAACCCTGAAGGGTGATCCGTCGAGAACACACATACACCAGACACCGACAAGCAGCCGCCTTAGTTTCCACTCTCCGGCCAGTGGCAGCCATGGCCTGGTCCCCGCTGATGGTTACATTAGTTGCAGAATCAGCATTGTAACATTTGCTGCATGCGCTCCATCGCCAGGACCACGGCCTCGTGCTCAAAGCCTGGTCCTGCAGAAGCCCCCGCTTCCCCCCCCACCCCGCCCACTCACACTGCACTCACCTCACAAGCCAGTTGCATTTACTGAGCAGCCCCCTGAGCCTCCTACTGAGCAAACCAGCACCCAGAGATACGATGGCTATGTTATGAAAAACTGATTACAGCCACAAATTACTTAAGGAAGACATGTGTGTTTTTAAAGAAAAAGAAGCAAAGACACTGAGAAAAAGATGGCTGATAATATAAAGTGACCACTTTCTGGAAAATGGGGAAGGAAGGCTTTGCAAGGGGTTGGGGGCACAATGGAAGGCAGAGGGGCAGGAAGGCTTTGTAGGGAGGGGAGGTACGAGGTAGACCGAGGGGTGGGAAGCTGGAGCCCAGCAAGTATAACTGAAACGCTAATAAACAAGGGGGTGAAAGGGGTACCACATGGGTGAATGAGAGGTGATGCACTGAGACTCTAGAATAGGAAAGTGGGGTGGTTGCTCGTGTGGCACAAGAGGGATGGGTGGCACACAGAATCATAAGTAGGGAGGGGGAGCGTTTGGAAGGGAGACAGTGTAAGTTTTCAGTGATGAGGGCAATGGGGAACTCAGTGAAAGTCAAAGTCCTTGGTCTGGGGCTTCCTTGCATTCAGGAGTCAGAGAGTAGAGACACTCCGGGGGCCCTGTGGAAAGCAGTCAGATAGTTACAGTCCGGGGGCCCTGTGGAAAGCAGTCAGATAGTTACAGTCCGGGGGCTCTGTGGAAAGCAGTCAGATAGTTACAGTCCGGGGGCTCTGTGGAAAGCAGTCAGATAGTTACAGTCCGGGGGCTCTGTGGAAAGCAGTCAGATAGTTACAGTCCGGGGGCTCCGTGGAAAGCAGTCAGATAGTTACAGTCCGGGAGCTCTGTGGAAAGCAGTCAGATAGTTACAGTCCGGGGGCTCTGTGGAAAGCAGTCAGATAGTTACAGTCCGGGGGCTCTGTGGAAAGCAGTCAGATAGTTACAGTCCGGGGGCTCTGTGGAAAGCAGTCAGATAGTTACAGTCCGGGGGCTCTGTGGAAAGCAGTCAGATAGTTACAGTCCGGGGGCTCTGTGGAAAGCAGTCAGATAGTTACAGTCCGGGGGCTCTGTGGAAAGCAGTCAGATAGTTACAGTCCGGGGGCCCTGTGGAAAGCAGTCAGATAGTTACAGTCCGGGGGCTCTGTGGAAAGCAGTCAGGTAGTTACAGTCCGGGGGCCCTGTGGAAAGCAGTCAGATAGTTACAGTCCGGGGGCCCTGTGGAAAGCAGTCAGATAGTTACAGTCCGGGGGCTCTGTGGAAAACAGTCAGATAGTTACAGTCCGGGGGCCCTGTGGAAAGCAGTCAGATAGTTACAGTCCGGGGGCTCTGTGGAAAGCAGTCAGATAGTTACAGTCCGGGGGCTCTGTGGAAAGCAGTCAGATAGTTACAGTCCGGGGGCTCTGTGGAAAGCAGTCAGATAGTTACAGTCCGGGGGCCCTGTGGAAAGCAGTCAGATAGTTACAGTCCGGGGGCTCTGTGGAAAGCAGTCAGATAGTTACAGTCCGGGGGCTCTGTGGACCTCATGGTCAACAATGAGAGTGGAGACAGCCGTGTAGAGCAGTGGGCATGCTGCAGGAGTAATCTTTGGGAGCATGGTGTACTGCAGCTCCAGGGACGGGCAAGGGCTGTGTGCTCAGTAGGAATAATGCACAGCTTGATGTACAGGGCTGTTTCACAGTCACTATCTGTGGGCTTATCTGTCTCTGTACTGGGCTGCAAACGGTATGGTGATGGTAATGGGAGGCATCTGCAGCCTGTATTTGGAGAACATATAATAAAAGGAAGGGGGGGTATGTGAAGCTTTCCTGGGGGGGTTCATCTCAGCAGGTGACCGTGCACACAGCCTCCAGATGGGCAGGGTGAGGTCCACATGGGTAATGTACACTTCAGGAGTGATGGGCTCAGGGGAAGAATGAGAATGTTGACCGCAGTAACTGTGATCCAGTATTACTAGGGGAGGCTAGAGCAGGAGGGAGCTCTACCTTCACAACATGAGCTTCCAGGTAGATTCCTACAACACACAGTGAGACAGGGAGCGTCGAAACTCATTTCAAAATAGTAGTGCAGAATCGCCATCTTGCTCTATCGGAGTTATTGTGCAGTTTTAATTTGAAAGTGGAAGAAAATCTGAATGAGAGGGGTCTGAGGCTATGTGGGAGGAATGCACTGCTGCACTAAGGGGCCCTTTCTGGGGGCGCCCTCTAACTTTTTGGTGCTGCAAGAGTGAACTGGGGTCTGATTAGAGAGAAAGGAGGAAATCCTTCTTGCAAAGAAAGCCATTGGAAGCCAATGCATTTATCAGCGCTCTAACAGGGATACTCATAAGTCAATGGCTTTGCATCACATTCGCTGCATCTCAACATTAACTCATTGCCTATATTGCAAAATTATACAGTCCAATCAGTAAGGAGGTACAGGTGCAGCATATATAGCATTCCATTAATGGAGGCCAGTCAGATGATTTCCAGGATTGGCATTCTTAACAAGCCAAAGGGCACCCAGTCTTTAATCATGAGCAATGTATTGTTAGTTAGAATGCCAGATCAGATTGGAGCACTGAGCCAGGTTAGGTAACATTTGTCATTCAAACCTTCTCATAGCAATGAGGGATTCAGACGTAATGTTTCTGGGTTGGCATCTTGGTGACCTCAATGTGGGTGATAGTGCCTCAAAGACAAGGCAGCATCAGCAACAATGCAAGTAGGGCAGAAACCACTGTAGACCAATACAGCTGCTATAGGTAACAGCTTATGAGCTTCAATATGTTGATCTGTTGCTTATTAATGTCTTCAATGTTCCACTTCAGAGACAAAATGGATGCAGGGCTCAATGCTGCCTTCCTGAGGGTCCTAATGCAATGGAGCAGGTGAAGGAGGGGGGGGGGGGGATGACCCAGAGTGCAGCTCCACCAGGAGGCCCTGCCTAATGTCCAGGGTCAAGGGGAACCAGAGCAAGAACAAGAGGGTGAAGAGAGACCCAGACTATGGAGTTGAATTGCCAGACCAAGGGTATACCGAAGGAGACTCTCCTACTTACAAATGATTGAGAGACAACACCAGGTAAGTCTATGCTTGTCCTGAGCTCTGGTACATAACATCTGCCACATTCTTCGTGATGACCTGATGCCCCGTGGAGTTGGAGGCTATCCCCTGCCAGTGGCTTTAAAGGTGACCGCCACGCTTAATTTCTTTGCCTGTGGGTGATTCCAGGGATCTGCGGGGGACCTGTGTAGCATCTCACAGTTCACAACATATAGATGCATAAAGGAGGTTACAGATGCCCTTTACAGCAAGGCACATCTCTATGTGAGGTTTGCTCTGGACGCAGATGGTCAGGCTGCAAGATTCACTGGCTTTGCAGTTATCTCAGTCTTCCCGAGAGTACAGGATGCAATCGACTGTACCCATGCATCTTCAAACTGACCCTCATCACCCTCTTGAGGTTCTTGGGTCTCCTGCTCTTCATCCTC
This sequence comes from Cetorhinus maximus, assembly GCF_964194155.1. NCBI lineage: Eukaryota > Metazoa > Chordata > Chondrichthyes > Lamniformes > Cetorhinidae > Cetorhinus > Cetorhinus maximus. The sequence goes on from NC_135882.1 coordinate 99,782,989, forward strand.
CCAAGAACTCTTATCCTCCTCCATTTCACTCTCTGTCAAGGGATCACCTCTTTGCAGTGCAAGGTTGTGAAGGGCTGGAGTGACCCACAGGCCGTGATCTCTACAAAGGTCCATGGTGCCCTGTGTGCGCGCTCAGTCTGGGAAGTGAGAGTCCCAGTGGCGGATTTACTGTTAGTGGGGTCCTGTGCTCAGCTTCATTTTTGGGCTCCCCCCAGGACCCAAAAGGTAAAGCCAAGAAAATACACAAATCAATCAGTGCTTCTTCACTTGTAAAAACATGTCTGCATGAGTAATTGCCTTGTTGAAATCCAAGCTTACCTCTTGTCTGAACGATGGTAAATATTGCCCCGCGAGGTGAGCAAACATGGAACTTGCTGACGAGAAAAGCCAAAAACCAAGGACAGATTGTACATAGGGAGAGAAAGGGAGAGAGAGTGTCTGCAGGTAGGAGAGGAAAGCTGACTAGATGCCCACTCGAATATCGATGTGTCAGCCTGCTGGTATAATTTTGTTCAGAGACAGAGAAAGCAGACTGGAGCTCTGCTCTGGTCCCAATAATTTACTGAAGCAAACCAGCACTGACAACACATCTGTTGCCTAGGAGACCCGAGAAACATTGTACTTTATTGCCAAGGTTTCATTAAAACACTTCTCCCCATCAAAGCCTGTTGGTTATTAAGAGAGAATGGGAATATGTGGAGTGAGGCTCTGGGACTGCCCAGCATCTTCCCTCCAACATCCGACCACAGTCCATTTTCCAATCCAATTTCTGGTGTCTCTCTGGACACGATGTCTGGACTGAAAGCCAAGGAATGATTCTGAAGATGTGACTATGAAGCCAGCTGACAGGATGTAGCCCACAGCAGTGCCAGCCAAATCTGTCTCTATTTATTTCCTGTCATTGAGTCTAACTTTGCATTATTGAGGTAAGAAGCTAGCCCTAAGCATGTGTGTGGACTATAATTCCTCCTGTCCCAGCATGGTGGGCTGGTACTTTTAAAACCACCTCAAAGCCATACCAAATTTTAAAGACTTGCAATTATTTAGTGCCTTTCACAAACACCAGAAGTTCCAAAGCTGTACAGCCAATGCAGTAGATTTGAAGTGGGAAACACCACAGCCAGTTGGCACACAATAAACTCCCACAAACATTGTGATAATGACCAGAATCCAGTTTATGTGATGTTGTTGAGGGGTAAATATTGGCCAAAACACTAAGGGTAACTCACCTGCTCTTCTTCAAAATAGCCTCATGGGATTTTTTACATCCAGCAGTGGCACCTCTGACATGGCAGCACTTCCCTGGAGGGTCTGACTGGAAGTGAGTCGGACTTGAACCCACAACTGTCTGACTCAGAGGCTAGACTACTAGCACCGGAGCCACCGCTGACACCTTTAACCTATGGCCCTGGCTATTCATTCAAACAACCAGTGAGTGAGCTCCCTGTTTGCATTGGCGATCGTGGGCTGAGGGGAGCAGAAGGACTTCATTACTGTTGGGTAAAGTGAGTTGACTCACCGTGTGCCCCTAGCAGTCTGCTCTAGGCTTATCAGCAAGTGATACGCCTTGTTTCAGAGAGAGAGTGTATGTGGGAGGAGAGGGACTTATATTAAAAAAAGGGGAAAATATAATTGCTGCGTCAACCTGGCTGGAAAAGGAGCAATTCCTAGCTACCTGTTAATATAATTTCTGAACATTTCAATCTCCTTTCAAACTTACTTTTCTAAGCATCACTTTCCTGGTGGAATAGTGGGGTCTTGCTATTTACTTGGTGAAGGCTTGACAGAGACTGAGACAAACCCACTTTGTGAAATGATCACTTGTCAGTAAAGTGAGTGCATTTGAACAATGTTTTCTTCAGGCATGTTTTCGTAGCTGATCAGAGACAGAGATGTTGCTGAGACCATCCCAGGTGCCTGTCATTCCCGTCACACACAGGACTCAGTCCCAAATATAACTCATTTATTTGGCCCTTCCGTTTTTAACTTTGCAAATGCAGCATCAGTTCGGGCACCCAGTTTGAATGTTTTGAAACTCATTTGTTTTGGGGCTCCCTGTCATATGGGGGTCCCGTACCATGGCACAGTGTGTTTCATTGTGAATCTGCCCCTGGAGAGCCCACTCAACAACAAGATCAATGCAAGAAGTGACTTGAAGCAGTCATCGCCACATTATTAAGAAACTACAGCAGCCCGTGAGATGAGGACATGGTTGGGGATCTCCTCCTCCATGTCTTGTCTTTTGCCACTACCACTGAGGAGATACAACTGCCGCTAAACAATCAAGGCATTTGAGCTGCCCTCACACAGTAGTCTTCCGTGAGGAAGAAGGGTTAGAAGCGCTTACATCACACACTCCTAATAAAGATTTTAACACATCTCCCTGACAGCACACAAGGGTGTAGAGACTAAAATCACATCAATGTGAATCTCATAGAGGGAGACTATCACTGAGTGGGAGGATGGATAAACCTCGAAATGTAAAAAATCAAATGTACAAAATCACAGAGCCCCTCCCTGACTCCTTGAGGGGAAGGGACACCTGGAGGGAGGTTGAGGTGCCTCGTCCCCTTCTAGCCTACATATTGATAGTGTCCACCAGGGTGTGTGGCCATGGAGTTCAGCACAAATCCAGCAAAGTCTGCTGGTCCAAGGTGTCCATGGTGGTCACCAACCTTCCCATGGTGACTTTGATGCACTCGTATGTCAGGGCCATGACATCAGACAGATCATGGATGGTCTCCATCCTTCCTCCTAGTCTGCTGAGAGACTGCCGAATCTCTGCCTGACGTTCCGCTGTCTATTGTTGCATCTCCAGCATTGAGTTGGCAGCCACTCACAGAGGCTCATCATCCGACTTGGACTGAGTGGGTGGCCGATCTCCAGCAGCCCTCCAAGTGCCTGAGACCTGGACTGTCCCTACCTGCGACTGCTGCAGGCACTTGTCAGTGAGGTGCTGTCAAGTAGGTGAGCACGAGCCTAATCTAGAGCTATGCCCCGCCGAGGTGTGTGTCTCTGCGCTGGTGGAGAGTGAAGTCTGAGTGCAGTGATGGTTCTTCCTCAGCGAGAACAGCTTGCAAGATGCAAGAAGGTCCAAAGAGACAACTGAGGTCTGTAACTCTTGCTATGGGCATGCAAAGCAGTGGTACTGTTAACGCTGAGTTGGTGAGAGAGAGTGCATAGAAGACAGCTTGAATGCATGTGATAACCTAAGGGAGAGGAACATCGGAAGGAGAGTTCAAAATCCTGGAGGTGAACCCTTGTGGAAGGCATTTGAGAGAAAGCATTGGTTTGGGAGAAGATTCCAAAGCAAGTTCTTGGCGAGTGGAGATTGGAAATCCTCGTGTGAAAGATGGAGTTCAGTGAGACTGGTTGGCTCACGGTGTGACAAGCGTCTGGTGGAAGTTGAGGGGAGATCCAAAGCATCTGGTTGAGGTGGCATCTGTCACTTGGTTTCAGAGTGTGGTGTGTCTGACCACAGGATATCTGTTGGTACATGGACTGTGCACTTATTGTGGACATTAAAGTATAAGTTGTAACTTGTGTTATCCTCAAAAATCTGTATATATCTGTAAAGGTATGGTTGTGGGTAAAGGTGTATTGTAATATAGTTCATCTTTTCTTGTGTAATAAATGTTTTATTCTTTTGTTAAAAGTTCATTGGCTGGCCCCTGTGACTCAGTTCAGTAGCCACTCATCGCGTATCTAAACAAACAAATAGAAGTTAGGGTCTATCAAGCTGGGTTCCACTCTGGGATCAGGCTTGCCCAGTGGTAACCTCAGCTGGAATCATTACACATTTAAGACTGGAAACTGGACATGGTTTGATTAACATAGCTTTAAATGGATTGAATCACATAATCTTAACACTTACAATCAGAGTAACCTGATTTTAAGATTCTGAAAATAACTTTTTAAAAATACACAAAACTGTTTTCTAGTTAGACTGGAGTACGGTATAGTCTTCAGTTCCTTAGTAAATTTAAACTAAAGACATTCAAAACCAATTTGTGCCCTTGCACCCAACAGATCCAGCTTAATTTTTGCAGCCACCTTGAAGGTCTGCAAACAAGCACAATTAACAGAAATTCCCAGTGGTGATGAATTCTGCCTGCAGGCCATGGTCAGTTTTGTGGATGGGGTCTGCTTCCAGCATGATTCTTTAAAACTAGCAAAAGCTCTGGGAAACTTGAGTCCAATTTACGTTTAAAATTCCACAATCTTATGTGCTGGTTGCACTAAAATCAGGGGAACTGCGCCAAAAAAATACCCAACCCCAGCTTGAGGCTCCGGTCTATTGTGACCATAAGGATGTAGATGCTGGGGAACTGTTAGTGAAGGGTCAGCATGGGATTACTCAGCAGGGTCACAAGGTAACTCTGAAAAAAGGCAACCTGTCACCTTGGGTCAGTAGGGGGTGGCCTTGATGCTGAAGTCAAGAAACATTGATGGGAAAGAGCAGAAGGAGCCATGACCTGTCTCTATTCTGTACTTGACCTGAGACGGTGCTGATACAGTACAAAATTAAAATTCTTCCATTACATGGCACTAACAACCTTCACCTCATCAAAATCATAAAAGAATTAAAAAATAAACTATGTGAGCTAAGCTGTTACATTCTTGGCTGAACTCCGCAAATAAAAACTCATAATCACTCCATTAAACATTGTTTGATTCGATCAATATGTGAAAATTGAGACTTTAAATAGATATTTATTTAAAATAACTAAATGTTCTAAGCAGGTAATCTTAATCATAAACACCATTAGTATTATGTTAAGAATATCATTGCTGATAGTTTTTTTACTGCTTGGTAACAGTTATCACACAATTAAGTAATGCCAGTGATTGTGAAATTATTCTCAATGCAGGGTCAGCATAATATGTTGCACGTTCCAGGGGAAAACATGAGACTTTACTGCTAAGAAAGAAGGTGTTATAATGAGCACTGCATTAGTCAATAACATGGATCCTATTAAGTTCTGTATAACACATGTACTTTTGTATAAGCTTGTGTTGCCGGGGGCTTTCCTAAATTGTTCGAGCCATGAAATGCCTTAAGGTTATGGGAAACTCAGTGAAATTGGGAAAGTTTCCTGGAATAAATCCCAGGGTGAAATGCTATTGGGAATTCTTCAGTAATTAGATGAAGGTTTGTAAATTTTTTCAACTGTTGTTGGAGCCTAAAAGAAATTTCATAAATTATGACGATGGTTTGGCTTGATAAAGTGCCAGGGTGATAGCTGCTGTTCATAAAGTAAAGACCAAGAGATTTTAATTTTATTGTCTGCTGTGAACACGACTTGAGCTTGAGTGGAAAATCTTCCTACTTGCCTGCCTATTGGTGTGTTAAATGCTGCAGAACCTCATTCAAAACATGTGATGGTTTCATCATTTAACATTAAACAACTTGGCAACAGTTTAAATAAAAGATTCAATTTATTCAGGTTTTAGTCAATATGAATAAATATAGACAGTTTGATCTTTGGTTTTTAACAGAACCTTTAAGTCTTCTCCATCAAGTTGTTTGTTTATCCAGAGAGGTCTATATTGGTTCAATACTCGCTTCTCCCCAGGAGTTAACAGCTGGTTTGAAAGGCAATGGTGATCAATTGTTCCATGTTCAATGACATAATGGATTCAATTGATTTATTCCCACGTATTTTGGCACCAGTAGTGGCACCACCATTTAGCAGTAGTGATGGAGAGTGCAGGAGGTATTATGGTGCTGTGGGTAGTGTCCTTACCTCTGAGCCAGGAACTCTGTGTTCAACTCCACCCCAGGACTTGATGTCCATGGAAGGTGCATTTATAACATTGCCAAACAGGGAGCACATGGTGTCCACTGGCACCATTGAGGCCTTCTGTGCTTGGTGGACACCACAGGGACTGGGGTGCTTTATTAACCCCTTTAATCACATTTTGATTTGATGTTTGTAAGTTTCCTTTCAGACTTTTATTTTCTTTTTGCAGTATCTCTTTAAGGGGCTGCTTTTTACTTTGTCCCTCATTTTGTTAATTTAGTTTAATTGGTTAATCAAAAGAAAAGAGTCATCAGCCTGTAAATCCTTCTATGGCAGATGGTAAGAGTGGGACAACCATCCGCAGAAAGCAATGGCAACTGCAGTACCTTGCCAAGCATAACCATGGACCAATCCAACAGTCCATGGTTGACAATGCCATTCCAGGCCATGGTACCTAGAGAGATAGCAAATGCACTTCTATTCACCAGTGGTGATGAAGAACCCAATATCATTCAACCATAGTGAAAAAATAACTTTCAGTTTTTGAAAATGGAGTGGCGGACTTTTAATGATAAACAATTTTTAGCCCACTATCATCCACCATGCTGACAGACAGCCCACTATCACCCACGAACAGTGATAGCAAACCACAACCATTTAGCTACATTAATAGAGAATGCATGACTATATGCTGTAACATGAAGAACTGATTCAGTTTTGTAACATGAAGTGCAGCTCATAACATGCCATTAAAGTGTTACTATCTTTATTGTTGCAAATTTTCTGGAGTTTTTCTCCCACTCTGTCACCATAACATTAGTGAAAATAGTACAGATATCCTGCTTTTATTTTCCTGGGACATGCACATCACTGGTAACCCAGTATTTATTGCAGATCCCTAGTTGCTCTTGAGAAGTGGTGGTGGGCCTTCTTCTTAACTGCTGTAAGCCATATGGTAAAGGTTTTCCCAAAGCACTGCTAGGTAGGGAGATCCATGATTTTGACCCAGCAACAATGAAGTAACAATGATATATGTCCAAGTTTGAGAAGACAGTGGTGTAGTGGTAATGTTCTTGGACTAGTAATCCAGAGACCCAGGATAATATCTTGGGGACACAGCTGCTGGTGGAATTAAAATTCAATTAATACAATGCGGAATTAAAAGTTAGTCTCAGTAATGGTGACCATGAAAGTATCGTAAAAACCCATCTAGTTCATTAATGCCCTTTAGGGAAGGAAATCAGCTGTCCTTACCTGGCCTGGCCTACATGTGATTCCAGACCCACAGAAATGTGGTTGATTCTTAACTGGCCCCTGAAATGGCCTAGCAAGCCATTCAGTTTAAGGACAATTAGGGATGGGCAGCAAATGCTGGCTTTACCAGTGATGCCCACATCCATAAAATTTTAAAAAATTTTGGATGGTGTGTGACTTAGAATAGAACTTGCAGGTGGTGGTGTTCCTATGCACCTGCTGCTGTTGCCCTTCTAGGTGGTAGAGTTCACTGATTTGGCAGATGCTGCTGAAGGAGTCTTATCAAGTTGCTGCAGTGTATTCTGCAGATGGAAAACACTGAAACCATGGTAGAGGGAGTGGATGTTTAGGCTAATGGATGAAGTGCAGACCAAGTGGATTGCTTTGTCCTGGATCTGAATGGTGTTGAAGCAATATTTTGGTGCACCATAAGTGGGCTGATTGGTGAAGCTTGCTGCCTGGCTAACCATTCCAGCATCAAAGAGGTGGCAGCAATTTTGCTAACCCCATTTTTTGGCCTCACCCCGTTAATACCAATTTATGTAAGTCAAAATTGGCCCTAATGATGTTAAAGAATGCTTATTCTAGCCAGGTTTTGGAATTTGTTATTTTCACTCTATGACTTTGGAAAGCAATCCCTTTAAATTATAGGGGTCCCCACTTCCACTAGGATCAGGTCCTGACTGGCAAGCATGTCTGCGTTAAACAGGCGTTCAGTAGTATGGGAATTGGCATGGAGCTGGTGAAAACTTTGATAGACAATGTCATCTTCCCAGTCCCAATTCTTTGTGGCATCATGGAAATTCCAGCAATCAGCATAATCAGTTCTCATGCCAAATTCAACTTCACTTTCCAAATAATAGAGGTAGAATGCCAGTAAAGGGCTCAATTGTATGTGCTCCAGAGCCCAGGAATGTCAGGGTTAATATATCCTGAAACTCCAACAGTTTCCTTTTCAATCCTCACAAGTAATCAACTGACTAAGGCATAACATCTGATCCACATAGGTGGTAGGTGTCCTTCTTTTAATGAACAACAATGTCAGTTGTAACAGACTAAATCCCACCGTTATTCACCAGTTCTGCACTTTTGCACACATCAGCCCCTTCACCACAAAAGCAAGGTAGAATTAAACCTAAATTGATTGGAAAATGTATATTGCTGTTTGCATTCAGTTTGGATGCATATTAGATTCAAATCGAACCAGATTACTGCCTATCAGAATTCCTAAACTCATATAAATACTGTGCAGTTATCTGGTTTAATATGTCACTTCCTTCATAATTACGTTATTAGCTTTCTAGGTTTCTCTCAAATAGCTTCATTTTAGAATAATTGAATATCGCAGGACATAAACAGGCCATTTAGTCCATCAAATACATGCTAATGTTTCATTCTCCACCTAAGCGATCAAATCTAATCTCATTCCTTTGCTTGTTTCCCATACCCTTTAATATTCTTCCTTTTAAATAACTATATAACTCCCTTTAATGGGATATCTGGATTTTGAACAATGGTTTGCAGCGGAGAAATACACATTTTAACCATCCTCTGTAATAGTTTAGAGTCGGATTTCAATATTTTTCTGGATGTTATGGTACTGGCCAATTCTAAGCAGCCTGAACATATTCTATTTAAGAGTATTGTCCGATATCTAATTATACAATAGAATAATCCAAGAATGTAAGAATAGAGGCCCTTGTGACCTAAACTGGGTATTGTGGGATTCTCTCAACCACCCCGCCACTTTAGTTTTGGCAGAAACCCCAGAGAAATGGTGCAAATGCTCATATGTACCACTCTCTGGCCTTTTTGTCAATCTTATTGAAAGAACATCTACAGACTGTTTTCAAGGGGTGGTTATTAGTTTTTGGCATACCTTTCCCTCTATATATACAACAAAACCTGAATTCTTGCATTTTTAGCTTCCCAGTCATTTGTTCAAAACCTGCACCCAAACATGGGATTTTCCTTTTAAATCTGACCCCAAGAGGCAGATGGGCATGTATTTGATATCTGCTCATGCAGAGATTAAGCAGGTCCATTAACCAAACTAAATAACTCCTCTGGCAGGAGTATATTCCCCGTAGACACCTCATACTCACGTGTCCACATGGACGGAATCATCCTTATTCTGACTACGATGAGTGTGATTATTAGATGGTTACCTGGGACAAGGGACAAGATAAGGCACATAATGACCTGTCTCTTTCTGTAAGAATTTTTTAGAAGTGCTGCTTAACCTGCTTGTATTTCTTGCAATTCTTACTGTGTAGTTTTTTTATATAAGAAACCTAACCATCTCCATGGGGTTGGTAGGTGGGGTGGGGGTAGTAGTAAGTGCCATCTCTTTAGGACTGAAATGGCCCCGAGATGGTATGAGTGTGTTGAAGTAGAATTCAAACAGTCACCCTTCAGCACCTTGCTCGAATGTTTTCTTTACACATGAGCCAATAGTGAATGTTGGCAAAATCACATGCTTTAAACTTTTCAGCATGGGTCAATGAATAACAATCTGGAAGTATTTATTTGTTAATTCTTCCCTGTCTCAGTCCATGTGCACTAGGGTCAAATATACTATACTTGTCACTTCTGGATACAATAGTGCAGTGGTTATGTTACTTGACTAGTAATCCTGTGGTCTGAACTAAAATTCCATTAGAACTTGGGTTCATAGCAGTTTACAAATTGGAATTCAGTTTTAGAATAATTGTAAAAGTGTCCCAAAGCTACCAGATTGTCACAAAAAAACAACTTGTTCGCTAATTCCTTTAGGGGAGGAAACTTGCAATCCTTATCCAGTGACTTCAGTCACCAAAGTGGTTGACATGTAACTGCCTTTGAGTGGGCTAGCAAGTCTCTCAAATATATCAAACTGCTATCAAGAAGCAGGCTCATCAGGTCATTTTCAAGGTAACCAGGGATGGACATTAAATGCCTCTATGAAATGAACATCTACACCCACACCCCAAGAACAAAGATAAAGAAAAAAAGCTGAGGTCAACTAACAGAATGGTCATTGGACCCTGGGCTTTCCTGGAATGGTTCAATTCCACTTCATGTGGGCAGCTTACCAACTGAGCTGTCTGAAGGGCTTTATTTCAACTTGTTTCAAAACAGAGCATTCCAGCAATGTAGTCAGAAGAATCAGCAGCCAATCCAGGAATAGGTGCTCCCTTCACTCATAAGAACCTTTGAAATTCAGTTATGGTTGTGCTGCTTGTGAAATATACCCAGAAAAGCACCACTACCAATATAACATCTTTAATTCAAATTAAATAAGAGCTCTCTGGATTTAATGATTTCAGCATGGATGCCAGGAAACAAATTCACTCAAATATATCTGAATATAATAAATGTATTGTTAGTTAGCTCACCAGTAAATTCTTTAAGGATTTTCAGTTTAATATTTTATTTATTAAAAGTTTCATTATTTGTTTTTCCACCACTGCCTACTTTAAATAGCTGACCAGTGAAAATTGCAGCTTACTAAGTTCCCATTGTTACGGACAGGAGGGAGTTTAATTTAAACAGCCCTGATTTCTCCTCTCACTACCCCTCCATAAACAGAAAGGTGTTTTTGATTTTTGATTTCCCCCTTTATAAGTGGTGGCGTATTTTCCCAACCACTCAGCTTTGGTGTGATTCAATTTCTATTAACAACTCTACAGCAAACTCGAGATAGGCTAAACTCAGAGGGGTTGTTTACTCACACACATTCAAACACGAGAGGGACGGTCAGAATATAGTCTCCTTTTTCACTCGCCAATAAAAGATGGGAGTGGATAGAGAAAGAAAGGAGTGTACAGGGAAAACCACAGGATAAAGAATTATTGTTTCACACGAGTCCAGAGTCCAGAATCAAAGTTCAATGGCGTATTCTTTCACAGAGGCGGCAGGTTGATAACTAATGCTGGATAATTCACTTTTCCATTAGAGATGACTTCCACAATGAAATAGGTACATAGAAATGACTTAATCCTGTTGGCACTGGTATAGAAGTTCAGAAGTTCCAGTAGAAACAACATTACGGGGCCATGTGTTCTAATCTGGACAGAGCTCTGGTTCTGAGCTGCTGCTTGCTAGATGCAAGATGGCAGTCAAGGCAATATTAAAGGTTCAACTAGCTTGGGGGGAGGGGAGAAGAAGTGGCTCCCACCTCTCCACTTTGGCTTGAACAAAGGATGTATATTCCTCAGTCTGGATTCTTGAGATAGGTAATGTTTCAACCATTAAGGATTTCAAAGAGGTTTCAGGGCCCTTTGTCCTAGAAGGTTGGTCATCTCCATGGGCCAAACCTGGAGTAAAAAATGTAAATGGCCGTTATATAATTCACTTGGAAGTTGGTCTTCTGCAGCTCAGTTAGCATCGCTTCAGAGATAACGAGGTGGCAGTGTTCTGAATGCCAGAAAGCTCCGTTTGTTTGAGTCATAGCCAGCCATGACTTCAGTCATTTTAAAGCCTCTGTCTAGTTTTTTAAAAATATAAATTAGCCATGATGATATATATGAAATTTTATAAAAATATAGAGTAAGGTCTTAGCCCCCTGACAGCATACATCTACAAACTCTCTTCTGGTATCAAAGCTATGTGAAAATGGTTTATAGGTCACAATTTATCACAAATCACACATTCAAAGAACGTACTTGAGGTAACCAGAAATGTCATTTTCATTTCTTAGTCTCTGAGGATCTTCCCTGTCCATAATACTACCATGGGATGTGAAAGTCAATGGCAAGGCTAGCATTTATTGCCTATCCTAATTGCCCTTGAGAAGGTAGTGATGAGCTGGCTTAATTGAAACACTGCAATCTGTCTGGTGTAGGTGCACCCACAGTGCTGTTAGGAAGAGAACTCCAGGGTTTTGGCCCAGCGACAGTGAAGGAATGGCAATATAGTTCCAAGTCAGGATGGTGTGTGACTTGGAGGGGAAGTCGCAGGTGGTGATGTTCCCATGCATTTGCTGCCCTTGTCCTTCTAGGTGCTCGAGGTCACAGGTTTGGAAAATGTTGTCAAAAGAGCATTGGTGAGTTCCTCAGTGCAGCTTGTAAATGGTACATACTGCTGCCACTGTGCATTGGTGGTGGAAGGAGTGAATGTCTAAGGTGGTAGATGGGTTGCTGATCAATTGGGCTGTTTTGTCCTAGAAGTATTAAGCTTCTTGACCATTTTTAGAGCTGCGCTCATCCAGACAAGTGGAGAATATTCCATCAAACTCCTGACATGTGCCTTGAAGATGGTGGACAGACATTAGGGAGCCAAGAGGTGAGTTACTCACTGCAGAATTCTCAGCTTCTGACTTGTTTTTGTAGTCACTGTATTTATATGGCTGGTCCAATTCAGTTTTTAGTCAATAGTAACCCCCAAGACATTGAAAGTTGGGGATTCAGTGATGGTAATGCTATTGACTGCCAAGGGGAAATGGTTAAATTCCCTATTTTTGGAGATGGTCTCGTTGCCTGGTACCTGTATGGCATGATTGTTACTTGCCACTTATCAGCCCAAGCCTGGATATTGTCCGGGTCTTGCTGCATATGGACATGGACTGCTTCAGTATCTGAGGAGCTGCGAATGGTACTGAACACTATGTGATCGTCAGCAAGCAATCCCACTTCTGACCTAAGTGAGAGCAAAATGCTCCAGAATTACATCTTTACCTTCCAGTGCCAACTTTTCTCACAGATTGCAATATCGGAAACATGTTACATTGGGCTAAATCTTGTCAGAGTGGGACATGGTGGGTGTGTGGAAGGATGAGGAGATGTGAGAGGTGAGGGCTAGAGGGCCAACCAGCCTTTAACACAAATGGACTGAAGCCCCAGAGAACCGAGGCCTTCTAACCAGCCCACCTTGACCCTCCCACGCCTCCACGGCCACCTCCAAACTGCCTCTGAAGATGGACAGCCTCCCTCCTGCTCCCACCTCCCGCCCACGAAAATACAGTGGGTGGGGACATTTTTAAAGAAGTCTCGTGCTTCACAACTCATGGCGTATTTCTTAACCACTGAACTGGCTCACCAATTTGTGCATTATAGACAGTGTGCGTATTATTGTGCAGCAGGTGGCTAATCGACAGGAAACAATTTCAGCAGCTTTCCATGCTTCTTTGTGCATGGTGTAAAAGTTATAGTTCTCACCTTACAAAGAAAGAGTGAACTCATTGAATGTGTTAAATGTGTCCGCCAAAGAGCCCAATAAAAGCTGGAAACACCAGTGATGGTGAAGTAGTGATTCAGAGTCAAAAATATGAGGTGCTCCTCCCTGAGTTCACAGATTCATGCCAAAAGTTTACCACAAGACAGCCATCAAACGACTTTGATAAAACCTCTTTGATTACCTTCTTCTGTCCTCTCAGTTGAAAGAGCTTACCTTGAAAAATCTAATTGTTTATCTTTTTTTGCAGGGTGCTTGGTCTCTAAGTGGTACTTGAGTTTAAAAGCAAAATACTACGGATACTGGAAATCTGAAATAAAAATAGAAAATGCTAGAAGAACTGAACAGGTCTGACAGCATCTGTGGTGAGAGAAACAGTTAATGTTTTGAGTCCGTATGAGTCTTCTTCAGAGCTGAAGAGAAGTAGAAATGTGATGGATATTACGTTGTGTTTAAGAGGGGGTGGAGCAAGTATAACAAAATGAAGGTCAGCGATAGGTGGGAGCTCAGGAGGGATTGACAAAGATGTCATGGATACAAGACAAAGGGAGTGTTAATGGTCATGTTAACGACTAAAGAAGGTGCTCATAGTAAAGGTAAGATAGCAGAAAGTGTTATTAGCAGAACAAGATTCTGTGAAAGAACAACATAGAAACAACTGACAGATGGCCCTGTGGGGGGTGGGGAGGGAGGGTGGGTGGTGGTTGGGGAAAAAGGATAAAAAAAGGATTAAAAAATGATAATAAATAGAAATAAATAACATACGAAAACAAATAAATACATAAATACAATTAAATAAATACATTTTTTAAAATAGATTTAAAAGGGGGTAAGGATGGAGGAGACAGTTTATGATCCGAAGTTGTTGAACTTAATGTTCAGTCCGGAAGGCTGTAAATTGCCTAATCGGAAGATGAGGTGCTGTTCCTTCAGTTTTTGTTGGGCTTCACTGGAACATTGCAGCATTCCAAGGACGGACATGGGAGCATGAGAGCAGGATGGTAAGCAACAGGAAGGTCTGGGTCAAGCTTGCAGACGGATCAAAGGTGTTCCGCAAAGTGGTCACCCAGTCTGCCTTCAGTCTCCCCAATGTTGAGGATCCTGCATCAGGAGCAGCAAATGCAGTAGACCAAATTGAAGGAAGTGCAATTGAAGCACTGCTACACCTGAAAGGAGTGTTTGGGGCCTTGGACAGTGAGGAGAAAGGAGGTAAATGGGCAGATGTTGCGCCTTCTGCGATTGTATGGGAAAGTGTCGTGGGAAAGGGGTGAGGTGTTGGGGGTGATGGAGGTGTGGACCAGAGTGTTCCAGAGGGAAGGGTCCCTATGGAATGCTGACAGGGGGGGTGAGGGGAAGATGTGTTTGGTGGTGGCATCATGCTTGAGTTGGCGGAAATGGCGGAGGATGATCCTTTGAATGCAGATGCCAGTGGGGTAAAAAGTGAGGACAAGGGGACAATATCATGGTTCTGGGAAGGAGGGGAAGCGGTGGAGGCAGTGGTGCAGGAGATGGGTCAGACATGGTTGAGGCCCCTGTCTACCACAGTGGGGATGAACACTCGGTTAAGAAAAAGGAAGATATGTCAGAAGCGCCGTTTGTAAGGTAGCATCATCAGAACAGCTGCAAAGGAGGCGGTGGAACTTGAAGAATGGGATGGAGCCCTTGCAGGAAGCGGGGTGTGAGGAGCTGTAGTCGAGGTAGCTGTGGGAGTCGGAGGGCTTGTAATGAATATTGGTAGACAGTTTATCACCAGAAATTGAGACAGAGAGGCCAAGGAAGGGAAGGGAAGTATCAGACATGAGTAACGTGAAAGTGAGAGAAGTGTGGAAATTGGAAGCAAAATCAATAAATTTTTCCTGAATAAATTTTTAATAAATTTTTGCATGAAGTGGCACAGATACAGTAATCAATGTAGCAAAAAAAAAGAGTTGCGAGAGGGGGCATGAGTAGGACTGGAAAAAGGAATGTTCCACATACCCCACAAAAAGACAGGCATAACTGGAGCCCATGCAGGTGCCCATAGCCTCACTTTTCACCCCTCCAGCCTCTGCATTCAAAGGATCATCCTCCATCAACACCAGCATGATGCCACCACCAAACATATCTTCCCCTCACCCTGCCTGTCAGCATTTCATAGGGACCGCACCCTCCGTGACACCCTGGTCTACTACTCTATTACCCCCAACTCCTCATCCCCTTCCCTCGGCACCTTCCCATGTAATTGCAGAAAGTGCAACACCGGCCCCTTTACCTCCCCTTACTCACCGTCCAATGTCCAAAATACTCCTTTCAGATGAAGCAGCGCTTCACTTGCACCTCTTTCAATTTGGTCTAATGTATTCTCTACTCCTAATGCAGTCTCCTCTACATTGGGGAGACTAAACGTAGACTGGATGATCGATTTGCGGAACACGTTTGCTCAGTCCACAAGCATAAACTCCCGAGGTAAGATGAGAGTTACTGCTCTTGCCATCAAGGCTGCATTTGAATGAGTTTGACATCAAGGAGCCCTAGCAAAACTGGGGTCAATGGGAATCAGGGGGAAAACCCTCTGTTGGTTGGAGTCATAGCACAAAGGAAGATGGTTGTGGTTGTTGGAGGTCAAGAATTTCAGTGCTAGGACATCACTGCAGAAGTTCCTCAGGGTATTGTCCTTGGCCCAACCATCTTCAGCTGCTTCATCAATGACCTTCCTTCCATCATAAGATCAGAAGTTGGGATGTTTCCTGATGATTGCACTATGCTCAGCACCATTCGCAACTCCTCAGATACTGAAGCAGTCCATGTCCAAATGCAGCAAGACCTGGACAGTATCCAGGTTTGGGGTGACAAGTGGCAAGTAACATTTGCACCACAAAGTGTCAGGCATTGACCATCTCCAACAAGTAAGAATCCAACCATCGCCCATTGATGTTCAATGGCATTACCATCACTGAATCCCCCACTATCAACATCCTGGGGGTTACCATTGACCAGAACCTGAACTGGACTAGCCATATAAATACTGTGGCTACAAGAGCAGGTCAGAGGCTAGGAACCCCTGACTATCCAAAGCCTGTCCACCATCTACAAGACACTTGCCAGGACTGTGATGGAATACCCTCCACTTGCCTGGATGAGTGCAGCTCCCATAATGCTCAAGAAGCTTGACATCGTCCAGGACAAAGGGCCCACTTGATTGGCACCACATCCACAAACTCTTTCCACCGCCAACACACAGTAGCAGCAGTGTGTACCGTCTACGAGATGCACTGCAGGAATTCACCAAGGTTCCTTAGACAGCACCTTCCAAACCCACGAACACTACCATCTAGAAGGTCAAGGGCAGCAGATAAATGGGAACACCACCACCTGGAAGTTCCCCTCCAAGTCACTCACCATCCTGACTTGGAAATATATCGCCATTCCTTCACTGTCGCTGGGTCAAAATCCTGGAACTCCCTTCCTAACAGCACTGTGGGTGTACCTACACCACATGGACTGCAGCAGTTCAAGAAAGCAGCTCACCACCACCTTCCCAAGGGCAATTTGGGATGGGCAATAAATGCTGGCCCGGCCAGCGAAGCCCACATCCCGTGAATGAATTTTTTAAAAATGACCCCGACCTTCCTATCACTCACCATTTCAACACACCATCCTGCTGTCATACCCACATGTCCACCCTTGGCCTACTGCAATATTCCAGTGAAACCCAAAGCAAGCTGAAGGAACAGCACCTCATCTCCTGATTTATTTATTCACTTTTTATTTATTTTATTTTATTTCTTTTATCCTTTTCCTCCAACCACCACTGCCAGCACCCCCTCCCCCACAGAGCCACCTGTCATTTGTTTCTATATTGTGCTTCACAGAGTGCTGAACCTTATTTTACCATTAATATTCTGCTATCTTACCTTCAGGCCACTATCAGCACTTTCTTTAGTCTTTAACACTGCCATTAGCACTCTCTTGGTCTTGTGCCTGTAACATAATTTGTCAATCTCTCCTGAGTTCCCACCTATCCCTGACCTTCATTTTGTTCCACCTGCTCCACCCCCTCTTAAACAGTATCAAACCCTTCATATTTCTACTTTTCTTTAGCTCTGAAGAAGAGTCACACGGACTTGAAACATTAACTCTGTTTCTCTCTCCACAGATGCTGCTAGACCTGCTGAGTTTTTCCAGCATTTTCTGTTTTTATTTGGTATTTTAGCTTGCTTGGTTTCATGCTACCTTGAGCAAAAACTTCAGCACAAACACATTGCCAATTGTAGTGCAACAGAAGCAGCTCTAATCGGCCCAAAATTCCACTTTAGCCATCAATGGTAATTCAAATAACCCACACTGTGTTGACTTCAGCCTAAGTCAGTTTGCATCGGTGTGCATTTTCCCTTCAAGTTTAAACTTAAATTTGCTTACATTTTTTTAAAAATTAAAGAACTTCACACTATTGATGTATATGCTCTGGCTATGCAAGGTTGCACTGGTGACTTTCCTTCTCATCCAGCTTATCCTCCTTGTGTCTCCTTGATATTCTTGTTGTGGCAGCCACACCCACTTCTCCAAGTTTGGGAACGTCTGGTTCGGGGAGGGGGTTGCAGAGGAAGTTCCGAGATTTTTTTTCCCGATGCTGGCCTTGGGTTTTTTATCTGGTTTTTGCCTCTCCTGAGAGATGGCATGGCATCTATGGGGTAAGAAAAGTCTTGGCCTGATGCATCAGAATTGTATAGGATGAGCTCAATGGGTCAGTTGTTTTTTTTCCCACCTGTTGTTTCATACATTGGCAATTAGTCATTTGGCAGCACAGAACTAGAGTATTACTGAAAAAAGACACACGTTTTTCGTCATCAGATCAATTTGCAAGAATACCAAATGTAAAGGGAACAACAATTTATACTGCATGAGGAGAGAGTGCTGATTGGTTGGCAAGGGGACACTGATTGGTAGAGGTATTGCCATGAAGAATGCACCAGCTAACTGATAACTGACAGTTAACTGCTGACCTTTGTTTAAATTCAAATCAAGCAGGTTGACTCTGATTGGTCAAGACATTGCACTGGGGATTAAATCAGGGAATGGCTGTCATCTATTTTGCTTTGTTGAAAAAGGTAATGTGTAAACATATTCTTTCTGTCTGCAAAGGTCAGGGCCCTGTGTTTTAATAAATAGCTTCTAGCATGCATAAGTGAGCCACACTGACAATTGTTAAAGAATAGCCTGGTGAGATATTGTAGTGATGGTAAGGCTGGAGTTAAAAGGAATTATACTGTAAAATGTGGAATAGATTTGATTCAGTAGTGAAGTGCTGCAATATTCAGCAATGTTATACTGACCCTGCAAAAGCAGTGAGCATGCAGTATGTCAATATTTAATTAAGCACAAATTGTCGAATGCTACCTGTGTCACTATTAGTATCACTGAGCATAGGAAATATGTTGCACATTGTGGATTCCATGAAAACAAAAAGAAAGTAAAAAATTACATTTTACTACTGACCTTCTTCAAGTCTTAGATGGAGTATTTGGCATTGATAGCATGCTTCACAGAGGGTCATTCAAAAGCAAATTGTACGGATGTCTATCTTAACCATTGGATATTCACTGGAGATGATTAGGGTTGGATTCATTTCTAAAGCATCTTAGTGATAAAACACCATTTTATAAGTTCTTTAGGTACGGTAACACAATCTAAAAGAAAATTGAGGTGAAAATCTTTGGTGCCACTTCAGCCCATGATTTACAGCAGACTTTGAGAAATTTCGAAAAGAAGCAATTCCTTTTGTCCAAATGAAAAAAGAATCAAGCTTGAAAATGATACATATGGCATAAATTTTCTGCTACAGTAAAATCTTACAAGAGGCACTTGCCTGCCACATATATAGTTTGAAAATAAGGCCCGGATATTATGAACAGATCCGAGCTTGGACAAAGGAGATGAATGTAGCAGCATCGAGTCTGAAGTAAGTTGAAAATAGTTTGCTGCTGCCCCTCCTTTCTCTTTCCCAGCCTCACAAAGGAGTGCGCTTATCCTTCAGCTTTTCACTCTGACAAAGGGTCCATAAAATATTAACAGGTCTATTTTCTCCACAGGTGCTTCTGTGTATCCAATATTTTTGTTTATAATTCACATCTTCAGCAGTTATTTGTTAAATGCTATATTTGGCCCAAAGAAAGCTATTTAGCAATCATACCTTCAGAAAAAAAGAAGTAATAAATCCTGAA
This sequence comes from Cetorhinus maximus, assembly GCF_964194155.1. Taxonomy (NCBI): domain Eukaryota; kingdom Metazoa; phylum Chordata; class Chondrichthyes; order Lamniformes; family Cetorhinidae; genus Cetorhinus; species Cetorhinus maximus. Next base: position 99,802,340 of record NC_135882.1, read on the forward strand.
CAGAGAAGAACCGTAAAAGGAATTGAAACTTGGCAAGAAAGAATCTCAAGATGTGTCACTTTCATTTCCGTTGTTTGCAGAAACCAGATTCTTTTTGTCACATTGCTTAGAATGAGCCATATGGTTTAAATAGTGATAGGGCTAACTGAACAGACAAAATGAAGCCCAAGAAATCTGCCAAGACAGCATTAACAGCTGCAAACAAGGTACCATACTTCAGGTGAAGGTGAGGTTCCAATGCCTGGATAAATCAGGAGAAGCATTGCAGTATGCGCCATCCAGAGTGTCACTGATGGTCATTGTGTGCTGCATTCTGCATAACCTTGTCATTCACACAGGGAATGCCCTGAAGGAAGAGGAGATACAAGATAGTGGGTATTCCTCTGATGATGAGGTCAATGAGGAGGTGAGGAGACGCCCCGACGGAGAGGTGTAAGACCTTGCACGGGAGGGCGTGGATGGCCCTAATACATGGCCTTAATGAGGCAGAGGTTCCAGTAAGGTCAGGTATTCTTGGCCTCTGAAGCGTGTGTACTGCCTGTGTCTCAATGTCATTCCATCTACACTACGACCTCATTGAGAAAGTCCTGTCAGCACACACCATCTCGATTCCTTAGGCATTGTTGCATCTTGACCAACATTCACTACTGAAAATGCAGAAGTCTTTTTCCAATAAAATTCCTAGAGTACTTACAGATAAACTGAAGCTGTGCATGAGGGAATAATACACTGAAGGTTTATTAACAAATGGACAATGCCCATTTAATGAAAACATCTACAAAATGCACCCATGTGATCTGCTTTGTGACTACTTCTTTTCCACGTGCTGTGGCGGAGTGCTCCCCACTCGCTTGCTGCTGCAGGGTTTGTCCCCTTGCCCTGGGTGACTTTAGCGGGCATCCTCTGTGCAGCTGAGGCCCGAGGGCTCAGCCACGTTAGAAGACTCCTGCTGAGTTGCAGGAGTAGCTTCTGTCACAGCGGCAATCAAGGAGGACTGTGCCAGTGGCAGAAGGGCAGAGGAGAGGCTGCACCCATCAGAAGTGCCCTCAGAGGTGCTTGCAGATGGCGGCAACAGCTGCTCATCCTCCGTCATGAGGACCGTTTGGTGCTCCCTGTCTTCCCGTGAGGTCCTAGGAGCTGGCTCGGTGTCCAGGCTCCCAGTCCCCCTGCCACCCTGGCTCTGGGCCCCTATTCACAAAGCAGTCTCCTCTACATTGGAGAGACTAAAGGCAGACTGGGTGGCCACTTTGCAGAACATCTTCCCTCAGTCCGCAAGCATGAACCCGACATTCCTGTCCTTGGCCTGCTGCAACGTTCCAGTGAAACCCAATGCAAACTGGAGGAAAAGCACCTCATCTTCTGGTTAGGCACTTACCAGCCTTCCGGACTTTACTTTGAGTTCAACAACTTCAGACCGTGAACTCTGTCCCCCATTTTGATATAATTTTTTTCCAACACCCTCCCACCTTAGAGCCAGTCTGTAACTTGTTCTTCTGTTTTGCTTTCAGAGAGCGCTGGCTCTTGTTCTGCAATTAACACATTCGGTTATCTGACCTTTATGCCACAATTATCACCTGCCTTAGCCTTTAACACTACCATTAGCACTCTCCTTGTTTTGTGTCCATAACATCTTTGTCAAATCTCTCCTGAACTCCCACCTATCCCTGATCTTTTATTTCACTCCACCTACTCTACCACCTCTCTGCAACAGTATGAAACCCAACACATTTCTACCTTTCTTCAGCTCTGAAAAAGAGTCATATGGGCTCAAAATGTTAACTCTATTTCTCTCTCCACAGATGCTGTCAGACCTGCTGAATTTTTCCAGCATTTCCTGTTTTTATTTCAGATTTCCAGCATCAACTGTACCTTGTTTTTATGGCCTTGGAGGAAACTTGGCACTGAATAGTGGGTGATCGCAGCACACATGGCCTAATGGACACCTCCACAATCCAGGCCAGAGCACATGACCCCTCTGGTATAGCCAAATCTTCATGCACCTCGCGCCGGACATCCAGCATCTGCTGCCTCACAGATGACTCCAGAAGCTCATCATCCATCTTGAACTCAGTTTCTGAATCACCTCAGACTCTTCTCTGACTGCCCGAGGCCTGCTCCACCACACTCTCTGGCAGCTGCACTTGCAAATGTGAAGTGCCCTCGCCAGATTGTGCCTACCCTTCTCCCAACAAGCTAATATCTGCCAAGGTATCAGTATCTATGCTGGTGCTTGGTGCAGGGAGAGGATGTGATGCTGCATCTTCCAAGGCTTCCTCTGCCTCTTCAGAGGCAAGTGCGGCTCCCTCAGGGCTGGCGAACAAAAAAAGGTTCACTTGCGCAGGACGCAGAGAAGAAAGGGCATTAACTGGCCTTTCACGGCCTTCATGGGGTGTGCAAGGACACAACATTCAACATCATTAGCACTATATGTGTATGAGATACGACAACCTTTCTACCATGAAACCACTTATAACAAACTCACAAAGTTTGTACCAGGAAGCTTCCTGGTCTATGAATGCATAAACCACACATTTACTATTCATGAATGCATGCCAGACCTCAGTCACCCTCCCCCTAGCCCTCTCCCCCTCTGTATAACAGATCTGGATAAAGCACCAGCCCCAGGCCTTGCTCCAATTTCGCCAAAGTGGTGAGGTTGGGAGGGGGGAATGAAGGTGTCAAGGGGGAGGAGGGAGTACAGGGGAGGAGGGTGTAATGGGAGAGAGTGCTGCAAATGGGGAGGCAGGTGTAAGTGGGGATGAAGGTGTAAAGGGGGGGAGTTTGGAGAAGGGAAAGTGTATGGGGAAGGAGGGAGTTCAGAGCGGTAAGATGTCCGGAGGGAGGAGGGAGTTCGGAGAGGGGAAGGTGTCCGGCGGGGGAGGAGGGACATTGAGATGAGTGTGATGGATTAAGGCTCCACGTGCATGGGACAGTGCTTGCACGAGACTCCGAAAGGCCCTGCCACACACACCTCCCTCCAGAATCAATCATGGTCTGGCTGCGTGCAGCTAAACTGCTCGTGGGGTGGTGGGGATGCAAGGGGAGGACTCAAGAAGCCTGACAATGAATCTATAAGGCTCCATTACACGTTAACTGGTGAAAGTGAATATATTTTCAGAAAGTGACAAAATGTGTTCATCTATGTAACCACTTGTAATCAAAATTTCTTAATGTTTCTAGGCCTACCACTTCTTCTAGGTGCTTCCCTGATATCTGCAGCGGGGTTGGAGACAGCCTGTACAATGGTTGGCCCTGTTGCCTCTGATGACTTCGGTGTGGGTCATCTGGAGAGTTGATGGCCCAGGCTTGCTTTTGCTGTCCTCCTGTGGGCCAGCTGCTCCCTCTGCAGTGACAGAGGATGAGATTGAGGGGGTCAGAGGCAAAGGGGACTCGGAGGGAGCAGACAGCCTCTGAGATTCCTGAGTGGATGACCCAGGATGTCCAGCTGCCACTCCTCCTCCCTTCAGGTGCCCAAAGGCCCAGGCCTGACTCCCTGAGGGGAAGCAGCACCTGGAGGGATGTCAAGATGTCCCATTTCCACATCACATTGTCACAGCAAGAACTCACCCATGGCTACCGCGATGGAGTGCAGGTCGGCACGCATCTTCGCATTCTGCTGGACCAGGGTCTCCATGGTGTCCACCATCCTTCCCATGGAGACTGCCATGCGTGCACCTGTGGTCACCACTTCATCAGAGAGTAGGCAGACGCACTCCTCTGACTTATGTGCCACTCTGTTGAGGTCTCCCAACAGCTTTGCGTGATGTTCCCCTGCCTTCTGCTGACTCTCCAGGATGAGTTGGAAGGCCGAATCCAGAGACTCGTCATCTGACTTGGACCTCACTGATGCATCTTGCCCAGCAGTCCTCCAAGTGCCAGGAGCTCGGCTGAACCTCCTTCTGCAGACTCATGTTTGTGCGGTGATCACCAGATTGTGAACCCAAGCCTGCTCTAGACATAAGTCCCATTGAGGCATGTGTCTCTGTGCCGGTAGAGGGTGTGGGTAACTGCTGTGACGGGTCTTCCAGGCTACTTATTTCCAGCTCTTCAATGGAGGAGGTGTCCTCTTGGCTGGAGGTGAGGATTTCGATGGAGCTGGGGGACTGGCTGGCTGAGGGAGTCAGTCGCTTGGCAGAGCTCCCGATGAACTGAAGTAGAGATAATTAGTGCATGACAGCAGAGTAAAAAGCAGGAGAGAGCACTCACATTTGAGAGAGGGATGATGTGGTAGGTTTTCACTGTTGACCTCACCATTGCAACAGGCGTGGTCCACATCCTCACCAGTCAATGATGGCACACTCCTCAAAGTGAGTGAGAGGCCTAACGTGGGCCACTCCATCGCTGGTCTTGGACCTCTCCCTGCTGTTGTGAGCCAGCTTCTCCTGCATGAAACCAATGGAGAGAGTGTAAGCAGGACGCATGGCACTGCATGGAATATTTGTGCGGTGAGCGGAACCATGGACGGGATGAGGGTACAAGCTCCAGAGGATATGAGCCTGCTGGAGATGTGAGAGTTAGTGGTGTTGTCCCTTGAGATATGAGAGTACTATGGATGTGTGATGGGTTTGTGAGTGGTGTATTGAGACTGATGATGTGGTTGACTTACCCTGGCGAAAAGGATGGGAACATTCATCCTCTTCTTACACTGGATGGCTGACCTCCTCTTCACTTCGGTGGCACTGACCGCCACTGACATCACATCCCAGACCGGATTGGTGACTCTGGTGGACTTCCTGCAGGCAGAGCAGGAGTAGAGGACATTGTGGCGAGCCTCAGCTGCGTCCAAGAGGCGTCACTAAATTTGGGGGCTGCCTTCTTCCTGACTTTCAGGGTCATCTGTCGCCTGGAGCTGTCCTGGTCTGTAGACATGGAGTAGGCTGCGCTCTGGTGTGCTTTAAGTATGGCGTCCGGACTGAGGAAATGCTGAGGTCATGGCGTGCAGGGAAACTCCGAGCCCGCCTCACAGCAATCCAGCGTGTTTCCCAAGACTGCATTATTAACGAGGCTGCACGCGCCGGGAAGTAGGTGATATAGCATGAAAACTCACCATTGCAGCCGGCGGGTAAAACTTCTTTTTTCACGCCCATTGCACTTAGTGCAAATCTGTGGTGATTCCGCCCTGGGGCTTGATGGCTGCGAAAGGTACGTTCATAATGTGGCAAAACAGGTTGGTTAATAGTCTGCAAATCCTTCCAATATGCCTGACGGCAGGTGGTAGGAGTGGGAGAATTTCCTGGTCAGCCATACTGCAGAAGGCAACAGCAGATCACTGCAGTACTTTGCCAAGCATAATCACAGACCAATCCAATGGAAGCCCATGGTTGCCAACACCCTCTTAGGGCATGGTACCTGAAGGAGGAGGTCATATATGGCAAGGAGCCTTGCTTGCAACTTGCACCCTCTGACTTTACACACCACTATCACACCCTGCCTGATAAAAGAGCTTTTCTTTCTGGAAAACAGTAGACCTCGCTAACCCTTAAAAACATATTGAAATTATGGGGAAACTATACCAATCCAGATTTGTAAACTTTTTATATTCATTCTTGGACTCTGGGAGTCATTAGCAAGCACTGTATATATTGCCTATTTCTAGTTACCCTTGAGACTGTGATGGTTCCACTCCAACTGCTGTAGTCTGTGCGATGGAAGTACTCCAACTTCTGGTGAGCCTGCGCCCACAATAAGTTGCTCGCCAATAGAAAAGAAGAGCATTTATTTGAAACTGGCTTGATCTGTCTTGGGACTTCTTAAAAAATGTATTTTGTTGCTGTTTTACAATTTCAAGATGTATGGCCAGATCCTGGTGAAGCAACAGTGCTTGCCATTGACCTTGAAGAAAACTGCTGACAAGGGTCCAGCAATCTCTGTGGCATCGATCTCCCCTTTCTCGATGTTAGTTTGATTCTGGTACCAAACCTAGGGATCTCCAGCAACAATTATGTCATCAGCAAGTTTATCAGCCAATCAACTGATGAAATCCTACAGGCTGCAAACCAATAAGTAAAATGCATTGATTATCTTTCAGTTTGAAGAAGTTTGTAGAGAGAGATTTAAAGATGCAGACATACAATTGGAAATAAGACAGAACCTGAAATGTAAACAAACTTGATAAAGTAATAACTTTTATCATATTGAAAACCTATGAAATTTTTATCATTATGACGAAATCTGCCATTCCACAATGATGAATTTAATTTTTCAGGGTCAGGGAGGCTTTTCATCAGTAGTTATGACTAAGCATGTTGTTAAAAACCTAGTTACAACTCATTCAACAAGGAATAACCTTTTTGGGGTTTTTCTCTTTTTTACAGCACTGTTGCAGCATAAAAAGGGAAATCCATATCAGTTTAAGTGATTTATAAAGGCTGTTGTGGACAGGGAATTCAACAATGCACTTTGTGGAGGAACAGGGAATCACTGACAAGAGCTTCTGGTTATCTGCGTCTAAGTACACTTGTGTGGATGCCAGAACATGCTTCACTGTTATTACAATTGCAAAACCTGGGCCATTATTTTCTTAGCTAAATATTTTATTGTAAATTGCATAAAGGCTCCATTTTGTGAGTATTTTCGATCACATCAGAATATATGTAAGACACAATTAATGGTGGTTTTGGCTGTTACTGCTGTTGTGCCAAATTTAGCCAAGCAAATTTGACAGTTGGAAATCTCTTTACCAGTTCCACTCACAATGCACAGGGCACACCACCTTCAAATCAAATGCATCTCAGAGGCTGTGCATCAGGGACCATATAAACAGATTATATCAGTCTACTTGGGGCTGCCTGGGGAAATCATCTTTACTGCTTGTACTTTAGCAGAGAAACAGTGATGGCCACTGCAGGCTGAAGTTCAGGCTTCCTCCAAGGGGGATGCGGTGGTGTAGTGGTATTGTCACTGGACTGGTAACCAGAGACCCAACCCTATCGACCCTACAAAGTCCTCCTTACTAACATCTGGAGGCTAGTGCCAAAATTGGGAGGGCTGTGTCACAATCTAATCAAGCAACAGCCTGACATGGTCATCCTCACACAATCATACCTTACAGATCATGTCCCAGACTCCACCATCACCATCCCTGGGTATGTCCTGTCTCACTGGCAGGACAGACCCAGCAGAGGTGGTGGCACAGTGATATACAGTCGGGAGGGAGTTGCCCTGGGAGTCCTCAACATTGACTCCAGGTCTAGGAAGTCTCATGGCATCAGGACAAACATGGGCGAGAAAACATCCTGCTGATTACCACGTACCGCACCCCCCTCCCTCAGCTGATGAATCAGTGTTCCTCCATGTTGGACACCACTTGGAGGAAGCACTGAGGGTGGCAAGGGCACAGAATGTACACTGGGTGGGGGACTTCAATATCCATCACCAAGAGCGGCTCGGTAGCACCACCACAGACCAAGCTGGCCAAGTCCTAAAGGACATAGCTGCTAGACTGGGTCTGCAGCAGGTGGAGGGGGAAAAACAGTACTTAACCTCATCCTCGCCAAACTGCCTGTCGCAGATGCATCTGTACATGAAAATATCAGAAGGAGTGACCACCGTACAACCTCTGTGGAGACGAGGTCCTGTCTTCAAGTCGCATTGTGTGGCACTACCACCATGCTACATGGGATAGATTTTGAACAGATCGAACAACTCAAGATTGGCATCCATGAGGTGCTGTGGGCCACCAGCAGCAGCAGAATTGTACTCAACCACAATCCCTAAGCTCATGCCCCAGCATACCCCCCACTCTACCATTACCACCAAGCCAGGGAATAAACCCTGGTGCAGGAGGACATACCAGGAGCAGCACCAAACATACCTAAAAATGAGATGTCGACCTGTTGAAACTACAACACAGGATTACTTGCATGCCAATTAGCATAAGCAGCAAGTGATAGACAGAGCTAAGCAATTACACAGCCAACGGATCAGATCTAAGCTCTGCAGTCCTGCCACATCCAGTTGTGAATGGTGGTGGACAATTAAACAACTCACTGGAGGATGAAGCTCCACAAACATCCCCTTCCTCAATGATGGAGAAGCCCAGCACATCAGTGCAAAAGATAAGGCTGAAGCATTTACAACAATCCTCAACCAGAAGTGCAGAGTGGATGATCCATCTCAGCCTCCTCTGGAGGTCCCCAGCATCACAGATGCTAGCCTCCAGCCAATTTGATTCACTCCACGTGATATCAAGAAATGGCTGAAGGCACTGGATACTGCAAAGGCTATGCACCCTGACAATATTCTGGTAATAGTACTGAAGACCTGTGCTCCAGAACTTTCCGTGCCCCTAGCCAAGCTGTTCCAGTACACCTACAACACTGGCATCTACCCAGCTATGTGGAAAATTGCCCAGGTATGTCTTGTACACAAAAAGCAGGACAAATATAACTCTGCCAATTACCGCGCCATCAGTCTACAAATCAGGAGTGTGATGGAATACTTCCCACTTGCCTGGATGAGTGCAGCTCCAACAACACTCAAGGAGCTTGACACTGTTCAGGACAAAGCCGTCTGCTTGATTGGCACCCCATCCACAAACATTCACTCCCTCTACCACCGATGAACAGTCACAGTGTACCAGCTACAGGGTGCACTGCAGAAACTCACCAAGGGTCCTTAGGCAGCACCTTCCAAACCCACAACCACTACCACCTAGAAGGGCAAGGACAGCAGACACACGGGAACACCACCACCTGGAAGTCCCCCCAGCCGCTCACTACCCTGACTTGGAAATATATCGCCGTTCCTTCACTGTCGCTAGATCAAAATCCTGGAACTCCCTCCCTAATAGCACTGTACGTGTACCTACAACACATGGACTGCAACAGTTCAAGAAGACAGCTCACCACCACCTTCCCAAGGGCAATTAGGGATGGGCAATAATTGTTAGCCTAGCCAGCAGCGCCCACCACCCCGTAAATGAATTTTAAAAATGTTACAGCACAACTGTAGGGCTTCATTGATCAAACAAGTGTGGTAACAGATTGCTGCAGGAGATTGATGCAGTGGCTAAGTACTGGGAGGTGTTGCATTACTGCATGATCATGGACAGGTTATTCAGCATTCAAAATCGGGAAGTGTCCTTGCAACAGCCAGAGCCGCAGACATCAGCACAATGGCCACAGCTGTGCCCACTTTTGACAAACTCTTCAATTCTTGGAGAATTCTGGCTAGACAGGGAAGTTGTGTGGTCTTCTTGAAATGAGAGCACCTATGTGTGACCCTTCCCCTGCCGCACTCATGTGAAGCCTCCATGGTCTTTCCAAACAATCACCCATTTTATCAAATTTGACAGTGTCAGACTGGTGCAACAGGTGCCCAAGGTCAACATGGTGCCTGTCATAAATTGGAAGAACCTGGTACCTCATTTGCTCCCTCAATGCTATAGGCCTCACCTGTAGATGGCTGTGAAGATGCCACTCACTCCATTGTATACTACCTTTGAGGAAATCCTCCAACAAAACTAGAGATGGACACTAATAAATTCATTGAGGAATTCGGGAGAAACTTCTTTGCTCAAAATGTGTAACTTGCTATCATGGAATAGTTGAAGTGAATAGCATAAATGCATGTAAGGGTAAGCAAGATAAGTGCGAGATGAGGGAGTAAAAGAATAGAAGGATTTTTGACAGGTTGAGATGAAATAAGATGGTAGGAGACTCATATAGAGTATCAACACTAGTATAGATAGAGCTGTTCAGCCAAATGGCCTGTTTCTGTACTATATCTACAACATACTACTGACTGTCATTGTGAAATGTTGATTGTTGCCGCTTCTGCTTCAAAACCACTGTGCAAGTGTAAGTTCCTCGGATTGCCTCCGAAGAGGTCCATTCACATTAATTGTTTTCAGCATTTGGAAAACCCTGGGATCTAGTCTGGAGCAGTACTGGGAATGCTTTTTCCAGCATTTTTTTTCGAGAATGAGCTGTTGCAAAATCATCACCCACAGAGATATGTTAAAAGCACTTGCTGTAAGGTTGTTTAGTGTCTCACTAAGAGGTCTGGAGGCTTGTATGTTTGAACATGAGCCGTTTATTGGTAACCCATAATTAGGTACATCTCCAAGGTACAGCCCTGTGTGGGTGCTGTCTCTATGCTGGCTCCTTCTGAACTCTACACAGTCGACTATCATGTGACTCTCTACATCATACCATGGGTGGTATTGTTCTCCAGTCCCACTTTAACCCTACTCTGCTCGAACACCTTAAACCACAGCACTTAATAAAGTGATGAGAATGCCTGGTAAAATGTATATATGTGAATGTGTTGCAGAAATTATTAATGAAAATAACAAGTGTATACAAAAAACTGTTTGGCATTTTCATTTATATAAATCTTGATTTTAATAAATATCTATGTACAAACAATTGACTAAGAAATTAAAATGTAACGCTATATTTAAATAGGCACTGGCAGGAGACTGATAAGTTCCTGATAGACTCACATACTAAAATAGCCAGGAAAAAACTGATTCAAATATTTCCTTTAAACAGTTATGCATTATTCATCTGGCAAAATTCAATGACAATGGGTGGAATTGTCCTAGGTTTGCACTAAGTGCTGTAGTGGTCGGGAAAAAGGAAGTGTTACCTGCCTGCCGCAATGGCAGCTTTTCACACAGTATCATCCCAATCCCGCCTCATTAATTGTGCATTCCCAGAAAATACGCCATTCCGATGGCAGGCGGGCTCTCATTCGCCCGCCACACCATCACCTCGCCGCTTCATCACGCCGGGTGCCATATTTAAAGTGCAGCCGAGTGCGCACTTCTAAATGCTTCCAGCCCAGGACTGCTACACGGAAGACATGGCCCCGAAAGGCAAGAAGACTGCAGCCTCCAGGTTTAATGACGCACCGCTTGAGCGCCTTTCAGATGCAGTGGAGGCCCATCATGATGTCCTCAATCCCAACTCTGGCCACAGGATGGGCAGCAACATCACTAACCAAGAATGGGAGGTGGCGGCAGCGGTGGTCAGCGCCAATGCCCTACAAAAGAGGACAGCCACCCAGTGCCGAAAAATGATGAATGATCTCCTCCCTTCCGCCAGGGTATGTCACTCTTCTCATCATTCTCAACTCACACACTCACAAACCCATCACTCATCCACAGGGCCCTCACTCACTGCTGGTTCAAGGGACATCACCATACACTCTCTCACACTCACCGTCATTGTCCTCATCCCATCCATGGGGCCACTCACCACCCACACATGCCAGGCATTCTTATCATTTGGCCCAGCAGGCATCCTGCTTACACTCTCTCTATCTCTATCCATGCAGGACAAGCTGGCACACAACAAGAGAGAGAGGTCGCAGACCGGTGACGAAATGCCCAAAATCAATGTCCTCACAGGCTTTGAAAACAGAGCCATCCAGCTGGCCGGCGAGGAGCTGGATTGGTCCTGTGCTGACGGTGAGGTTAGTGGTGCTTTACCAAGTGAGGGCCCAGCAGTGCAACATCCATCAGACAACAATGCTGTGAGTGATGTGTCCTGTTCCGCAGTCCCCTGCCATGCACTAATTATCTCTCCCTGCTTCCGCAGGCACATCTGGGAAACAGCCGAGGGAGTCCACGACCCAGGACCTCCAATCAAGCCCCAAAGAAACCTCTGAAGAAGAATATGAAGGCACCTTCATTGAAGTCCCATCACAGCCCTCACCTGCACCCTCCACCAGCGCAGAGACACAAACCTCATAAACCTAGCTTTAGAGTAGCCTCGGGCATCCGTGACCTCATCGATGCATTTAATGACCAGCCAGCGTGAATCACACACTGAAACTCTCAATGCTGCCTGGCCAGGGGTGGGGCGGGTGGTGGGGGTGGGGGGTTTGGGGTGGTGAGGAGGGCAAGCATGGAAGTCAGCGCATGTGCGTGGGTGTGCTCAGTGAAAGCTTCCTGAAGGCACAGAGCTGCCTCAGGGACCTGAAGCTTTTTAGCATTCAAAACGAAGAACAGAAAAATAAAGAAAACATGTCCCCTCATATGACTCAGCAGACTGCTGACCCTCTCTCTGATACCCAGCAGGCTGTTGACCTTCACTCAGTCACATGAGCAGGGACATGTTAAAAATTAGTTTTAAAAGTTTTTTTTTAATCACTGGTCAAAACCTCATCCTGCCTCTCGCACATGCCCGCCAAGCGAAATATCGTGAGAGTGCGCAATGGCGTTGGGATACTCGCCCAACATTATTGCACACTATTTTATTCCCATTCCAGTTGGGCGCACACCCACCCAATGAAGGAAGAATTCTGCCCCTGGAGTACTTGGTGGCAATTTCATCCCTCTGTGTTGCTTGGGCGGGCAGATAAGCTAGAGGCCCAACTCCAAGCATATCAATGTGGCTGCATCTGAACTGTCTCAGCTGCAGATGGATGGTCACTTTATGCAAGGTTTCCCTAATGCGTGGCTGCTTCCCTCCCCTCCACTCCGCTCATGTAGGCTGTTGACCCTCACTCCAATACCCAGCAGGCTGTTGACCCTCACTCCAATACCCAGCAGACTGTTGACACTCACTCTGCTACCCAGCAGACTGTTGACCCTCACTCTGATACCCAGCAGATTGTTGATCTTCACTCCTATAACCAGCAGACTGTTGACCCTCACTCTGATACCCAGCAGATTGTTGACCTTCATTTGGATACCCAGCAGACTGTTGACCTTCACTTCTATAACCAGCAGACTGTTGACCCTCACTCCTATACCCAGCAGACTGTTGACCTTCATTCCTATTACCAGCAGATTGTTGACCCACACTCCAATACCCAGCAGACTATTGACCTTCACTCCAATACCCAACAGACTGTTGACCCTCATTCTGATACTCAGCAGACTGTTCACCCTCATAGTGATACCTAGCAGACTGTTGACCCTTATTCTGATACCCAGCAGACAGTTGACCCTCACTCTTCTACCCAGCAGACTGTTGACCTTCACTCCAATAACCAGCAGACTGTTGACCCTCACTCCTATATCCAGCAGACTGTTGACCTTCACACCTACAACCAACAGACTGTTGACCTTCATTCCTATAACCAGCAGACTGTTGACCTTCATTCCTATAACCAGCAGATTGTTGACCCACACTCCAATAACCAGCAGACTGTTGACCTTCACCCCAATACCCAACAGACTGTTGACCCTCATTCTGATGCCCAGCAAACTGTTGACCCTCACTCTCATACCGAGCAGACTGTTGGCCCTCACTCTGATACCCAGCAGACTGTTGGCCCTCACTCTGATACCCAGCAGACGGTTGACCCTCACTCTTCTACCCAGCAGACTGTTGACCTTCACTCCTATAACCAGCAGACTGTTGACCTTCACTCCTATAACCAGCGAACTGTTGACCTTCACTCCTATAACCAGCAGACTGTTGACCTTCACTCCTATAACCAGCAGACTGTTGACCTTCACTCCTATAACCAGCGAACTGTTGACCTTCACTCCTATAACCAGCAGACTGTTGACCTTCACTCCTATATCCAGCAGACTGTTGACCCTCATTCTGATGCCCAGCGGACTGTTGACCCTCACTCCTATATCCAGCAGACTGTTGACCCTCACTCCAATATCCAGCAGACAGTTTCAAATTTGTCTGAGGTGGTTCTTCTTGACATCTGTCCAAAATTACCCTTTCACAAGTTTTATCCTTTTTAATATCCGGTATTACCTTAAAGTAATGCTCCAGATTTACCATATCTGTGTCACACAATGTTGCAAATTATTCTAGCAAGCTCTCTTTCAAAAATAAAGTGATCCCTGATTTTCTGGTCTTTCCTTGCAATTGAATTCGGTTTTGGCATTGGTACACTTGATTGATCTTTTCAGGAAAATGTGTATTAATCTGGGAGGTTTAAAAGGTTACTTCCAAAGTAAACATTTAAAAGGGATAATTGATGATTCAAGTGAGACCATCTCCCTAAGGGGTATTAAAATAAAATGACTATCACTTATCGATTCTCCTGCTAAAACATGTCTAACCATAATGGATGTTGAAAGCATTGTCATCTTAAAGTATTTCCTAAGTGTATAATAACGATTGATACAATTCTGGCAAATAAAACATTCCCTGTTGGTAAGGAAAATCTTGCACTTAGTTAGCTCCTTAACACATCTCAAAGCACTTAGACATAACAATAAACTGGTGTCCTGTAGGCACACTTAGCAGCTACTTTTCAAACACAAGATCCCATTTGCTACTCCCTCAATTCCATTAATTCTTTTATCTCATAGGAAAATTCTATTGTAACATCTAACAGCAGTAGTTACAAAACCCATCTGTGCCAGCACTATAAGTCCACTGTAGCTTGAGTTAATGGAGCAGTAGTTGAGCTTGAGATAAATTTAGGACTCTCCTGCCAAAGAGCTAGTGCAGATGTGATGAACTTAATGGCCTCCTTCTATGGTTTATCTCAGTGATAATGTTTTCATAAAAAGCATATCTCCCTTAAGGTAGCGGGACAGGTAGATAAGGTGGTTAAGAAGGCATATGGGATACTTGCCTTTATTAGCCGAGGCATAGAATATAAGAGCAGGGAGGTTATGCTGGAACTGTATAAAACGCTGGTTAGGCCACAGCTAGAGTATTGCGTGCAGTTCTGGAATCTGCATTACAGGAAGGATGTGATTGCACTAGAGAGAGTGCAGAGGAGATTTACCAGGATGTTGCTTGGGCTGGAGAGTTTTAGTTATGAGGAGAGATTGGATAGACTGGGGTTATTTTCCTTGGAGCAGAGGAGATTGAGGGGAGACACGACTGAGGTATATAAAATTATGAGGGGCATAGATAGGGTAGACAGGAAGGAACTTTTCTTCTTAGTGGAGGGATCAATAACCAGGGGGCATAGGTTTAAGGTAAGGGGCAGGAGGTTTAGAGGGGATGTGAGGAAGAATTTTTTCACCTAGAGGGTGGTGGGAATCTGGAACTCACTGCCTGAAAGGGTGGTAGAGGCAGAAACCCTCATAACATTTAATAAGTATTTGGATATGCACTTGCGATGCCATGGCAAATAAGGCTATGGGCCTAGTGCTGGAAAATGGGATTAGAATAGTTAGGCACTTGTTTGACCAGTGCAGACTCGATGGGCCGAAGGGCCTTTTTCTGTGCCATAGACCTCTATGACTCTATGACTCCATGACATATTAGAAATAGAAATAGCTGTAAACACACAATACGTGCATCAATAATCAGGAAGAGAACAGTCAACAAGTCAACATACATGAAAAAATGAACAGCATTTTATTAATGTGAAATAAAGAGGGAGGGAGATAAACAGAGAGGAATTTCAATGCAATGATTGTTAGATAAAGTGCCAATGGAAAGAAGCATTGAAGAAATTAAAGGCATTAAAAAATATGGGTTGTTTGAATTTCTAAAGCAGTGGAATGCCTAAGAGAATTAGATAAGTAAATGGACGAGACAGAAATCACAGAAAGCCCATGGATCAGATTTTAAATTGAAGTTGTGACCATTTGTGATCATTACTCCATTGACAGCAGCTTTGGGAGTCTGCACGTGGGCAGAATACCTTAGAAATCTAGAAGATGCTATCAGTGATTTTACGCTTCTCCAGAGGGCCTGCTGTTGAGGCACCCCAAGACTGCACTCAATAGGAAATCTTATGAATTGACAAGAACTTGCAGAGGCACAAGCCATAATTTTCCAATCTTCCTTAGACTCAGAGGTGGTGTCAGAGGACTGGAGAGCTGCAAATGTTACATGCTTGTTCAATAAAAGGGTATAAAGATAAGACCAGAAACTACAGGCCGGTTTGTTTATCCTCAGTGGCAGATAAGCTTTTAGAAATGATAATTCGGGACAAAAGGTCATTTGAGCAAATGTGAGTTAATTAAGGAAAGCCAGCATAGATTTGTTAAGGGAAAATTGTGTTTAACTAACTTGCTTGGGTTTTTTTGATGAGGTAACAGAGAGGGTTGATGAGGGCAATGCTGTTGATGTGGTGTACATGGACTTCCAAAAGGTGTTTGATAAAGTACCACATAACAGACTTGTGAGCAAAGTTAAAGCTCATGGAATAAAAGGGACAGTAGCAACTTGGATATGAAATTGACTGAGTGACAGGAAACAAAGAGTAGTGGTTAATGTATGTTTTTCCGACTGGAGGAAGTTTTATAGTGGACTTCCCAAAGGGTCAGTGTTATGGCCCCTGCTCTTCTTGAATATATTAATGACCTAGACCTTGGTCTATAGGGCATAATTTCAAATTTTCTGGAAGATATGAAATTTGGAAGTGTTGTGAAATGTGAGGAGGATAGTGTAGAACTTCAAAGGGATATAGACAAGTTGGTGGACCTTGTGGACATGTGGCAGATAAAATTTATGGCAGAGAAGTGTGAAGTGATTTAATTTTGGCAGGAAGAATACAGAGACAATATAAAATAAAGGATACAATTACAAAGGGGATGCAGGAGCAGAGGGACCTGGTTGTATATGTGTATAAATCAGTGAAGGTGGCAGATAAGCTGAGAAAGCAGTTAATAGAGCATACAGCATTCTGAGATTTATCAATAGGGGTATAGGGTACAAAAGCAAGTAAGTTTTGTTAAACCAGCATAAGATACTGGTTCCGTCTCAACTGGAGTATTGCATTCTGTTCTGGGCACCACATTTTAGGAAGGATGTGAAGACATTAGAGCAGGTGCAGAAAAGGTTCATGAAAATGGTTTCAGGGGTTAGGACCTTCAATTACATAGAAAGATTGGAGACATTAAAACTGTTCTCTTTGGAGAAGAGAAGGTTGAGAGGAGATTTGGTAGATGTATTCAAGGTCATGAGAGATCTAGACAAGTAGATAGGGAGAAACTGTTCCCATTGGTGGAAGGATCAAGAACTAGAGGACACAGATTTAGGTAAAGGGCAAAAGAGGCAATGGTGACATGAGAAAACACTTTTTTGTGCAGCGAGTGGTTAAGATCTAGAATGCACTGCCTGAGGGTGCGGTGGAGGCAGGTTTAATTGGGGCTTTCAAAAGGGAATTGGATCATTATCTGAAAAGGAAAAGATTGCAGGCTATAGGAAAAGGCAGGGGAGTGGCACTGGGTGAGTAGTGTTCCCTCACAGGACCAGCTGGGACACAATGGACCAAATCTCCTCCTTCTATGCTTTAACAGAGATTAAAATAAACTTCCACTCTTACGCTGCTTGTTTTACTGTAAAGAATCTTGAAAGGGTTACACCTCATTGAACGTAGCTGGGTTTTTTAATGACATACTAATTTCATAACTACTGCTAAAGAGATACACTGGCATTAAGAAGCTAATTTTTAAATATTTTAAATATTTCATAAATATTTTATATTTGTGGAATGCCAATTTTCTCCAAATTGGAAAAAAGTCCACATTTTTTGAAGTTTTTTTTAAAAGTTTGTTTATTTTTATTTTAACAACCATATTAATCCAATTATAATTATTTATTCCACTACCTGGAAATTTGAATTAAAAGTAAAAGGTATTAAGTGTTTTTAACTTCCAGTTTTTTGGCACATGAATACTTCAAGGTGTTTGGCTGCTTACTTGCTTGCTGACATCACCACTGATGTACACCAAGACATCCCCTTGCCTTGGCGCCAGATTTAAACTGTTGCTGGGAAAGGGGAAAAGCACCTCACAGAGATTGCTAGGTCTTTCTTCAAGGTCATGCCATTGCCAGCAACCACTGCCACTGACCGCAAAATCTGGGCCAATATAGCATTTACTGCATTTTTCATCAAAATCTTTTGCAGACATTTTTGCTATTGTCTACTGCTATTCATTCCAGTAGATCTCTCCTGACCACAATAGCTTGAAGGCATTCCGTTTGTCCCTTGTCACTCCAAAATTTTCACTAGGGAACCTACTAGAAGTGTTGGTTCCCTGATGATGTTGCTGGCTACAATTCAATATCATAACAGGTTCTCCTTCAATGCATCTCTTCTTTTTTTGTAGGAGCTTCTGAGACTTGTTGGAAAACTTCCAGTTTTACTGTGCTTGGTTTTGCTCTGGATATCTGCTCACTTCCCCCTGCTTACTGCAACCAATATCTTCCAGCAGCATTTCTTGTTTTCAAATTATTTAGTAAAGATAGAAATGGGATGGCCAGGGGGAGGTGGGGTGGGGGGGTGGGGGTGAGTGGTGGGGGTTGAGAGGTTTGGCGGGGGTGGCTGCGGGTAAGGACTGGGCTCCAGCCTGAGGTTTTAAATTTTCAAGCTTAATTTAACATTTTGGAGGAGATTCTGTTGTATTATTTTGCACCACTTAGCCCACTAGAATGCAAATTAAATTTTTGCAAAGGTCCTTTTCCCCACATCAGGAAATCCCATTGCTCCTATTTCGTCTCATGGATATTTTTCCGAACACAACGGCTAAAATCCCACTTCTGTACATTGGTCGTGCAGCAAAAGCTGAAATGGTGGAAAGTCAGGAATTTTATCCTTGGTGCAATTTTTCACCAACCTGCAGTTTTCCAATGGAGCCTGTGCTGAGAACCAAAACTGGCTTGTGGTGCTCTATGGTACAAGTCTCAGCAAAGTATGGCACTGGGGCACTATGGGAGGCACATCTTGTGACGCAATTGTGTCTTATAATGATGCCTTAGCCAAAGTGACTCAGAAGGAATTGAATAAACTTTTTGCGTCAGATGCTGAATACATTTTCTTTTATGCATTCATGGGATGGGCCTGCTGGCTAGGCCAGCCTTTATTGCCGATTCCTAATTACCCATGACTAGGTGGTGGTGAGCTGCCTTCTTGAACCGCTGCAGTCCCTGTACTGTAAGTAAACCCACAGTGCTGTTAGGAAGGGAGTTCCAGGATTTGGACCCAGCGACAGTGAAGGAACGGCGATATATTTCCAAGTCAGGATGGTAAGTGACTTGGAGGGGAACTTCCAAGTGGTGGTGTTCCCATCCATCTGTGGCCCTTGTCCTTCTAGATGGGAGTGGTCATGGTTTTGGAAGGTGCTGTCGAAGGAGCCTTGGTGAATTCCTGCAGTGCATCTTGTAGATGGTACACACTGCTGCTACTGTGTGTTGGTGGTGGAGGGAGTGAATGTTTGTGGATGTGGTGCCAATCAAGCGGGTGCTTGTCCTGGATGGTGTCAAGCTTCTTGAGTGTTGTGGGAGCTGCACTCATCCAGGCAAGTGGGGAGTATTCCATCACACTCCTGACTTGTGCCTTGTAAATGGTGGACAGGCTTTGGGGAGTCGTGAAGTGGGTTACTCATAGCAGGATTCCTAGTCTCTGACCTGTTCATGTAGCCACAGTGTTTATATGGCTAGTCCAGTTCAGTTTCTTGTCAATGGTAACCCCCAGGATGTTGATAGTGGGGAATTCAGTGATGGTGATGCCATTGAACATCAAGAGGTGATGGTTGGATGCTCTCTTGTTGGAGATGGTCATTGCCTGACACTTGTGTGGCACGAATGTTACTTGTCACGTCAGCTCATGCTGCATTTGGAAGTGGACTCCTTCAGTATCTGAGGACATTGTGCAATCATCAGCGAACATCCCCACTCCTGACCTTACGATGGAAGAAAGGTCATTGATGAAGCAGCTGAAGGTGATTGGGCTGAGGACACTACCCTGAGGAACTTCTGCGGTGATGTCCTGGAGTTGAGATGACTGACCTCCAACAACCATAACCATCTTCTTTTGTGCTAGGTATGACTCCAACCAGTGGAGAGTTTCCCCTTGATTCCCATTGACTCCAGTTTTGCTAGGGCTCCTTGATGCCACATTCGGTCAAATGTGGCTTTGACGTCAAGGGCAGTCACTCTCACCTCACCAAGGGATTTCAGCTCCTTTGTCCATATTTGAACCAAGGCTGTAATGAGGTCAGGAGCTGAGTGGCCCTAGTGGAACACAAACTGGGCATCAGTGAGCAGGTTATTGCTAAGCAGGTGCCATTTGATAGCACTGTTGATCACCCCTTCCATTACTTTACTGATGATGGAGAGTAGACTGAAGGGGCTGTAATTGGCCAGGTTAGATTTGTCCTCCTTTCTGTGTACAAGACATACCTAAGCAATTTTCCACATAGCCGGGTAGATGCCAGTGTTGTAGCTGTATTGGAACAGCTTGGCTAGGGGCGCGGCAAGTTCCGGAGCACAAGTCTTCACTACTATTGCCGGAATATTGTCAGGGGCCATAGCCTTTGCAGTATCCAGTGCCTTCAGCTGTTCCTTGAATCAAGTTGGCTGAAGACTGGCAACTGTAATGGTGGGGACCTCTGGAGGAGGCCGAGGTGGATCATCCATTCAGCACTTCTGGCTGAAGATTGTTGTGAATGCTTCAGCCTTACCTTTTGCACTGATATACTGGGCTCCTCCATTATTGAGGATGGGGATATTTGTGGAGCCTCCTCCTCCAGTGAGTTGTTTAATTGTCTACCACCATTCATGACTGGATGTGGCAGGACTACAGAGCTTAGATCTGATCCATTGGTTGTGTCTATCCATTAACTTTGTCTATCACTTGCTGCTTATGCTGTCTGGCATGCAAGTAGTCCCGTGTTCACTAGGTTGACACCTCATTTTTAGGTATGCCTGGTGCTGCTCTTGGTATGCCCGCCTGCACGCTTCATTGAACCAGGGTTGACCTCCTGGCTTGATGGTAATGGTAGAGTGGGGGATATGCCGGGCCATGAAGTTACAGATTGTGTTTGAGTACAATTCTGTTGCTGTTGATGGCCCACAGCACCTCATGGATGCCCAGTCTTGAGTTGTTAGATCTGTTCAATATCTAGTCCATTTAGCACGGTGGTACTGCCACACAGCATGATGGAGGTATCCTCAATATGAAGGCAGGACTTCGTCTCCACAATGCTTGTGTGGTGGTCACTCCTACTGATACTGTCATGGACAGGCAGGTTGGTGAGGATGAGGTCAAGTATGTTTTTCCCTCTTGTTGGTTCTCTCACCACCTGCCGCAGACTCAGTCTAGCAGCAATATCATTTAGGACTTGGCCAGCTCAGTCAGTAGTAGTGCTACCGAGCTGCTCTTAGTGATGGACATTGAAGTCCCCCACCCAGAGTACATCCTGCACCCTTGCCACCTTCAGTGCTTCCTCCAAGTGGTGCTCAACATGCAGGAGGACTGATTCATCAGCTGAGGGAGGGCGGTATGTGATAATCAGCAGGAGGTTTCCTTGCCCATGTTTGACCTGATGCCATGAGACTTCATGGGATCCGGAGTCAATGTTGAAGACTCCCAGTTCAACTCCCTCCCGAATGTATACCACTGTGCCGCCACCTCTGCTGGGCCTGTCCTGCCAGTGGGACAGGACATACCCAGGGATGGTGATGATGGTGTCTGGGATATTATCTGTAAAGTATGATTCCATGAGCATGACAGTGTCAGGCTGTTGCTTGAATAGTCTGTGAGACAGCTCTCCCAATTTTGGCACTAGCCCCCAGACGTTAGTAAGGAGGAATTTGCAGGATCGACAGGGCTGAGATTGCCATCGTCATTTCTGGTGCCTAGGTCGATGCCAGGTCCGTCCAGTTTCATTAATTTTTTGTGACTTTGTGGCAGTTTGTTACAACTGAGTGGGTTGCTAGGCCATTTCAGAGGGCATTTAAGGGTCAACCACATTGC
Organism: Cetorhinus maximus; assembly: GCF_964194155.1. NCBI lineage: Eukaryota > Metazoa > Chordata > Chondrichthyes > Lamniformes > Cetorhinidae > Cetorhinus > Cetorhinus maximus. The sequence goes on from NC_135882.1 coordinate 99,823,934, forward strand.
TGTGCATCTGGAGTCACATGTAGGGCAAACCAGGTAAGGACAACAGATTTCCTTCCCTAAAGGACGGTTTTAAAATGCTTTGATTATGGTTAAAGGTATCTTTATACAATTAATTAATTCAATAAACTGTGACACAGAGATTTGAAGACAAGGGTAAAAATTTTAAAGTTAGGCCTTGGTGGAGCAAGAACCAACGTAGCTTGGCACAGGGATGATGGATGGACAGGTCTTGGTAAGAATAGCTTCCACCTGCCCTTGCTGCAATGGGCTCACTGAGCTGCAAAGCTATTAAGTGCACAGCAAACCATAAAGCTGTCCATTTTTGCATGGTGTCATATGAGGATACTTCCCAACCAAGCTGAACAATGGACCCTTTGTTCAGCAGCACATAAGAACGAGCAGCATCAATGAGGCCTTGAATCCATAGGATTCCAGCCACTGTGTAAAAATACTAGGGACTGAATTTTACATTGATCAGGCGGGCACATGCACAACCTGATCATGCGTGAAATTGCATGAGATGACTTTGGGCGAGCATCCCGATGTCATCGCGTATTTGCATGAGATTTCACTCAGCGTGTGCGCACAAAAGTCAGAAGCGTGCCCGCCAACAGTTAAGGGGGCAATTAAGCCCATCAACAGCACAATTGCCCGCCATTTTCCGTTGCCAGTCCAACGTTACGGTTGGCGGACAGGCGAATTGGCCAGGTGGCCTTTACATTTTTCATGAAACTTCATCCAAGGGCAGGATGAGGTTTCCATTATGAAATAAAATAAAAATAAAAATCTGTGGGCAGCATTTTTATCATCTATATTTTCAGGTGCCTAACTGCGATGCTCAGTCATTTTTTTTCTGCCTTTTAAAACTTTATTGGAATATTTTTGGGTCTGCAGTTCCCTGAGGCAGCACTCTGCCTTCAGGTAGCTTTCCTTTAGCGCTCGCCCGCGCCAGCATTGACGTCATCACACACCCTCCTCCTGCCCCCACCCCAGCAGTGCTGAACTTTTCAGCGCGCACTTCACGCTGGCTGGCCATTAATTGGTCAGCCAGCGTGAAATCGCAGTTGGGAGCCAATCGCGGTGGGCAGTCTGTTTCCCGGCCAATCCTGGGCTCGCCAATCGTGCCGGCCCACCAAGCTAAAAATTCAGGCCTAGGTCTTTCCCTGTTTCTGCAGCTCCTTGGAGCTTGTGATGAGTTTGTTTAACCTTTTAAACAACACCTCAGTAACCTGCTGAATGCAGCAATGCACTCTATGGTGACTTATCTGGCAGACATTCCCTAGAGCACTTTGAAAAAAATCAGTGGCATAAAAATTGAAGGCTGTGGCAAACTTTGTTGGCACAGACACAATTGGGTCATAAGGTGTGCCTCCCATAGCTCCCCAATGCCATACTTTGCTGAGACTTGTACCATAGAGCACCGCAAGCCAATTTTGGTTCTCAGCACAGGCTCTACTGGAAACTGCAGGTTGGTGAAAAATTGCACCAAGGATAAAATTCCTGACTTTCCCCCACTTCAGCTTTTGCTGCATGACCAATGTAAGAAGTGGGATTTTAGCCGTTGTGTTCTGGATCAGATTTGGAGTGTTTCATTTCAGAGTCATCCCTCCACAAATCAGCTTTCTCTCCACCCATTGAATTGGATATTCTGCATTTTTTGAACAATCTGATGACATTCCGTGGACTGTAGCATCCCAAGGTTTGATAATGAAACTGCACAAAACATCAAGATGGGCGGCATGCATATTTCCACTCCTTGTGAAGTTTTTTTTCTCCGTCAACCTTCCAACTATTCCATTTGGCATAAACATGATCACAATGGCTTGTTGAGGCATGCTTCCAAAGGTTGAACTATGGACATTAGACTCCCTGATATAACTGCAATGTGGGTGTTATTTATTTGCAGGCCTCTTGATCTCATTGGTTATAGGGGTCTGAACATGACCTACACGAACAGGCTGCGCTTTTTCTGTACGCTACGAGATGCCTAGTCCACGCATAATTGATCCATAACTTCTCCCCATCCTCATCTATCTAACCATTGTCATTGTCATGCACAAAACCTCCAGCAGGGAACTTGATGCTCGACATGGTTTTAGGTTTGAAAATTACTATAAACTTTAATTTAGTTCCACTGGCCACACGGGCTAGTACCACCATGAATCTTGTCTTCCCATGTCCTGTTGTTTTCACTAGATCTGTTTTTGAAGTTTTTCACTCCACAATTTGGCAGAATCAAAATTCATGGGCACTTCACCCATGTTGTCAATGTGGCATATTGGGTACTCATGTTTTTGCTGCTAGCTGATGATGAACCTTTGGAAACTGGTAATGTTCGTATTGAGGTCTATTGGTAGACTTTGTGCAATCTTGAACTTCTGCCACAACAAACTAGACTGTTTCATTTCATAAATCAACTATACCAATGAACTTTTGGGTTTAAATTTTTTCTGGATTCAGGTTTTGATTTGACCCACTTAAGTGCGTATATACGCATTGCATTCCTGATGACGATGTAATCATCCAGATGATTTTCGAGGACCCATTCCAATATATGCTTCTCAAGATCAGACCAGTGGCTTGTCCCTGTTCTCATGGAGCATTGGGTCTTGGGCATCTTCATCAGGGCGGGTTCCTTCTTCATCCATTCACACATCAGTTTTTCACATACACTGAATTCCCTTGCTGAAGCACAGTTATTTGACGAGTTAGCAAATGTTGCAACTTTTAGCTTGAAAGCAGCTTCATTCTTTATTCTTTTTTCATGAAGGTCCCTTTTCTGTTTGTCATTCGCCATGCGCGGTATGCTTTGTGTGGGCCTGTCTTAAACTCCCACACATCTGCTTCACAACACAGTCTGTATCACATGCTTGATCCCATGTGCAGACTTACAGTATAAAGAAAGTAAAACATGCATTCCTGAGGTGAAAAATTGGGAATGACTATTGATGTAAGTATTGCATTTCATAGCTGAAAAGGGGGGACAAGATTTCTGTCACCGATAAAATGGGATCACGTCGACTTATACGTCATGATCTATGGAATGTTAAAGGCAATATATAAATGCAAGTTGTTATCATCAAAGCAAATGCAAATGAGCCAGATCAAGAGGCCCAGCATGCAGATTTCTCAACACCTCATCATCAGAAACATGCCCCTGCCCTCGAGCCACGTACAAGATTCTCCCTGCCCAATAAAATATATGGTCTACCACCCCCATCCCACCCAACCAATATCCCATTGCTAGCCTGCTGCAGGGAATAAAGGGGAGAGACTAAGAAATCACACTATCACTTGTGGGCCCAATTTAACAAAGGGGCTAATACATTTCTTAAGTGATCCAAATTTCTCTTTCCCTGGTGCTTCCATTTGGTGACACTGTATATTGAACTGTATGAGATAAACTAATCCTCTAATGTGAGATCAAAGTGAAGCAGCTGTCTGCTGAATGTTATTAATGGGCTCCTGTGGTGAGGTGGTTCATTGTCTCCTTCCACAGATCCAGTAAAAGACACCAGAAATGCACCGACCACTTGTGCTGATGTGGCAGCTGCCTGACCTGGTTCACCTTTTGCATCAGGTTCAAACTTTTGAGAGTGTTGATGTGTGGTATTGATGGTGAGTTACCCTGAGAGATGCCTCCCTCATGCTCATCCCTTCTTTCCCCCACCATTCCCCTTATGATGGATGCTCCCTCATCTTATTTTATCACCTTTATAGGGACAGGTGGAAGCAGTGTGTCACTGGCAGCAGTGTCCAAGCCTCCTTCAAAAGCACCTTCTAAATCTGCGACCTCCATTACCTAGAAGGACAAGGGCAGTAGAAACATAGGAACACCACACCCTCCAAGTTCCTCTCCAAGCCACACACCATCCTGACTTGGAACTATCACCTTTCCTTCACTGTTGCTGGGTTAAAACCCTGGAACTCCCTTCCTAGCAGCACTGTGTGTGCACCAGAAAGACTGCAGCACTTCAAGAAGGCAACACACCACCATCTTCTCAAGGACAGTTAGGTGTGGACAATAAATGCTGGCTCAGCCAGCAATGCTCACATTCTATGAAGTAATAAAAAAAGATGGCAGAGCTGCTGTGGGCTCATGGCAACCCAGCATCAAGGCACAAGGTGAATGATTCTTCCAGCAGAATGTGTTCACAGATATTGAATGTCCTGGACCCAAGGCCTTCACATGCACCAATTCCAGAGTTGTGTTAGGGCATTGTTTAAGGGAAGCTTTTCTGAAAATGCCCCTGGAGAAACTGTATACTCACAGGCAGACCACAGGTTGGTCATGTGGCCAGAAGTAATTGTACAGAGCAAGTCGTGGAATCTTCACTCCAGCCATCCTTCTGTTGAGGTGATGATGATGTGATAAGAATAACTAAAAGCGACAATAACAGAAACATGTTTAAAAGCTGATAAGCATCCTTTCATTTAAACTCAGCTTCTTGCATTTGAGCCTCCTTATTGTCATCCATGACTGTACTTCAGAAAGTTTACAAGCTTCTGTGAGCCTGTGTTCTGCCTGCATTTCAGCTGAGCTGGTGTAAAATTACAGCCAACAACATGAACCATCCAGTAAGCATTAATAATAGGAAGTTTTGGAAGCAGATTAAAAAAAAGACTGACTCAACATGCCTCTGGCAGCAAACAGTGGCGCTATCTGGCATCTTCACAGAAAGTGCCACGCGCCTTGTACACCTGATTGCCTATCTGCAGCTGGCTGAGCAAGGTTGGACGAGCTCAGACAGAGACCGAGGCACTCATACACTTGTTCCATTGCCGCAGGTGTACACTAGAACTTCATGTTTTGTCAGATGATGGGCGGAGAGTGAGCACTGCTTTTTTTTCCCCCAGACTGATCCCAAAATTACTTATGTTGCAAGTCTGTCGCTTTAAACAACAAAATTTCAACAAACAAAGCTGAGGACAATTGCAAGCGGGATCATGCTGTTAGCCTCTCAACCTTCTCCCTGGAGACAGAAATGTGGCGCTGTTTTATCCCAACTGCTGAAAACAGCTGATGCCAGCAATAGAAAGATAATATAATTATCTTAGTACAGGGTACAGCAGCAGCAGGTCAGGGCCTGCAATAGCATGAAGTTATTTCTCTGAATGACAGAGGCACTTGCCTGTGGCAGGTGCAAGAGAAGGCAGTGCCTTGAGTTGTCCTAAAAGCTGCCTACCTGCAGGAGTTGTTCAGACAAGTTTGAAATGCGGGAAACAGCTTGTTTTCCAACATATCTTTAGGTGGAGGTTTATGACCTGTTTAGGAGATTATAGTGTCTTTACCAACACTTGTGCAACTTCTCCAAAAGTACAGCGGGGCTATACTTAAATTACATTCTTGTACATTTCTCACAATACACAATTCCAAATCAAAAGTGCAAAAATGTATTTTTGGAGTGAAATAAAATATTGAAAACATTCTCAAAGCAAACATTATCCAGTTAGTAAGCCTGTAAACAGCAAGTCATTGATACAAAGGCAAATATTGTAAAAGAAAAAGCGAGAAATTAATTCTGAATCATTGCAGGCTAAAGTTTAAATTTTTGGATGCCTTTAAAGCTTCTCAATGAACTCTGAACACCCACAAGGCACCTGTAGCTGGAGGTATACACAATCAGAGCCCTTACTAACTATGTAAACAAGCAAGTCAGTTCTTGCCATAAATTCTGGACATGAGCTTAATTTTTTTTAAAATGGTTTGTTGTAAACATGTCAGATAGGCAGAGGAAACAAAAGTTTGAACATTAGGCCTGAAGAATTCAGTTCTTAAAGCACAAGTATTTTCTAATACTTTACGTTACCAGTGAATGCCTGTAGTCAATTTAAAACTGAACATTTCACATAATAAGTGAAACAGTAATACAGACCAAACAAGAGAGGGAATCTGACGATGAAGAGCACTATTGTTGGTAGCTCACCCTTTACAGTTTTAAGCTGATGGAGAGATAATGAGAGTCATTTGTTTCCGCTGTGATATATTTTCCCTGTTTTTGATCTTCCTCCAACTGCTGCCTATTCATTCTAAACAGATCTGTCTTTGCAGAGTATTAGGAGGCAGAGGGCAGAATCATCCTAGGTTTGCACTCAGTGCGGCAGTGAGCAGCAAAATGGATGTTTTACCTGCCGGCCGCAATGGTGGCTACTCGTGCCGTATTGTCATATTCCTGGCATGTCCCACCTCATTAATAATGCATTCATTGAAAACAGTCCGGATCACTGGCTTGGATTTTCCCATCATGGCGCTCTGGGCGCCAAAATTAAAGCACACCAGAGTGCAGCCGACTTCATGTCTTCAGGCCAGGACTGCTCCAGGCGACAAATGGCCCTGAAAGCAAAGCCCCCGAATTTAGTGACGCCCTCCTGGAGCACCTGCTGGACGCAGCGGAAGGACAGCACGATGTTCTCCACCCCTGCTCTGGTCGCAGGAGGTCCACCAGAGTCACCAATCCAGCCTGGGAGGCTGTGGCAGCGGTGGTCAGCAACACTGGAGCACAGAGGTCAGCCACCCAATGCAGAAAGAGGATGAATGGTCTCATCCTTTGCGCCAGGATAAGTCAACCACCTCATCACTCTCAGTACACACTCACAAACCCATCACACATCCACAGGGATCTCACACCTCAATGGACAACACCACTAACTCTCGCACACACCCTCACATCTCCATCAGGCTCATACCCTCTCGAGCTCACGTCCTCATCCGGTCCATGGCTCCGCTCACTGCACAAACATTCCATGCAGTGCCATGTATCCTGCTCACACTTTATCCATCTGTTTTCATGCAGGGGAAGCTGGTTCACAATAGCAGGGAGAGGTCCCAGACCAGGGATGGAGTGGCCCACATTATGCCCCAGTGAGTGAGGCTGGGGCCCTTGAGCACCCAAAAGAAGGCGGAGCAGCAGCTGGACACCCCTACGTCATCCACTCAGGAATCTCAGAGGCTATCCTCTCCCTCTGAGTCCCCATTGCCTGTGACCCCATCAACCTCATCCTTGGTCACCATAGAGGGAGCAGCTAGTCCACCCACAGGAGGACAGCCAAAGCAAGCTGGGGCCCTCAAGGCCTTGGCTCCCCAGAGGACGCATGGCAAAGTCATCAGAGGCAACATTGCACAGGCTGTTTCCACCCCTGCTGCAGATGTCCGTGCAGCACCTAGAAGAAGTGGTAGGCCGAGAAAAGTTAAGAAATTCTGATCACAAGTGGTTACACGGGTGAACACATTTTGTCACTTTACAAACTGAAAATATATTCACTTTCACTGAATAATGTCTAAAGGTGTCTTTCAGCTTCATTTACAGGCTTTGCAAGTCCTCCCCCCGCACCCACCTCTCCCACAAGCAATTCAGCTGCACACAGCTGGACCACGAGTGATTCTGGAGGGAGAAGTGTGTGTGTGGCAGGGCTTTTTGGAGCCTCTTGCAAGGACCCACACATGCACGCAGAGTGTTCCTCCATCACACTCATCTCGATGTCCTGAGCATTTTCAATGCTGCCTGTTCTCTGTCAGTTGTCCATCTGAGCTGACCTGCATCTCTGTCCACCTGCTGATCGCACTCCCACGCAGCATCTGTGCCTAGCCAACACGAGGCTTCACTCACTTTTGATTTGAAAAACATGGTTGTAGTCATGTTTCTCATAAGCTCCCCCATCCTTTCCCCTCTCCCAGTCACCCATGTCCTTGCCCCCATCACTGTTGATGCCCCTGGCATCACCTTCCACCTCCCCATGGTCACATACCAACCTGAACCCTTGTCTTTCCAGGATGTCCAGGTGAATGTGCACGTTGCCTACCTTCCTGAGAATCCCACCCCCATCCACACTGACCTCACCTGACCTCCTTCCCGCTCCCCAGAACCTGTGTCTGCCTCCAAGTCCCCACCAACCACCCCCGACATCCCTTCTACTGCTACGGTCGAACCCTCAGCTTCCCACCCTTCCAGCTTAATCTGTCCCTTCTCAAACTCACCATTCCCTCCTACCACACCCACCCTCAATTCACTCCCTCGGAGGCAGTCATTGACTCCACAGACCCCTCCCTTGCATGTTCACTTGGACATCCCTCCCCCTCTTACTCCCTCCTCCACCTTTACTCCCTCCTCTGCCCTCACTGCTTCCCCCCTCCAAAATCCTTCCTCCCCCAGACTCCTTCCTCTCCCTGGACTCAATCCCCGCTCTGAACTCCATCCTCCCCACTATGGACTCCTTCCTCCCCCTGGATTCCTTCCCCCTTCCGAACTCCGTCCCTTATGCCTTCCTCCCCCGTTACACCCAGCTCCCCACTTGTTGCATTCCCCCCAGTTACACCCTCCTCCCCCTGTATCCGTCCTCACCCTCCCAACCTCACACCCCCTGACACATTCATCCCATCCCTCCCAACCTCACTGCACCCCCCCAAGTACACCTTCTCCCAGTCAAACCTAAGCCTTCCCCTCCCACACCAACGCCCCCCGCCCCGCCACCCCACCACCCAGTACACCTTTCTCTCTCACTCACAGCTGGACCTTCCTTTCCCCCTCTTTCTGATCAACCGTAGCAGCCAAGACTGTAATGTTCCAAAGCATCAACGAAGATCTCCCACCTTCCGTGAGCTGCTTTGCGGCGGAGCCAAGTGCCCGACGATCCACCCAGCATGTGATGTGTGTTCTTCCAGGGCCAGGTAGCTATAGGGCTCTGACATCTTCTTCTCCTTGAATGTCCACGATCTGAGCAGGGGCCTATCGGTAAGTCCCGACTTCTGCACGTCACGCTTGTTCAGACATGCTCTGGGACAGTGTGTTTTCCCACCCATTAGCGGGATGCAAAGCAGATTCACGTCGGCCCCAAGCGGGATTGGCGTTCTGCCATGGCGGACACCATCAGATGATCCCACTGTGCTTTCACACTAGCACGAAGCTGATTTTTGGCCTTCTCGACATATTGTTCTCCACCACCCCCCACCCCATCCCGCCATGACGCCTGATGCCAATGGGGCCAGATATTCCGGCCAGAACTGGAGGTTAATGCAGATGGTTGGCTTTCTGATATACTGAGAGACATTTTGAAGGATACTCACTTTTTTCCCACCCTGCTCTGCCCGCCTGTAATTTTAAGTTGTAGACGGTGATGACACCCAACCCAAGCCAGTTGAAATATGTAGATCAGGTTCTGGTGATGTTGCCGGGACCTCATCTGCCATTCCCTTCCAGACCAGGAGGAGCAAGAGTGCTCCTCCAGGCCCCAGAAGAACATTAGGAATAGGAACAGGAGTAGGCCATTCGGCTACTCAAGCCTGTTCTGCCATTCAATAAGATCATAGCTGATGATCTTGTGTTTCGATTTCCACATTCCCATCTAACCCTGATAAACTTTGATTCCCTTGCCTAACAAGACTCTGTCTCCCTCTGCCTTAAAAATATTCAATGACCCCGCCTCCACCACCTTCTGAGGAAGAGAATTCCGAAGTTGTACAACCCCCGAGAGAAAAAATTTCTCCTCATCTCTGTCCTAAAAGGGCGACCTCTAATTTTAAAACAGTGCCCCCTAGTTCTGGATTCACCCACAAGAGGAAACATCCTTTCAATGTCCACCTTGTCAAGGCCGTTCAGGATCTTGTATACTTCAATCAAATCACCCCTCACTCTTCTAAACTCCAGTGGAAACAAGCCCACTCTGTCTAACCTTTCCTCATAAGACAACCCATTCATTCCAGGTATCAATTTAGTAAACCTCCTTTGAACCGCCTCCAATGCATTTACATCCTTCCTTAAATAAGGAGGCCAAAACTGCACACAGTATTCGAGGTGTGGTCTCACCAATGCCCTGTATAACTGAAGCATAACATCCTTACTTTTATGTTCAATCCCTCTCATAATAAAGGATAGCATTCCATTAGCATCTTAATTACTTGCTGTACCTGCATACTAACTTTTTGCGACTCATGTACTAGAACACCTAGATCCCTCTGCACCTCAGAATTATCCATTCTCCATTTAAGTAATACTCTGCTTTTTTGTTCTTCCTGCCAAATTGAACAACTTCACATTTTCCCACATTAAACTCCATTTGCCAGATCTTTGCCCACTCACTCAACCTATCTATATCCAGCTGCAACCTCCTCATGTCCTCTTCACAACATGCTTTCCTACGTGAAGAAGAATCATACGGACTCGAAACGTTAACTCTGTTTTTCTCACCACAGGTGCTGTTAGATCTGCTGAGTTTTTCCAGCATTTTCTGTTTTTGTTTCAGATTTCCAGCATCGGCAGTATTTTGCTTTTATACTTTCCGAACTATCTTTGTGTCATCTGCAAATTTAGCTACCATGTCTTAACTCCCCTCATCTAAGTTATTGATGTAAATCAGAAAAAGTTGAGGTCCCAGTACAGACCCCTGTGGGATGCCACTCATCACATCCTGCCTATCAGAAAAATATCCATTTATGCATACTCTCTGTTTTCTGCCAGCCAGCCAATCTTCTATCCATGCTAACATGTTACCCACTACACCATGCACTTTTATTTCCCATAAAACCTTTGATGTGGCACCTTATCAAATGCCTCCTGGAAATCCAAGTACAGTACATCTACAGACTTCCCTTTATCCACTGCACATATTACCCCTTCAAAAAAACTCCAATAAATTGGTTAAACATGATTTTTTTCCTTTCACAAAACCATGCTGACTCTTCCCAATTGCCTTTAGCTCTTCTAAGTGTCCAACTATAACCTCCTTAATGGTTGATTCTAATAACTTCCCCATGACAGACATCAAGCTAACTGGCCTATAGTTTTCTGCCTCCCTCCATTCTTGAATAGAGGGGTTATATTTATCAGATTTCCAATCTGATGGAACCTTTCCAGAATCTAGCGAATTTTGAAAAATTAACACCAGCACATCGACTACCTCATTAGCCACCTCTTTTAAGACCCTAGAATGTTGTCCATTGGGATCCAGAGACTTGCCAGCCCACAGCTCTATCAATTTGCTCAGTACCTTTTCCCTAGCGATTTCAATTTCACCAAGTCCTTTTCTCCCGTTCACTTCCTGATTTGCACCTATTACTGGAATGTTTTTTGTATCCTCTATAGTAAACACAGAAGCAAAATATTTGTTCATTTCTTCTGCCATTTCCTTATTATCTACTATTAACTCCCCACTGTCACTCTCTAGAGGACCAACACTCACTTTACTCATTCTTTTCCTTTTTAAAGACCTGTAGAACCTCTTGCCATCCATTTTTACATTTCTAGCTAGCTTCCTCTCATACTCTAATTTCTTTCTCCTGATTAACCTTTTAGTCAATCTCTGCCATTCTTTATATTCTGTCCAATCATCTGTCCTGCCACTCAGTTTTAAGGAGTTGTATGCTTTTTCCTTCAGTTTGATGCTTTCCTTAACATCTCTAGTTAACCACTGATGGTGGGCCCACCCCTTAGAATTTTTCTTTATAGTAGGAATGTACTTATTCTGAATACTCTGAAATATCCCGTTAAATGTCTGCAACCGCTTCTCTATTGATCTATCCCCTGGCCTAGTTTCCCAGTTCACTTCAGCTAGCTCAGCTTTCATCCCCACAGCATTGGGCTTCCACGGTCCTAGGACTCCCCCCTACCACAACTAGGAATTACCTCCTGTAGCACTTAGCAAACTGCCCCTTAGTCCCAATAGGTGGTCTCATGTCATCCGACTTTAAAAGCTGGCAGCCATTTCCTTCTTTGGCATGCAGCATATTAATTGGCTGAACCTTCCAGCTTCCAAACCTGGACCAGCCAAAGGGGGCAGACACTCCCTTTGCTGCATTCCTGGCGTGGTATATAAATCAAGCTCGTAATACTTTTATTTGGGGAAATTTGAGTGGTATGTTCTTTGAAGAAAATTATTGAGGAAAGAAACCGCTAACTGCTTGAACCCACTTTGAAATGAGTAGAAAGGTTTGACTTCAAAAATTTGAATTTGATGTTGGCTACAAGATATGTTCCAACTCTCTTTCGCATAAAACATTATCTTCTAACATTTCTCCTTACTGTCTAAGCAATCATTTTAAATCACTGATCCCTTGTCCCTAACTCTCCATTTTCTTAAGCACTCTATCAAAATAGTTCATAATTTTATAAGCATCTTTTAGATGTCCCCTTAGCCTTCTCTGCCTCAGACCTCTGGAGCTTTTATGCAATGAGCATGTAGCAACTGTCACTGAGGCTGCAGTCGCAAAATGCTGCTGCTCACTAGCTACATATCATGGCAGCAAGGAAACTATGACATGGAATAAATGTCCATGTGCATTTGTACCACTCTGCATACACACCAACACTTCTTAAAGAACCATACCAACTTGAAAATAAAATGATTGAAATTGGGCAAAATTGAAATATTCATGAAACAATCTGAACTTTTAATTTTTCTGGCCCAGAAAAGGTTCACTAGAATGGTTCCTAGGAGGAGGGGGTTTTCCTATGATGAGAAGCTGAGTAAATTGGGCCTGTACTGTCTGGAGTTTAGAAGAATGAGAGGTGATGTTATTGAAACATACAAGATTCTGAAGAGGTTTGACAGGGTTGACACTGAGAGGTTGTTTCTCCTGGATATGGAATACAAGGGCACAGTCTCGGGATGAGTGGATGATCATTTAATACTCAAGAGGAGGAGAAATTTCTTCACTCAAAGGGTTGGGAATCTTTGGAATTCTTTACCCCGGAGGGTTGCGATGCTCCATCGTTGACTATATTTAAGGCTGAGATTGCCAGATTTTTGGTCTCAAAGGGAATCCAAGAGATATGGGGAGCAGGTGGGAGAATGGAGTTGAGGCAGAAGGTTAGCCATGATTTTATTGAAAGGCAGGGCAGACTTGGGGAGTGTGCGGGGGTGGGCTGGGGGTGGGGGGGTGGTGGGGGAGGGTGTATGATATACTCCTGCTCCTCTTTCTTATGCTCTCAAGTTCTTATGCTTCTTGAGGTAAAAACAGGGTGTCTGAAAGGCTTGCCAGTGCACCAAGCATCTTGTTGTCCATTACCATCTGTGTTCTCCTGTACGTTGCTCCATCAATGTCCTCATGTTAGCCATGACTAAGTTTGTAGCACTCTATCCTCTGAGTCAGAAGGTTTGCATTCAAGTCCACCTTGGTCATCTGCTCCCATTCACTTCTCAGGGTGTGTTTTGATGTTTTCCTGGCTCCTTGGGTAAACATTCAGTCCATCCTCCTTTTTGCCTTCTGGACTAACGTCTTCAGAAGTTCCAGGAGCTCTCTCTCTCAAAACAGCCTGCAGCAACTTCTGTACAATGAGTGCAGCTCCTCTTTAAGAAGTGCGGGCTAGCTTTACATCATGTTAGCTGCCTACAGTGCTGGCCCCCTTTTCAGTGTGCAGTCAGTCAGCAGCACATTCTGCGCTGGGCTGCATCCTGGAATCATTTAGATAAGGAGGCAGAATGAAGTTTGCATGCTGCCTGCCGCAACAGGGCTAGCCATAGGGTCATCATGCATTGCAACCGCTGAGCCCGAAAATGGGCCTTATCAAATTTTTCCCCATATCTTGTTGTTGAACTCTGTCACAAGGTGTTCCACTGTCTCTAGATTCCATAAAGTCATAGTTAGCTATTGTCCTTTGTTTGTGACCTTATTCTACTGCAGAGAATCTTTCAACCTTCTGCTCACCCTCTCTAACCACAGTGCTTTTCTTTCCCTCACTGACTCCCTGTGTTTTTAATTCTGCACACTTCAGTGAGGCCTGCAATTCCTACATTACCCTTGCCCACAACCAATCTCAAAGTTCCTCCTCGTGACTTACTCTCCCAGTCTTCTAAGCTCATTTTTGCTTTCTCGTTTTGACAGCTGGAAGTTTTGTCCTTCTTGAGTTATTTCTAATGTTTTCTCCGGCACTTGGCAAGAATTTATACACCCTATCATGTCCTTTCTGGGAGCATCGCCTCATCACATTGCTAGAAAATTTTACAACGAAGTATTTTCTAAATTCAGAGTTGCTTATTTCAAATTGTTGCATAAACAGGAAAAAATATAACAACAATAACTTGTGTTTAGATCATGCCTTTAGCATAGTAAAATGTCCCATGGTGCTTTACAGGAGTATTATCAAATGACATCTGACACCAAGTTACTCAAGTCACAGAATTCTAAACAGAAGTCTTGCTGGACTCTGAACTCTGTTGAGTTTTTGCAGATGTTAAAACAAACATCTTTGACCAAGCTTTCTCCTTATGTGATTTGGTGATATATTTTGTTTTATAGTGTTCCTATGAAGCACCTTGGGATGTTTTATTAAAGGTGTGATATAAATATAAGTTGCTGTTGCTACTCCACATGCTACAGTTACACACATTTCAAATTCAGATTTCTGCAATATTTGTACTGACTTACAGCAGGATTAACTTAAATGGTTATACGTGTGATGCCAAGTTACAAGCAAGGGTACGCATTAGGTTTATATTTTCAGGGAAATAAATAAAATTGAGAATAGTGATTTTCTTTAGTTTTCAACATTAGCTTGAGCCACTATTTGACACAGAATGATCAAAAAAGTGGTATATGAATCACTAAAGATTTTTACATTAGTTTTGCATCAGTGTAATTTTCCTGGGGGGAATTTCACCATTGTAATGGCACAACCATATTATTGGAACCTTTAAATCATACAAAAGGAAGATTATGGAGTAAGCCATTACCTATTACGCTCCATATTTTTCTGGATTTTTGTGCCAATCTGCCATTACTCCTCGCCCAAAGCAGTTGGAAGATCATTTTTATAGCTCTGCCTCCCATTAGGAACAATGGTATTTGTGGTTTTGCTGGATTGTAGGCAGTCTTCATGGTACTGCAACTTTCAGATGAAGAAGTTGGAGGCCTGGCAGTGGCCTGATTTATTGATCATAAATCTTTTTCATAAAAATTTCCCAGACAAATATAGAAAACCATTACATTAGCATACGTGTCAGCTGGTCTGCGGAAGGATGGGCAGTGGTTTGGGGGTGGCCACTTTATTTGAAAGAGGGGAAGGAGAGGGGAACAATTAGCCCTCTTTGTCCCATGCGACCATGTCAATAAACATCACCTGCAACTAAGCAAACCCAATGCATCCCTGCACTCAAATTAATAACATTTTAACAATGTAGCCAAAAAAGAAACAGGCTGACTGATTCCACCAGGAAGAAATTAGTCTGCTGAGGGTAGCATGTTTGGATGAGTGTTGCACTTTGGCTTTGCAAATAAGGTAGCTTTAAGTCTCTACGTTGCCATCCTGTTTAATATATTTGTTAATACTCTGAAAGAAAATGGTCACACCACTTACAATTCACTGCTACGCTCACTGCGGCATATTCTAATTGTGGAGCAATGTGTGGTCAAAATCATAAGGGGTCTAGACCAAGTAGATAGGGACAAATTGTTCTTGTTGGAAGAAGGGTTAAAGCCCAGAGGACACTAAGGTAATTGGCAAAAGAATCAATGGCAACATGAGGAAAATCTTTTTTATGCAGCGAGTGAATAGGATCTGGAATGCATTGCCTGAGTGTGAGGTGGAGGCAGCTTCAATTGTGGCTTTCAAAGGGGAATTGGATAAGCACCTGGAGAAAACATTTGCAGGGATATGGAGAAAGCTATGGGGAGTGGGACCAGCAGAGTTGCTCTTTCAGAGAGGCAGCACGGACATGGAAGGCTGAATGGCCTCCTTCCGTACTGTAACCATTCTATAATTCTATGATTCTATGTTACCGACAGTGCGATCACAAGCTTGATGGCTAAATTCATATCACCAACCTTTAGCTTTCAGGAAGACCTGGGCCAATCGACCTGGAATTTCCTCAAATAGCATAGTTGGCAAGTTACTTCAAAATTTGCACCCAAATTTATAGCGATCTTGCCTTCAGTGACTTATGTTGAAATTTCTCAAGAATATTTAGGACATACTTTAGAGCATAAAAGCCTCTAATGTAAAACAAATGATAAATCAGTGAAAACAATTGGCACCCAAGAAAGCTCAGAAGTTACACTATATTCCTTCTTTTATGCATGAATTAATGTTGAAGCCATCAACCATCCTTTATCTTCATTAGGCACAGCATGTTTAATGTTTGTGGAATATTTTCCCTTTAGGTCAAAACATGTGATTAAAAAACATTCAAAGATGTAGAAAATAAAGTTCAAAAATCAGTCAGGAAAGAATACAAAATTGCTATAAAACACTAATATAACTGCTGCACCTAAAGTTTTGTGGATAAATTTAAGCCAGGTCAGAACTGATGTGATTGCGGGAAACTCATGTTTTCATGTTTTCTCCTATAATATGTCAGGGCAATGCTGATGAATGGTGAAGGGATCAAATGTTAGATCTATATTTTACATTATTCTTGAAGTTCCCCATTTCAATGTTATAAAAAAAACACGCAGATGTTTGTAAAACGGATTCCTGCACACATTTGGCCATTTTTTCCAATTTTCTTGGTTTCCCCCTCTTTTCCTGGCTATGTTAACTCATGCCAAAACCAGGGATGGGCAATAAAGGCTGGCCCAGCCAGCGAAGCCTGCATCCGTGAATGGATTTAAAAAAGGTGAGATCCCTTGACACACGGGCTCCTTGTGGGGAGTACTCACAGAGAGCATTGGTTAGAGATAGAGCTACAACATTGTGGCCTCAATTCTTTGACCCACATAACCTGTAAACTCCTTTTCTGCAGCTGTGCACCATGAAGCCTCCACCCTGTTCCAAGGAATTTTGTCACATACGGATGAGTTTGCTCCACTGAAGCAAAGTGCCACAATTTCCAGAGAAGACAGGACATCTCTCCGTAACGTGCCAATGAATTTAATGTATAACACGAAGCAACAAACATCTTTTATCACTTCAAACCAACTTAATCGTGCACAGAACTGGTGCATGGATTAATATCCTAAATTTCCACTCCCTATCATCATGTGCAAAGGATATGGGCAGCGGGTGGGAAGGTGGAGTTGAAGCCCAAGCTCAGCCATGATCATGCTGGTGCAGGCTGCATAGTCCGTATGGTCTACTCCTGCTCCTATCTCTTGTGTGTTCTTGTGATTTCTTGTAGCGCATTAAGGAGCATGATTTCTGGCCCTTAGTATTCCGTGAACAAAATCTTTGGGCAGAATTTTACGGCCCCATTGTGGCAGGGGGAGGGCCGGAAAATGCGATGAGCCATTCAAAACTCCATTGACTTCGGCAGGGCCGGAAGATCCCGCCAGTGGGAGGGGCTGTAAAATTCCACCCTTTTTCAAAATCATGATCTTCTCATAATAGAGTTGAGACATTGCTCCATCTTTAACAAAAATCTTCACATCTGTCAGCAATTAAAACTTTTATCAATGGCTGCATTCCAATTTTTAGTTGTCGAAAATGCAGCACACAGCTGTTCAAAAGGCTGAAAATCTAGAAAATAAACCTTGACAAGAAAGAAAAGAAACCCCGAAGTACAGTATTTGGTTCTGGACATTGCCTGTGAGTTAAGGCATAGGAATGTAAAAAGGTCAGTCTGCTCCATAAAACCAATGCAATGCAGTGTGCGGTCTATCCACCCAAACACCGCAGCTGGATCTCTTCTCCTTCTTACTAAAGATGTGGTAAGATTACAATGTGCTGAGTATGCCTGCAAAGGAACAAATATTATTCACATTGTGTAATCTGGAGATTTACTGCACAGAGCTTGAGCAAGGGCATGAGAATTGTCTCTTGAGCATTTCTGAAGACTTCACAATCCAAAAACACAATGATTGAGTCATAAAAGTAGAATTTTCTCCATAACATACTTCAGTGTGTTCACATATACCTAAATTGACTCTGCTTATCCATTTAAAGGAAATACAAATGGATATTTTTATGTATGCACAACACCAATTCCATTCCCTGCCATTGAATAATGAGGTGTGAACAAAAGAACTATATCTTTTAGCTCATAAACAATGACAATTTGTACATCCTACAAGTTCCCCATGTACTATGGTGATTGGTGTTGGGTCCATGACATTACACCAATATTTTTACACCTGATAGTTGATTATGGATCATTTCTTAGTGATTTGGTTCCTAATATCCATTTGCAGCTTCATGACCTTGCCAAACTTCGGGTTCTTGACAATATAGAATGCTTGGAAGGAGTGCTGGTAGTCAATCCACACCCAGTCTCAAGGTCCTTGTAGAATTATGGAATGGTTACGGCACAGAAGGAGACCATTCGGCTCGTCTTGTCCATGCCAGTTCTTTGCAAGAGCAACTCAGCTAGTCCCAGTTCCTTGCCCTTTCCCTGTAGCCCTGCAAATTTTTTACATTTAGGTGCTTAATAAATATTGAGGGAAGGGAACTACATCCATATTCTCTGGGTATAGGCATGTTTATGTACCAGATAGATGGGTTTTCAGCTTCAGCTTAACAAACGGACAAATGTTTGGAGCTTCTGACGATGCTGGGTAAACCTATAAAGGAGAGAAATGATAAATCGCCATGCCTTTTTTATGAATAACGCAATTATAACTTATATTTGTATTTGTAAAAGTTTCTATTCAATGTGGTACGGGGCTGACTATTCCACCATTGCTTCAATGGCTCAATATTGAGCCTATACAAATTCCCACAGAAATCCCTTCCAGGAATACACAAGAAAAGGGGTTAAAAGCCAAATGCAACCCTGGTCTCTGTGTGCTACTTTTGGTGCTCTGTTCTGGTGCTAGTGTGCTATGAAGATCACAGCTGAAGAACATCAACTAGGCATCCCTGCATTTGAAGGTAAAAAGTCTCTTTTTGATTGCTGGAAGCAAATCACAAGTCAGCAAAGCCACAGTCAAAAAGAAAATAGGACAACGCCTTTCAAATAACCTGCAGAGCAAAGAATCACCAAATCAACTGCTCAATTTCTACAGAAAATTCCCAGATTCAGGACAAAATCTGCAGTGAGGCAGTTGCTCCCACCCAGGACCACGACAGTGTGCTATAATTGCTCTCACTCCTGGGGAAAGAACTTTTAAAAAATAATCAGCCTTGGTTCCTATTCCAGATGATCCTGCTGCAATGTGCACCTGTGTGGATATCAAATAAGGATAGAATTGGACGTGTATGTGATGCATCACTTCTACACCCACAGTTGAACATTCATTGACATTCTTCATCTAGGTTGGCTCATAAAGAGTAGTCACTTGCGTAAGGTCCCAGAGGATTGCCAGTTGTGGAATCATACCCAAGTATGAGTCACTGTTCAGAAGAGAATCAGAAAGGGAGAAATATGTTTCTGGTCCTCCTTATAAGCATGGAACATTCTTGTAGGGCAAATAAATAAAGTTCCCTTTACTCGCCTAAAGCAATTGGCCTTAACCAGAAAAATACCTTCTATTGCTCTTAGTAAGAGATTTTTGTGTTTTCCACTTACATATCCCAGAGTCAGATTGCCAGTTCAGAAACAAATCTTTTGTGGACCTATTCTGATTAAAACCCAGTTGAAATCGCCCAAAATGGCAAAGTGGAAACTTTCATCCTGTCAGCCTGGGTTGGATTTGATGTCAGAGGATAAAAAGAGAATTGCTAACCCATTGCCTAATACAAATGTTTTTGAAAACAGAAATGTAAAGGAAATAAATAAAGGAAGAGAGCAGCAGAAGTAAACATGGGTCCCTTAGAAACTGGGAAGGAGAAATTATAATGGGGAATAAGGAAATGGCGGAGATATTAAACATATATTTTGTGCTTGCCTCCACAGTAGAAGATATAAAAAAAAACATAAATAATGGGGAACCAAGGGTCTAATGAGAGTGAGGAACCTATAGTTCTTTAAACCTCTGACACAAAGCATGCCAATGCCACCTTGGTAAAGACATTAACATGCACTGTTAACATCTGCCAATAGTGTGCAGAGCTGGAATTTCTTACAACCAGTCTCCAAGCAAGGTCCCCAAATTTGTTATGATCCCAACCGAGATAGCCAAAACTGTTATGGTCCTGGGTGAGGAGGAATGAACTTACTCCATTTCTTTATTCGACTCCCCCCCACCACCCCCATCTCCCTTGGTTGGTCACAACAAAGTTAATTAGAAAACAATTCCTTCCCTCATGGATGCCTTTTCCCAGTCCAAATGTATTGATGTTTTAGAAGGATCCAATTTAACCAGGCTTTCTTGAGTTAAAGAAAGGTTGAGTTTATTAATTACTAAAATATGAGAAAAAAGTAATAAAAACATAACACACATACACACAGATTAGAAATGAGAAGTGAGTCCAGAAATAAAAGATTAAAAAGCTATACGAATCAATCTTTGGTTCGTCAGTAAGGAGTAGATGGTAAAACATTGCAGCCATTAAATTGGATGATTCTGGTAGAGCTGACTTTGGCAGTTGAGCAGTTGATTTGGTGATTCTTTGTTCTGCAGGTTATTTGAAAGATGTTGTCCTGTTTCCTTTTCAACTGTGGCTTTGCTGACTTGTGATTTGCTTCCAGCAATCAGAAAGAGACTTTTTACCTTCAAACACAGGGATATCTAGTTGATGTTCTTCAGCTGTGATCTTCATAGCACACTAGCACCAGAACAGAGCACCAAAGGTAGCACACAGAGACCAGGGTTGCAATTAGCTTTTAACCCCTTTTCTTGTGTATTCCTGGAAGGGAAAAACAAACATATCTTTTACCCAGAAACTGCTTTCTTTCAACTCAGTTCAGGTTCACAGTCTGGGATATAACTCTTGTATAACCCCACTAGCCAACGCATAAAATGACGCACGGTGAGGTCGGGCATGCATCCCGATGTCACCGTGCATTATTCAGATCTTGAGCTCGGTGGGCGCGCACCAGAGTTGGCTGTGCACTCGCCGAACTATTAAGTCTATTAAGGCCATTTAAACAACAATTAAACTAATTAACTGAGCTGCCCTTCCAACCTTAAGGTTAGCGGGCAGGCGAAGAGCCCAGGTGGCCTTCGCATTTATCATGAAACCTCATCCACAGGCGGGATGAGGTTTCATGAAGGTTTTTAAAGTTTAATAAAAATTTTTAATAAAATTCATTGGCATGTCCCAGCTCTTTATTAAAATTTTCAAAAATCAAACTAATCTCCCTGAGGCAGCTCTGTGCCTCGGGGAGATTTCTGCGCTCTTTTGCATGCATGCGTGAAAGAGTGCAGGCCCCGACTCAGCCTACTCCCCCCAGCCCGCACAGGGAGCGCTCAGCGCTTCCGGTTGCGTGTCATTCTGGGCGGGCCTTAATTGGCCCACCCATGCAAAATGGCGGCGCGCAGCCGATCACGGGCAGTGATCGGCTGCGCGCCCACCCACGCCCGCTCCCACTCAGGACCCCCAACAGGGAGAAAATTCCCCTCATTATGTTAAAGGCAGGATATAAATATACATTTTTGTTGTTGCTTTTGTTGGAAAGAATGGGCTTCAAGCTCTTTTCCTTTGTCAAGTTTGTGGTGGACTCCTCCATACTCCTTTACATCAAATGTAGTGTTTCTGGCAAGCTTCCAAATGCATCAGGCATTCCATGTGTACATATTGGCCAGGACTTTTCCTATGACGGGCGGGCTGGGCAGGAGCGGGCAGGGGCAGTCACAGAGTCGATCACCGACCGTGTTTGGCTACGCGCCACCATTTTCCGCAGACGAGCCAATGAAGGCCTGCCCAGCATAATACGCAGCCGGTAATGCACAGCTCCTCCGGGAGAGGAGGGAGAGTCGGGGCCAGCGCTCTTTCGGGCATGCGCGCGAAAGAGCGCAGCGATCTCCCTGAGGCATGGAGCTGTCTCGGGGAAATTGAATGGATAATAAAACAGTTTAATAAATGATGTAAAAATTTAAACATGTCCCCTCATGTGACAGTGCCACATGAGTTAGGACATGTTTGTAAAGGTGGGAAAATTTATGTAACTATTTTATAAAAGTTTCAGGAAACCTCATCCCGCCCGTGGATGAGATTTCCTGAAAAATGCGAAGGCCGCTTGGGCTTTTCTCCTGCCTGCCAACCTTAAGGTTGGACGGGCAGCGTTCTTAACTACTTTAATTAATTTCTTAATGGCCTCAATAGGCCGTTGACGTTTCGGTGGTCGCGCAGACAACTCCGGCACTCGCCCGCCGAATGAAATATCACGATGGCGCGCAATGATGTCGGGACGCACGCCTGATGTCATTGCGCATCATTTTACGCGTCACTGTGTTGGGCCCGCCCCTGCACGCCAACTGGAAGATTCTGCCTATTAGCTTTCCTCTATAACCTGGCAATCAACTGAGCCCTCTACAGCAGAACCCATTGCGACCTTAACCTATAGCAAGTTGGTACCTGCACCATCCTTGCCCACTGCCCTGGCTGCAGCACACTTACGTTTGTTTTCTCACCATGTACAGATCCCATCTCTATGCTCGCCTCTAAATTGTGTAAAGTGTCAGCATCTAAGCTGATGGCTGAGACTGTGAAATCATGCAACAGTGTGCCCTCACTAACACTCTCTTCTTGGTCTTCCTCCACTACCTGACCAGGCTGCATTTCTTGGGTATCTGGATATAAGACGCACTCGGATAATGCTGTGTTGAGGGAGGGAGGATTCAGAGGTACAGACTTGCACCATCCGCAGCTTGTAATCAAAAGAGTTTGTGGGATTGGGGGGATGTCAGATGTGAGAAAGAAGCTTAGATATGAGACACTGTTACCTTCATTGGATTAAATCTTGCTGCTGGCAATGTCCCTTCCAATATGCCCAGCTC
The DNA here is from genome assembly GCF_964194155.1 of Cetorhinus maximus. Lineage (NCBI taxonomy): Eukaryota > Metazoa > Chordata > Chondrichthyes > Lamniformes > Cetorhinidae > Cetorhinus > Cetorhinus maximus. The sequence goes on from NC_135882.1 coordinate 99,846,615, forward strand.
CACAGCTCCATCTCCTCCATGGGGTTTAGGATATTCAGGCACACCTCTACCCCTCTGGCTAGCTCCTGCAGCCACTGCTTGTGCACAACCTTCTACTGCACAAAAGAGGGAAATATGTCAGTGAGTGTTGTACAATCTGTTTGGGTGATGTGGCAGTGATGGACAGTTTGTGTTAGTTATGAGATGTGAGTGTAAGGCTTGCAACAGTGATGAATGTGTGAGGGTGAGGTGAAGCATATGAATCTTAGATGTGAGTCCTGATTGATAAAGATTGTTGGTAGATGAGTAATGGAGTTCTGGTGAACTGAGCAGTGTGTGAGGCTAGAGATGCAGATGGTGGTGTATGACATTTGAAGATACTTTCACTGACCTTGGCTACTTGTGTATGGTCTTTGAACTCATGGTACTCCACCCAGGTCTTCGGGTCTGCATTCCTGGCATTGACTTCCACAGCTAACTTCTGTCACTGCTTTCTCATTGTGTGTTTGGAGGGCCTCCTGCAGGCTATGGAAACAGAACAACATTCCTCCGTTCCATCTCTTATATTGTTACATAACCAATCAATCAAAAACTGAGACCACCTCGATCTCAGTCATTGATCTCCAAAATGCTGATGTTGCCGCAGTAAGTGTTGTGTCGGAAACAGATTTCCAGAGAATCATCAACGTATTTACTGAGGTGTACAAGAAGATGGGTTTTATACTCAACATTCAAAATACCACAGTCCTCCATCAGCAAGCTCCAAATGCATAAGCCCCAGCCCCATTGATTAGGATTCATGATGAGTGCCTGGAAAATGTGGAACACTTCCAGTACCTTGGAAGTTATCTCTCACAGAAGGCTGACATTGACAAAGAAATCCAGCATTTCCTGAAATCTGTTGGTGGAATCTTTGGCCACTTGAGGAAACAAGTGTTTGAAGATCGTGACATCAAAACTGAAACCAAGCTCATGGTCTACCATGAGTTTGTGATCACTTCCTTACTGTACAGGGCTGAAACATCGACAATGTATAGGAGGCACCTCAAAGCACTGGAATCATACCATTATTTCTGCCTGTGGAAGACCTTACATATTAAGGGGGAGGACAGATGAACCAACATCAGTGTCCTCTCACAAGCAGGCACCACAAGCATTGATGCTATGATCATCTGCCATCAGCTTCATTGCATTGGTCATATAGTTTGGATGTCAGATACCAGGCTTCCAAAGCAGGTCTTCTTTTCCCAGCTCAGTCAGGGCAGACACACCAGAGGGGGACAGAAGAAGCGCTTCAAGGATGTGCTGAAAGCCAACATGAAGAAATGTAACATTGACATCAACTCATGGGAGACCATCGCGTTGGATCTAACCAGATGGCAGCAGAGAATGTAGGAAGGAACCAAGCATTTTGAGGCCCAATGACAACAAAATGAAGAGGAAAGATGAGGGCAGCGAAAAGAACACTCCATGACCCGAACTGATAATACATGACCAGACATCCCACATGACAACAAATGCCTGATGTGTAATAAAGTCCACAGATCCTGACATGGCCTCATCAGCCATCTTTGGACTCATGGAAAACAATCATCCTTGCTTGAAAGGGATAGCCATAATATTGTTATATCAGTCATAAAGTTAGGGACTAGTTGTTATGCGAATGTACACCCAGGGTGACAATTTACTGCTGCATTGTAGTCAGGTGCCGAGTGACAATGTATCATTCCACCAGCCACATGGAGAACTGAAAGAAAGAAATTCGATGAAGCTCCAGCATTTTGAGTCTAAATGTGTGATTATCTCAAACTTATGGAAACCAGAAGACATATATGGTGGCAGCAGGCGAATGTAAGACTCAAACGTTTTAAACAGATTGTTGAAACAGATTGAGAAAAATCAACTCGAATTAGTGCCAGAGAGAGAGAAAAAAAAACTGAGTGAATAGTGAGAAAATAAAATGGCCACTATCATTGCAATGAACACACAATTACAGCCCAAAGTGAATTGGGAGGCTGATGATGTCATTAAAGCATTTGAGAAGTTTAATCAAAAGTGCAGACTTACATTCAATAATTTTCTAAAAGGCGCTAGTGAAGAGGAAAGAGTCAGCTACATCCTGTGGTCAGAGAAAGGATTAAATTTATTTAATTAGTTGGTAGATGAGTGAGGAGCAGGGTAAAAACATAGACAAGTGCCAGGCTCTTCTGGTCATGCCCGTAACAATGCCCGCCGTTGGCAGGACCAGAAAACCACACCCAAAATTTTTGAAAAGTTTAGCACACATCTCCAGCCAAAATCAAATCATAGGATCCACTGATAGCAAGTTAAAGGTTAAAAATTTGCTTGGATCCCAAAGATCGTAATCAATCAACAAACGGGAATCACTGCCTTATTCCAACGCTGGAAGAGATCACACCAGCACTGGTGGGGGCAAGCTCGATGATAGAATTGGTACTGGAACATGAAACTTGGTAACGAATCTTTGCTTGACAACATTCAACATACCCTTTGGTCAGTACAATTTCCTGCATCCATCTTTTGGCCTTAAAGCGAGTCAGGCAGCGGAATCCCAGTCCCAGATTTGCACTAAGTGCGGTAGCGGGTGAGTAAAACGACATTTTACCCACCGGTCGCAATGGCAACTTTTCATGCCATATTGTTCCAAACACACCGCATTAATTATGCATTCCCAGGAATTCACCATTTCCATGGCTGTCATTCGCCTGCCACATCATCACCCCGCTGCTTCATCACGCCGAGGATGTCCAGGTGAACATGCACATTCCCTTCCTTCCCAAAAGTCCCACCCCCATCCACGTTCACCTCCCTGACCTCCTCCTTTCAGGGTCCGGGTCTGCCTCCGAGTACCCACCAACCACCCTCGCCGACCCTTCTACCACTACCGTCGAACCCTCACCCTCCCACCCTAACGCCTCACTCTGCCCTTGGTCATTCTCACCATTCCCTCATACCACACCCTCCCTCAGTTCGCTCTCCAGGAGGCAGTCGTGGACCCATCAGACCCCTCCCTTGCACGTTCACCTGGTCATCCCCCCTCCAGGCCCCTTACCCTCCCAAGAACCCCTTCCCCCCTCCGGACCCCTTCCACCTCAGAACCCGTTCCCCACCTCCAACCTTAGTCCTCTCAACCCCTGGATCCCACCCCCCATTTAGTCCCTCCTGCTTCCTGACTCCCTCAGATGCCCTTAATTCTTCTGTCACCCTCAGTCCTTCACCCCTTCCAACTTCTTCCTCCTTACTTCTTGCTCCAGCCTCACTTCTTCCTCCAACCTCACTCCATCATCCTTCCTGACTCCCTCAGACACCCTCACTTATTCCTCCAGCTTTACTCCTTCCACCTTTCCGACTCCTTCCTCCACCCTTACTTTTTCCTCCACCCTTATGCCCTCCCCTCTCCACACTCCTTTCCCCCTCTGACCTCCTTCCCTTACACCTTCCACCCCCCCTTACACCTCCCTCCCCAGTTGTCATCTCCCCTGTTACCCCCTCCTCCCCCGTACACCCTTCCCCCACAACCTCAACCCCGACACCTTCATTTCCCCTTCCCAACCTCACCCCCCTGACATCTTCATTCCCCCCTCCCAACCTCACTCCCCTGACATCGCTTCCTCTCCCAGTCTATCCTAGACCTGCCTCTCCCACCCCCTCGACCATCACCCATTGTGAGCATCAACGGTGACTTTCCAACTTCTGGGAGCTGCTTCGCAATACAGCTCATGTCCCTGAGCATCCACCCAGCATGCCATGGACATTCCTCCAGGACCCCTTTGCTGTTGGGCTCCAGCATCTTCTCGGAGTCCGTGATGTGAGCAAGGCCCTGACAGTAAGTCCCGACTTCTGCACATCACAACTGTCAAAGCATGTTCTACACTGATGTGTTTTCCCACTGATGTGGGCAGACAATCCAGCAGAGAGGGGAATGCATCTGGCAGGCTGGCCTTATAATGATACGCTGATGTATTACAATGAGTTTCCTGATGTCCAATGGTGGGGAGCACGGCCTGCCCTCGACGAGCTGAGTGGACGAACGCAAATTGGTTTCACGACGTCATGAAACTGATTTTTGGCCTTCTCGCCATATTGTCCGCTCACACCACTGAACACACCAGCGGGCACAGAAAATCCCAGCCAGGATGCGTTACAGCAGAAAATAGATGAGATATACAGAGGATGTCAAGAAACAGTCGGTATAGCCAATGATATCCAGATCTATGGAAAAGGATCATGATGAGAACTGGGATCTAGCTAAATGTAGGCAAATACATTGTGAAGGTAACAGAATGCTAGTTCTTTGGAATGACGTACACACCTGACAGAGTCAAGCAGACTCCTGAAAAAGTCACAGCAATTTCTGAGATGGAAGCTCCAAGAGGCAAGGTATGAGCTGCCAGGTGATATAAAAGATAAGATTTGTCCCCGCGGCTCACTGAGTCCGCGCATGTATGGGTTGCCCAGTGCACACAAAAGTGATTGCTTTATGCCCTATCTTATCCATCACCACATAACTTGGCCAAATGGTTGGGCAAGTTGCCACAACCAGTTTGATAAATGTTCCACATACAGAGTGAAGGACTCCTTCACATTCATGAAGACCATACAGAATTTGCATATCAACAGCGATGCCACATCCATGTGCTCATTTGACATTGCCAGCCTATACACTAATGTACCTCTCAAGGAAGCCATAGATACTTGCACTGCAGCACTATATCATGGTGATCTAGACCCGCCACTATTGTGCAAATCAGTACTCACTGAACTTATGAACTCAGCAACTCATGCAGTTGAGTTTAGTTTTAATGACACCATGTGTGCCCAGATGGATGGTGTTGCCATGGGATTCTCCCTAAGCCCAGCTCTTGCAAACATCTTTGTTGGATTCCATGAGAAATGCATCTTTGATAGAATGCCATCTAACATCCTACCCCTTACATATTTCCGATACGTAGATAATACATTTGCTATATTTGAATCCACAGCTGCACGTACAAATTTCCTGACATACGTTAATGGGTTCCATCCTGCACTCAAATTCATCTTTGAAATGGAGCAGTCAAATGAATGCCCTTTCCTTGACGTGTTGATTGAGAAATCTGCCAGGGGGTTCTCTACCATGGTCTACCGCAAGCCTACGTTCACTGGTTGATATATACGTTAGGATTTCTACAGTTCCACATGTTATAAGATTGGCCTTATTGGCAACATCATATATAGGGCCCAAGTCATTTGCTCACCATGCAAGCTTGATGCTGAAATAAGGCACATCAAAGACATCCTTCAGGATAATGACTACCCTGATCAGATCAATGCTCACTGTATATCACACAACTCCTGAACGGGTCTGTTTGCAACAGGCAAGGTACTGACTGTACTAAACCAGCCCGTGCTTGCAAAACTCAAAGCACAGTGTCCAACATAACATGCGATCCCGTGATTGGCCGACATTTGCTCAACAATCCTGAGTGTTTTAAGAATTCTGTTGATATCATTCAGCTCGCAGTGTGGCACACTTACACCTGCCAGAAGCTACATATATAATACCCAGACTCCTGTTCTTTGCAGAAAGAAAGAACATGTACACACACTGTGCCTTTTTCAACTGAACAAAATAGGTGGCAGACATGCTTTGGTTCATTCCCCAGAGCAATGCCTTGACCAATCAGAACCAGCCAGCCTGGTTTCAATTTAAACAAAACTTGGCAGTTAACTGCTGCATTCGCCATCACAACGCCTCTACCAATCAGAGTCCACTTGTCAACCAATTCAGCACTCTCTTCTCATGAACTATAAATTGTTGTTCCCTTTACATTTGGTATTCTTGAGAAGGTCCTGATGAGTGCAAGGCGAAAAGATTCGATGTCTCCTTTTTCAACAATAGACAAGAAAGAGTTGAGAAGTTTTCCTTGGTTTGATCCAGTACACGAGTTATTTCATACCTCACATATCAGAACACACAGCAAACCTAGGAGACCTGATAAGAGAAGATGTTGAGCACCAGTGATCAAAGTGACATGAGAGGAGTTTCAACAAACTCAAAAAAGTGGTATGCAAGGAGACAAGTCTATCATACTCCAACAGAGAGAAATCTGTCATTCTGCAAGTGGGTACTTCTACAAAAGGACTGGAAGCATCCCTGGTACAAGGGGGAAAACAAAAGTATTGCATCCAAATCTCTGACATCAGCTGAGACCAGATATGCCAACATAGAGAGAGAGCTTTTGGCAGTTGAGTATGGTTATGAGAAACTCCATACATATCTCTATGGGAGATAATTCATGGTGGAGAGTGATCATCGTCTATTGGAGCAGATCTATAAGAAAAACCTGTGTAGTGCTCCAGCAAGACTGCAGAGATTACTCTTGAGGATTCAGAGTTACAATTTCACTCTGAAATACAAGCCAGGAAGAGAAATGGTGCTAGCAGATGTCCCATCTCGGTTGTCATCACCAGAAAAACATGAGATAAAAGATCTGGGTATAAATATCCACCACCTAGTGAATTTAACACCACCAAAACAGTCAAATTGGAGAGGAGACCAGCAAAGACAAGAGTTACAGTCTCAGCAAGTGATCCAGGATGACCTGATAAGATACAGTTAACACAGGCAGAAATATGGCAGTATTGGTCTATCAAAGGATGACATCTCACTAAAAGATGGTGTGCTGCTAGCTGGATCCAAAATAATCACACCCAAAAATGATGCAAGAAGAACTTCTCCATAAGATACATGAAGGCCACATGGGAATGGAGAAGTGTAAGCTCAGAGCCCGATCAACTGTGTACTAAACAGGCATTTACAAAATCACCAATAGAATGGTGTCTACATGCAGTGTAAGCCAGAAATATAGAAATACACAGTAGAGAGAGGAGATGATAGCCACCAGAATACCACCCAGACCATGGCATATTGTGGGAGCCAATTTATTCACACATGATCAACACTGGTAGTTGCAGACTGTTACTCAAAGTTTCCTTTTATCTGAAAGGTGAAAGATTTGAGAGCTACAACAATCATCACAGCATTACGAGTTCTGTTTGCTGAGCAAGGGATTCCTGAAAGAGTAATGTGTGATAATGGAATCCAATTCACCTCCAGAGAGTTTAAGGAATTCACTGAACATTATGGGTTCAGTATCATCGCCTCATCTCCACATTATCCAAGGGAACACGGGTTTGTAGAAAGATACACCCAGATGGTTAAAAGAACCCTCATGAGAGACAAAGGAAGATCCAAACCTTGTCATGTTGTCACTCTGAGCTATACCTCTGAAAGCTGACATGAAATCTCCTCAGAGCTATTGAATGGAAGAAAGTACAAGACAACTCAAGATATTCCCTCCAAGTGACCAGGAGGAAGTAGTACAACAATTTACTGATGCACAGGAGATCAACACTTCAACAGCCATGCTAAATCCTGCCTGAGCTGTTGAAAAAACTAACTACACATGCACAGGATCCAATCATGTAAACCTGGGCCCCAGCAAAAGTTGGTGGAATTGAGACTCCATTGTCATGCATCATTGAAACCGAAACCAGTAAGCAAATGAGAAGAAACAGAGGCCGTATTCAACCTACACCTGAGCTGGAAAAGCAAAAAAGATCATCAACAACACCAGTGACATCATTAACCAGCGAGTCAGCATCACTAACAAGTGGTGCAGAATCATACAACATCACCTGCAAATGACACAACATTAGCGACATCAAGCACGAATCCTACAAAAATTAGGAGCAACATGCACACCACTGCCTGCGCAGCATCCTCATCACTGAGAGCGATGAATGCCAAATCAACAAGATGGAGGCATAACATCCTACCATCTATGTGATAGCATGAATAATGTTTTGAGAAAAGAAAACAAGCTATAACAGATTCTAATGGTGTTCAGTTTAATTACAAAAGTCGATTGTTAAACTTCTTTTGTTAGATATAATGCATACATAAAAAATTAATAATTGGAACAGGTATATTGATATAGAGGCTTTTCAAACAAAAGAGGGGTGTTATATTGTTTTATTATTCATAAAATGTTAGGAGTTAATTGCTTTGTGAATGTACACCAGGTTGTCACAATTACTGCTGCACTGCAGTCAGGTACCAAGCTACAATGTATCACTCCAACATGGAGAGCTGAAAGAAATACACTAGGGCCAGAAATTTCCCCCCACTGGGGGTGGGGGGTTATGCAGGGGCGGGCAGGGGCGGGCGCAAACCCGATCGGTGCCCCCGATCGGGGTTGCGTCACCATTTTACGTGGGCGGGTCAATTAAGGCCTGCCCTTCGTGACGTGCGCCGGAAGCGCTGTGCGTTCCCTGTGCAGGCAGGGTGGGGGGGTGGCGGGCGTGGAATTCCTTGAGTGGTTCCTTGCGCTCTTTCACGGAGGTGCCTCAAGGAGATTTGTTTCAGTCTTAAACTTTAAAATAAAGGATTACTGTGATGTCACTATCACATGAGTTGGGACATGTCAAAGAATAAATGTATAAATTTTTATTAGATTTTAAAACAGTTCATGAAACCTCATCCCACCCGTGGATGAGGTTTCATGAAAAACGCGAAGGCCGCCTGGGCTCTTTGCCCGCCCTCCAACCTTAAGGTTGGACGGGCAGCTCATTAAATTGAGTTAATTAGATTTTAACAGGCCTTAATAGGCCTTTGACAGTTCGGCGAGAGCGCAGCTGATTTGGCTGTGCGCCCACTGAGCTGACAATCTAAATGACGCACAGTGACATCGGGACACACGCCCAACATCACCGCACGACATTTTACGCAGGCCCCGCACCCCGCTCGCCAACGGGAAAATACTGCCCTAGATGAAGTTTCAGCATTTTGAGTCTGAAAGCATGAATATTTTGAACCTCTGAGAACTAGAAGACATAATACCATTGCCTCCACCAAGATCTGAAGTGCAGTGATGGAAAACATGAGTGTGTGCTCTCTCCCTTGTTCAGCCACTCTTCTCTCTATCTAGGTCAGACTCAGTTCACAAAGGACTCCCAGGATCTGTTCCAACCACAATGCAGCTCCTTTTAAGAAGTGCAGACTGATTTTAAGGGGCGCAGGCTAATGTTAATTGTGCTAGCAAGTTATGATTCTGTGCCCCCCGCTGATGTATGCAACCAATCTAGAGCATGATTAGTGTTGGTTGCATGCAGAAATCATGATAACGAGCAAGCAGTACAAAGTTGCTGCACTGCCTGTGTTACATTGGACATTAAGCATCACAATTTCCGTTTTTGGGGGCTTTGCAATTTGGCTGCCAGCATCTCCAGAAGTGTAATACAGTACTCCCTCTACTGCACAAAAGCATCAGCCTACATTATGTGCTCATGTCTCTGGAGTCAGGCTTGAACCCCTGACCATCTGACAAATGGTTAGTGTGTCACCAGTAAGTCAAGGCTGACACTTCAGGCTGTCTTTCAGGTTTTATCTATGATAATGATATTGAACTTGATAATCTTTTGAATTTAGACCCTCAATTTAGGTAACTTGGCTAATAGGCAACAACAAAATATTTAAGCAACAGCAAACAATATAGATTTCTTTTAAGGATTGCACTCATTTTCCTGCTTTAGTACTTGTGTACTGTTCAGGACCAGCTGGAGAGGTGTTCTGAAAAGTAAATATTTAAAGTACATGTTGGGCAAGCATACTTTGTAGAATCTCATGTAGTGTTCTCATATATAAGGTGCAAACAATTGCAAGAGCTGAAAAATAAAGTCGAAGGATTCTAAGCATCTTAACAGACATTTAAAATGAGGAGTAATTTAATTTGTTTAGTTTCTTATGTCCATCCTGTTCGACAGTATACTTAGTGGTCTTTTTTTGATCAGGTGATACCCCTGATTTTTATGTTTAAGTCTTTGCTAGCAAAATTAGGCAGTTGCTATTATGTAATTTTCAATGAATCAACTTTCAACAATATATCCGTCCCTAATTTTTAAAAAATATTCTTCCTTCAGGTAACTGATTCCTCCCCCCACCTTGTTTGGCCTTGCTTAAAAACTGTGACATCCCTTATCCTTTGAATCACAATAGGTTAGTGTGCAGGTACAGCAAGTAATTAGGAAAGCTAGTAGAATGTTATCATCTATAGTGAGGGGAATTGATTACAAAAGTAGGGAGGTTATGCTTCAGTTGTACAGGGCATTGGTGAGACCACATCTGGAGTATTGTGTGCAGTACTGGTCTCCTTATTTATCGAAAGATGTAAATGCATTGGAAGCAGTTCAGAGAAGGTTTACTAGACTAATACCAGGAATGGGCGGGTTGTTTTATGAGGAAATCTGGACAGATTAGGCTTGTATCCACTGGAATTTAGAAGACGAAGAGGCAACTTAATTGAAACCTTTACGACCCAGAGGAGTCTTGACAGGGTGGATGTGGAGAGGATGATTTCTCTTGTGGGAGAATCTAGAACTAGGGAGGTCACTGTTTAAAAATAAGGGGTTGCTCATTTAAGACAGGGATGAGGAGAAATCTTTTCTCTCAGAGAGTTGTGAGTCTTTGGAATGGGGGGGTTGAGGTTACATTCATATCAGACATGATCTTATTGAATGGCGCAGCAGGCTCGAGGGGCCCAGTGGCCTACTCCTGTTCCTAATTCATGGGCTGAATTTTCACCCCATCAGGGGGGAAGTTGATGGGCGGGCGCGCCTCCGATCGGCGCCCCCGATCGAAGGCGCGGCGCCACTTTATGTGGGCGGGCCAATTAAGGCCCGCCCGGTGTGACGTCCGCAGGGAAGTGCTATGCGCTCCCTGTGCAGGCGGGGGGGATTCCTAAAATCGAGAGTGTGCTCCTTCACGCATGCGCACAAAAGAGCGCACTCATCTCCCTGAGGCTAAGTGCAGCCTCAGGGAGATCGGCTCTAAATGTGAAAAAGCTCAAAATAGAAAAATAAAATTTCCCTAACGTGTCCCCTCATGTGACAATGTCACATGAGTTGGGACATGTTCATAATTTCCAAAAAAACTTTCTTAAAATTTTTAAAACCCTACATGAAACCTCATCCCACCCATGGATGAGGTTACATGCTCTTTCTAGTTCGTGCCGAGGCTCCTGGCCTGCCCGCCAACCTTAAGGTTGGACAGGCAGGTCCTTTAGTTACTTTAATTGCTCTGTCAATGGCCTCAATTGACCATTGACAGGTCGGTGGGCACACAGCTGATTTTGCTGCATCCTCGCCTTCCTGAAAATTTAAATGCGGTGTGGTGACATCGGGAGTTCCGCCCAACATCACCACGCGTCATTTTACATGTCGGTGAGCGGGCCCCGCCCCTGCTCACTGACGGTAAAATCTAGCCACATACGTTCGTATGTACACTTCGTTCTGATGAATCTGATGAATTAACCTGAATCATTATATTTCTCTCTCCAGAGATGCTTCCAGGCTAGGTGGTTACTTATAGACTCATAGATGTCTACAGCACAGAATGAGGCCATTCGGCCCATTGCGTCTGTGCCGGTCAACAAAGATCTGACTACACTAATCCCATTTTCCAGCACTTGGCCCATAGCCCTGGAAGCTATGGCAATGCAAGTGAATATCCAAACACTTCTTAAACATTACGAGAGTGTCCAACTCAACCACCCTTTTAGGCAGTGAGTTCCAGACTCCCACCACCCTCTGGGTGAAAAAATTTCTCCTCGACTCTCCTCTTAGCCTTCTACCTCTTACCTTAAATATATGCCCGCTGGTTATTGACCCTTCTACTAATGGGAAAAGTGCCTTCCTACCCACCTTGTCTATGCTTCTCATAATCTTATACATCTCTATCAGGTTCCCTCTCAACCTTCATTGCTCCAAGGAAAACAACCCCAGCCTATCCAATCTTTCCTCATAGCTCAGACCCTCCAGCCCAGGCAGCATCCTGGTAAATCTCCTCTGTACCCTCTCCAGTACAATCACATCCTTCCTATAATGCGGTGACCAGGACTGCACGCAGTACTCCAGTTGTGGCCTAACCAACATTTTACACAGTTCCAGCATGACCTCCCTGCTCTTGTATTCTATGCCACGGCTAATAAAGGCAAGTATCCCATATGCCTTCTTAATCACCTTATCTACCTGCCCTGCTACCTTCAGGGATCTATGGATATGCACACCAAGGTCTCGATGATCTCAGTTATTCCAGGGTCCTACCATTCATAGTGCAATCCCTTGCCTTGTTAGCCCTCCCCAAGTGCATTCCCAACATCTTTCCGGGTTGAATTTCATTTGCCACTGCTCTGCCCACCTCACCCATCCATTGATATCCTCCTGCAATTTACGGCTATCCTTCTCACTATTTACCACCCTACCAATCTTCATGTTATCCGTAAACTTCTTGATTATACCCCCTACATTTAAGACCAAAACATTTATGTACATCACAAACAGCAAGGGCCCCAGCATTGAGCCCCGCAGAACTCCACTGGAAAAAGACTTCCAGTCACAGAAACATCCCTATACCATTGCCCTCTGTTTCCTGCCTCTTAGCCAATTTTGGATTCAACGTGCCACTTTGCTTTGAAACCCATGGGCTCTTACTTTCTTGTCCAGTCTGCCATGAGGGACCTTATCAAAAGCCTTGCTAAAGTCCATATAGACCACATCAAATGCATTACCCTCATCAACACACTTGGCTACCTCCTCAGAGCATTCGATCAAATTTGTCAAACAGGACCTTCCCTTAAAAAATCCAGATAATCCAAATAACAAACCCTCAACTTCCAGCATTTTCTGTTTCAGATTTCCTGCATCTGCAGTACTTTGTTCTTGACTCATTCTGGGATTTGATTCCAACAATACTAGTGACAAATCGTCATGAGCTGGGAAAACTGCTACTTTCTCAGTGGACCATCATTGTGCACAATGGTGTTGATGCTCCACTTCAGCATTTTACAGGATTATAGTAAACTTAAAAAGATGCCAAACACCACATAACTATATAAAAGAGCAATTCCAGGACAAAGCAGCCCGCTTGATTTGCACTAGATCCACAAACATTCACTCCCTCCACCACCGATGCACAGTAACAGCAGTGTGTTCCATCTATAAGATGTACTGCAGGAATTCACCAAGGCTCCTTCGACAGCACCTTCCAAACCCACGACCACTCCACCTAGAAGGACTGGGGCAGCAGGTAGATGTGAACATCGCTACCTGGAAGTTCCTCTCCAAGTCACTCACCATTCTGACTTGGAAATATATTGCTGTTCCTTCGCTATCGCTGGGTCAAAACCCTGGAACTCCCTTCCTAAAGCACTGTGGGTGTACCTACACCACATGGGTGCAGCGGTTCAAGAAGGCAGCTCACCACCACCTTCACAAGGGCAACTAGGGATGGGCAATAAATACTGGCCCAGCCAGCAAAGCCCACAACCCATGAATGAATTTTTTTTTAAATCACTGTGTTCCCAGCTGTAACACAGTATCTGGGAGTTCAAATGATTTTCACACACTGCTTAGGCTCACCTTGTGTGGTTTATGATATTGCCTGGATCCCTCAGTTGTGTTACACCCCTTGTAACAAACACTTAGCTATTACCATATATAGGGAGAGCCAGTCAAAACATATCATGGACATGAATCACAGAATCTCTGAAGTTAACATGCTTATTTCTTCAGTCCTTCTACATGCTCAATGTTGGTTTAGATGTTTAAAGATGCAGTGAAACTGCCATTTTGCTTTGCTGTCATGCAGTTTCCATTTTGCAGAGATGTAAATATGACAGCATAGCTCTAGAATCAGGCTTGAACCACCAAGAAACAGAATTTGATGAGGCTGTTATTCAGTGAAGATATCAATGTGTTATGCTGATTACTGAGGGTAGATTGCAATAGGAATCATTGCCATTTTTGGGACACAAGAAGCAGACAGAAAACATCAGCGTTTCCGACATGACTATGTCCAATGTGATCAGTAGCAACTAGCAGCAGGAGCAAAGACAGCTTGGCTTCCATTAGCTTACCCACATCCTCAAAATGCAGGACTGACTGTTTCCATATTGTCATTAATGCACCATTTAATAATCTAAGAATATAGGAAATCACTTCTCTCTCTGAATGTACAAATTGTATCCAGCAACTCAAAATCATGTACATGCTGACATCTACCAGGCCCACCACTGCACTCTACTACTCCCATGTGACTCTCCACATCATAATGTGGGCGGTACTGTTTCCCTAGCCCACATTAACCCTTACAGTCCCAAACACCCTAATACTAAAGAGTTTGCATGATTTTGAGGTAACCCACTTTGACCAAATTGTTTGAGGAAAAAGTTGCCAATCAAGAGGCAGTCTGGACATTTTGACGTAGAGATTGTAGATTTCTATAGAACAATGAGTTGGGTGACTCAAATGGCCTCACTCAACTGCGCTCATCTTTCTGATGTATTCATATTTATCTTTTCTGTATATGATAATATCTATATGGATATGATCCCTGATTGCAAGCGTGCTACCTTCCCAATGTGTCCTCCTTGTGTGCCTTAACAAGGCAAGCGAGGCTTTGCAATAGCTACAGCTCATGTGCCCCACATGGTTTTAACTACTCTGGCCTGCACAAGTTTGCCCTCGAATTAAGGCCTGGAAATGGACCTTCCAAGGAAAAGGCCCAAGCTACTTTCAAGTCAGAAGTACATGTAGGAAAGCATCAAGATGACTGTCACTTTAAGGATTCTCTTCCAGGGGTCTCTTCAGGCACTTTACCACCTCACAGCTATTTTAATGCTGCTGATATTTTGAACTAACTAAGCGCAAGGAACTTGAGGTATCATATAGCTGATCTCCCACTGAGTCCCAGCATACCCATGCCTTTCATTGGGGTCACTTAGAAAAACTCAGATTTAGAGTAGAAAGGCACACAGAATACATCTTCACTAAGAAGAGCCTCCAGGGGCTGAATTTAACACTCCCCTGCCTACAGGTTTGAAGGCAGGGGGCTAATTAAACCCAGCAGGCAGTTTGCTTGCCATCTTCAAGCCCACCCCTGCCCCCACCCAAAATATACCATCAGAATCCAGAAGGGCAGAAGACATCCTCCAGCCTATTAACAGCCAATTGGCCTTTAAGTAGCTGGTGGGGTTGGGGGGGTGGGAGGGGCAACTGATATTCCCCTCAGCAGGCTCCCTCCCAATGTTTTAGCTGGGGTGAGGATCGAGGGGGGGTGGTGTGGGAACGGAGAATTTGGTGCCTCTGTAATTCAGCCCTAGAGCCCAGAACACAATAATAGCATATACATATCACAAAATAGAGAAACAAATTTGACATCTGCCTTTCTATTTGTCAATCTCCTGTAGCATTTTATATTGGGAGTCAAGCTTAAGTGTCTTTTATAAATCAAGCGAGGCTAGAGGACTTGGCTAATAGGATCAGAGCATGCAGGTGTAGTTCAGTCCAATTTTAAGGTCATACATTCTGTCCTTTTTTTTGTATAATATTTTATTTCATTTTATTTGCTAGTTAACAAGTCCAGAAATTTGGGGAGGATAGAAGTTAAGTTTATTGGAGGATAGCAGTTCTTTGCATCACAGGTTGGCAAGTTGAGAAATGTAAAACTGACTCTAAGCAGAATGTTGCCATTAAAGTGTGATTTGTTTACCTAGGGAATTCCTATTATAAATATGGAAATCATAATGAAAAGAGCTGAGACATAAGTGTGGCAAGAAAATGACAACATCTTTTTGTGGACAGGAAATATTTAGGTCGGCTAAAACTTATATTTATGTGCCCCAACAATACCCCTCTGGACTTTGAAAAATCAACAATGCAAGGAAATGGAACGCAGCTATGTCATGCTTTGGACATTTCAGGGTATACTGATGATGGCATAGTGGTAATATCTCTAGAGCAGTAATGTAGAGGCCCATACTAATCTGCAATTTCGAGGTCAAATCCCTTTACCAGCAGCTGGTGGAATTTGAGTTAAATTAATAGATTTGAAAAAATCTGGAATTAAAAGCTAGTCTCAGTAATGGTGTCATAAAACTATCAGTGATTGTTGTAAAAACCCATCTGGTTTACTAATGCCCTTTAGGAAAGGAAATCTTGCACTCTTACCTGGTCTGGCTTACATTTGACTCCAAGGGGAGGTGATATCGTAGTGGTATTCCAGAGACTCAGGGTAATGTTCTGGGGACCTGGGTTCAAATCCCACCATGGCAGGTGGTGAAATTTGAACTCAATGAAAAATCTGGAATTAAAGTCTAATGATGACAATGAGACCATTGTCGATGTCGTGAAAAACCCATCTGGTTCACTAATGTCCTGTAGGGAAGGAAATCTGCTGTCCTTACATGGTCTGGCCCACAGAAATGTAGCTGACTCTTAAAATGTCCTCTGAACAAGGGCAATTAAGGATGGGCAATAAATAGTGGCCTAGCCAGTGATGCCCATATCCCATGATCAAATTTTTTAAAAGCCCATAGCAATGTGGTTTACTCTGAAATAGCTCAGTCACAATTCAGCTCAAGGGCAATTAAGGATGGGCAACAAATGCTGGCCTAATTAGAATAAAAGAAGTACTGCACTGTCGGAGGTGTCACCTTGTAGATGATCCTTCTCCTAGCCTGAAGGAATGTGTAAATATGGAGGTAACACTGTGGTGTCAGTTTGCTGCTGATGACCTTACCAGATAACACAGCTCTGCTTACCCTAAGTTCCTAAGTTTCTTTCAGAAGTTGCCAGTCGTTGTGGCAAGCACTGATAATAAAGTTCATAATACAATGATAATAATACAATAGTGGGTGTGGGCAATCCAGGTCTGCTTATCTCTCTGTTATGCTTTTTTCCATGCCCCTCTGGTATACCTCTACTGGAATTATGAAAGAACTGCTTTGGTGCAGACATGGAGTTTTAGCTTCCATGCTTTTAAATTTGACTGTGCAGCTTGCAAGACCTGGACTTTTTACTCACATTTTCCTTTTGGGGCCCGATTTTAACTCTGTGCAAGTGGGTGGTCTTTGAGTGAGTTAAAATCTTGCTCATGGGCTCTTTTACGAAAAGTTAGCTAATGTCAACAATTAACATGGATAAATGGTCCATTGCCACTTTCTACCACCACTATATCACTTTTTAATCACATCTGCTTCTTCACTGACATTAACAAAATCTGGAATGTTGTGCACCTTAATGAGTAATTTCTTTCCCACGCTGTCCTTAAGTGTTGTGTATCTGTGAGCCTCGCCTCTCCTCCTCAAACAAGTTAAGTTGGAATCTTTAAACCAGACCTATCCATTCTGAATAGTAGGGACACTCCTAGTGTCAGCTTCTCTGAATTATAAAACATCCTACAGGCAAATTAGTCCTCACTGAGTAAAATTTCCGTTGGATGTGACAGCACACAGGAATTTATATACACAAAAGCAGTTTAAGCTGACAGACAAAAACAACCAACCACACATATGACTAATGTGTGCTTCATTAGTTCTGACTCTAGTTGGTTCCCACATTTGTGATTTGATCAACCTGATAGATTATGTCAAGAGGCTGCAGTTATCAGGAGTCACTAAGAAGTAGTTGTTATTTCAGTTACTCACTGTCATCAAAACCCCTGCTCTGTGAAGCAGTTAGAAAATCCTACAGGTGAGAAGATGTCAAAAGGTTCCACTGTGTTTAGCCCCAAATTACCACATCACTATAACACAGGTCAACGGCTCCATTTGCCTTTGAGAAAGAATGAACTGAGTTTGTAAATTCACTGTCGCCACAAAAATATTACAATGCACTTCAGTAAATCTGCACCTGATCATTTAGTCACCTAATTAACCCCAGGAAGTATAGCTCCCAAGCTTACCAGCCTTGTCAGCAGTATTTTCATGTGTGCTCGGAGACACCTCAGTGTTGTGATAGCTTACTGAAGAACAGAAATGTTTCAACGTTGGCCAGGGCACATCCAGTACATATTTTAATATGCCCTCAGTCGAGGAATCAGGAATACCTTTTAGAACTCATCAAGTGCAAGCCTCTCTTTAATTTAGTGTCAGCTGTGTCCTCGTGGTAGCACATTAGTCATTGATTCAAGTCACATTCCAGAGACTTGGATACAAAATCTAGGCCAACATTTCACTTGTTAGAAGTGTTGCCTTTTGGAAGATACACTTGTCTCAGGTGGATGTAAAAGGTCCCACTGCACAGTCCGAAGAAAGACGAGGTCAATAGGTTCAATAAAATGGATTATCTGGTCATTATCAAATCGGTGGGCTGAGTTTCCCTATACGACAGTGACAGACATCACTTCAAAAATATATATTGGCTGTAAAGAGCCTGAGAATGGGAGCTGAACTGTCCACCGGAGGCAACTCCTCTGAGGAAGAAGGGAGGGCTAGAAGGGGGAGGAGGCCACGAGTGTACATTCAGCCTTCAGGGGAGCCACCATACATATGCAGAAGAAAAGAGGCACCCTCAGCCATGGTGACATATCTGAATTTAATGTGTCAAGAAAAGCAACTTATTACAAAAAAAAGACAATAGTGTTACAAATCAAATAAAAGCATAAGGACCTCATCTCGGGCCAACACAAAAGCACCAGTAAAAAACCCATGGTGTGCCTAAGGTGCTTTATGTTTTCGTTTCCAGGTGCTATATCTTGGTGCTGCCCCATCGCTGGGAGTGGCATCTGAAACAGCCTGCTGACTGTGCTGTCCTGTTGGCCTTGATGACCTTGGCAGTTGTCCTCTGGCCCGTGGAGCCTGTGCTGGCCCCGCCTGGGAGGCACCTCCCCAGTTGTCGCAGCCTCACTGGATAATATGGTCACTGGGAGAAGGATGGAGGAGCTGCTGCCCTCATCCGGAGCACTCTGAAAGGAGCCCGCAGAGATGACAGGCAGCTGCTGCGCCAACGTGAGGTCGTTTCGGACCCCCCTGCTCACCATGGATGGATGAGCACCGAGCTGGGAAACTTGATGCCCAGACCATCTCCCACACTGGCACTGACCAGCTGAGGTCAATGCCGATGTGAGGGCTTGCTGGTCAGAGCATATCCCCAGGAAGCACTGAGGGGTCACCATGAGACATAGATCACAATTCAACACTTCCAACTCCACTGGGACTCACTCAGGCCCAGGCCAGACACAAAATTGAAGTCTTTGGAGGAAACACATTCATTACTTAATAAGGCCAGTTGCAGACAACATCATTGCATGGCTCTCCATGAGAGTCGCCACTCTCTTCATGGAGGACGCATGGTGCTCGGACATGAGGCTCATTGCTTCAGCGATCGTCCGCATATCTCCACCATGGAGACCAAGCCAAGCATAGCCTCATGTATCTCCCCCGGATGCTTCCGCACACCCGGCCGCATTTCCTGCACCTGCTGCATCTCAGACGACTCCAGAGGCACATCATCAGACACCGACTGAGCATGTGCCTAGTCCCCTGCAGTCCTCCTACTGCTGGCAACATGGGAACTCTCTGTCTCTGCCAGCTCCTCCAGTGACTGTGAAGTACCCTCATCACTGTTCCCCGGGAGACTAGCCAATGTTTGAATTCCCACCGAGGTGCTAGTATCTGTGCTGGTGCCTGCCTCGCAGAAATGGTGTGACACAGGTGAGACTTCAGGCCCCTCAGGTGTGAGAGGGGGCATCTGCTGCTTCTCCTCCTGGCCCTGCTCTGATGATGCTGAAAGGAAGAATAAGGACAGTGGATCAGTTAACATGGAGACAGTGTCAATGTGCATCCCTGTCCCCCGGATCATTATGTGCTCATCCTTCCATAACCAATGGTCAAGCCGTGTTGCAAAATTAAATCATTTAACATTCAGCAGTGCTATGGCTGTTGGGAGAACAATGCTGACCTCACTGTTGGGCATAGATACCTGGTCGTGGCATCCCAGGTTCACCGACACTGGTGGACCTGGGCGCATGGCGCCTCTCCAGATCCAGGGCCTCCTGCTCGAACTGGCTAAGATTGGCAATCGATGCCTGGCCAACGCCAGTCCACACGCATACATGCATTATGAGCATTCTTCTCCTGAAAATGAGAGACGAGCATTGATTAGTGCAAATTGCACATGGACTCTCCTCGCGCATGGCCCACCCCAACCAGAGTGGGATATATCAGGGCTCCAGTGCCTCCTCACCCCACTGCTGCCGAACACTCTCATAAAGATGCTAGGCATGTTCCCCACCAACCCCCCACCCCCTTGGCCAAATGCTGTCTACATCACATTAGGCACCACACGATATATCCTTCCATAGCAAGGAGGCGCAAGCACGTGGAACGCAGAGCGCAGCAGATGGTTCGTTGCCATGCCACCTTGAAGCTCCCCTCCCAACATGTCATCACCCTGACTTGGGCATGTCCTGCAGTTCAAACACAGCGCCTCGGTGCAGCTCCTCCAGGTTGCCCCCAAACCAGTCATGCGGGACTCAGTGTAACACATGCTGCGGGGGCAAAACACATCTCTTCATCACCCTCTCAGACTGACCTCAGCATGGGCAGTATCTGCTTGCCCACCCAGCAAAGGACATATGCCGTCAATGATTCAATGCAGTCACGACACTCACACTTGGCGGGGGTGGAGTGTGCAGCAGGGGGGAAAGCCAACCTGCTGGCTTAAATGCCCAATGCCAACGCGGTACTCACCCTGCCAGAGCGCAACAAGTCATTGAAGCGCTTGTGACACTGGATCCAGGTGCTCTACACCACGTTGCGGGAGCTCACCACCTCCGCCACCACCTCCCAGGCACATTTCGTCATGTGGGGGGGCCTCCTCCTCCCATCCTGGGGAACCAGCACCTCCCGCCCTCCTTGAGGAGGGCAGCAAGGCAGTCATCGGAAAAACGAGGGGCACACTGGCCCCCCCCACCCTAACCTCCAGCCTGGCCTGTCCCGCTGCCCTACCCTCCAGCCTGGCCTGTCCCGCTGCCCTACCCTCTAGCCTGGCCTGCTCTGCCGGCCTACTCTCCGGAGTGGCCTGCTCACCAGAAACCCTCTGCTGTGGCCTTGCACTTGCCATTGTGAGCGGCCTTGCAAAAAAAATTTAATCAGGCTGTCGGGTCGCCATTGGACCCGGCGGTCAGTGCACTCCCGCCGCAGCCCACCCACTTCCGCTATCCTCGGGAATCGAGAAATATGCTGGATGGGCCTTAATTGGCCCACCCATGTAAAATGGTGGCGTGAACCCGATGGCAGGTGGCGATCGGGTCCACACCCGCCCGAGCTGGCTCCCGCTCCCCACCCCCCACCCCCCCCTGCCGACCGGAAAATTCAGGCGATGTCTCCATTGGCTCATTCAGGTGGCATTTTGCCTTCTTTGAGAAAATTTGACAAATGTTTAATGCAATAATTATAATAGAATTGTATTGTTAATTGCCCAGGGAAATTGTCTTGGTAACAACTTAGCAGAGTCTGATGTGTAAGCTCCCAAAGCTATAAGAATGCAGCACAAGTATGTTAAACACTCAAATGTGAAATACCCCTCAGTAACACAATGGACAGGAATTTTTGTTCGGCAGGCGCCCGGGAGCGGCCGGGAAATGGATCCCTCACCATGATCAGCTACCAACCGCGATTTCACGCTGGCTAGCAAATTAACGGCCAGCGAGCGTGAAGGCGTGTTGAAAGGCTCAGCACTGCCAGGTTGGGGCAGGAGGAGGACGAGCGCTGAAGTCAGTGCGGGCATGGGGGTGCACTCACCAAAAGCTGTCTGAAGGCAGAGGGCTGCCTCAGGGAGCTGAAGAATTTAAATGCCAAAAATGAAGATTGTAAATATCGGGGAAAAAATGCCTCAACATCAGAATCAGTCACCGGGACATATGCCAGATGAAAATTCTGTGCAAACATTTTTATTTTTTTAAAATTAATATCGGAAACCTCATCCTGCCCTTGGATGAGGTTCCCTCAAGAAGGCAAAGGTCGTCTGGACGATTCGCCTGCTCACCAGCCATAACGTTGGACGAGCAGCGAAAACTCAAACTGATCAATACATTAATGGCCTTAATAGACCTCTTAATTGTCGGAGGTCGTGCTGACGAGTCTCGTGTGTGCCTGCCAACCAAAATATCGCATGAGGGCACAATGACATCGGGATGTTTGTCCGATGTCCTCACACGCTATTTCATACTCAAACGTGTCGGGCCCATGCCTGTCGCCGTGCGAAAAATTCTGCCCAATGAGTTAAGACATTGAGCAGTGTGGCACTAAGCCATATAAAGCAGATGGTCTAGCTTTGATCCACAGTCTACGTTGATCTCGGGCAGGGTGAAGGTGGGATGCTACATTTGGCTGCAGTGCCTCAGGGATATTCCCAATTGATATTCAGTGATACTAGTGGTAAATTGCACTTTGCTGAACATCAGATGAACATAGGATTGGGCTGCACCCTGGTGTAATTGCACCTCAATTGAATAAGTTGCAGTTATGCTAATAAATGGCTGAGGTAATGGAGGTCGCCCAGTGCCCATGGAACTGCACCCTAGCTAGAAAGAACACTTCCAGGAAAGGAAAGGAGAAAACTGGGGGGAAAAGAAAATGAAGAGTTTAAATTGTTCCTACAAGCCAAGATGGCTGTTGGAGTTTGGGTTTGTCACAGTCTTAACAGTGGCAGGTCTCGTGAAAAGCTTTTAAAAAATAATCAGGCCTTCAAAACCTTCATAAAACATTGTTAATCAAATGACCCTAGCACACTGCTACTTTTGTCATTATAGTTAACACTTCAATCACATAGAACTTACCACACAGATATAATCCATTCAGCCCAACCACTTGACGTCAGTGTTTATGCTCCACACAAACCTCTTCCTACCTTACTTCCTCCTCACCCTATCAGCATATCTTCCCACTCCTTTCTCCCACATGTGCTAATCTAAATTCTCCTTAAATGTATCTATGCTATTGTCTTCAAGCACTCCTTGTGGTGACAAGTTCCACATTCTATCCACCCTCTTACTAAAGAAGTTTCTCCTGAATAGTTTGTGAATTTATTAGTGACCATGTCATTTATGCAAACATACAAATTAGGAGCAGGAGTAGGCCACTCAGCCCCTCGAGCCTGCTCCACCATTCAATAAGATCATGACTGATCTAATTTTAACCTTAACTCCACATGCCTGCCTACCCCCAACAACCTTTCACCCCCTTGCTTCCCAAGAATCTATCTACCTCTGCCTTAAAGATATTCAAAGACTCCTGCCTCAATTACCTTTTGAGGAAGAGATTCCAAAGTCTCACAACCCACTGAGAGAAAAAAAACATTTCCTCACCTTTGTCTTAAATGGACGACCCCTTATTTTCAAACAGTGGTCCCTAGTTTTGGACTCGCCCACAAATAGAAAGATTTTTCTACATCTACAACAAAAGTTAAACTGTTGCACATATAGGGCAGGATTTCTAGGTCGGCAGGCGAGTGCGATGGGCAAGCCCAGGATCAGCCGGGAAATGGACCGCCCACCACGATCAGCCCCCGACCACGGTTTCACACTGGCTGGCCAATTAACGGCTGAGAAACTCAGTGCTGCCAGGGTCGGGGCGGGAGAAGGGCAGGCGCTGACGTCAATGCAGGTGCGGGGCCAGCACTGACAGAAAGCTCCATGGAGGCAGAGAGCTGCCTCAGGGAGCTGAAAGCCTGAAAAATCAAAAATAAAGTTTTGAAAAGCAGAAAAAAAATGTCCAAGCATCCCAATCAACACCTGAAAATATACATGATGAAAATGCCGTCCTCCAATTTTTATTTTTAGTTTATTTCATCACAGAAACCTCATCCCGGTCTTGGATGAGGTTTCATGAAAAATATAAAGTCCGCCTGGCTGATTCGCCCATCCATCATTCGTAAGGTTGGACTGGCACGTAAAATTAAAGACAATTGCACCGTTAATGACCTTAATTGGCCTCCTAATTACTGGCGGGCACGCTTCCAGCTTTTGCGCATGCCTGCCAACCGAAATATCGCATGAGTGCAGGAGGGCGTCGGAATCCTCGCCCGACATCATCTCACGTGATTTCAAGCTGGATTGGGTCGGGGGCACGCCCACCCGATCGGTGTAAAATTCTGCCCATAGTTTTTTTTCAAAAATCATTATTATATTTAGTATTGCTAGTGCAACCACCTGTTAGACATAATAACTGTGATTAGAAATTCTGTAGGCTGTTGAAGCTGTCCCATTGGGTCCAGTAAAATCCTATAACACGTCATTAAAAAATTCAACTAAAACATCCTGGCCCCGATTTAAACTTATTTACATTAGCATGAAATATTTTGGGTCTCCATTCCATTGCTTTAATTTCATTTTAGCATTCATTATGCCTTTTTGTAGCCAATTTTTTAATTTTATGTCAATTTAAATGAAAAATGCCAGAATGTCATCATAGAATGTATTTATCTCCATGTTTGGAATCTTTGACTCCATACAGATTTCAGTCATTGATTCACAGGTTCTATGAAGAGAATGTTCACATCTTGGACTGTGCTTCAGCACTGCAACATTGTGTTAAATGTACCAGCTGTGGAAAACTGTTGACAAAATTATTCAAAATGTCCCCTGAAAAACAGCATTCAGATCTAGGATCATAAGTCATTTAACGTTTACAAATCTATTCTAAAACCCTAAGAATAGGGTTACCTTGATTACAATATGTTCAAGTACAGAAGTACAGAATTTTTAGAACTTATCAAAATGCAACTTTTTTTTAACAACCGTTAATATTATTTATTTAATCCTATCTGCTACACAGAACACTGCTGTAAAACATATCCTCAGGTTGTGGAGCAAAGATTACATAGCTGTGTCACTGTACTCTGAATCTGATATATGTTTGTGGTACTTACAAATTATGCTGTCCCGCCACTCATACTTTCTAATGGTTTCATAAACAATGCGCTATGTAAATACTGTTTAAAACAGTGGTTCCTAAGCATTTTCCTCAGAAAGATAAGATACCTGGGAATGAGTCACAAGAAGGTAATTACATCTTGAGATTAAAATGGCAACGTTAAAATGTTAGGGCGAAGTTTCATCTATTAACAATTACCATCTGAAGTTGAAGTTACTACCTTTAACTGGGCTAAGTTTCATTTTCGATGATATATATTTTGTGTTGTTCAGTCTTTTAATGATAATGGGAAGCGTAAAATCTGCAGTGTTTCCTGGTTGTATATCAAGGAGGGCAATACTGGATCTAGGTGGCTCCATGTCTTGGGGGACATTGTTAACCTACCCTGCCCTGGGGTATAGGGTAACTGCATAATTAAAAAATATGCCTCCAAAAATTTCCCATCTACCATCAACCTAACTTGACCCTCTTATCGATGTGATAAATAACATCCTGTGTGACTATGACAAAGCTAAGTTATCACTGAGCATTCTTGACTGCGGCTTTTGACATAGTGGACCACACCATCCTCCTCCAATGTCTCTTCTACTGTTGATAAGCTGGTTGTGAATCTGCTTGCCTGGTTTTATTCCTATCTATCCAGTCATAGCAAGCCAATACCTACAATGGCTTCTCTTTCCACTCCCGCACCTTTACCTATGGTCTCCCGCAAGGATCTATCCTATTTCTCACCTACATGCTGCCCCTTGCTGACATCATCCAAGAACGTATTGTCAGTTTCCTATGCTGACAACACCCAGGTGTACTTCACCACCAGCTCTCTCAATTCCTTCACTCTCTCTTAATTGGCTGTTTCACCTAGTACTACTCTAGCCATTGGGAAACTAAAACCGTTGTCTTTGGTCATTGCCACAAGATCCAATCCCTAGCGATCAGCTCCATCCCTCTCTCTGGCAACTGCCAGAAGCTGAATCTGATTGTTCACAACCTTGATGTTGTTTTTGACCCCAGGATGAGCTTCTGACCACATAGTCATACCATTACTAAGATGGCCTAATTCCATCTCTGTAACATCTCCTGACTCTTCCCTGCCTCAGCTCAATGCTGCTGAAACCCTCATCCATATCTTTGTTGTCTCTAGACATTTCAATGTCATCCTCCTTCAAAAAACATAAGGTGATCCAAAACTCTGCTTCACTTATTGTAATTTGAACCTTGTCTCATTCACCTATCATCTGTGCTTTCTGAGCTACAATGGCTCCTGGTTGAACAACGCCTCAATTCTAAAATTTGTACTCTTCAAATCCATCCATCGCTAAGCTCCTCCAAACCTGTGTAACTTCCAACAGCCCTACAACACTCCAAGGTTTCTGTGCTCCTCCAATTTTGGCCTCATGCGCATGCCTGATTTTAATCACATTGCCATTGGCGACCGTGCTTTCAACAGTCTGTGCCCTAACCTCTAGAATTTCCACCCTATACCTTTCCATTTCTCAACCTCATTTCTCCCCTTTAAGATGCTCCTTAAAAACTACCTCTTTGACAAAGTTTTCGGTCACCTATGCTGATATCTCCTTATTTGGCTTGGTGTCAGATGTTGTTCAAAAATGCTCCTGTAAAACACTTTGGGATATTTTACTACATTAAAGGCACTACATAAATATAAGTTGATTTTTCTGCTTGTTAGGTGGCCGAGGTACCCCATTGGACTCGGACATAAGCATCATTAACACATGTAAATGAGGATCTTATAATGTCATTAGCAGAGCTCTTACAGACAACAATCTAGAAATGATTCTGTAGTAATTATGGTTTTATTTAGAGTGTAATGTACCTTTAAGAATACTGCTTGTTAGGCAAGATCACATGATCTGCAGTAACCAATAGGAGAGTAGCATGGGCTAACTCAGCAGTCAGTGTACAGATAGAGTTGGAGTTAAAAGCACACAGTTGAAAGTATATTGTTAATAAACTTAATGCTTCCACCAAAGAAGTGTCTGCAGATCAGCTCTATCAATAGTTGCAACTCGGCCACCCTCACAATTAACTGGCGATGAGGATAAAACAGGATTGAACAGATGAAATCAAATTAGAAAGAAATCGGCACTGTACCTCACCCAGTGATTATAAGTAGCAAGCTCCGTTAGAATTGAAGAAGTTATCCTCTCTCAACATGCCACAGTTTGGGAGAATTGATCCTTTTGAACCAACCACAGATGATTGATCTCATTACATAGAACGTCTCACTTTTTTTTATCAAGTGAACGAGATTATGGGGGAAAAGAAGAGGTGAACAATCCTCTTGAGCACTTGTGGAAGCAAAACCTACTATTTGATTCGAAGTTTTACGGCACCCAGTGACCCAGATTCGAAGGATTTCAATGAATTGGTGGACCTCGCGAAGGATCACTTTTGACCCAAGCCCTCAGTCACCATGCAGAGGTTCAGGTTTAATTTGTGAAATAGAGCAATTGCATGCTACGTGGCAGATTTGAAGCAGCTAATGGAACATTGTGAGTTCAATACAACTCTGAACAACATGCTCAGAGATCGTTTAGTGTGTGTGTGAAAGAGGACACTATTCAGAAATGATAATTGTCCGAAGTGAATCTGGATTTCAAGAAGGCGCTAGAGATAGCACTGGCCATGGAAAGTGCTGTAAGAGATTCAAAACCACACACGGTGTGCTGTCCTCCACATCGGGTGGGAAACCTCTGCCGAAAGTGGCATGATAAAGTGAGACTCTGTTGAGAAGCAGCAAACATCCCCTGCTAGATGAAGAATAAAGAAAAATATCTTAGCAGCGAATTCGAAGAATAATTTAAATAGAGGTGGAAACAAGCAGTCTTTTAGCGATTGGCAGTTTAAAAAAATAAAATGCTACTATTGTCACAGAAATGGACATATGATGAGGCAGTGCAAGGAAAGATTCAAGCAGGCTTGTAAATAAAAGAAGAAGCCCAATAAAATCTACAATGTAGAAGAGCCTGAAACAACAAACTTAGACAATTATTTGTTGCTTAATCTGAAAGTTGGAAAGACAGAACCAATATTTGTCACAGTGAAAGTAAATGGCAAACCTGTTAGATTGGAAGTGGACACGGGATTTTCCACTACAGTAATTGGGGAACATACCGTTGGATATCCGAATAAGGGTGAACAGCAATTAAACTTAGAAGAAACAGCCGACAAGCTAAAAACATTCACAGGTGAAAACATTCAAGTAAAAGGCATAAGCAGAGTAGCTGTCCATTATGGAAGCCAATCAGCAAAGCTACCCTTGGTGGTAGCAGGTGAAGGGCCAAGCCTCCTGGGGCGAAATTGGTTAAAGGAGATTAAGTTAGAATGAGCTGAAATTTTCCAGTTGAGACCAAGTGGTCTACCGGAGCTACTTAGAAAGTATGGCACCATCTTTAAGAACGAATTGGGAAAATCCAGGACCTGCAAGCAAAGATTCATGTGGCTCTGGAAGCAACCAGTCACTTCATGAAGGCGAGACCGGTGCCATATGCCCTGCAAGAAAAAATCAACATTGAACTGAACAGACTAGAGAAACTGGACATTATACAACCTGTGCAGTGCTCAGAATGGGCAGCACCCGTAGTCCCCATCCTTGAACCCGACCAAAGAATCGGAATTTGTGGAGACTGCAGACTGACGGTTAATAAAATAGCTGAGCTAGACAGGCACCCATTCTAAAAATCGAAGACCTGTATGTCAAGCTGGTAGGAGGGACAATGTACACAAAGTTTGAAATCAGTCATGCTTATCAACAACTAGAGTTGGATAATGCCTTCCGGGACTTCGTCACAATTAAAACCAACAAAGGGTTGTACCAATATACACGATTGCCTTTCGGTGTCTCCTCCACTTGTGCCATCTTTCAGAAAATAATGGAAAGTTACTGCAGGGACTACCCCAGGCTGTAGGCTATTTAGATGATGTGTTGGTAACAGGATTCACTGAAAAAGAGCATTTGGCAAACTTAGAAGAAGTCTTAAAATGTTTCTTGTAGGCTGGAGTGCATTTAAAAAAATAAAAGTGCAAGTTCCAAGCAAGGGAGGTAACCTATTTGGGTCACAGGGTAGATTCATAGGGCCTCCACCCAGTTGAGGAGAAAGTGAGAGCCATAAAAGAGGCACCTGTGCCAAAGAACATCTCAGAGCTCAAATCATTCCTAACGTGATCAAATATTTTGGGCAGTTCTTACCCAATTTATCTGCAGTGCTGGCCCCCTGCATTCTCTACTCAGAAAGAACCAATGTTGGTCTTGAAAAGCGCCCCAGAAAGAAACTTTCATAAAGGTGCAACAATTGTTGCGCTCGTCCAATCTATTAGTGCATTATGACCAGGCGAAAGAGTTGGTGCTGTCATGTGACGCATCTCTCTAAGGAGTGGGAGCAGTATTCTCTCATCAGATTCCTCTCCAGGACTCGACAGATCAGAGACTGGACAAGTCGGGACCCAGTGCTATCTCAGGTATGAGAACAAGTGCTATATGGTTGGTCACAGGAGCCCATATCTAACAAAATGAAACTGTACTTCAACAGAAGACATGAAATAACCAGCCAGAATGGCATCTTATTGTGGGGAGCATGAGTGATAGTACCTACAAAGAGAAGGGAGCAACTTTGAATTGAACTACACAGTGTCCATCCAGGAATTTCCCGAATGAAGACCATAGCACGCAGCTATCTATGGTGGCCTGAGATGGATGGTGAAATAGAGTTTAGTAAAGCACTGTGTGCAATGTCAGCAACTGCAAAAGTTGCCAGTGACAGCTCCGTTATACCCATGGAGTGGCCAGGTAGACCCTGGGTGCAGTTACACATTGACTACATTGGATCTTTCCTGGAAACAATGTTTCTGCTCATTGTTGATGCCCATTCAAAATGGTTGGACGTATATGAGGTGAAATCACCAATGTCAGCCGCTACAATTAAGAAACTACGTCAGAGTTTTGCCATTCGCGAACAACCAGAAGTAGTTGTTTCCAATAACGGCACGGCATTTACGAGTGCTGAGTTTCAATGGTTTATCAGCCGCAACAGTATCACTCATGTAAAAACTGCACCATACCACCCTTCCTCAAACGGACTGGCCGAAACGATGGTTCAAACGTTCAAGGCAGGCATGTAAAAGCTAACTGGCGATTCCTTAGCAACCAAGCTAGCACTGTTTCTTTTTCATTACAGGACTACCCCTCGCACAACAACAGGTGTCACACCTACAGAGTTATTGTTGAAGCACCGTCTCAGTAAGAGATTGAGCTTAATAATGCCGAATTTAGAGGGGAAGGTGGAAAGGAGCCAGGGAAACCAATAAACCAGATGCAACTGGCATAGTCGAAAGAGGAAATTTACAGTGGGAGAGCCAGTATATGTGAAAAATTTCGGGGAAGGACTAAAGTGGGTTACCGGGTGAAATTAGTGCGGTGACTGGACCTCTATTTTACCACCTTGAGGTGGAAGGCTAGATCATCCGGAAACATGTCGACCATTTAAGGAAGAGAGAGTCAAATCACCAAGATATGATTCCACCAGTGACCATGACTGGCTCTGTGTTTCCTGTTGAGGATACTCAACCCAGGACTTACATGTCTGATGTTCCTGTAAGAGTTGAGGATACAGAACTGCAAGTGCCCACCAAAGCACCTGAGATTTGGGCAACTCCGGAAAAGGAGGTTCCTAACAAAGAATCTGAAGTTGTGGAGCTGCAACGTTCCACATGTATCAGGAAACCACCTGAAAGACTGAACTTGTAAATTCCGTACCCAGTGTGAATATTATGTTGTCTTGAAAAATATGTACTTGTAATATGTGTAGCCGAGTTAAAGG
This sequence comes from Cetorhinus maximus, assembly GCF_964194155.1. NCBI lineage: Eukaryota > Metazoa > Chordata > Chondrichthyes > Lamniformes > Cetorhinidae > Cetorhinus > Cetorhinus maximus. The sequence goes on from NC_135882.1 coordinate 99,877,207, forward strand.
GGGCAGAATGTAATAATTCTGGTTTTATTTAGTGCGCAATGCACCTTTAACAATAATACTTGTTAGGCAAGATCACATGATCTGTAGTAGCCAATAGGAAAGTAGCGTGGGCTACCTCTGGAGTCAGTGTAGAGATCAAGTTGAGTTGAAAGCACATGTGTAGTTGCTGTTGAGTATATTATGAATAAACTTAATGTTTCCACCCAAGAAGTGTCTGCAGGTCAACTCTTTCACTAATAGTACAACTCGGCCACCCTACAACAAATTCAAAGACCTTATTGACACCCACTCCTCTACATTCAGCCAGTTCATTACACTTCCTGAAGAAATAACCTCTGCCAGTTAGATGAATGAGAAGCATATAGAAACAGTCAATTTATGAGAATATCAGCAGCAATTTTGATCAACATATTATTTTGCACAAGTGACTATAGGCATCATCTCAGAAAACATTAACCCCTTTGCACACAGCCTACATGCACCATTGCAGAAACATTTGTGTCAATCACACAGGCCTTCAAAACTAAAAGCAGCTGGTCAGTTGGCTCAGAAATGAACCATCACTGTTATCGTCTCAGCTTGGGGAGCATTTGGAACGGGCCAAGTCATACATACATAATCCACAAGGGGTAAGTACCTTTGAAGAACACACAAAAACACATACCAGGCACAAAACCACCATATGTACTCAATCACTCATTAAAATTTTGTTTGTGGCATATTACTGTGAGGTTTGCCAACAGAAACTGCCATTTTAAAGTAATACATTTTATGTAAAGCATTTGGGTCATTTATTTTAATTGTATTGAAAAGATACTTCCACTCCACACCTTCTACTCTTAATTTAATTAATCTTCCTCAAATTCTTTTTTTTTGTTTAAACTCTTTATGAACTATATTTATTCCTTCATTTCTTTAGGACCTGTCCTAACTGTATTGCACCTGCATTCTCTAATTGGATAAGTAAACTGGCAACTTGTTCCAAGGCCTCTACTAATGGAATTCTTTAACAGTCACTCTGAGAATGTGACAACACTTGCACTCGCTGATTTTTCTTTCTTCTTGTTGGGAAAGCAACTACCTCCATTTGACGTATCCTCACTATTCACAGTTCAGCATGTAAATGCACCAATATGGTAACCAACTAGGTCTCTTCAAATTATAAAAGTTAATGCAAAGATTATTATTTAATTTTCCTACCTTACTGTTTCTCAATGCAGGTCAGGAATGGGACAGAGCAATATAGATTGAAGGTCCCATTCAATTCATAAACCATCACCCACTTTCTGAGTTTCAAATAATAAGACATGTTCCTGAACTGTCTATTAGTTTTATTTAGCCTAATTCATTAAATGTTTGTCTTATTTCTCCATACTTTTTATTTGGCTCGGCAAAGGTTTACAATTTCTTATTTATTCAGAGTAATTTGTACCACATTTCTAAATTGATCTTTCAGTTTTAAAATTAACGATGGTGAATGTACCAAGACATCTTTTGTGACAGAAAGCATGCTGCTGCGCTTTCAGGTGGAAAATAAGTCAGGGATTAAGTACCTTTACTAAAGACATAAATCAGTTCTTGTAATTCTTACCAGCATGTTGAGACACATCATGGAGAGCAGTTTGTGTTTATGTAACTCTGAGTGACTGAAGACGCAATAACGTGGAGCTTGGCATCTGCTGGAGGCTTTTGATTGCCAGACACATATCACACCTTTGTGTAGGTCAGGCCCACCCGAAGTATGGAGCCATGACGTGTTTTAGCAGGTTGGCGTCTGGCAGAAAAACATGCACCTGTTTGCAATTAGCTGCCATAGATTCTTCATAAAATTCCTTGCTGCACCAAAAAGGAGCCCTTTCACATGCCTGCCTGCAATTTTGTTTTTGGTTGGCATTTTATTTAAAGCAGATGTTTGCTATTGTCAAGTATGAAATTATTTTCTACTTTCACTCTGCTGACTATGCCTAAATATAACTAGCTAGAATCTACTATTTGGGAATTATTTCTATTTGTCTAAAATGCTCATTAATTCAGAAGTAGGTTGCCTCAATATATGTATAATGCAGATTGCTTTTAATTTGGCTTTATTCCTTGTTTCTTCCTGAAGGCAGCAGATTGTGTGGGATATTGCTACATAGGCAAATCTCTGTGATCTTTTCCACCTGGACATCCTCCGCCTTTGAACCTGGATATGGTTTGCTAACAGGGGGCATCACAGCTGAGTTCCATCTACTCTCACCTCACACAGGGGCCACTTGATAGTGGTCAAGAGGTAGCTCCTCTCCTGACAGCTGAACCCAGTTACACCAGTATCTCCCAGGAATTCAACTTAGAAATATTATAGCCGGTGTAGCTCACTGCTGCATTGGGTTGTACATAGAAGCGTAGGAGTCAATATAGTCCTTTGGTGACAGTGCAACATGGATGATGGCCAGTTGGGAGGCTCCTTGCCTGATTTTCATGGAAGTTAATGAAAAAGAAAATCAGGCGAGATGTAAACCAAGCTGACAATTCGGTATTGCCCATTTTGTGCAACCCCCCAAGGCTAATTTCATCACAGATATTTCCAACTCAAATGCAGGCCAATCACCGTCTTTGCCTGCACTAAATTGCTGAAAAACCTAGGACCAGTTTTGTTTTTCTCTCATAAAAATTGTATTCCTTAGAGAATATTAAGAAACTGCAGCACCAGTAAAATAAAATTTACACAGAGATCAGAAAGGGTGAGTTGACACATGGTGCTTCATTCTTTTTGAGCTGCTACAAGGTAACATGCAAAGAACAGATGAAAATGTATACCCAAAGGGACAAAACTCTAACAAACAACATATGTCCCTCCCTTGTTAGGAGGTGGCAAATAAAGGGTTTCTTTCTCTATATTAGCATCATCAAAAGATTAAGTTTGTGGAACAGCAAACAGAAACCTACCCCATACCGTAGTCAAATTCCTTCATATTGGCGATGAGTTTATCTGAGCTCTGGCTTACTTGGTTCGTTTGAAATTGAAGTAAGAATGGAGCCAAATTTGATTGGTGATTTCTAAAGGACAAAACACTGCAAATGCTGAAAATCTGAAGTAACAACAAATGTTGGAAACATTCAGCAAATTTCACCTTCGGTGTGGTTGCAAACGGGCAATAACAGTTTGAACGCCCATTATACGCCCACTGAAATTGGTTTTCAATGAAGCCAATGGCAAGGACAATCGGGTGTGTTGCATAATAGATGGCCAATCTGCTGTCAACCACTTTTCACCCCCAGCAAAGCTGAATTTCATTCCAAACACTTGGGGAGAGAAAAGATGAGGCAACATTTCAGGCGTTGACTCTATCAGAGATGGAAGACATTACAACTGAACAAAATTTGAAAAAGGTGGAACAAAAAGGTGGAAACATACACGCACACACAGATACACACACACACCAATGGGTTTCCAAACACACATGTGCAGACTCAAGTATACACAAACACACATAGATACACATTTACACAAACGTCACTTTACACAAATGTACCCACACACACTCTAATATACACATGGTTACACACAAATATATTCACTCATGCATATTCATTCAGACACACACACATTCAACCACACATAAATACACAAACCCACATTCACGCTCACACATACACATGGGACAGAATTTTATGTTCCATGGGAGGGTGCACACCCGACACGATCAGGTGTAAAATTGCGCAAGGCACTGTCAGGTGAGCATCCCAACGCTATTGCGCACTCGCACAATATTTTGCTTGGCGGGCGTGCGCAAAAGTTGGAAGCACCCCCGCCGACAATTAAGAGGGCAATTAAGCCCAACAGCGCAATTGTCTGCGGTTATTTGTGGGCAATCCAACCTTATGGTTGGCAGACGGGCCAATCGGCCAGGCGGCCTTTACATTTTTCAGGAAACCTCATCTAAAGGCGGGATGAAATCTCCGTTAGGAAGTAAAATAAAAATAAATAACTGGGGGCAGCATTTTTATGAGGCGTGCTTTCAGGTGCTTGATTGTGATGCATGGACATGTTTTGCAGCTTTTAGAGCTTTACTTCATTATTTGCTGGTCTGCAGCTCCCTGAGCTGTCTCCCTTCAGAGAGCTCTCTCACAGCGCTCACCCATGACCACAGTGACGCTGTTGCCTGCATTCTTCCCACCCCCACCCCGGCAGCACTGAGCTTTTCAGCGTGCGTTTCACGCTAGTTGGCTGTTAATCGGCCAGCCAGCCTGAAATTGCAGTCGGGGGCTGATTGCGGTCAGGGGCCTATTTCCCGGTTGCTCCCAGGCTCGTGGATCGCGCGTGCCCGATGAGGGAAAAATTCAAGCCATGGTTACATACACATATATTCACTCCCACACATTCATTCAGGCACACACATATTTACGTACACATGGTTACACACGCATATATTCACTCACATTCATTCACACACACACAGACACGCATACACATTCACACAAGAAAAGATTTAGATTGCTCTGTTAAGTGCTTAAGTGGAGACAGGAGATAGTTAAATGGCAGAATTGATATTAGAATGAGACAGTAGGCAGAGTAATGAAAGACATAAATAGCATAACAGACACAGAGAGTACATTAATAGTTTTAGCAGGTGAGGAATAGATGGGTAGAAATGGAAGCATGATAAACTGTCAAAGAAGTGCAGGATCCAGCAATCGAAATGTCTGGTTTAAGACAAAAAAATTTAGTTTGACACAAAGTCTACAGGTCACCTCCCCACTGAGTGCTAGGGTTTGCCTGTCTCCTCTGGCCTCCCCAACCCTAGTTGTCTTTCTTCCAGGGTGACCGAGCATTAAGTTGCCCTCTCTGTCTCTCTGGAGCTACAGCCTCAGCAATGGCCACCTCCAGCCCTCTGATTCGGCCGGCAGCTCTTGGGGGCAGGCTGCTGTCATTAATCAGATGGTGGTCTCAGCAGAGGTCAACACATTGGCTGCTGCTGGCAACATCCCACAACCAGCCAAAGAAGGGTCAGCTCCCACTTTCGTCTTCAGCAGTAGGACTTCCGATGCCTACACAAAATTCAGTCCAAAAGCATTGCACTATTTCTACACTCTAACCTCTAATACACCAGATGGCTCACTGACTAAATATTGAGGGATTAAGGTATGCAGACAAGCTTCTTGTTCAATCACAGTTGAGGCAGTAAATGGACACAGTGAGTACCAGGAAGTTCTAAGGAGAAAAGGTAAAAACAAGCAGGGGTCGCTAACCTGACATCTCTGAAAGTGTAGATGTGTATTGTTATGACCAGTGAGAACACATTTCAGTGCTTGGCCTTTCTTTCCCACTCCTCGATTGATCAACAGGGTTTTTCGTAATTTATAAGGATGAAGGTGTCAATTCAGTGTCTGTACTTAACATTTACCTGCTGATTACAAATGACGCAGTCTGACAGGCGTTCTTGAGTTTAAACACAAAGGGGTCAGTGTTGTAATATTCCTTTAAGGACGTCACTAGAAAGGAAGTGTGTCATGCAATCCAGTTTTAGTTTTGCTTTTGCTTTCAGCAAAGCACGCAACAATCAACTCTGCTGCTGGTGCCTTCAAGGTTTATGTGCATATATATCTGTTCACATGCACTTAGTCTTAATAAATGAATCCACAACATGTTTATCCAATCCCTTTTGAGTGATTGGTACCTTTCAAAACATGACATGGTGTGCAGCAATAGTTCCTTCTAAACGGCATGGTGCTCAGCCTGGCAGCAAGATTAAGTATAGGTATGACAGGGCGAACAGTCTTAGATCATGCTACATGACATGAGATGACCCTTGATGTTCTGGTCAGATCACAATGAAGCCCTAGTATCGGAGAGTGTTGAAATCACAGTATGCTAACTGTACAGAAATGCTTTGAAGACACAATGCTGGGATAGTACTCAAATAAAGAGCTGGTAAGCAGATAGATCCCTCAGTAGGACAACGCGTTGAGAGGACCAGCACCGGGTTAGCTCAGTCGGGAAAGACAAGTTACCGCAGTGTGGGGCGGATCGATAGCGAGCAAGGGAGAGTCAAAAAAAAAACAACCAATTGGGCCAGGGAAGGTTGTGATTATATCGGGCGGAGCTTCAGAAAAGTGAACGAAAGCGGCAACATTCATCCCAGGTACTATAAGTGCAGGAAAGTCAAAGGGATGTTGTCAGAATGTCCACAAAATTCCCCAGTTTGAATTGGGATGCAGCTGACCTAATGTCCAAATTCAAAACATTTAAAAGCGTACACAGCTCTGGTTTCTTGATTCAGGTGTGTCTGAACCAAACAAGCAAGCCATAAAAATTTGCCTAGCAATTGGGAATGAAAGTCTATACATGTCAGGGTTGACAGCAGAAGAGCTAAAGGATCCCCAAAAGATATGGGGCAGAATTTTTTGTCCAGCAGGCGGGTATGCACCAGACCCGAATGGGAGTAAAATAGGCCGGGCGAGCGTCCCGAAGTCATCGCGCACTCGTGCGATTTTTCGCTCAGTGGGCGTGTGAGGCTACCGCAGCAGCGCCCACCATTAATTAACAGGCCACTTAAGGCCCTTACCAGTTCAATTGACTGTGATTTTTCCTTGCCTTTGCGATTTTCTGCTCATCGCATGGGCAAAACAGGCAGGTGGCCAGCTGACATTTTCACAAACCTCATCCAAGGGTGGGATAAAAAGGGTCAGCATCATTGCCACTGTGCGTAGTGAGGAGTTTTGGAGATAGTTTGCTGCTGGTTGCTTATTGGTACTTGGCAGCTTCATCTCTGTTCAGGGCTTCATTGTTAGCATTTCCAGGCTTCATTTCAGGACTCATTGCTGTCTGAAAGGCCCCCAGAGGATTCAGACCGTGTGGACCCTTCCAGGTATCAGACAGCCTTCTGTTACCCTTGTGGTCTCCTCTGGTGGCACCTCCTCTGCAGAGGGGCAGAACAGAGAGGAGGTCGTGTGTCCCTATGCAGCTTGCAGGGGACGGACCTGTGGGAGGAGAGGTGCAGGCACAAGAGGCGCAGGGCCAGCAGGAAGTCCAAGGTGGAAGGGGCTGCAGAAGACGCCACTATCCTGCTGCCAGGGTTTACAGGCGGCGATGGAGCTACCTCAATATGTCTGAGGTGCAATGTCGAAAGAGGCATCGCCTCTCTAGGGAGAGCATGGCCTCCATTTGTCAGATGACTGGGCCTGAGATCAGCTCCGACTATATGGGTGGACACCCCATGCCAGTGGCTCTGAAGGTCACAGTGTCCCTCAACTTCTATTCCTCCGGCTCTTTCCAGGGGTCAGTGGAGGATCTGTGTGGATTCTCCCAATCAGCTGTCCACAGTTGCGTCAAGCTGATAACAGAAGCTCTGTTCAGGTGGGTACTGACCTTTATTCTTTACCATACGGAGGAGGCCAGCCAGGCTCAGCGAGCCAGAGGCTTTGTAGCGATTGCTGGGTTCCCCCGTGACGAGGGTACTATAGACTGCACACATGTGGCCATCAAGGCACCAGCAGGTGAGCCCAGTGCCTTCGTCAACAGGAAGGGCTTCCACTCCATGAATGTGCAGATAGTGTGTGATCACAGGATGCTGATTCTACAAGTCTGTGCCAGGTACCCAGGCAGCTCCCATGACGCCTATATCCTCAGACACTCCCAGGTGCCGGGGCTCTTCAGTGCTTCAGCCCAACTGGATGGGTGGCTGCTGGGTGACAAGGGCTATCCATTGAAGAGGTGGCTCATGATGCCTCTCCACCATCCAAGAACAGAGGTAAAGAAACGTTACAATACGAGTCATGCCTCCACAAGGGTGGCAGTGGAGAGGAACATAGGTCTTCTCAAGTTGCACCTCTGATGCCTGGGCTGTTCAGGGGGTGCACTACAATATGCCCCAGAGACAGCTGTCACTGATCGTGGTTGTATGCTGCACTCTCCACAACCTGGCACTGGGAAGGGAGTACCCACTGGAGGAAGAGGATCTTGATGCAGCTGCACAGGCCACAAATGTTGATTCCAGACCTTGGTAACCTACAGGGAGGCAGGGACACCAGGGACACCTTGATCCAAAGCTGCTTCAGCTAGGCTGCCAAAGGTCAGCTTGAAAAGCATGCCAGGTCTGCCGCCCCCAGCCCAGATACCTGAAAGTACCCTTTCATTTGAACACAAGGAACTCTCAGTGCCTGTGCAATAAAGTTTGGAGCCACCTAAGTCCAGCATTACATACTGGCATTCCCCACACCAATGAAATAAAAATGTGACACATACTCAGGCCATGATGACAATAACACAATTTATACCAGTTCAATAATCTTATCAGAAACACCAGACCAGTATACATAAAGTAAACAAAAATGAACATAAAATCACCCGTGACCTGTTCCTCTTTTGCTCATGGTGCCTTTAACTTACGTTTGCGAGTGCTACATCTAGGTGCTCCCCCCTCATTGGCACCTGCATTGGAGACAGCTTGCTGACTCTGCTGTTTTATTGGCCTTGGGACCTTGGTAGTCGTCCTCTGGCCAGTGGAGCCTGTGTTGGCCCCGCCTGGGAGGGAGTGGCCAGTGCCATGGCTGGCATCTCCCCAGTCGTCGCAGCCTCATCAGATGTCATGGTCACTGGCACAGGAGTGGAGAAGCTATCATCCAGAGCACCTTGAGAGGAGCCCGCAGAGATGGCAGGCAGCTCATGTGCTAACGTGAGGTCGCTCTGTGCCTCCCTGTAATACATTGATTGACAGACACCTAGCTGGGATACTGGTGCCTCACCCATCTCCTGAGGTCAGTACTTGTGTGAGAGCTTGCAGGTCTGAGCGCAACCCCAGGAACCCCTGTCCCTGGAGCTGCCTCTCCATGAGAGTCGCCACTCTCTCAATATAGGAGGCAGTACGCTCAGCCATGATGGCTAATGCAGTGCTCACGCTCTGCATGGACTCATCCATCACGGAGGCCATGGCACGCAGACCCCCATGGATCTCTGCCAGATCCCCCGCACATCCCCCTGGACATCCAGCATCTACTGCCTAATGGACATCTCCAGAGGCTCATCATCAGCCTTCGACTGAGCATCGTCCTAGTCCCCAGCAGCCCTCCAATTGCCGGTGCCCTGGGCACTCTCTGCCTTTGCCTGCACGTCAAGTGATTGTGAATTCCCCTTCAATGTGCTATTGCTTCTAATGCTCACCAAGGCGCTGGTATCTGCGCAGGTGCCTGCTTCAGAGACCGAGTGTGACGCAGATGCAAATGATGCCTGGTGGTCTTCCAGTTTCAGGGGTGGCCCTTAGAGGCCCAGAGATTGAACGTCTGCTGGCAAACCTAAAAGGGAGAAGAAGGACATGTCATTAGTTAAAGTCATCACACTATCACTGTGCATGCCAGGCAGCCTGGTGAGACAATGGAGATCAGCATCACAGCGACATCGTCTTGCAATGATCAATGGGGACTCCAGGTTCAAGGGTCACATCAATGAAGCGACTACACTAGAAGGGTTGTACAAGCTGAAATTCTCACCTCTGCACTGCACTCTTATCTTCATCTGGCACCCCCGCCTCTCCATAAGACCATAAGACCATAAGACATAGGAGCAGAAATTAGGCCATTCGGCCCATCGAGTCTGCTCCGCCATTCAATCATGGCTGATAAGTTTCTCAACCCCGCCTTCTCCCCGTAACTTTTGATCCCCTTACCAATTAAGAACCTATCTATCTCGGTCTTAAAAACACTCAATGACCTGGCCTCCACAGCCTTCTGTGGCAATGAATTCCATAGATTCACCACTCTCTGGCTAAAGAAGTTTCTCCTCATCTCTAAAAGGTCTTCCCTTTACTCTGAGGCTGTGCCCTCGGGTCCTAGTCTCTCCTGCTAATGGAAACATCTTCCCCACGTCCACTCTATCCAGGCCTTTCAGTATTCTGTAAGTTTCAATCAGATCCCCCCTCATCCTTCTAAACTCCATCGAGTATAGACCCAGAGTCTTCAAATGTTCCTCATATGTTAAGCCTTTCATTCCTGGGATCATTCTCATGAACCTCCTATGGACCCTCTCCAGGGCCAGCACATCCTTCCTGAGATACGGGGCCCAAAATTGCTCACAATATTCTAAATGTGGTCTGACCAGAGCCTTATAAAGCCTCAGCAGCACATCCCTGCTTTTATATTCTACTCCTCTCGAAATAAATGCCAACATTGCATTTGCCTTCCTAACTACCGACTCAACCTGCAAGTTAACCTTAAGAGAATCCTGGACTAGGACTCCCAAGTCCCTTTGCACTCCGGATTTCTGAATTCTCTCCCCATTTAGAAAATAGTCTATGCCTCTATTCTTCCTACCAAAGTGCATGACCTCACACTTCCCCACGTTGTATTCCAGCTGCCACTTCTTTGCCCATTCTCCTAACCTGTCCAAATCCTTCTGCAGCCTTGTCGCCTCCTCAATACTACCTGTCCCGCCACCTATCTTTGTATCATCTGCAAACTTAGCCAGGATGCCCTTAGTTCCTTCATCTAGATCATTAATGTATAAAGTGAAATGTTGTGGTCCCAACACTGACCCCTGCAGAACTCCACTAGTCACCAGCCGCCATCCTAAGAAGGACCCCCTTATCCCCACTCTCTGCCTCCTGCCAGACAGCCAATCTTCTATCCATGCTAGTACCATGCCTCTAATACCATGGGCTTTTATCTTACTGAGCAGCCTCCTGTGCAGCACCTTGTCAAAGGCCTTCTGGAAGTCTAAGTAGATAACATCCATTGGCTCTCCTTTGTCTCAACTACTCGTTACCTCCTCAAAGAATTCTAACAGATTTGTCAGGCATGACCTGCCCTTGATGAAACCATGCTGACTTTGCCCGATTTTATCATGCACTTCCAAGTATTCTGAAATCTCATCCTTAATAATGGACTCTAAAATCTTACCAACGACCGAGGTCAGGCTAATCGGCCTGTAATTTCCCGTCTTTTGCCTCACTCCCTTCTTAAACAGGGGGGTTACATTAGCGAATTTCCAGTCGTCTGGGACCCTCCCTGACTCCAGTGATTCCTGAAAGATCACCACTAACACCTCCACTATCTCTTCAGCTATCTCCTTCAGAACTCTGGGGTGTAATCCATCTGGTCCAGGTGATTTATCCACCTTCAGACCTTTCAGTTTTCCTAGCACCTTCTCCTTGGTAATGGCCACCATACTCACCTCTGCCCCCCGACTCTCTTGAACTCTCCATGCCCAATTGCACGTGGGGTGCGCCAGCTCTCGAGCTCTAGGGCATATTGCTTATATCATGAGAGGATTAGGAGGCTAGCGGGGCCTCCGCCAACCCATGACCTTTCTATATTGTTGTGGGCTGTCTTCTCCTGAAGCAACAGAGGAGCATTGGTTAGTCCACTCTGTGCCTGCAGCACAGGACCCATTGCAGACTGGCCAACCCAGGTGAGGAACACCTCACAGGGCACATCCGAGTCATGGCCCTCGATTCACAAGGCACTCAATCGAAGCAGCCAGATCTCACCCCCTTGGCCAGCTCCGCCGTCATTGACAGTTGGCACTCAGACTCTAGCACCCCTGAGGTCCACGGGGGGATGACCAGACCTTAACACATCTGCACACTGACCCACACCAACATGATATTCACGCTTCCTGAGTACAGCAGGTCATTGAAGCACTTCTGGCACTTCACCCAGATGCGCTGCGCCACGTCACAGCTGCTCACCAGCGCTGCCACCTCCTCCCATGCCCTCTTGGTGAGGTGCAGTGGCCTCCTCCTCCCATCCCTGGGTAGAAGCGTGTACCTCCTGGCAGCCACCTCTTCCAGGAGGATGGAGAGGCACTCATCAGAGAAGCAGGGGGCCGAGTTCTCACTCGAACTGCCCTCCTGCCTGCTGTGTCGAGCTGCACTTGGATTCATAGTGCCGGCTCGGGGAACGTCCTCTGTGGCAGCCTTCCAGGGGCTGCCTGGTCCGCTTTTAAACCGGCCGCCAGGTCGCCATTGGACCCGGCAGCCGACAGAACCCCGCCCCTTCTCAGCCCTTCCCGGCCAGTGCAGAGCTGTGTTTCATGCTGGGCGGGCCTTAATTTGCCTGCCCAGCATGAAATGGCGGTCGGGGCCCGATCACGGGTGGCGGTCCGTTTTGTGGCTTCTTCCAGGCACGCCAAATGAAGGGAAAATCCTGCCCATGGTTTACATTGGAAAACTGGTTCAGAATCAGGTTAAATTCCATATTCATACACTAGAGTTTATGTCATTTCGACAACAGCCTGCAGAATCCATAGACCACTTCATCTGCAGATGCAGGGAAAAGGATATGTACAATGATTTTTCAAACACAGAACTAACAGACAGAATTGTTGAGTTGGTGATCACATCAACTCCCCCAGAAGCTTTCCAGAAAGATCTGCTAGACAAGACCAAAACATATATCATCGGACAACTACTTGGGAATGGATGTAAGCACGAAGTGATCCATGCAGGTCGACAAAGCTTAAAGGTCCTAAGCACAAACCCAATTGCTGACACACTCACTGGAACACTCAAACCTAGCAAGACATGTGGAAGGTGTGGCCTTCAGCATGCACCAAGGAAATTCTCAGCTTTCCATCAGTTTTGCAAGGCATGTGGCAGAAAGGGTCATTGGCAACAGCAGTGCATTAGAGTAAAGGCTGATGCAGCTACAAAGAGCTGTGCACTGATCCAAACAGACCATACACAACAGGCACCTTCAGGCAATAAGAATGACCATTCAGTATCCCATCAGAAACATACACATAAGGTGACTGACAAACCAGAAAATGACAATGATGTGCACAATGAGACAAAGAGCAGTAAACATGTTTCACACTATCAATCTTGTGGGATACATAGATACTGTCACATCATCTGAAGTGTTTGCCAAGATTAAAATTATCTGCCCATGAAAGTTCGTAACTACTCCTTATTGGCCAAAGTTGACACAGGGGCAAGTACCACCATGCTACCCCTGCGAATTCTAAAGGACATGTATCTACAGACATGGAAGGCCATTGCAAAACCTACTACTGAGCAACTTTCAGCATGCAGTGGTCCACTAATTCCATGTGCAGAATTCATAATCCTGGAGTGTAAATCCAGTGAATCCTCCTGGGTGTCTCAGATGTTCTACATCGTGGAGACTAAAGGCCTGGTGATTGAAGGTTTACTGGCATGCCTTGACCTTGAACTAATGACAATCTGTGGAATTTGTCAGACATCATACAACAGATCAACCTCAGAAACTACTCCTGTCGCCTCAGGTCATGACATTGAAATATCCAGATTATTTCAACAAAATTGGCAGTTTCAAGGGAGCTGCAACGTAACACTTGCAGGAGAATGCAAGTCCGTCAACAGATCTGGTCCATTCTGTGCAATGCAAATACCAGCAGCTGGAAGAAGAAATGGCAAAAATATTCCACACTACAGAAACTGTGGAAAACCATAACTGACAGATGGTCTGATTCGATTCATCATGTCCACAAACACATGAGACCATTTTGGCCTTTTTGGGATGAGATATGCATTTCCTGGGAAGTCATTTTTAAAGTCAGGCAGGTCATCAGACCAGAACCTTTGTGACCTGATGTTCTTCGACAACTTCATCACTCACACATGGGCATAGATCGGATGAGAAGACTCGCAAAAGGGAGAGTCTATTGGCCAGGCCTAAACAATGACATTGAAGTCATCATCAAGAAGTGCAATGCATGTCAAGAACATATGCCAAATCAGAGCAAAGAACCATTGACTCCAATGAAGTTCCTACCCAACCTTGGTCCAAGTTTGCATCCGACCTCTTTCACATCCATGGCACTGAATTTATTGTCATCATTGACTATTTTACAAAGTAACCCATTATTCAACAATCACACAATATATTATGCACAACTGTTGTACACACTCTAAGTGCTATTTCAGTTTATTTGGGGTGCTTAGAGAGATAATTATGGATAATGATCCACAATAAGCCATTTCAGGATATGTGTGAAAAGTGGAATATCGATCACACTACTTCTTCTCCTGATTACCGTAGATTTAATTGCTTAGCTGAATGAATGATTCACATGGTGAAATCCCTAATGCTCAATGTAGACAGACCAAGCAAGATCTATAAATTGCAATGATGCATCTGACAGTGACAGCTCTAAGTGTAAATATTCCACCACTGGCAGAGCTCATATTTGGCAGACCAGTGCATACCAATTTACCTACTCTTACCCATTCCACTCTTTCAGAAACGAGGGAGCAACTTTTAATACTGCAAGAAAAGATGACTAACGTGCACAATAAAAATGTGAGTACAGAATTGCCAAGTTTACAGTTGAGACAACAAGTTTGCATCCAGGACCCCACAGAAGGTACATGGCAACCAGCTGAGGTGACAAGGTCCTATGAAGCCATTACACACAACGGCGCAATGATGAGGCATACCGAAGGCAAATCCAGTTCCTCAACTGCCATGCAGTTCTATTGCATCTAGGACAATATCTCAAACACAACCAGGAACAACATCCAAGAATGACAATCCCACAGATTATTGTGAGCAATTAAAGAAACCTCCAGGCAAGGATACCATCACAAGAACTGGGTTTACCAACAGATTACCTTTACGCTTTAGATACTCAAAGATTCACCTCTTCTATACATTTTATGTAATGGTAACTAAACATGAACATGTATTGTAAATAGTTATACTTCTTTGGAAGGGGGGAGAATATCTTTAAAGAGAAAAGGAGGTGTTGCAATCTGCCTTTAAGGGGTTGTAGCATAACATCACTAGAAAGGAAGTGTTAGTTTCACTTTTGCTTTAAGCAGAGTACACAGCAGCCTTCAAGCTTTATATCCATGTATATCTGTTCACATGTGCCTATTCTTAATAGTTCAATTAGGCCAGAGGGGGGGTCAACTGGCGGGTAGAGGTCGGGTCAGGCCAGAAGGAGGATATCGGGCTGACGGGTGGAGGTCAGGTTGGGTTGGGTCTGCGGAGGTTCGGATGAAGTTGAGGGGGAAGGGTAGTCGAGGATAGTGGGGATGGAGTGTGTCCCGTGGACCATGGGGGGTCAGGGGGTTAGTCGGGGGGTAGTAGCAGGGGGTTTGGGGGAAGTCCTATGGGAAGTTCAGGGGGTTAGCGGGGGTGAGTGGTTGGGAGGGTCCTTACCTGGGAACTTCTGGGAGAGGGGGGGTTGCCAGTGCACCTTTGGGGTACCCCCCAGATACACTGCCCCGGAGCACCCAAGTTATGGGCCAATGTTTTTCCCCAATCCATTATGTGTGATTGGTGCCTTTATATCATAATAGAAACACAACATGTTATGCTAAAAACCCACCCAGGTAAAGAAATGAAAAAAATATTTAAACAGATAGACACACATCCCAACCTTCACAACACACACACACATGCACACAAACTAAGATACACACACAAGCATATAAAATTACAACTTATAGTAGAGGAGGTTAACTTTTAGCCAAGCAATATTCAAAGATGAAAGGTAAAAATAGAGAGTTCATATTTTATGAGTCCTCCATTGTTGTCTATAGCTGAGGCAATAGTTTTTCTTTCATGCTGGTTTTGAAATTCTAGTAGGGTTGAGGCCAATGTAAACTACAATTCCTGGAGACAATCACTTGTAAACTATAATACATCTTTTACAAAAGTTAATGCTATTGCACCTGATGTTCCTTGCAATTGAAATTCTCTATCTCTGTTATGGATTCCACAATATAACAGTGATAGGGCTCCGATTTTGAGAATAGGGAGAGAGAGATGTTGTTACTGCTCCATTGCAGGCTTCTCCTTCTAGACTTCCTAAAAGCATCCAGGGTATTTTCATAAGAGCCAATTCAAAAATGGTCATTCTGATCACATGATCTCTCTCTCAATGTTGGGTATTCCATGGAAGCTGATTGATTAGCTCATGTCTGGACAGATCTTGGCTATTGTATTATGGCCTAGGTTATTCATTTCTTTAATGTCCCAGCCATCACTTCTGAATGGACCATTCTTCCTGTGATGAACTAGGAAGAACACCTTCTGTATAATCATTGTCCTGATAGACTTTCTGTCTCTGCCTGAAAGGTAGCTTTACAGAAATGCAAATGGTGAGAGCCAGTTACAAGTTTCAGTTTACCTTTGAAGTGACTCTTGACATCAGCAGGTGCGAAATTCCATAGGAGGTTTGCCTTGGCGCGTACAAATTGTAATCCACACTGGAAATCTCTAGAAACTGACCAACTTGGAATACCAGGTGTATTAGATGATTTGTGGCAGCCATCTTAAGCCAGTGGGCTGAATCATCCCAGATTTGCACTAAGTGCAGTAACAGGCGGGAAAAGAACGTTTTACCTGTTGGCTACAATGGCGGGTTTTCGCACCGTATCATCCCAAACCCTCCTCATTAATCATACATTCCCAGGAAACACACTGTTTCACTGGTGGGCAGCCTCTGATTTACCCACCATGCTGCCACCTCACCGTTTCCTCACACCAGGCACCATATTTAAAGTACAGCCACATGCTCACCTCCCAGTGCTTCCAGCCCAGGACTGCTGCACAGAAGATGTGGCTCCGAAAGGCAAGAAGATTGCCATGGGAGCCTGCCATGGTGTCCTGTACCCCTGCTCTGGCCACAGCAGGGCCAGCAACAACACCAATCCAGCTTGGGAGGTGGTGGCACCGGCGGCCAGTGCCAACACTGCCCACAAGAGGTCAGCCATCCAGTGCAGAAAGAGGATGAACGATCTCATCCATGCCACCAGGGTAAGTCAACCATCTCATCACTCTAAATTCACATACTCGCAAGCCCATCACACATTCACTGGCATCTCACTCACTGTCAAGGGACATCACCACCCATTCTCTCACACACACCCTCACATCTCCATCTGGCCTCATCTCTTCTGGAGATAGTCATCTCATCCCATCCATAGCTCCACTCAGCACACACACACCCACATAAGTGGCATCCTTCTCATTTGGCTGGGCATGTGCCTTGCAGGACAAGATCACGCACAATAGAAGGGAGAGGCCCCAGACCAGGGGGTGGAGTGCCAGACATCAAGGTCCTCTCTCCCTTCAAAGACCATGCGTTAGAGTTGGCATGGGAGGATGTGGACCATTCCTACAGTGAGGGCAAGGTCAGCACCAAGCATCCAAGTGAGGATCATGAGCCAGATCATCCCCCTGGCAACTGAGCTGTGAGTCCACTGTTCTGTGTACCGCAGCAGCCATGCACAAATAATCTCCACTTTGTCTCATAGGCACATCCGCCACGTCGCCCTCAGGCAACCTTGACCCTGACTTCAGCACTGAGAGAGCCTCAAATGAGGACCCTGAGGACAGCACGCTCGAAGACCCATCACAGCGCTCACCCACACCCTCCACCAGTGCAGCAACATACATGGGACCTACATGTACAGCAGGCTCGGGATCACAATCTGGTGAGCACAGCACACAATCTGTCCACAGCAGGCGGAGGCAGGGACACCCGAGGTCGCTGGCACTCAGAGGACTGCTGGAGGAAAGGGATCTGCTGAGTCTGAGTCAGATGATGAGCCTCTGGACTTGGTCAGTTGTTAGAGCTGCAGTGACAATCATGGGAACGACAGGAAGGGATGTTTGCTGCACTCCTCAGATTGCAAGGCGCGATGGAGGAGTCCGCCTGCCTTCAGTTCAAGGATGGTGGCCACCATGGAGATCTCGGTCCAGGACATCTATCCTGCGCTGCTGCGTGCACTGAACTCTATCGCTGACGCCATAGTTGGCCTCCAACAGTGTCTACACGAGAGGTGTGAGTGGCAGGTCGATCTCACTCCAGCTTCCCCTTCTCCTCAATGAGTCAGCCAGGGGCCCTCAGGCGCCCATAGACAGGAGGATCAGCAGGCGCACACCCAGGGGCCATCCACCCAGGTGACTCCTGGAGCGTCCGGCCCATTCAAATCCTCTCTTCCTGTGATCCCAGCAGCTTCAGCTCCACAGGCCAAGGAGGGTGCCACTGCCACAGAGCAGGACCCCAAAAGCAGGCCAGGGCCATCCAGGTCTCAGTCCTCCAGATGTTGACCACCAAGGTCTTCACATGCAGGGAGTAATAGTTATCAGGCTGCCTCCATCTCCACTGTGGATATCAGGGGAACACCAAGGGTTAGGAAGGTTAAGATGATATAGTTTCACAGCCTGAGCATGGGTGTTATTCACTTGTACATAAGCACCTCGATGGGACTTATCATTACTTCCAGAAATTCCTGGGCCAGTGGCACAGAGTTCCGTCATTCTCTCCCCATGCTCCCCGCACCTTTGAGGTGTGTCTGGCCCCCCCCATCTCATCAGCATCTGTGACCGGTGACAGTCTAGTCCTGAAGGGTTCAGCTCGGGAAGGATGCCATAGGATCAGGAGAAGTTAAAGTTTCCCCACTGCATCTCCATGATATGACCCTGTTCACAGAGCACAAACGATCTGCCATCAGACAGACAGGAGTCAGACATTCACATAAGCTATGTGAGGATCTATGGAGTGTCCTCACTGCATGTTGTCATCATCCTCCTGGAATGTAGGGACTAAGGGCACCCGCTGTGTCTC
Organism: Cetorhinus maximus; assembly: GCF_964194155.1. Classification (NCBI taxonomy): domain Eukaryota; kingdom Metazoa; phylum Chordata; class Chondrichthyes; order Lamniformes; family Cetorhinidae; genus Cetorhinus; species Cetorhinus maximus. Next base: position 99,895,745 of record NC_135882.1, read on the forward strand.
CATGACAGGAGCCTTATCACAGAGGGTATGTGCACTGCCATCATCCAGACTGGAGTCAAATATTCACAAATGCAAGGCGAGGATCTCCTCACTGCATGTCGTCATCATCCTCCACAAATCTAGCAACTATGAAGGCCTTCCAAGGGCCTCTCAAGTGCACCTGCTTCATTTGGCCAGAGCGATGGCCTCACCGCCATCATATTCGAGGGCTACCTCACCCTCATCCCTGTCGACGTCCTTCTCACCGGGGGAGATGTGCAGCTCTTCCTCAGCCAGCTCCACTCCCCGTTGCAGCGCCAGGTTGTGAAGTGTGCAGCAGGGGACAATGATGCATGACACCCCCTGTGGACTGTATTGCAGGGCTCCACCAGACCGGTCCAGGCACCGGAGCCTCATTTTCAACATTCAGATGGCTTGCTCCACCAAAGTGCAAGTTGCTGCATGAGCCTCGTTGTCCCTCTCTCTGCTGCAGTCTGAGGCCGCCGCACGCTTGTCATCAGCCTAGTCCACTGTGCTTGTCCCTGAGGAGCCATCCCTGCAACATCTGTGGACCCTGGAAGCCATCAGGGGTCTGAGACTGACTGAGAATGTAGGAGACATGGACACTCCCTGGAAACTAAGCGCAGACCTGTAGGATGCATTTGCTCTGGTCACACACTGTCTGAACATTCAGCAAGTGGAAGTCCTTGTGGTTGATGTAGTTGATCACTTGTTGCCACGGAGGTCTGAGCGCCATGTCAGTGCAGTTGATGGCCCCTGCACCTGTAGGAAGCCTGAAATCTGGGCAAGTCCCAGCTCTTGCTTCCTGGCTTTCCTGATCCCGGGCAAAATGCACAAAGTTGTGTGCCTTCACAAAGATGGTATCTGTGACCTCATGGATGCATTTGTGGGTAGAGGCTTGTGATATCCCACAGAGGTCACCTGTGGAGCCCTGAAAGGAGCCACTGGTGTAAAAATTGAGCGTTGTGGTCACCTTCACAGCCACAGTCAGTGGATGCTTTCCATGTTCCCGTGGCGCCAAATCCTACAGCAGGTGGCAGATGTGACCGACCAGTTCCCTGGACATGCGCAGTCTTTGGCGACACTGGTTCTTGGTCATCTGCAGGAATAACAAGCACCGACTATACACCTAGGCCTAGCTAGGCGCTGACCAGCGATGGCTCGCTGTGGCTCTTTAGTGATGTGTGCAGGAGCCCCAGCCGTCCCTTCTTCCAGAGGGTGCTGCTCCTCCCTCTATCCAGCCAGGCGCCTCCGCCACTCTCTTCTCCTTCGTTTCCACTCTCTGTAAACCATGAGGCATACAGCTAGTTCACCAGGCTCCATGCTCCTGATGTACTCCTCCTCCATGAAAGAGAGAGACACATGGGTTAGCATGGGTATACTAAGAACCTCTCTTGGTTAAGTATGAAGTCCCCTTAACATGTCCCAGAGAGTGCTGGCCACCACTCGGTTGGCCAGAGTTTATTGCGTTGTGTGGCTGCCCGAAACTCCACTCACCTCTGCCCCACTCCATCTGGCCAATTGGTGGCAGCTTTGCCCATTGGACTGCATGCTGTGCTCTCAGCTCAGGCGCAGGCATCCTCCTAACCCACACTGCAAGGCTGCACTGTTAGCTTGAACCATGGGGGAGACTGGTCCAAACTTGAATAACATTGCAAGGGGCTGTGAGCGCCTCCGCCAGTGACTGCTCCATGGCCAGCTTTAGCAAGGGGATTGTACAATGTGTGCAGCCTTCCAACTGTTCTGCAGTCCACTAAAATGTTCATTCGTTTGCCGTCTGTGCTCGAGGGGTGTAAAGCTCTGGAGCGTTTGGGGGCAGTTTCATGCCTCTGCATTGCTTGAGTGGGCAGATAAGCTAGAAGCCCGACTCCAAGCATGTCAATATACTACGTCTGAACTGTCTCAGCCGCAGAGGAATGGTCACTTTATACAAGTTTCCCGAATGCGTGGCTGCTTCCCTCCCCTGCCCACCAACCCCCCCACCGCCAGCAGCATGTGCTTGTGCACTACCATCAGACTGGGCTGCCTTGCCCTCACAACTCGCCCCAGATGCAGTGCTGCCCTTGCCCCAGCACCGCACAGTCAGCCAACCAGGAAAAAATGACTTGCCTGTGCCCTCGCCTGAATGTGCGGCGCCTCAACCTTGAAGTCGAACAGGCGACCCACGCGAGCGCTACGCAACATTAGTGAGCACTCACCTCCAAGCTCCCCTTTAAGCTCAGCTTGCCAGGTGCACGCCTTATAAATGCTGTTGTGAGATATGTCGGCGTGCAATCACACCGATGTACCCGGATGATTCAGTGTGGGGGGATGATTCTGGTGAGCAGGACTTATAATGATATGCAAATGTATTAAAATGACGTTCCTGATGTGCAGCGGTGGGAAAGGCAGGCCGCCATTGATGGGCGAAGTGGAAGATCGCAAACTCGCTTCACGTCAGCGTGAAACCGATTTTTGGCCTTCCCGCCATATTGTCCGTTCATGCCCACCATGACACCCGACACCAACAGGGCCTGAAAATTCCGCCCAGTATCTTTGTTTGTTTTAAGAAGTTCTTTTAAATATGTTAAATATATATTTGACCAACCGATTAAAGTAAAGATTAATATTACACATGCAGACATCACATTATCATGACAATGTTTTCTGTATGTGTGAATAGAGCTGAATTTGCCTCTTGAGTGTTCTCTTGAGTAAGCCACAGTCATATCCAGGATGAGCTGTGCAACATGAGCATTTGTTTGAGGCACCAGAAGACCACTACCATCTGCACAGGTACATCCCAACAGGGTGTTACCATCTTCAGGGGCATAAGAGAGAAGATTAGAATGTTTATGCAAATCAGGGTGTATCTAACATATTCATCTCAGCCTCAGAGTTTGTGTATAGTCAAGTATAAATATAACTTTTCTTCTTTTTATATCACCAAAGATGACTTAACACTGTTATGATGAAAAGGCCAGCAAGCTATCACGAAGCAATGGAAGAAATGTTAAAACATTCATGTGGAAAACAGAATCTGGTATATGTAGTTGGTAGTGGGATGCATCAGCCTGAGTACACCTCTCCTCTAGTCTAGTTCAATAGCCTGCAAATAGAGCATTTAGGTCTACCTATCAAAGCCTAGATTTACTTGTGGAGGGCCAACCTTCCTCCCCATACCCCTTGCTCCAATGTAGGATGATATGCTTTTGTGCGCATCTAAATTAATCTGGGGTGAATCTAGACAGTTTACGCTGACAGGACAACTGATCGGTGATCACTCCCAATTGAAGAAGGGAAGTCATGAGCTTCTCAAGATCTTTGGCTTATTATCATTATTATTATCATCATTATTATTAGTATCATTATCATTATGATCATTATTATTATCATCATTATTTATTATCATTATTATGAGCATTATTAATGCTATTATCATTGGCATCTGTCTGTCTCCGGAGATGATGGACTGCGCCCAGAGCGTGTGTCACTTCTGAGTTGAACATCGCCTGTTGTGGTTGTAGAGGCCGATTCATGAGTGGCGGTCCCTTCCACAACTGGTAGACGAATAGCGTAGACTTAAGGTCAACTGAAAGTTTTTTTCCTTCTGCCAGCCTCACTTTTCTGCCATCTGGTTGTTTCTTTTGTCCTCTGCTTTTTCCATGTCCTTCCTGACTGCTTAGTTACAGGCAGTCTGGTCAGCATCAAGGATTTCCCGTGCATCGACTCTAATCCTGGTCAACTTGAAGTCTCACTTGCAGACGTCTTTGTATCGCAGACATAGGTGTCCTTTTGGTCTCGTGCCAATAGCAAGCTCACCACAGAGCGTGGTGAGGATATGACTGTTATCCATTTGGTCCTGTGACCCAACCATTGGAGTTGTTGCCGACTCAAGAGAGCAAGCATGCTGGGATCACTACACACTGGTGTACTTCCATATTTGGTAATCTGTCCTGCCAGGAGATGCCCAATATTCACCTGAGGCAGTGAGGTGGAAGCTGTTTAGCCATTTTTCTTGACTTGCATAAGTTGTCCATGTTTCATTTCTGTAAAGGAGGGTGCTGAGAACACAAGGCTGGTACACATGGAGCTTTGTATTTTCGGTTAGTTTGCTGTTGGTTCACACTCGACCTCTCAACTTTAACATGACAGCTGCAGTCTTGGCAAATCCTGGTGCTGATTTTGGCATCAAGGGACAGGTTCCTGCTGATTGTTGATCCAAAATCTGTGAAGCTGTCAACGACCTCCACAGTGAGGTTGTCAATGTTGATGGAAGGTGGAGTTTCTACGTCATGGCCCATAACCTTGTTCTTCCTGATGCTGATTGTCAGTCCAAACTCCTTGCAGGCCCCGGAGAACCAATTTGCAAGCTGTTGCCTCCTATGATTTGTAGCAGTGTAAATTCCTGGTGGTATTTTTATCTGCTGGTTACTGTGATTTACAGCAACATGCAAACCCAAATCCCTTAATCTAAAGAAATAGTCCTGCAATCTCTACCCATCCAGAGGTGCTCTTCAGAACAAGCAAATTCCCATTGAAACCCTTGAGGAGGGTTATGGAAAGTGTAAGATCCTATCATATTAGAAAAATAGAAAACATAAAAGTTTTACATAACCCTTAGGTATCTAACTTACAGGAACGAGGGAAGGAGTTGATTGGCAAGTAAGTCTACTTTACTTTCTAGCCTCCAGTTAATAGTAAATAGTGTAAAAATAAGCCAAAGGTGTGGCTGGACAGCTTGGCTGTGTAGAATGCCCATCCTATGGCATGTGGGGAGTCATGGACGCTTCACATGGCCTAGACGAGCACATGTGCAGGAGGAGTCACCAGTCATGTGGGCTCCAGGTTTCGGAAGTCAAGTGGCGGCTGAAGTCACTACCCGCCTGGTCCTCCTAGGCTTTCTGGTGGTCACCCATTCCCTCTCTGCCTGCATGCTCTTCACCTGTGATGTGACCACCTCCCTAAATGCGCTATCCACGTAGTTCTCAACATCGCAGAGAGAGACAGAGACCAAGAGAACTGAGAAGGAGATAAAAGGAGTGAGCAATTAAGCGATGGGCAACTGTCTGGACTTTCAACTGCCTGGAAAATTCATACCATACCAGTAGCCACCTGGAAAGCTTTTAACACAAGGGCCGAGACTCTCAAGATTCAAGGTAAGAGGAAGCACTGCTGCCTGCTTTGCTGCTGCATTAGGAAAATTGCATTGATTAAAAAGACAAAAAGCCTTTAGAAAAGCAAAGCCTAAGCAAAGAAACATCTGCTCACTGAGTGCCCAGGGCGGTCAAGTACCTACAGTACATGACATACAGTGTACAATACTTGACAATATTTATAAGGTAATAAAGTAAATGTGGCCTCCTTTCACAGGTCTGGTAGACTAATACTAGCAGGAACAGCGCAGCTACAGGACAGGCAGGTGGCCCGGCCCTGGAGCTCCGTTAATGTGCACGGGTTGAACTGACAAGTCAATCAATGATGTCATCATTTTTGGAAAAAAACTCTCCAGGAATGGCTTCAGTCATAGTCGGCAACCCTAAATGTCACTGGTAAGGATTTGCTGCTCATCCCTAATTGCCTTTGAGAAGATGGCTTTGAGCCACCTTCTTGAACTGCTGCAATCCATCTGATATAAGTACACCTACAGTGCTGTTTGGAAGGATTTTTACCCAGCCACAGTGAAGGAACGATGGTACAGTTCCAAGTCAGGATGATGGTTGTGGTTTGGAGTGGAACTTCCAGGTGGTGGTATTCCCATGAATCTGCCGCCCTTGTCCTTCTAGGTGGTTGAGGTCATGGGTTTGGAAGTTGCTGTCAAAGGAGCCCTGGTGAGTTGCTGCAGTGCATCATGTAGATGGTACACACTACTGCCAATGCGCATTGGTGATGGGGGAACTTCCAGTCAAACACGCTGTATTGTCCTGGATGGCCCTCTCATCCAGGCAAGTGGAGAGCATTCCATCACACTCCTGACTTGTGTCTTGTGAGGGATTCAGCAATAATAATGCTGTTGAATATCAAGGAGAGATGATTAGATTCTCTCTTGTTGGAGGTGGTCATTGTCTTACACTTCTGTGGAGCAAATGTTACTTACTACTTGCCAGCACAAGCCTGGATGTTGTTTTTGCTGAAGATGGACATGGGCTGCTTCAGTATTTGAGGTGTCACAGATGGTATTGGACACTAGTGAGTGTCTCCACTTCTGACCATATGATGCAGTGAAGGACGTTGATGAAGCAACTGAAGATGGTTGGGTCTAGGACACTACCCTGAGGAACTCCTTCAGCGATGTCCTGGAGCTGATACGATTGGCCTCCAACAACAACAACTATTTGCTTGTGTTAGGTATGATTTCAACCAGTGGAGAGTTTTCCCTGATTCCCATTGACTTCAAATTTGCTAGGGCTCTGTCACATTCGGTCAAATACTGCTTTGATGTCAAGGGCAGTCACTCTTACCTCCCCTCTTGAGTTCAGTTCTTTAGTTCATGTTTGGACCAAGGCTTTAATATGGTCAGGAGCCGCGTGGCCGTGGCAGGACTCAAACTGAGCATTGGTGAGCAGGTTATTGTAGTGTATGTGCCATTTGAAAGCATTGTTGACAACACCTTCTATCATTTCCTCTTCCAATGTCCTAAGAACTGGCACAGAGGGACAATTAAAAGCAGGATAAAATTGGCCCTTTGGCCTTTGTGTAACTTGTGATGAACATAGGTTTTACCACGTGTTTGGGATACAAGTTGTTAGGATCATATTTCTTTAAACTGGATATTCATTTTTAAAATATGGAAGGGCATTACAGTATTTGGACATTGGAGGCTGCCCAAGAGTTTTTTTTTAACAGGGTCATAACTTCACCTTGTGTCAACAAGCAGGCCTCTTCCAAGCAATTACCTGAGCTGTATGGTCCTTGAGAAGGAGTTGTTGGTTTGTTTTGAACTGCAAAGAACTCTAATTAATGAAAAGCTGGAAGACAAAAAGGTAATCACATGGCAGAGGAAAAAAGCCTTAAGTTTGAACCTGTGGTTTTGCTTTCAGTCTTGTTGGAGAAATGCTGAAAACAGAAGGCAACCCTGACTAGCACTCTCTCTCTCTACTTTGTGGAACCGTGTGTGGTTCTCGACCTGTAGCCAGATGATCCTCATCTGAGTGCAATTTGTTTGCATAATTTTGGACTTGCTAGCTGAGACAGGAAGAATTGGTCCAGCTATAGTCTCCTCCACACTGAAGCATCATTATTGAACTTCCCAACATCTACTGGGCCCAGCAGCACGCCTTCATCCGAGGGAACTTCAGATCGACAGCATCGAACCTCTGTGAACTTTGATCTCCTTTTCCTTTCTAAGAAAGTTTTATTTCCATCTGCCCGACTCTGCAGAGACCACCTGTGTGTCTTTGATTTGTCTATGTGTGTGTGACTGTGTGTGTGCTGGGGAAGTTTAAAAGGGTTAGTTAGTTACACTTCCAGATTACAATTGTATGTCAACTAGCTCTTGAAACTTGTTTAAAAGGAATTTGTTGTATTATAAATTAATCATTCAAAGGTTTTTGAAAGAAGCCTGGTCAGAGACTATTTTCTTTTGGGTACTAGAAGTATAGGTAAACAATTGGCCATTTCAGTGAGAAAATTAAACATTTAAATTAATGATATGGCTGCGGAGTAGTGGGTCTTGACAATTCGCTCACTCCTCCCACCCCAGCCAAAACAATGCACATTACAGGATGGCTTGCATTACCCTATTACAGGGGTCAGTTGCAGAATATTGTTAAGATACATATGTAAAAAGCAAGAGGGGAGCCAGGGAAAGGGTAGGCCCACTCAGGGACAGAGGTGGGAATCTGTGTGTGGAGTCAGAAGAAATGGGAGAGATACTGAATGAATACTTCTCATCAGTATTCACCAAAGAGAAGGACTTAGCAGTCGATTTGCCTAGGGAAGAGTGTGTAGATAGCCTGGATCATGTCGAGATCAAAAAAGAGGAGGTGTTAGGCGTCTTGAAGAATATTAAGGTGGATAAGTCCCCAGGGCCAGATGGGATCTACCCCAGAGTACTGAGGGAGGCAAGGGAGGAGATTGCTGGGGCCTTGACAGAAATCTTTGTATCCTCACTGGCTATGGGTGAGGTCCCAGAGGACTGGAGAATGGCCAATGTTGTTCCATTGTTTAAGAAGGGTAGCAGGGATAATCCAGGAAATTACAGGCCAGTGAGCCTTACGTCAGTGGTAGGGAAATTATTGGAGAAGATTCTCCATGACAGGATTTACTACCATTTGGAAGCAAATGGGCGTATTAGTGAGAGGCAGCATGGTTTTGTGAAGGGGAGGTCGTGTCTCACTAACTTGATCAAGTTTTTCGAGGAAGTGACAAAGATGATCGACGATGGAAGGGCAGTGGATGTTATATACATGGATTTCAGTAAGGCCTTTTACAAGGTCCCTCATGGCAGACTGGTACAGAAGGTAAAGTCGCATGGGATCAGAGGTGAGCTGGCAAGATGGATACAGAATTGACTTGGTCATAGAAGACAGAGGGTAGCAGTGGAAGGCTGCTTTTCTGAATGGAGAGCTGTGACTAGTGGAGTTCCACAGGGATCAGTGCTGGGACGACCTTTGCTGTTTGTAATATACATAAATGATTTGGAGGAAAATGTAACTGGGCTAATTAGTAAGTTTGCAGATGACACTAAGGTTGGAGGAGTTGCAGATAGTGAAGAGGTTTGTCAAAGGATACAACAGGATATAGATCGGTTGGAGACTTGGGCGAAGAAATGGCAGATGGAGTTTAATCCGGACAAATGTGAGGTAATGCATTTTGTAAGGTCTAATACAGGCAGGAATTACACAGTAAATGGCAGAACCCTTAAGTGCATCGACGGGCAGAGGGATCTGGGTGTACAGGTCCACAGGTCACCGAAAGTGGCAACGCAGGTGGATAAGGTAGTCAGGAAGGCATATGGCATGCTTGCCTTCAATGGCAGGGGTATTGAGTATAAAAGCTGGGAAGTCATGCTGCAGCTGTATAGAACCTTGGTTAGGCCACATTTGGAATATTGCGTGCAATTCTGGTCACCACATTACCAGAAGGATATGGAGACATTGGCGAGGGTGCAGAGGAGGTTTACCAGGATGCTGCATGGTCTGGAGGTTATTAGCTATGAGGAGAGGTTGGAGAAACTTGGATTGTTCTCACTAGAGCAACGGAGATTGAGGGGCGACTTGATAGAAGTTTACAAAATTATGAGTGGCATGGACAAAGTAGATAGTCAGAAGCTTTTTCCCAGGGTGGAAGAGTCAATTACTAGGGGACATAGATTTAAGGTGAGAGGAGAAAACTCTAGAGGAGATGTGTGGGGCAAGTTTTTTACGCAGAGGGTAGTGAGTGCCTGGAATTCGCTGCCAGAGGAGGTGGTGGAAGCAGGTACGATAGTGGTGTTTAAGAGGCAGCTTGACAAATACATGAATAGGATGGGAATAGAGAGATACGGACCCCAGAAGTGCACTCTACACCCTCTACACCTCCATCCCCCACCGGAATGGTCTGAGGGCTCTCAGCTTCTTCCTCGAAAAGAGGCCCGAACAATCCCCATCCACCACTACTCTCCTCCGTCTGGCTGAACTTGTTCTCACGTTGAACAATTTCTCCTTTAACTCCTCTCACTTCCTCCAAATAAAAGGTGTGGCTATGGGTACCCGCATGGGCCCCAGCTATGCCTGTCTCTTTATGGGGTATATGGAACATTCCTTGTTCCAGTCCTATTCCGGCCCCCTCCCACAACTCTTTTTCCGGTACATCAATGCTTCATGCTCTCGCCGGGACCTGGAAAAATGTATTAATTTTGCTTCCAATCTCCACCCCTCCATCATTTTCACATGGTCCATCTCTGACACTTCCCTTCCCTTCCTTGACCTCTCTGTCTCAATTTCTGGTGATAGAATGTCCACCAATATTCATTACAAGCCTATCGACTCCCACAGCTACCTCGACTACAGCTCCTCACACCCCGCTTCCTGTAAGGACTCCATCCCATTCTCTCAGTTCCTTCGCCTCCGTTGCATCTGTTCTGATGATGCTACCTTCAAAAACAGTTCCTCTGACATGTCCTCCTTCTTCCTTAACCAAGGTTTTCCACCCACGGTAGTTGACAGGGCCCGCAACCGTGTACAGCCCATCCCCCACGCATCCGCCCTCACGCCTTCTCCTCCCTCTCAGAAACATGATAGGGTCCCCCTTGTCCTCACTTATCACCCCACCAGCCTCCGCATTCAAAGGATCATCCTCCGCCATTTCCGCCAACTCCAGCATGATGCCACCACCAAACACATCTTCCCTTCACCCCCCCGGCGGCATTCCGCAGGGATCGTTCCCTCCGTGACACCCTAGTCCACTCCTCCATCACCCCCTACTCCTCATCCCCCTCCTACGGCACCTCCCCATGCGAACGCAAGATATGCAACACCTGCCCCTTCACTTCCTCTCTCCTCACCTTCCAAGGGCCCAAACACTCCTTTCAAGTGAAGCAGCATTTCACTTGCATTTCCTCTAACTTAGTCTCCTGCATTCGTTGCTCCCAATGTGGTTTCCTCTACATTGGAGAGATCAAACGCAGACTGGGTGACCGCTTTGCAGAACACCTTCGGTCTGTCCGCAAGCATCACCCAGACCTCCCTGTTGCTTGCCATTTTAACACTCTACCCTGATCTCTTGCCCACATGTCTGTCCTTGGCTTGCTGCATTGTTCCAGTGAAGCTCAACGCAAACTGGAGGAACAGCACCTCATCTTCCGACTAGGCACTTTACAGCCTTCCGGACTGAATATTGAGTTCAACAATTTTAGATCTTAAACTCCTTCCTCCATCCCCATCCCCTTTCCGTTTCTTCCCCCTCCTCCTTGTTTTTTCCAATAATTTATATAAATTTTTCTTTTCCCACCTATTTCCATTATTTTTAATGTATTCCACCGATCATTTATCTATACCTTTTATGCCCTTTTAGTCTTATTTCACCCCACCCCCACGAGAGCTATCTTGCTTGTCCTGCTCTCCATTCTTAATTAGCACATTCTTTTAGATAATATCACCACCTTCAACACCTCTTTGCTCTTTTGTCTGTGACATCTTTTGGTTATCTCCTTCTATCACTGCTTGCTTGTCCCAACGACCACGCGCCCCCCTCTCCCCCCCCCACTTTAAACCAGCTTATATTTCACCCCTCTCCTATTTTTACTTAGTTCTGTTGAAGGGTCATGAGGACTCGAAACATCAACTGTACTCTTCTCCGCCGATGCTGCCAGACCTGCTGAGTTTTTCCAGGTATTTTTTATTTTTTGTTTTGGATTTCCAGCATCCGCAGTTTTTTTGTTTTTATCTCTGTGAAAAATGTTTTAGCTGACGGGCAATATGATCGGCGCAGGCTTGGAGGGCCGAAGGGCCTGTTCCTGTGCTGTACTTTTCTTTGTTTTTTGTTCTTTGTTCTTGGAATACAGACCTAACACATTTGTTCAACGTCTCTGCCATTTCGTGATTCCCTGTGATAATTTCTCTTGTCTCTTCCTTAAAGGGCCAATATTTACTTTAACCATTGTCTCCCTTTTCGTATGCTTCTAAAACCCCCCACAACCTATTTTTATATTCTTGGCTAGTTTATTCTCATATTCTAATTTTTCCATGCAGGATTGCCTTAATGGTCCTCAGGTAAGGAGAGCTGAAATCTGGAAACAATTGGGAAAATGTATGTTGGAATCTGATTTTCTCAACATTATCAGTTATGTGCTTCACAGCTATCATATAATCATGTTTAAAGTTATAGATTTTATGCTTGAATGTTTCACTGATTCATTCAACAGTAGCTCGGCGCTTAAGTGATATTGTATTCAATTTTTTGCAGGTTTGCAAATACATTTCCAGATTACTATTTACGCATACCTTAAGTTAAAAATTCATTTGGTGAATGCATCATTATTTAACTTAAAGGATGTTTATAATCCAATGATTTTCCAGCTATCATAAACGGGTTTCTGTGACTTGGCTAAAACAAAATTGGACTTGGTCATTTCTCAGTCTTCTGCATCTTTTATTTCATTGGCCACTTCTACTTTTCCTTGTTATCTACTAATTTGGTGCTGCAGCCAAAGAGATGGTAGGTGAAAATGTTTTGGAATCATCGATCCCATATGACTCTCTTTTATCCTGTGGGTAATGCTTCTATTTGCATATTAATGTAACAGGTGGTTATGAGTGTACCAGTTCATAGCAACAAATACATTTTGGGCGCAATTATAAATATTTGCAAACACCTGCCCTCTGTTCACATATTGCACTAACATAATTCAACTTCTAAGATCTTAATACTTAGCAATGTATACGAAAAACATTGCTTTAACACTTTTAAGTATTGCAAAGAAAAAGAAAATTTCTACAGTGCCTCATATTATGAAAGTAAGAATATATTTCTGAAGAAAAATTATTTTCCAAGTTGCCTTGCAGGTGGGTGGATGATTCAGACACAGAGGAATTCAGTCAAAGCCAGATTTCCACCCAAAATATAATTTTCCTCTGGCAAAAAGCAGGCTAAGAATTTATCAATGCCTGGTTCCTCCCATAATCTCCAGAGCCATCTGTAGATGTAGGAGTAGTGGTGTGGGATTAAACTTTCCTGCATTCAGTTAAGATGGGTGTTATTAGCCAGAAACATGACGAAACCAAACTTATATTTTAATATTTTAAATCCTTTATTGTCAAAATTGAAGAGATTTATCTAACATTTTTCAAGAGCTGGTTAGTTTAATGAATTCTTTGGAAATAAGTATAAAATATAGGCCATACAGTTTTAATAATTTCAAGAAAGATATATTGTACAATAATGAAAAGTTCAAACCTTTCAATGCTTAATCCAAAATGAAAACTGCACAAATGAATCTGGGACAAACTCATTTTAACTCATTCAAAGCCCACCCTCATGCACAGAGCTAAAATCAGACTCTGTATGACAGGCATTTTGTATAATTCTTAGGAAAGAATTTGACAGCAATGCAAATAGTCCCTTAAACCAGTTTCAGCAATGAAATCAAAAATGCACCAAACCATACAACAAATTCCAAGTTCAACACGGTTGAAGGGGAGGAACAGGTCAGGGTGCAAAACTTGCACACATAGTGGTTGTTATTTTGGGCATTTTGAGTGTACTTAGAAGTCCAAAATGGCATGTGTGGCACTTGTGCACACCAATGCTATGAGTCGCACCAGATGCCATACTGGTGAGGGCATTAGCACACGCACATTGAGCATCCACCAGAAGTATTCAGAGTATACTCTCAAATCACAATTTAAATCAGCATGTTTGATGCCAGCACTGCCATTTGGAGCTCCACACTTCAGCTAATGACCTCTTGTAAGCTTGAACAGGCAAATACGCATTCAGCAGCAGAAAGGCTAACCTTACAGTAATATTTAAAGGGATCATCAATTGTTTTCAGGTTAGTTGTTGATCAATTTCTACTGCTGCTGCAACAATTGTACAAGTGTTTGATGTTTTCTAGAGTTCTTTAAAGTCTACAAAGAATGGTGTGATAGGTTCTGAAGGACCTCTTCCTTACTTCAAGGCTCCAACTCAAACTAGTTGCTCCGGGACATGGATGCAGCAGCAGGCATTCCCTTTGGAATAGAGCATGACTGAGAGAATGATCAGAGGGAACACAGAGCAGGGAAATCTGTTAGAAGAGTAAGGAGGAAGAGAGGATGAAGAATTACTTTCAAAAGGAGGTCATATCTACCCACAGTGTTCAGCAAATAATTCTCCCAGCTGAACCTCAACGATGAACCATGTGTCAGACATCCCCACTTCACTCAGAACATCTTCAGTGAAATTTGCCACCTACAGCGACCACAACTGTCGCCTCAGAGTGGTGCAAGAACACACTACCAGTGTCTGTGAAAGTGATTATGACTGTAAACCTGAATGCATCTGACTGCTTCCAGGCTGGAGCTGGAGATGTTTGCAACTTTTCTCAGTTTGCCATCCACTGTTGCTTGGGGAGGCCACTGATGCTCTCTACGCAAAGCAATGACTGCATTTCATTCTCTCTTGTCAGAAAGCAGCAGGCAAAGCAGACACATGACTTTGCAAGGATTGCATGACGGTGACATTGCCTGCTCAAATGTCTCTTTGTGGGCATCACGTGTCAATTCAGAGATGTCCTGCAACCAAAACGGATTCCACTCCCTCAATGTTCAGCTGTATTCTGACAGCAGTCATGATGCCTCCAATCTGTGGCAGTCCACTGTGCCATCTGCCTTTGACCCACCATGACAAAACAGAGGGTGGCCACTGGCCAATAAGGGCTATCTACTGACAACATAGGTCATGACTCACATGCACAATTCACACACGAGGGGAGCATCCATGCAATGAAAGCACTGCTGCCATATGAGATGTGAGAGAGCAGATAATTGGCATCCTGAAACAATGCTTCCATTGTCTGGACCGTTCTGGAAGAGCTCTTCCATATGTAGCAGAGCGATTGTCAATATTTGTGGTGGGCTGCTGCATGCTGCACAACCATGCTGACATGAGGGCTCAACCTTTGCTCCCAGCTGTACAGTGAACAGCTGAGGAACAAGAGGAGGAGAAACAGAAAGAGGAGGAGGAAGTCAGAAAGCAACCTAGAGCAGCCCCTTTCTGGCCAGCTGTCCATGATCTATGCATCTGACTGTGACCCTAGTAAACACAATGTCAATTCCCCATTCACCAACTGTCCAACTCCATTTTGAATTTGGATTTATATTAGTTCATGTCTTACATTGTTATCAGTCCCATACATTTACATTGTTGTTATTACATTATCACTATTGCTACGTTAGCACAATTGCTACATTATGACTACACCATCTCCCCCCTTCAAGTCTTTGAATTTAGAGGTTCAAGTGGTCTGGAGGCCTTATAACCCTTTGATATCTTGTTCACAGTTATGTTGGGGGAGTGGCACAGTTGGACTTCCAAAGAGAATTAATGGAGTCTTCTTCTACAACAAGAAGGTTTAAATCTCTGCCTTCAGCTTCCAAGCCTTTCTTTGGAGCTTTGCCTGGTAATTTTGCCTCTGAGCCTTTGCTTCTTTTGGAGCTACTTTCAGGTCAGAATGTTTTGTTGAACTTTTCTCAGCCTTCCAGCATTTCAGTTTGTTTCTACATTTTAGTGAGGTTCTGGGTTTTTAATCCGCTTGCTTCCACCATGTTGGGAGGGCGTTGGTTACAGATCGGTATATTTTAAAGACGTTTTCATAGTCTTCCGTAGGTTAACTGTATGTCTTTATTAACTGCTAGAACCATTTATACATGTACAGTAAGGGTCACAAGCTATGAGCTGTCTCCATGCTTAGGTCTATACATGTCTCTGCTCAACACCACACTGACCTGAGTCTGGGTCATGTGCCTTCTTACATCTTACATCTCTGACTGAGCAGTATTGTACTCAGTCCAACATTAACCCTATAAGTGCCAGACCCTTACACGACATCCTCCTGAGAAAGAACAGAAAGTTCATGCTCCATCAAATCACTGCCACTCTCACTACTGCCACTATCACACATAATAACAAGAAATGGCTGAGCACATTATACACAGCAAAGGCTTGCAACCAGATTTTCCCAGTTGGAAACAGAGGAATGCAGATCCTGCATGCAGAGGTCCCACCCCCATTTCTGTCACCAGCATTTTGATCAGCATGGGAAAGGGAGCAGGTCATGAGCATGCAGGTAGCACTTTCACCCTGGCCAGCTCCGTCACGTGTATTTTAGGCCCCCTGATATCTCCATGGAGTCAGGCCTATTTTGGTAGGCAGCATAGTTCATGGCAACTCAGATATGTTATGAACCATGGGGGAACCCTTGTCTGGAGAAGGGAAACTTTTGACAGGTAAGTTCAAAATGTGTTGATAAGTTTGCATGTCATAATGTAATTGTGTATGATAAGTTAAACATGATTTGAATATGGTGATTAACGATAGGGCTTTGTTGTTGAAAGGTAAGTGACAATTAAATTGTGCACAATGTCAATATCTGAACTGTGGTGTTCCAGTGTCAAATCATGGTCAGAATCTTTGTTCTGGGACCAGGATCCTGACGTAGGTGAATTTCTGGGTTCTGACCCCAATCGTGTTAGTGTACAAGGCTGAAGTGTCAATAAGAGGCTCTACAGCAATGATACATCAGCAGTCTGCAAACTGACTGGAAAATTCTAGTCAACTTCTGCTGAGTGGTATTAATGAACCATGTAATTGGCCTAATAGGCAATTCACTGCTTGCCGGTAGGTAGCTGTCATTTCCCCTACTCCTCACATTAAGATAATGGCCCGGAGGCAGGAACATGCCGGCAGCCCAGAGCCAACATTCAGGCCTTCCAAAACAAAAACAGAATTACCTGGAAAAACTCAGCAGGTCTGGCAGCATCGGTGGAGAAGAAATCAGTTGACGTTTCGAGTCCTCATGACCCTTCGGCAGAACTGAGTATAGTTAGGAGAGAGGTGAAATATAAGCTGGTCTAAGGTGGGGGGAGTGGGGAGAGAGAAGTTGAGGGTGGGGTGGTTGTGGGGATAAGCAAGCAGTGATAGGAGCAGATAATCAAAAGATGTCACAGACAAAAGGATCAAAGAGGTGTTGAAGGTGGTCATATTATCTAAGAAAAGTGCTAATTAAGAATGGAAGGCAGGATACTCAAGGTACAGCTCTAGTGGGGGTGGGGTGGAAAGACTAACAAAGTTTTAGTTTTAGATTTAAAAATAATGGAAATAGGTGGGAAAAGAAGAATCTATATAAATTATTGAAAAAAGAAGGGAGAAACGGGGTGGGGATGGGGGGATGGGGAGTTTAAGATCTAAAGTTGTTGAATTCAATATTCAGCCCGGAAGGCTGTAAAGTGCCTAGTTGGAAGATGAGGTGCTGTTCCTCCAGTTTGCGTTGGGCTTGCCTCCAGTCCCACCTTCAACTGCAATCAAAAATTCTGCCCCCAAGTTCCAGAGGTTTTTCATCATTAGTGTCTTGTTGCTGTTCCGCCACTGGCAGACCAGGTTGCAGTTCTTGGCTATCTGAAAGGAGAAAGGCACAAGGATAGGATTATGGGGAGGGAAAGGATAAAGCAAGAGGTACATACTGCAATATAAAGGGTTAAGAACATAAGAGCGTTAGAAATAGGAGCAGGAGTAGGCCATTCGGCCCCCGAGTCTGCTGCACCATTCAATCAGATCATGGTTGATCGGCTTGTGTTTCGAATTCCACATTCCCATGTACTCCCAATAACCTTTGATTCTCTTGCCTAACAAGAAACCAATTAGGGATGGGCTATAAATGCTGACCCAGCCAGCGATGCCCACATCCCATGAATGAATTTTTTAAAACCCGACGAAGCTACAACACAGGACGACTTGTGTGCCAAACAGCATAAGCAGCAAGTAATAGACAGAGCTAAGCAATTCCATAACCGAAGGATCAGATCTAAGCTCTGCAGTCTTGCCACATCCAGCCATGAATGGTGGTAGACAATTAAACAACTCACTGGAGGAGGAGGCTCCACAAATATCCCTTTCCTCAATGTCCAGTACATCAGTGCAAAAGACATGGCTGAAGCTTTTGCAACAATCTTCAGCCAGAAGTGCTGAGTGGATAATCCATTTTGGCACCCGGGGATCCTCAGCAGCACAGATGTCAGTCTTCAGCCAATTTGATTCACTCCCTGTGATAGCAAGGAGCCCAAGCAAAACTGGAGTCAATGGGAATTGGGGCGAAAACTCTCCACTGCTTGGAGTCATACCTAGCACAAAGGAAGATGGTTATGGTTATTGGAGGTCAATCATCTCAGTTCCAGGACATGACTGCAGGAGTTCCTCAGGGTAGTGCCCTCGGCCCAACCATCTTCAGCTGCTTCATCAATAACCTTCCTTCCATCATAAGGTCAGAAGTGGGGATGGCCGCTGATGATTGCACAATGCTCAGCACCATTCGTGACTCCTCAGCTACTGAAGCAGTCTATGTCCAAATTCAGCAAGACCTAGACAATATCCAGGCTTGGGCTAGCAAGTAGCAAGTTACATTTGCCACACAAGTGCCAGGCAATGACCATCTCCAACAAGAGAGAATCTAACCATTGCCCCTTGACATTCAATGGCATTACCATCACTGAATCCCCCACTATCAACATCCTGGAAGTTACCATTGACCAGAAACTGAACTGGACTTGCCATATAAATACTGTGACTACAAGAGCAGGTCAGAGGCTAGAAATCCTGCAGCGAGTAACTTTACATCCCGGCTTCCCAAAGCCTGTCCACCATCTACAAGGCAGAAGTCAGGAGTGTGATGGAATACTTGCAAGCTACTCACCATCCTGACTTGGAACTCCCTTCCTAACAGAACTGTGGGTGTACTTACACCATATGGACTGCAGCAGTTCAAGAATGCAGCTCACCACCACCTTCTCAAGGGCAACTAGGGATGGGCAATAAATACTGGCTTAGCCAGCGACACCCACATCCCAGAAATGAATAATAAAAAAGAATTGAATGACTGACTGTCTTTCATGCAATAATCTTCAACCTTTTGTTTAGAAGCAGTGGAAATCCAGCCTTCAGAAGTTGAGAGTCTTACAGGAATTTGGTCATTTTTTCCTTCATCATCTAAGTGCATTGAAATCTCGATCTTCAATGCCTTTTCAGTCTTTGTTTGCAGCAGTAGATGATACAGCTGTGAGAGTCTTCCCTGGAGGTGAAGATCATTCCTCTTCTGAAACTTCTTCCCAGAGCCCTTCGAGGGAACAACAAGCTCCTTAGAGTGTCCTGAGTTCTTCTCTTCTAGTCCCAGAGGGTTTAAAGGTCGATTCTCTTCAGTCCTCTCTTCTGGATCAACCTTTTGTTGAAAAATCTTTGTTGTCCTTGCGGTTCAGTCATTCTGCAACCTACATTCAGCTTTCAAGCTATGCTGAGAGCAATGCTGATAAAGTGCTGTACTATTCTGCAGATGATGCTGTCATCCCCAAGGACTGAGAATACTGAGGAAGATTGAATCCCCCAGAACTGGAATTTGGGGAGGGGAAGAGTTGGAGTTGGAAGTTGGAGTTGAGTAGAGTCTGTAGTTGTCAAAAGGGAGTTACAAAATTGTAATGTAAATAGTTAAAGACACAAGCCCAGATTTTCGTCCCCGGATCGGGTTTGCAGAGTCAGGAGATTTCCCGGCTTGGTGAACCCAACCTTTAAAAATGGCCACCCGCAGGTGGGATTTTCAGCCGAGGGGGTCGTGGGCTGAAACAGGAGTTGAGGCAGGCAACCCCGGAACAAACCAGCAGGCTGTCGGGTGCAGAGGCGGGCTGGGTGCAAGGCCTGCCTCTGTGGCCTGGCAAATACCTTAAAATAAATTTTTTTAAATAATAAAACATAAATATCCCTCCAGCCCTCATCCCTCAAACCCCTGTATGCCAGCCCATGCCACCCACCCACCGCCCCATTGCCTCCTCACCCATATCCCAACTTAGTGACCCCTGCCCACATGCAATGACCCCACACATCCCTATGCCAACTTAATGCCCCTCTACCTAACACCATTGCCACTATACCCCCTCTGCCAGCTTAACTGCTAACCCATGCCCCCACTGCCCTTTGCCCTTACCCCCTCCTTGCCAACTCGCCTAGTATCCTTGGACAGTTCCATGATAGCTTTGACACTTCCTGGATAACTTTTACAGGCTTGACACTTCCTGGATAGCTTTGACATGTTCGAGACTTCCCGGATAACATTGACAGGTTTGACAGCTGAACAACTTCTTAACATTTCTTTGACAGCTGGATAGTTCCTTGACAGCTGGACAGCTCTTTTACAGCTTGATAGGTCCAATGAGTTTGTGTGCAAAGAGTGCATAATCATGTTCACTTTTAATAATCCCAAAGGGGGCAGTACCTCTCCCAAAGCGTGCTTGACCTCTCCTAAAGGTGCCCTGGGACCCTATCCAAAGGGTTACCTGACCTTTACCGAGCTGGCTATCCATAAGTATGCACCACGTTCAGACCTTCTCTTACCAGTTCTAACCTGCACACTCTGGATTCCACACTCCTGTTCTTCCAAAATCCCACTTCAGTGGAGGCAGCTGGTGATTTAGATGGCTTGCTGCCTCCACGAATTGCATATGCATGAACCCCCAGCCCAACTCCAGTCCTGCCCCAACAAAGATGGGAAATGCCGGATTCGGGGGTGGGACTTCGAATTTTTGACCACTTCCAGAATTTTTGCAATGACGGAGAGGCTCTCCAATGTGGTGGAAATCTGGGCCATAGGTTAATATTGCTGTTAAAAAATAGGATAGGATCCCTGGGTGGAGATGTAGCATAAAAGGTTAACAGATGGGATATGCTAATGTATGATGTAGATGATGATGTCCCACTGACACTAGAGAGAGGGGCTGGAATCATGCCTAAGAGCTGCCTACTCTGTTACCTGTCTAGAAGTGGTACTAATAAACAAGGGTTCAGCAGGTATGTCTACAGTCTGTCTAAGAGCCAAGTCCTACATCTAAAATCCCAGTCTCAGGACACGTGCTTATACCACCTGCAGATCGTAAATCAGAAGAGACTGTGGGACAATTGCGAAGTGGAATGTGAGAAAGAGGAGCAGTTATGGTCTATAGTTTCAGCCCCACCACTGGTCACAGCTTCAGTAATGGCTGTTCCAATGATGGTGAGCTCCGTCTCCTCCCTGTATCCTGCCTGTTCACTCCTGCTGCCTCTAATTGTGCACCTCCTTGCTTGCAAGAGAGAGAGGGAAGTGTGTCGCTCTCTGTGATGAAAGCTGTTTGGGTAATGTGGCTGTCATAGTCCCACTGCTTTCTGAACATTTGTCTGCCATGTCTCCCAGCCTGTTTAGGATAAAGTGATTCTTTACTGATTTTCAACTACTCCACCAAGGCCTCCAGTGCAGATTCCAAAAACCTTGTAACAACCTCTCTTCCATATTGTGCTATTATTCAGTCTTTTTCCATGTCAGTGACTTTAATAAGGACTTCCACCAGCTGTTCTAGCCACAATGTACCTTCTGTTTAAGAGGTGCAGGCTGGCTTTAAGTAGTGCAGCCTAGCTTTAACATCCACTAGCCTCTTACAATTTTGAACCTCCTGCTAATGCCTGCAGTCACTCAACTGTGTGGATTGTGTTGGTTGGGCACCACAACCATGAGAATGAGCAGGCAGCATGCAGTTTTGAGAGTCACATGGCCATTTTCCAGGCCGTACAACTTAGTTCCCTAGGAGACTTCCCACACTTGGGGTAGAATTTAATGCCCTCCACTGTGATGAGTTTGGTGGCAGGGGGGCATTTATATGGCCTAGAGGGCTGGGGTGGGTACTCTGCTGCCTTCCTGCCTCTGCCCCAATTAAGTCCGTGGCAGGAAGGCTCATGGACTGCCTTCCTGCCCTGATGCCAATTGAAGCGCTTAAAATGCGCAATTAATCTCCACTTAAGAGCTTCATTCTGCTGTTGCTGCAAGTTAATCAGCGGTGGGTAGTCAATCCCCACACGGGGAGCCCAAATAGCAAAATGCTGTTGGGTTTGTTTGCAGACTCCCAGGGTGGGGTGTCCCTTGGTGTCAGGCACTCATAGGGAAGGTGGGCATGGTTCACTGAGAACCAACCCCTGCCTTCTCTTCCAATTGCACTTCTCCTTTCAGCCAGCAACCACCTCCCCATGCCCTCATGCTGCCCTCACTAAGTTCCTTGGTCTAGGTCCCTTGCTGATCCTGGGCTTCTGATGTGAGCATTGCCGGCAGTTACCACAACTCCCCCAGTGGCACTGATAGCAATGGAAAGCTGCTGGCCTCTCATTGGCTGTCAGCTCTCCCAGGCTTTCACCCCCAGAGTCCTTGATCCTAGGGATCGAAGGCCCACTGCTGGCCACTTAAGTACCTGATTGGCACTTAATATGGAACGCCTTCCCCACAGGAGATGACGCTGGGCTCTCACCAGCTCTCCAGCCAGTGGGTAAGCCCCCATTGCCTGGATTAAATTCTGGCCAGGGAATTAGAGCATTGGGAGGTAGTGTTTCCCTTCATTCTTCCTCCTGCACAGAGGCCTGTTTCATGTGCCAATTAGCGGCTGATTAAAAATCAGCATTGAAAAAACCTAGCAGGTTTGAGGACAATTTTAACCAATGGGCATGAAGCTTGGAAAAGGGGGCAGGGTGACTGGGAAGAACCCAAAAAGGAAAGATCAAATAAATCATCACTGAAGAACTAAAAAACATACACAATGATTTTCTCAACCAATTAAATCTCATTTGGGCAAATTGCACAAGAAAGGGATTTAATACTGACCCAAAAGATATTATGGGCAACGATCGTCTATAACAGGTGATAATGAGTCAGCCAATTTTATATTGCCCCTGATTTTTATTTCCATTGAAGTCTCACTATCGCATTTTACATAATCATCAATGTCAAGAACTACCCCCAAAAAATCCTGCAGTCTAGGGTTAGAGGCAGTTCATGTGCTATTACCATGGATCAGGCCACATCATGCACAGTCCTGATTTTACATGGTGGAAAGTAAACTTTTCAGTTACTATATTTCACACAGGGAGACATTTTCTGTTAAGTTCTCCCATAGGTGGAAGACAGAGGAAGCACACCTGTCCGTAAAATTCAAACCACCTGCTTCCGCAGGAGATTCCACATACATCTGTTGCTGCATTCCCCATGTAAGGGATGTTTCCATTACTCAAATTCTTTAGCTAATTATCGCTTATTTGACAATTAATTATTAGCATGTACTTGATCACTGATCTCTCTGTGGACAAGGGAAGACCAGTATAAATTCAAAGGGGAGACGGTGATTGTGAGCGATGCATGAATCTCACCATAAACAAATATAGTTAATTATGCAGCATTAGAAGTTCTTTGGATATGATCAGAAAAACTGTGAACCATGTCACTTTAATGGCATGCCCTCTGTAAAAATAAACATGCATCACCTTTTATTGAATTTTTCTGTTCCAAGAAGAGTCAGAGTAAGAACCATTTCATTACATAAAAAGGTGTTTTTATTTCTCTTTAGAAAACAATTATTGTTTTTGAGAAAATTATCTTTCCCCCGCACCCACCACCCCCTCACCCGCCTCAGATTTCATCCCCTCCTCCTTCTCATTCCCGGTCTCAATTGATTGTCTGGGAACAGAGCTGTTGTGTTGGAAGGGAATATGTCCCATGAAATATTTCCACTGCAATCTGTGTGAACCCATCTCTCAAGTGAGAACTAAGGAAAAATGAAACTCTCTCAAGTCAATTACTTTCAGTTATTTTCTCATGTGAAGCAAATGCAAATTTCAGTTTGCACACAAGTCTTAGGAGTTACATTTGTGGGTTGATGTATTGTGCAGTTCTAGCATCATACAGGAATTTTCATTTCATATTTGCACCATTGGGAGTGATTTTGAGCACACACTTTTCACAATTTTCCATTAATTAAGGTGAATGTGCAAAGCTCTGCACCAGGTGCATAAGCTCATAAAATTGCCTCTGATAAGTGTATTGAAATCCAAAGACAAATCCTATGATTTTTACAGTTTGAGAGCCACATGTTGTAATAATTATGCTATTTAATGCTTTAAAAAAACCCTCCAAGGGTTAAAAGTAAAGGATATGCCCTATGAATTTAATCATTGTATAAAACAAGACTCAAACATGCTGACTTTTTTAATGTTATAGAAGGTTGTTTGCTTTTCTAATGCTGGGACACTAGCTAAATTAATTAACATATTAAATATATACGCCAGCTCCAGTAATTTGCAGGTATTAATAGGTTGGAGCTCTGTAAGTTTATCCAATTCAGGATCAAAGCTGTTTATGAGTGGGTTATTTAGTGAAGTTACACTCCCAATATTATCCTTACTGAATGGAGAGTATGGATATTGTGTCATGAATCTATCTTATCTAGCTAGGTCCATCCTAGGAACATTACTCACTGAATTTGCCCCATGAATTTCATCACTATATAAAACCAAACTCAAAAAATGATTTTGTTGTGGTTAATTGTTAAGACTGGTGAAATGATTTATTTGAAAGTGGTCATGGACTGTCCTAAAGCCACAGTGTTATTCCATTGCAGTCAGTTTGGTAATATCTTTCAAATTCATCTACTTTCCTTCTTCAAATAAATAGAGTGGTAAAAGCAGGATATTTTTGTAGATTATTTAGTTTTTGCTGAATCTTGGAAGCTGTTCAGTCAAAAGTCCAGGATGAGCATGAAGCTTCCTACCTGAAATCAAACAACATTCTATTACCAAGGGCAATGTGAGGGAAAGACTGCTAACTGTCACTGCACCAGTACTCAGAGCTTTGCTGGATTCCAAGAAACTGCAAGAGTCCATTCTAGCTGCTGAGCGAGTGGTGTTGAGTGCTGTCTGTTATAAACCTTTTTGTTCTTGCGTTCTAGTACTAAACTCTTCTGCTGCATTTTGTTACTCTTATCTGATTTTTTTGGTGAGCCACACAAGCCAAACATCAGTGTTCGATGTTTCAAATGCCACCACAATCCATGTTTGTGGATGAATGTTAGGCCAGGCAATGTCCCTTTAGCCTCTCCTGCCCAACTCCTGCTATTTTTGGAAGTGATTATTGTCACATATGGTTGAGGACTTGATTACAACAGAAAATCATGCCTTGGGGCCGAAAGGAGGGGCAGTTAAGGAGATGGGCTGCCAACTCTGGTTTGACATATTCTTGGCAGTGTCATCATTTGAGTGGGGTGGGAGGGGGGGAAAGGGAGGGACAATGAGAAGATAGAAGAATCAAGGATTGACTGTTTGGCAGGAGAGGTTGGGAATGAACTTTGCTGAGGCTGGACAGATGGGCTAAAACACATTTTCCTGCTCCTATACATATATCCTTTTCAAGTGGGGAGAACCTAGGAACCACACTCTGTGGAGGCAAAGCCAGGATTGATGATTTAGGAGCCAAGAGAGAAGAAGATCGTCGCCAAGTGGAATAAGAAGAACGTCAACATCAACTGAAATGGTGAGATCAAGAAAGCACAATTTGAACAGGGATGAAAGGAGAATGCCAGCATGAACTCGAAAGGTTGAAAGAGGAGAGTGTCTCAATGAATAAGAGCATGGAGGAAACAATGTAACAGTGAAGAGAGCAGCAGTTACACATTTGCAGTGAATAGAGTGACAGTACAATGTCTCAGTCAGTGATGGAGTGAGGGTACACATCCTCGGTAAATAGAGGGAGAGTATACTGTCTCAGCGAACAGAGTGAAAGTAAATCCTCAGTTAATAGAGTGAGAGTACAGTGTTTCAGAGAATAAAGTAAGAGTATACTGTCTCAGTGAACAGAGTGAGTATGCACTGTGTCAGTGAATAGAGTGAGAATACACTGTCTCAGTGAATACAGGGAGAGTACACTGCCTCAGTGAACAGAGAGAGAGTACACTGTCTCAATGAATACAATGAGTGCATTGCCTCAGTGAATAGAGTGAGATTACACTGTGCCAGTGAAAAGAGTGAGAGTAAACCCTCAGTGAATACAATGAGAATACACTCTCTCAGTGAGAATAGAGTGAGAATACACTCTCTCAGTGAATAGAGTGAGAGTACACTGTCTCAGTGAACAGAGAGAGAGTACACTATCTCAGTGAATAGAGTGAGAGGACACTGTCTCAGTTAATAGAGAGGGAGTACACTATCTCAGTGAATAGAGTGAGAGTACACTGCCTAAGTGAATAAAGTGAGAACATAACAACTCAGTGAATAGAGGGAGTGTACACTGCCTCAGAGAACAGAGTGAAAGTAAATTCTTAGTTAATAGGGTGAGAGTACAGTGTCTCAGAGAATAAAGTGACAGTACATGGTCTCAGTGAATAGAGTGAGTGTACACTATGTCAGTGGACAGAGTGAGAGTAAAGCCTCAGTGAACAGAATGAGAGAAGGCAGTCTCAATGAATATAGTATGAGTACTCTGTCTCAGTGAATAGATTGAGAGTACACTGTGTCAGTGAATACAGTGAGAATATACTGTCTCGGTGAAAAGAGTGAGAGTACACCATCCCAATGAATAAAGTGAGAGTACATTATCTCAGTGAATACAGTGAGAGAACGCTGTCTCATTGAGCAAAGTGAGTATACACTGTGTTAGTGAATAGAGTGAGAGTAAACTCTCAGTGAATAGAATGAGAGTACACTGTCTCAGTGAACATACAGAGAGTACACCATCTCAATGAATACAGTGAGAGTACACCGTCTCAATGAATAGAGTGAGAGTGCTCCGTCTCAGTAAATAGGGTTAGTGTTCACTGTCTCAGTGAATAGAGGGACAGTACACTGTCTCAGTGAACAGAGTGAGAGTACACCGACTCAATGAATAGAGTGAGAGAAAAATCTCAGTGAATAGAGTGAGTACACTGTCTCTGTGAGTAGAGTGAGAATACACTGTTTCAGTGAATAGAGTGGGAGTACTCCATCTCAGTGAATAGAGAGTAAACTCCCATTGAATAGAGAGAGAGTACACTCTCTAAGCAAATACAGTGAGAATGCACTGACTCAGTGATTAAAGCGAGAGTACATTGTCTTAACGAATAGAACGAAAGTAAACTTTCAGTCAATAGAGTGAGAGTACAGTGTCTCAGGGAATAAAGTGAGAGTACACTATTTCAGTGAATAGAGTGAGATTACTTCGTCTCAGTGAACAGAGTGAATGTAAATAGTGTCAGTGAATAGAGTGAGCATAAACCCTCAGTGAATAGAATGAGAGAATACTGTCTCAGTGAATACATTGAGAGGACACTGTCTCAGTGAATAGAGTGGGAGTACGCAGTCTCAGTGAATAGAGTGAGTGTACACTGTGTCAGTGAATAGAGTGAGAGTAAACCCTCAGTGAATAGAATGAGAGTACACTGTTTCAGTGAATGCAGTGTAAGTACTCCATCTCAGTGAATACAGTGAGAGTACACTGTCTCAGTGAATAGAGTGAGATTACATTGTCTCAGTGAACAGAGTGATTGTAAACAGTGTCAGTGACTAGGGTGAGAGTAAACCCGCAGTGAATAGAATGAGAGAACACCGTCTCAGTGAATACAATGAGAGGGCACTGTCTCAGTGAACAGAGTGAGAGTACATCATCTCAGTGAATAGAAGGAAAGTACACTGTCTCAGTGAATAGATTGATAGTAAACTTTCAGTTAATAGTGAGAGTACAGTATCTCAGCGAATAAAATGAGAGTACACTCCCTCAGTAAATAGAGGGGGAACACACAGTCTCAGTGAATAGAGTGTACACTGTGTCATTGACTAGAGTGAAAGTAAACTCTCAGTGAATAGAATGAGAGTACACTGTCTCAGTGAGCAGAAAGAGAGTTCAGTCTCAATGAATAGAGTGAGAGTGCTCTGTCTCAGTAAATAAGGTGAGAATACACTGCCTCAGTGAATAGAGTGAGAGTACTCCGTCTCAGTGAATACAGTGAGAGTACACTGTCTCAGTTAATACAGTGAGGGTACACCATCTCAGTGAATAGAGGGAGTGTACACTGCCTCAGTGAACAGAGTGTGAGTAAACTCTCAGTTAATAGAATGAGCGTACAATGTCTCAGAGAATGAAGTGAGAATACATTGTCTCAGTATATAGCATGAGAGTACACCATTGAAACGAATAGAGTGAGAGCACACTGTCTCAGTGAACAGAGTAAGAGTAAACTCTCGGTGAATACAATGAGAATACACTGTCTCAGTGAATAAAGTGAGAATAGGCCGTCTGAGTGAATAGAGTGAGAGTAAACTCTCTGTGAATAGAGTGAGAGTACTCTGTCGCAGTGACTACAGTGAGAATGCATTGTCTCAGTGAATAAAGTGAGAGCACAGAGTCTCAGTGAATATAATGAGAGTATACTGTCTCAGTGAATAGAGTAATAGTACACTGTCTCAGTGAATGGAGTGAGAGTACACAGGCTCAGTGACAGAGTGAAAGTACTCCGTCACTGTTGGATCCCGGTCACCAGTTTGTTGGGACTTATGGATCCGGCTTGCATACTTGTTTTGCGATGGCCGAGTTGGTAGAATAGACAGAGTGGGTCAGCAGACACTTCTTAGATGGAACACATTCTGTTTACTTACAGAGGTATTCAACAGCTACACTTGTGTGTGTCAACTCAAACCCTGTCTCTACACTACAGACTCCAGCTACAGATTACTGGCTATTGAGGTAGTCCGCGCTACTCTTCTATTGGATACTAAGATCATGTGATCTTCCATTATAACATTCTTCTTAAAGGTATATGACACATCAGATTACCACATCCCTCCCTCTTTATTCAGAAATACAATTTACAGTTGCAATCACAATTTTCTCAAAATATCAAATTATTTACAGAGATAAGTAATTACAAATTCAGTATTTCTGGGGGTTTCCTTGTGCATGTAGCCCCACAACTTCAGATGCTTTGTTAGGAACCTCCTTTTCTGGAGTTTTCTGAACATCAGGTTCTTCAGGAGGCACCTGCAAATCGGTTTCCTCAACTCTTGCAGGTGCAGCCGACCCTGCGGTCACATCTGTACTCGGTTGAATTCTCTCAACAGGAAACGTTGACTCAGTTGTGAACACTGGTGGAATCATTTCTTGGTGAATGGTTTCTCTCCTCCTTATATGATCCGTATATCTCCCTATGACTCAGTCATCCACCTTCATATGATAAGAAAGAGGTTCAATCATTGCACATATTTCACCCGATAACCACTTTGGTCCTTCTCCAAAATTCTTCACATATACCGTTTATCCTACAGTAAATTTAGTTTTCTGACTTCCATGACTCCTTTCCACCTTCCCCCCTAAATTTGGCATTATTAAGCTCAATCTTGTCCTGAGACAGCATCTCATCAAAAACTCTGCAGGTGTGACACCTGTTGTTGTGTGAGGGGTGGTCCTATAATGGAAAAGAAAGCGTGCTAGCTTGGTTAAGGAAGCTCCTGTTAATTTCTTCATGCCCGCCTTGAATGTTTGAACCGCTATTTCGGACTTTTCCTTTGGGCAAGGGTGGTACGGTGAAGTTCTTACATGAGTGTTACTGTTGAGGCTGATAAACCATAGCACTCATAAATGCCATGCCATTATCAGAAATGACTACTTCTGGTAGTCCGTGAATGGCAAAACTTTGATGTAACTTCCCAGTTGTAGCAAAAGATGTTGGTGACTTCACCTCATATATGTCCATCCATTTTGAGTGGGCATCAACAATAAATAGAAACATTGTTCCCATGTATGGTCCCACATAGTCAACGTGTAATCGTATCCATGGCCTTCCTGGCCACTCCCAAGGGTGTAACGGAACTGTAGAAGGTAATTTTTGCACTTGCTGACACTGCATACAATTCTTCTAAGATCTCTATTTCTCCACCCATCCCAAGCCACATGCTGTAGTCTTCATTCGGGAAATTCCTGGATGTGCACTGTGTAGTTCAATTCACAATGGCTTTCTTGCTTTTGGAGGAACAATCACTTGTACTCCCCACAATAAGATACCATCCTGGCTGGTTATTCTATCTTCTGTTAAAGTACGGTTTCATTTCATCAGATACCTGCTCTTGTGACCAACCGTGAAGAGCTTGTTCTCGTATTTTGGATAAGACCAGGTCTCAACTTGTCCATTCTCTGATCTGTCTAGCACATACTGGTGATGAATCTAATAAGTCCAACAGTAAAACAAGTTCTTGAGGGACTGGGCCATCTGCATCTTTTTATTGTAAGGGTAAATGACTCAGTGCATCAGCATTTGCAATTTGGCTTCCAGGCCTGTGGATGAACATATACTCCAGGATCAATGCCCATCTTTGTATTCTTGCTGAGGCTATGGGTGGTATAGCCTTGTGCTCACTGAACAATCCTAGCAATGGCTTGTGGTCTGAAACAATAGTAAAATGACAGCCAGGTATGTACTGGTGAAATTTCTTGACACCAAAGATGATTAACAGGCCTTGATTTTCTATCTGTGAGTATCCCTTTTCCACTGTGGTGAGTGGTCTTGAGACATATCCTATAGGCTATATCCTGTGCCATCATCCATTCAGTGGGAGAGCACTGCTCCCACTCCATAGGGAGATGCATCACATGCCAACACCAATTTTTCCCTCTGGTCGTAATGCACTAATAGATTGGATGAGTGCAACAATTTTTTTATCTTTATGAAAGCTTCTTTCTGTGGTATTTGCCAAGATCAACGTTGGTTTTTCTTTACTAGGTAATACAGAGGTGCCATGTCTGTAGACATATTAGGTAAGAAACACCCATAATAATTGATCATCCCTAGAAGTGGTTTGAGCTTGGAGGTGTTCTTTGGCGCAGGTGCTCCCTTATGGCTCTCACTTTCTCCTCAACCGGGCGGAGGCCCTGTGAATCTGCCCTGTGAACCAAGTAGATTAGCTCCTTCACTTGGAATGTGCACTTTTCTTCTTTTAAACGCACTCCAACCTGCATGAAACATTTTAAGACTTCTAAGTTCGCCAAATGCTGCTTTTCAGTGAATCCTGTCACCAGATCATCATTTAAATAAACTGCAACTTGGGGCAGTCCCTGCAGTATACTTTGCATTGTTCTCTGGAATATGGCACAAGCGGAGGAGACGCTGAAAGGCAAATGGGTATATTGGTACAACCCTTTGCGTGTATTAATTGTGACAAATTTCCAGGAGGCCTTCTCTATCTCTAATTGTTGATAAGCATGACTCATACCAAGCTTTGTGTAAGTGGTTCTGCCTGCCAGTTTAGCATACAGGTCTTTGATTTTTGGTATGGGGTGTCTTAGCCACTTAGCCACTTAATTAACTGTCAATTTGTAATCTCCACAAATTCAAATGCTTTGGTCGGGTTTAAGAATGGGGACTGGTGGTACTGCTCATTCTGAGAACTGCAGAGGTTGTATAACTCCCAGTTTCTCTAATCTGTCCAGTTCGGTGTTAACTTTTTTCCGCTGTGCATAAGGTACAAGTCTTTCCCTCATGAATTGGGTGGGGGGCACCTCTGGGTCCACATGAATTTTTGCTTGAAGTCCCTAGATTACCCCAAGTTCATCCTTGAAGACTGAGTCGTATTTTTGTAGTAGCTCTGGTAACACACTTGCTCTCAGCTGGAAAATTTCTGCGCATTCTAACTTAATCTCCTTTGGCCAGTTTCGTCCAAGGAGGATTGTCCCCTTGCCTGCTACCACCATCAAGAGTAGTTTTACCAATTGGCTTCCGTAAAGGACATTAACTCCGCTTATGCCTTTAAGTTGGATGTCTCCTCCCATGTAAGTTTTTAATTTGGCATCTGTTCTTCCAAATTTAATTTATGTTCACCATAATTCAGATATTTGAAGGTGTGTTCACCTATCGCTGTAGTGGAAGCTCCTGTGTCCACTTCTATTCTAATAGGTCTGTCATTTACCTTCACTGTTACATATATTCGTCCTGGTCTTCCAGCCTTCAAATTGTACAACGAATAAATAACTGAATCTGTTACTTCAGGCTCTTCTACATTGTAGATCTCACAGGACTTTATCTTTTGTTTGAAAGTCTGCCTGATTCTTTCCTTGCACTGTCTCATTTGGTGTCTGTTTCGATGACAATAAAAACATTTGATTTTTTTAAACTGCCAATCATTATAAAGTTGTCTGTTTCCACCTCTGTTGCCATTATTCCATGTTTTCGCTGCTAAGTCACTTCTTTTTATTTAAAAGCAAAATGCTGCGGATGCTGGACATCTGAAACAGAAACAGAAAATGCTGGAAAAACTCAGCAGGTCTGACAGCAGCTGTGCAGAGAAAGACAGAGTTAACGTTTCGAGTCCGTATGACTCTTCTTCAGAGCAGGCACTTCTTTTTATTTGTCTGTTAACGGTGGCTGTTCCCCGCCTCTCAGTACAGCCTTGCTTTTTCACACCCTTTTTGGCTGGGGCTTCCCACCAAATGTGGAGGACATTTTGCGCTCCCTGTATGGCTTTCGAATTCCATGACCAGTGCTATCTCTAGCACCTTCTTAAAACCCAAATTTGTTTCAGACAGGAATCTCTTCTGAATCGTGTCCTCATTTACACCACACACTAAACAATTTCTGAGCATGTCGCAATATTTTGTTAACTGTTTCAAACTTGCCACATAACAAGCAACTGTCTCCTCTGGGCCTCTATTTCTTAAGTTAAATTTGAACCATTGCATCGTTACCCAGGGCTTTGGCTGATAATGAATTTTTACGAGGCCCATGAGTTCCTCAAAACTTTTTGAATCGGGGCACCAGGTGCCATCAGACTTCAAATAAATCCATAGCTTTTACTCCGACACGTGGAAAAGAGGATCGCTCGCCTCCTCTCCTCCCCAGCAATGTCGTTCACTTGGAAAATGAATAATGAGATCAATCGTTTGTGGCTTGCTGGATCTAAAGGATCAATTCTTCTGAATCGTGACATTCTGTGAGGGATTGCTTCAACGATTAGGACGGAAATTCTACTAACAATTACCGTGCGAAGTACAGCCCGATTTCATTTCTCTCGATTTATTTTGTTAACTTGTTTTATTCTCGAAGCCAGTTTATTATATATTCACTGTTTTCTCACTTTTTCTAGCTTTTTTCTCGTCGCCAGTTTGTTGGATCCTGGTCACCAGTTTGTTGGGACTTATGGATCTGGGTTGCAGGCTTGTTGTGGGGTGGCCGAATTGGTACAATAGACAGAGTAGACTATCAGACACTTCTTAGGTGGAACACTATCTGTTTATTTACAAAGGTATTAAGCAGCTACACTTGTGTGCTTTCAACTCAAACCCTGTCTCTACACTACAGATGTAGACTATAGGCTACTGACTACTGAGGTAGCATGCACTACTCTTCTTTTGGATACTAAGATCATGTGATCTTCCATTATACCATTCTTCTTAAACAAGCCAGACTACCACAGTCATAGTGAATATAGTGAGAGTGCACAGTCTCAGCAAATAGAGTGAGAGTACACCATCTCAATGAATAGAGTGAGAGTATGCTGTCTCTGTCAATAGAGTGAGAGTACTCCAGCTCAGTGAATAGAGAGAGTGTACACTGTCTCTGTGAATACAGTGAGAGTGCACCGCCTCAGTGAATAGAGTGAGAATACACTCTCTCTGTGAATAAAGTGAGAGTACACCATCTCAGTGAATAGAGTGGGAGTACACTCTCTCCGTGAATAGAGAGTATACTGTCTCAGTGAATAAAATGACAGGACTCCATCTCAGTTAAAAGAGTGAGAGTGCACTCTCTCTGTGAATAAAGTGAGAGTACATGGTATCACTGAATAAAGTGAGAGTACACCATCTCAGTGAATAGAGTGGGAGTACACTCCCTCCGTGAATAGAGAGTACACTGTCTCAGTGAATAGAATGACAGGACTCCATCTCAGTTAATAGAGTGAGATTGCACTCCCTCTGTGAATAAAGTGAAGTACACTGCCTCAGTAAACTCTCCATGAATAGATTGAGAGTACTCCAACTTGGTTAATAGAACTAGAGTACATTGTCTCATTGAATAGAGAGAGAGTACACCATCTCAGTGAAAAGAGTGAGAGTACGCTCTCTCCATGAATAAAGTGAGAATACACTGTCACTGAATAAAGTGAGAGTACATGGTCTCAGTGAATAGAGTGAGAGAACACTGTCATTTAATGAAGTGAGAATACACAGTCTTAGTAAACAGAGTGAGAGTACATAGTCTCAGTGAACAAAGTGAGAATACGCAGTCTCAGTGAATAGCGTGAGTTTACATGGTCTCAGTGAATAGAGTGAGAATACACTCTCTCAGTGAATAGAGTGAGAGTAAACTGTCACTGAATAAAGTGAGAGTACATGGTTTCAGTGAATAGAGTGAGAGTACACTGTCACTTAATGAAGTGAGTACACAGTCTCAGTAAACAGAGTGAGAGTACACAGTCTCAGTGAAAAGAGTGAGAGTACACAGTCTCAGTGAATAGAGTGAGTGTACATGGTCTCAGTGAATAGAGTGAGTGTACATGGTCTCAGTGAATAGTGAGAGTACACTGTCACTGAATAATGTGAGAGTACACCATCTCAGTGAATAGAGTGAGAGTGCACTCTCTCCGTGAATAAAGTGAGAGTACACGGTCTCAGTGAATAGAGCGAGAGTACAGTTTCAGTGAATAGAGTGAGAGTACACTCTCTCTGTGAGTATCTTGAGTGTTATTGGTCTCAGTGAAAAGAGTGAGAGTATACAGTCTCAGTGAATAGGGTGAGTACAATGTCTCTGAATGGAGTGAAGCACTCCATCTCAGTGAATAGAGTGAGAGTACTCCATCTCAGTGAATAAATTGAGAGTCATACTGTCTCAGTGAATAGAGTGAAGCACTTCCTCTCAGTGAATAGAGTGAGAGTACACTGTATCAGTGAGTAGGGTGAGTGGTAATCATGTCCATTTTTCTGGGCCCGCTGACTTCTCCCTACGCTCCCTGCTAAATCCGGCCTTGTGAGACTCAAACGTGTCCTGAGATGTCTCTTCATTAATAACTCTACGGGGGCAATACTGTGTTAGGTCATGTGTGGAGTAATCCTATAGCTGAGTAGGAAATGTGATAATCTAGTTGCGATAGACTCTCTATCCAGTATTTTAATTCCGGACTTGAAAGTCAGGGCTGCTCTCTTGGCCAACCCATTGGATGCAGGGTGGTATGGCGAGGTCTTAACATGTGATATACCATTGAGACTTGTTAGCCTCGGAATTCTTCGCTGGTGAATGCTGTTCCATTACCAGACACTATTAGCTCTGGTAACTCGTGTATCACAAAACTCTGATGCAATCTGTCTATGGTGGTGGCAGATGTGGGTGATCTCACCTCATATACATCCATCCACTTCGAGTGAGTGTCTATGATCAAGAGGAACATTGTGCCCAATAAAGGCCCTATGTAGTCAATGAGAAGGCGGACCCACGGCCTTCCTGGCCATTCCCAAGGATGCAATGGAGCCAAAGGGGGAAATTTCTGTACCTGTTGGTACTGCATGCAGCTCTTGACCAAGTTTTCAATTTCTGTGTCCATCCCTGACCACCCTAAGTAGCTGAACACCAATATTTTAATTCCAGAGATGCCTGGGTCAGCACTATGCAATTCGGTCAATATTGGCTGTCTTCCTCTGGAGACGCAATGACTCTCGCTCCCCACAGCAAGATGCCATCCTGGCAGGTGGGCTCGTATCTCCTATTAAAATAGGACTTCATTTCGTCTGACTTTGGCTCATTAGACCATCCCTACAAGACTTGTTCCCTGATGTAAGGCAAAAATGGATCGCAGTCTGTCCACTCTCTTTTTTGTTTGGCAAGTACTGGTGACGAATACGGAAAGTTTAATAACAAGACAAGTTCTTGAGGAATTGGGATGTTCACATTGCTGTCTTTTAGACATAATCGGCGCAGTGTGTCAGCATTTGCAATCTGGCTTCCCGACCGGTGGATAAAAGTATATTCGTAAGCAGCTAGAATCAGTGCCCGCCTTTTGATGTGTGCTGAGGCAACTGGGGGTATTGACTTATCTTCCCCAAACAACCCCAGTAGTGGCTTGTGATCGGATACAATGGTGAAGTGGCGATCATGGATGTATTGGTGGAATTTCTTAGTGCCAAATACAGTGGATAAGCCTTCTCTCTCTATTTGTAAGTATCTTTGCTCTGCCACACTGAGTGCTCTTGAGACGTAACCAATGGGCCATTCAGAGCCATCCACCACCCGGTGGGAGAGTACTGCCCCTACTCTGTAAAGGGATGCGTCTCAGGTTAAAATTAAATCCTACTTTTGGTTGAAATGTACCAACAGGGCCGATGAACGAAGCAACTGCTTTATTGTCGTAAAAACCTGTTGTTGTGGAACTTGCCAAGTTCACCTATGACTTTTCTTGAGTAAATCGTATAATGGAGCCAGTGCTGTTGACAAATTTGGGAGAAAACGGCCATAATAGTTAATCATTCCCAAGAAGGATTTGAGTTCTATGGCGTTTTTCGGTGCTGGCACCTCACGAATAGCTCTCACCTTGTCTTCTACTGGGTGAAGGTTCTGTGGGTCAACCCTATGACCCAGGTAAACCACTTCTTTTGCTTGGAAGGTACATTTTTCCCTTTTCAAGCTTTTCTCTGGCTTGTGAGAAATGCTTCAAAACCTCTTCCAAGTCAGCCAGATGTTCTTCATCAGTTAGTCCTGTTACTAGGATATTGTCGAGATAAACCACCACATGGGACAGATCTTGAAGTAACTTTTCCATGGTCCATTGGAAAATGGCACAAGCCAATGAGACTTTGAAGGGTAACTTGGTATATTGGTATAATCCCCTATGTGTGTTGATAGTCACACAATCCCAAGAGGCTTTTTCTAGCTTGACTTGCTGCTAAGCGTGGCTCATGTCGAGTATCGTATATGAGGTTCCCCCTGCCAGCTTGGAGTACAATTCATCAGTTCTCGGTATAGGATGCCTGTCAAGTCTGGCCACTTTGTTAGTGGTCAACTTGTAGTCCCCGCATATTCGCACACTCTGGTCACGCTTTAGTACTGGAAATATGGGTGCTGCCCATTCGCAAAATTGTACAGGTTTCAAGACTCCAAAACTTTCCAGCCTGTCTAATTCGACATCAACTTTCTCTCGTAATACATAGGGGACCAGGCTCACCTTCAAGTATGTGGGGGTTTCCCTGGGATCCAGGTGGGATTTTAGCTTGCAGTCCCTGAATCTTTCCAAGCTCTTCCCAGAACACAGGGGCATATTTCTGTAATAATTCTTGCAGATCTTTCATTCTGAGTTGAAAAATCTCGGTCCACTTTATTTCCTTAAGCCAGTTCCGACCAAATAGACTTGAAACCTCTCCTGCAGCCACTCTCAGGGGTAAATTAACAGGCTGCTTCCATACTGTACTGGAACCTTGCATATACCTTTTACTCATATCTCTTCACCAATATACATCATTAATTTAGCATCTGAATTTTCCAGATTTAATGGGTGGTCTCCTCCATTCAGATATTTGAGCAGATGTTCCCCTATAACTGTCGTGGATTGCCCTGTATCAACCTCCATACGGATGGGTTTTCCGTTGACTTCCACTGTTTTACCCACTTTTAAGTTGTGTAGTGAGTAAATATCTGACTCTGTTTCTTCTGGTTCCTCCATGTGGATTTCATAATTTCTACCTTTTTGTTTAAAATTTTGTCTCAATCTGTCTTTACAATATCACATAATGTGCCCATTGCGAAACAATTGGATCATTTAAATTGTCATTCGTTTGCAGGCTGTCTGGTTCCATATCTACCATTACTAATATGGTTTTTCTCTGTTAAACCATTGCTTTTTGCTAATACGTTAATGGTGGCTGTTTCCCGCATTTCCACGGAGCCCAGCATTTCCACGTGATTTCTAAACAGTGCTTCCCTCCCAACGCGGTGGACAGCGCTATTTTGTGCTCCCTTGATTACTTCTGAATCCCTGACCCTGTTCTCCATTCTGAGGACCAACTCCAGCGCCTTGCTGAAGTCTAAATTCGTTTCTGACAATAACCTTTTCTGAGTGGCGTATTCGTTAATCCCACATAATAATTGGTCTCTTAACATGTACTTAATTGACGTCCAAAACTCACAGTGCTCTGTCAGTTGATTCAAGGCCACTACATAAGAACATAACAACATAAGAAATAGGAGCAGGAGTTGGCCATTTGGCCCCTTGAGCCTGCTCCACCAATCATAAGATCATAGCTGATCTTCCTGTGTTTCGATTTCCACTTTCCTATCTAACCTCGATGACCTTTGATTCCCGTGCTTAACAAGAATCTATCTTCCTCAGCCTTCTGTGTGAGAGTACGCTGTATCAATGAATAAATTGAGAATATACCATCTCTAAAAAGAGAGTACACTGTCCAGTGAATAGATTGGGAGTGCTCTATCTCAGTGAATAGCTGCGAGTACACAGTCTCATTGAAAAGGGTGAGAGTACACATTCTCAGTGAATGCAGTGAAAGTACACTGCCTCAGTGAATAGAACAAAAATACAATGTCTAAGTGAATAGAGGGAAAGTACACTGTCTCAATGAATAGAGTGAGAGGACAATGTCTCAGTGAATAGACTGAGATTTCTCTACCTCAGTCAATAGGATTTGAGTACACCGTCTCAGTGAATAGAGTGAGCAGAGTGAGAGTGCACAGTCTCAGTGAATAGAGGGAGAATACGTGGTCTCAATAAATAGAGTGAGAGTACACTGTCTCGGTGAATAGATTGAGAGTACACTGTCTCAGTGAATAGATTGAGAGTACACTGTCTCAGTGAAGAGAGTGAAAATACACCATCTCACTGAATAGAGTGAGAGTACACTGCCTCTGTGAAAAGAGTGAAAGTACACTGTCTCAGTGAATAAAGTGACAGTACACTGTCTCAGTGAATACAGTGAGAGTAAACTGTCTCAATGAACAGAGTGAAAGTAAACTCTCAGTTAATAGAGTGAGAGTACAGTGTCTCGGCGAATACAGTGAGTACACTGTCTCAGTGAATAGTGTGAGAGTACACTCTTGCAGCGAATAGAGAGTACAATGCCTCAGTGAATAAAGTGAGAGTGCACCGTCTCAACGAACAAAGTGAAAGTACACTGTCTCAGTGAATAGAGTGAGAGTACACTGTCTCAATTAATAAAGTGTGAGTACACCATTCCAGGGATGCGTCGCTGAATCGGGGGGCTGCACTCTCCTTGGCTTTTGGGGCCATGTCTTCACTGGAGCAGTCCTGGGCTGCAAAGCATTGAGAAGTGTATGCGTGGCTGCAGTTTAAATATGATGCCCTGTGGGAGGAAATGGTGAGGTAACGGCATGGCCGCCAGCGAGATGGTGTGTTTCCTGTGGCTGCATAATCAATGAGGCGCGAAGGGGACACCCTGCTCTCTACAGCACTTAGTGCAAACCTGGGGTGATTCCATCCCTTTTCTGAAAATGGCGACCAGCAAATCGCAAATCAGGGGTGGATGGCACACATCAGCTGCACCATTAATGTCCAAGACCTACCGGATGTAATTTTCAGAGGGACTTACAAATAACAGAGCAGTCTGCTTTCTGAAACTGGTGGTGAAAGCTATCTAAGTATACAGATTAGGGTCCAACACCAGTTGTGGAACATCGATTGCAATATTGAAGTATAAAAAGGCTGGAGTTGGAGTGTGCACCATGTGTTCTGTACACTTGTACTAGGTCTTGAACAGCCTAACCAGCGATCCTTATAGAGACCACTGGTGCCCACTCCAGGAATGTCCCTCCCAGGAAACATTCAATTTTTATTTGATCCCTGGAGGGGCAGTAGGATTCTGGCTCATTTTCACGGTCCCCAGGATCAGGTCTTTCCCCACAACCCCACATCGACTGACCTATTTTGCTAGCTGAGTGTGAAAGCCAGCATATTTCACACCCTCCCAATGAACTACAGGTCTGCCACCCACCCCCCCACCCCCCCTACCATCACCACTTGGCCTCTGCAGCTCTCCAGCTTTGGTCTCTGCAGTAATCTGATGTGTCATATACCTTTAAGAAGAATGTTATAATGGAAGAACGCATGATCTTAGTATCCAATAGCAGAGTAGCATGGGCTACCTCAGTAGTCAGTAGTGAGTCGTCCAGAGTTAGAGTCTGTAATGTAGAGACAGGGTTTGAGTTGCAAGCACACAAGTGTATCTGCTGAGTTCCTTTGTAAATAAATAGAAAGTGTTCGACATAAGAACTGTCTCCTGATCTGCTCTGTCTATGGTACCAACTTGGTCATCCTGAAACAAGTGTGCAACCTGGATCCATCAGTCTGACTAAACTAGTGACCAGGATCCAACAGTCTCCTCACTGGAAGCTTGCACTTGCCTTCGAGGGGGTGCAAAAAATGTTGGCTAGATTGATTCCTGGGGCGAGAGGTCTGCCCTATGAAGAGAGATGGAGTAAAATGGACGTATATTCTTTGATGTCCGGACAAATGAGAGGTTACCTCATTGAAATTTATAAAATTCTTGGAGGGCTTGACAGAGTAGATGTTGACAGGCTGTTTCCCTTGGCTGGAAAGTCTGGAGCTAATGGAGCATAGACTCTGAATAAGAGATTGTTTATTTAGAACAGATTCGTCACTCAGAGGGTTGTGAATCTTTGAAATTCTGTAAACAATAGAGCTGCTGATACTCAGTCATTGCGTTTATTCAAGACTGAGATTGATAAACCTTTGGGCACTAAGGCAATTAGGGACATGTGGTTAGGGTGGGAAGGTGGGATTGAGCTAAAAAAAAAACCAGCCATGGTCTTACTGAATGGTGGAACAGGCTTGAGGGACCTTATAGTCTTTTCCTGTTCTTATGTTCTTAATGAGACCTCAGCCTCATATTGGCACAAATAGGCAAACTAAGCAGCTGCTATGTCCATCTTGCGCCCTCTTTTGGACGCCACTTGAAAGTTACCTTCACTGTTTGATTCCTTCATCTTGCTTCTCTCCAGGTGCATACAAACCCCCAAAATATACACACGTAGCCTGCTGCAAATTGAAAAAGGTTCTATGTATTGCATTGCCATATCTTCCCCCCCTCAGTTATTCAGATCAAAATGGCACAATCATTTTTTGCATTATAAAGGAACGGTGTTTTAATTGTCAAAATACAGAAATTTGGGACCCTGACATACACGTTATTACTGTAGTTGGTTATATTTCACAAAATGGAAGAAAATAACGTGTTTAGAATCAATTTCAAACATATTGTAATTACTGCTGTCATAGGATATGTCCTTAATCTAAAACCGTTTCCTGAATGTACCCATTGTTTCTCATGTGCCAAATACAGCCTTTGATCTCCTCCTTGTGTTTACACTACAGATGTGAATTTGCAGCTGCTTCACATTCGTAGTGGGCTTGTTAATGTAAACCAGCCTTGTTTGAAGTTGCAAAAACTCCCACCTCTGGGTACAGATTTGAAGTTAGCTGTGAAATAGTAGATTCACATCAAACTGGGTACAAATTCCTAATGCGAATCTCCTGTTGTTTTCAGGAGTGGAGGGGACATATATCCATCTGGGCTCATTCCAACACCAACTCAATACAGCCTTGCAGTGTAAACTTGGATTTTGCTCAGTCACTGAATGGAATCTAAAATCCCATCTATGTGGGCATATTTCTACCACACTGGGTAATATACTCTGCAATTTTTCTGTCACCTCTCTGCAAAACCTGTGACCATGACTCTGACGGTATCTGGATTCAGCCTTGTTACCCTAACCTTTAGAGGAGCATGGAAGTGTCCCCAGTGGAGTGCAAATGGTTCTTCAAAGTCAGATTACTGTATCCAGTCCTTTGAAATTCAAGGGTGAACACTTCCAATACATTGGGAACACAAGGGAGCAACAGTAACCAAGGGGAACAGAGACAGATGGAAGATGCCCTGTGCTCATTTTTACACTGATTTCTGACCTTGATTTTCTGACTGCTCTCAATCAGAGAAAGGGCTTGCATTGTCCATGGTACAATTCACCATGCAAGATCAGCTCTGTGTACCATTAAATGTTGAAGTGAACCATAATGCTGCAAGCACATTGCCACAGTAAATATTTTCAAGGTTGTACTCCACAGCCTTTTGCAGAGGCAGTTTTGGTCATTTTCCCATTCCTTTGATGTTATGTTTTACTTTGCAGTTGCTTTGCTTGCGAACTGGTTGCACGCTTATCTGTCAGCAGATAAGTCGATTACAGTATACTGCAGATGCAGAGACCAGTAGGAAATTAAGCACATACTATTTATTTACACAAACAACAGAGCACTAACATGATGTGTGCTTCTCCAACCAGACCCTAGTCTAGACTAACATTAACATGGTAGCCTGCGCTACACAGCCATTGGGTCTTACAGTCACATGGCCAATCTGCTCACAGATCATATCACCTTAAAGGTGTATTACATCTCTGATTACCACATTTGAATTGCACTTTTGTTGGATTATACACCCTAAAATTCCAAGGGGATTCTACCAGACTCCAGTGGTAAAGCAATAGAACCCACTTGTGCTGCTGCCCTAGAAGGAGAACCCGAGCAAAAGTGCAGGATCATTGAGGGTGAAATCTGTCTTGGGCAAAGAGCAAAATGAGTGACAATAAATTTTATACTCAGCCTGATTTTCATCAAATTGAACATAAGAACACAAGGCCATATGGCTCCTCAAACCTACGTTGCCATATATTATCTTGACGGAACCTGAATAGCAAGTCCACTTATTACCTATCTCCTTATCTTTCACAGCCTTAGTGTCC
Organism: Cetorhinus maximus; assembly: GCF_964194155.1. Lineage (NCBI taxonomy): Eukaryota > Metazoa > Chordata > Chondrichthyes > Lamniformes > Cetorhinidae > Cetorhinus > Cetorhinus maximus. The sequence goes on from NC_135882.1 coordinate 99,938,002, forward strand.
GAAAATGTTTGACCTCAGCCTTGAATATACTAATCGACTGAATATCCACAGTCCTTTGGAATGGAAAACTCCAAGGTTTACAACATTCTGAGTGAAGAAATATCTGCGCATCTCAGTCCTAAGTGGCCAACACTTATCCTGAGACTGTTCCTCCTAGTTCTAGACTCTCCAATCAGGGGAAATAGCTTCAGGCAAACACTCTAACAAAAAGAAAATTAAGCAGCATTAAAATGGGCTGCCCATTCGCTATCACTCATTTTGCTGAATTTCAACCCAACGTTTATTTTTGGATTCAATCTTTAATTAGTTCGCTTTTTTGGTTTTGAATTTAAGTTTTCTCCTCCTCCCATTTAGCCTAGAATAGGCAACAGGACACAATGGATAGCATGGGCCTTCCTTTGAGAATGGTAGTTACCCCCAGGGACTGTGGAGAATGAAGAGGAGTTTCACAGCCAGGAGCAAAGGCAGGAACTTTACCTGCATTCCTGCTTCAGAGGGGATGAGAGAGCCGTGGTCCATTCTGTCCACGATCAGCTCTTCCAGGCATGTCACAGAATCACAGAATCACACAGTGCAGAAGAGGCCCTTCAGCCCATCGAGTCTGCACCGACACGTGAAAAACACCTGACCTACCTACCTAATCCCATTTACCAGCACTTGGCCCATAGCCTTGAATGTTATGACGTGCCAAGTGCTCATCTAGGTACTTTTTAAAGGATATAAGGCAACCTGCCTCCACCACCCTCCCAGGCAGCGCATTCCAGACCGTCACCACCCTCTGGTAAAAAAGTTTTTCCTCACATACCCCCTAAACCTCCTGCTACTCATCTTGAACTTATGTCCCCTTGTGACTGACCCTTCAACTAAGGGGAACAGCTGCTCCCTATCCACCCTATCCATGCCCCTCATAATCTTGTACAGCTCGATCAGGTCGCCCCTCAGTCTTCCCTGCTCCAACAAGAACAACCCAAGTCTATCCAACCCCTCTTCATAACTTAAATGTTTCATCCCAGGCAACATCCTGGTGAATCTCCTCTGCACCCCCTCCAGTGCAATCACATCCTTTCTATAATGTGGCGAGCAGAACTGCACACAGTACTCCAGCTGTGGTCTCACCAAGGTTCTATACAACTCCAACATGACCTCTCCGCTTTTGTAATCTATGCCTCGATTGATAAAGGCAAGTGTCTCATATGCCTTTTTCACCACCCCACTAATATGTCCCTCCGCCTTCAGAGATCTATGGACACACGCGCCAAGGTCCCTTTGTTCCTCACAACTTCCTAGTGTCATGCGGTTCATTGAATACTTCCTTGTCAAATTACTCCTTCCAAAGTGTATCACCTCACACTTTTCAAGGTTACATTCCATCTGCCACTTATCTGCCCATTTGACCATCCCATCTATATCTTCCTGTAGCCCAAGACACTCAACTTCACTGTTAACCACCCAGCCAATCTTTGTGTCATCCGCAAACTTACTAATCCTACCCACCACATAGTCATCTATGTCGTTTATATAAATGATGAATAATAGGGGACCCAGCACAGATCCCTATGGTACGCCACTGGACACTGGCTTCCAGTCACTAAAGCATCCTTCTGTCATCACCCTCTGTCTCCTACAACTAAGCCAATTTTGAATCCACCTTATCAAATTACCCTGTATCCCATGTGCATTTGCCTTCTTTATAAATCTCCCATGTGGAACCTTGTCAAAGGCTTTGCTGAAATCCATATAAAATACATCAACTGCACTACCCTCATCTACACACCTGGTCACTTCCTCAAAAAAATCAATCAAATTTGTTAGGCATGACCTCCCTCTGACAAAACCATACTGACTATCCCTGATCAAACCTTGCCTCTCCAAGCGGAGATAGATTCTCGCCTTCAAAATTTTCTCCAATAGTTTCCCTACCACTGACTTGAGACTCACTGGCCTGTAGTTCCCTGGCTTATCTCGACAACCCTTCTTAAATAGCGGAACCACAATAGCTGTTCTCCAGATGTCAAGGACTTGAGATCTGGCGTGGCCACTTCCATTTTGCAGAAACTCACTTCTGTTGCTGGCTGATCTCATGGTGACTGTTTCCTGAGCCCTGGTCACTGTGCTTCCAGAATGAGAGTGCAAGAGTAGTTAGTACTGTGGTAGATTTTAATAGCCCAACTCACAATTGGCAAACGTTTTCTCAGGAAGATGAAAGGTGTAATGCTGGGAAATGGATTTCCATGTACTACTTTTGGAGAAAAGAAAATGCATAGAAGAGAGGAAAGTATCCCATGTGAGTACATAGCTACTTTGGGGAACGTCTGCATGTATGATGTAGACATGGCTCTACAGGCATATTTAAGTGTTAATTGCAGGACCCACTTACCTTGGGAAACTTTGTCAGGGGTCAAATTACTTCCCATCCAAGAAGGTGATCTGCTTACCGCAGCTGTGTGTCAACTTGCTTAGCCACCTCTCTCCAGGACTCCTGATCGCAGTTCGCCAAGGAGGGTATGTTCTTTATACTCAAAAACATCACATCTGCTTGCCATCACCTTGCTCAACAAGACCTGCAGGGCATTCTCAAAAAAGAGAGCTGTGTTCTCCCCTCCAGTGAATTGGCAGATACCTGGTTCTTCTCAACATAATAAAGGCAAGAAAATGTAATTTCAACAATTTTCAGCCAAGACACAATGCAGGTGCTGCTTTATTGAACTGCTCCTATATTTTTATGCTTCTGCCCAGGAAGTCTTGCTTTCCCCATTCACTCAGCCACTTGATGTAAATCATTATGGGAGCGCATAACCGGCATGTCAATGAAAGATCAGCAGAAATCATGGCTAGTCCCCTTTGTGCACCATCAAAAAGAAGTGTGACAGATACAATTAACCCTGTGCCATCAGTACACCCATAGATGGATTTCAGCTCTTTAGTTGCTTTGGTTGGTCAATAGTGATCTCAGTTCCAGAGACCAATCTCTGACCCAGCTGCCAGGAGTTATGTGGGAGCAGCCTCACTTAGCCCTTAACTTTCACTCCCCCTGAGAGTCTCCTCTTTCTCCATATTTTAAAGGAAGTGGCTGCAGCAATAGTGGAGGCATTGGTCGAAAAATTCCAGAACTCACTGGATTCTGGAAGGGTCCCAGCGGATTGGAAAACCACTAATGTGATGCCTCTGTTCAAAAAGGGAGGGAGGCAAAAAGCAGGAAACCATAGGCCAGTCAGCCTAACATCTGTCTTTGGGAAAATGCTTGAGTCCATTATTAAGCAAGAAATAGCGGGGCATTTAGAAAAGCATAACGCAATCAAACAGAGTCAACATGGTTTTGTGAAAGGGAAATCGTGTTTGACAAATTTGTTAGAGTTATTTGAGGATATAACAAGCAGAGCTGATAAAGGGGAATCGGTAGATGTAGTGTATTTAGATTTCCAGAAGGCATTCGATAAGTTGCCACAAAAAAGGTTATTGCACAAGATAGGAGCTCACAGTATTAGCGGTAATGTATTAGCACAGATTGAGGATTGGTTAACATACAGAAGGCAGAGAGTTGGGATTAATGGGTCTTTTTCAGGTTGGAAAGACGTAACTAGTGGAGCTCCACAAGGGTCAGTCCTAGGGCCTCAATTATTTACTATCTATACTAATGACTTGGAGAAGGGGGCAGAGTGTAATTTATCCAAATTTGCTGATGATACAAAAATAGGTGGGAAAGCATGTTGTGATGAGGACATAAGGAATCTGCAAGGGGTTATAGATAGGTTGAGTGAGTGGGCAAAAACTTGGCAGATGGAATTTAATGTAGGAAAGTGTGAGGTTATGCACTTTGGTAAGAAGAATCAAAAGGCAGACTAATATTTAAATGGAGAGAGACTCCAAAAAAGTGCAGCACAGAGGGATCTGGGTGTTCTTGTGCATGAAACACAAAAAGTTAACATGCAGGTGCAGCAAGTAATTAAGAAGGCAAATGGAATTTTGGCCTGTATTGCTAGGGAGTTGGAGTTTAGAAATAGGGAAGTCTTGTTACAACTGTACAGGGTGTTGGTGAGGCCATACCTGGAGTACTGTATAGAGTTTTAGTCCCCCTATTTAAGAAAGGATATATTTGCAGTGGAGGCAGTTCAAAAGAGATTCACTAGGCTGATTCCTGGGATGAAGGGGTTGACTTATCAAAACAGGTTAGGCCTTTATTCATTAGAGTTTAGAAAAATGAGGGATGACCTTATTGAAATGTACAAGATTCTGAGGGGGCTTGACAGGGCAGATGTTTCTGGAGGCTTTTATCAGTGCTCCGAGTGTACACAGTGGCTCCTCAGTCCCTCCACCCGTGACCCCAGTACCTCCAGTATCTATGACAACAGAGGAGGGTTCAGCACTTGTGAAGAAGCCCCTCAGCATGCCGGAGCCCTCCAGGCCTCAGGTAGCCAGATAATGTCTGTCAAGGTTATCCCAGACCACAGGGAAGCCCAATCAGCAGTCTAGCTCCATCTCAGCTGCAAGTGCAGGGGTCACACCTCATAGAAGCACTCATAAGCAAGTTAAGAAGAGCACCTCGATGCACTTGAGGTTCACAGGTGATTAGACTTTGCATTTGTTAAGCCTTCCTACTGTAATTCCACTCATAAATGTCAAATTTACCTTTGTTAGTCATCCATGTATTTCTTGCTGTCTTGACAGATGTCATATACAGCCATGCTTCCTCAATGGGCTGCTAGTACTGGGTAGGCCGTGTTTGGTCAGTTCCTCAGCTTTGACAGCGCACGCTGAGAACCTCAGTGCTAGGCCATGGGGTGCGAGATGAATGAGGTAGCAGCAGGTCTACATTAAGGTAAGTTTAAATTGCACTGATGTTGAAAGGGAATCAGCGTCATAGGAAGTGGTTATGTACAAGATCATCTCGAACCTCCTTTGCATGTCTCTCAATTCCCCTGGCCTCTGGTGCAAATGTTTCCTCCTCTTTATCAGATGAAGAGTGGAAATCCATCATGTCCTCATGATGCAAGACCTTCTCCTTTGCCGTGCTTTTTTAAAAATTCATTCATGGGATTTGGGCTTCGCTGGCTGGGCCAGCATTTATTGCCGATCCCTACTTGCCCTTGAAAAGGTGGTGGTGAGCTGCCATCTTGAACCACTTCAGTCCATGTGGTGTAGGTACACCCATAGTGCTGTTAGGAATGGAGTTCCACGATTTTGACCCAGTGACAGTGAAGGAACAGTGATGTATTTCCAAGTCAGGGTGGTGAGTGACTTGTGGGGGGAACCTCCAGGTGGTGCTGTTCCCATCTGTCTGCTCCCCTTGTCCTTCTAGGTGGTAGTGTTCGTGGGTTTGGAAGATGCTGTCTAAGGAGCTTTGGTGTATTCCTGCAGTGTATCTTGTAGATGGTACACACTGCTGCTACTGTTCGTCGGTGGTGGAGGGAGTGAATGTTTGTGGATGTGGTGTCAATCAAGCGAACTGCTTTGTCCTGGATGGTGTCCAGCTTCTTCAATGTTGTGAGAGCTGCACTCATCCAGGCAATTGGGGAGTATTCCTGACTTGTACCTTGTAGATAGTGGGTAGGCTTTGGGGAGTCAGGAAATGAGTTACTCGTCGCAGGATTCCTAGCCTCTGATCTGCTCTTGTAGCCACGGTATTTATATGGCTGGTCCAGTTCATTTTCTGGTCAATGGCAACACCCCAAGATGTTGATAGGGGGGAATTCAGTGATGGTAATGCCATTGAACATCAAGGGTCAATGGTTTGATTCTATCTTGTTGGAGATGGTCATTGCCTGACACTTGTGTGGCATGAATGTTACTTGCCCCTTGTCCAGGTTCTTGCTGCATTTGGACATGGACTGCTTCTGTATCTGAGGAGTCGTGAATGGTGCTGAACATTGTGCAATCATGAGTGAACATCACCACTTCTGACCTTATGATGGAAGGAAGGCCATTGATGAAGCAGCTGTAGATGGTTGGGCCTAGGACACTACCCTGAGGAACTCCTGCAGAGATGTCCTGGAACTGAGATGATTGGCCTCCAACAACCACAACCATCTTCCTTTATGCAAGGTATGACTCCAACCAGCGGAGAGATTTCCCCCTGATTCCCATTGACTCCAGTTTTGCTAGGGCTCCTTGATGCCACACTCGGTCAAATGCTGCCATGATGTCAAAGGCGGTCACTCTCACCTCACCTTGGGAGTTCAGCTCTTTTGTCCATATTTGAACCAAGGCTGTAATGAGGTCAGGAGCTAAGTGCCCCCGGCGGAACCCAAACTGGGCATCAGTGAGCAGGTTATTGCTAAGCAAGTGCCGCTTGATAGCACTGTTAATGACCCCTTCCATTACTTTACTGATGATCGAGATTAGACTGATGGGGCAGTAATTGGATTTGTCCTGCTTTTTGTGTACAGGACATACCTGGACAATTTTCCACATAGCCGGGTAGATGCCAGTGTTGTAGCTGTACTGGAACAGCTTGGATAGGGGCGTGGCAAGTTCCAGAGTACAAGTCTTGAGCACTATTACCGGAATATTGTTAGGGCCCATAGCCTTTGCAGTATCCAGTGCCTTCAGCCGTTTCTTGATATCATGTGGAATGAATCGAATTGGCTGAAGACTGGCATCTGTGAAGCTGGGGACCTCTGGAGGAGGCAGAGATGGATCATCCACTTGGTACTTCTGGCTGAAGATTGTTGCAAATGCTTCAGCCTTATCTTTTGCACTGCTGTGCTGTGCTCCCCTATCTTTGAGGATGGGGATATTTGTGGAGCCACCTCCTCCAGTGAGTTGTTTAATTGTCCACCACCATTCATGACTGGATGTGGCAGGACTGCAGAGCTTAGATCCGATCCGTTGTTTGTGGGGACACTCAAAGCTGTCCATCACTTGCTGCTTCTGCTGCTTGGCACGCAAGTAGTACTGTGTTATAGCTTCATGAGGTTGACACCTCATTTTTAGGTATGCCTGATGCTACTCCTGGCATGCTCTCCTGCACTCTTCGTTGAACCAGGATTGATTCCCTGGCTTGATGCTAATGAAAGAGTGGGGGATATGTAGGGCCATGAGGTTACAGATTGTGTTCGAGTACAATTCTGCTGCTGCTGATGGCCCACAGCGTCCCATGGGTGCTCAGTCTTGAGTTGCCAGATCTGTTTGAAATCTATCCCAATTAGCACAGTGGTAATGCCACACAACATGATGGACGGTATCCTCAATATGAAGGCGGGACTTCGTCTCCACAGTGACTGTGTGGCGGTTACTCCTACCAATACTGTCATGGACAGATGCATCTGCGGCGGGCAGGTTGGCAAGGGTGAGGTCAAGTATGTTTTTCTCTCTTGTTGGTTCCCTCACCACCTGCCATGTCATTTAGGACTTGGCCAGCTTGGTCAGTAGTGGTGCTACGAGCCACTCTTGGTGATGGACATTGAAGTCCCCCACCCAGAGTACATTCTGTTCCCTTGCCACCCTCAGTGCTCCCTCCAAGTGATGTTCAACATGGAGGAACACTGATTCATCAGCTGAGGGTGGGCGATACATGGTAATCAGCAGGAGGTTTCCTTGCCCATGTTTGACCTGATGCCATGAGATCATGGGGTCCGGGGTCGATGTTGAGGACTCCCAGGGTGACTCCTAGGGCAACTCCCTCCCGACTGTATACCACTGTGCCGCCACCTCTGCTGGGTCTGTCCTGCTGGTGGGACAGGACATACCCAGGGTTGGTGATGGCAGAGGCTGGGACATTATCTGTAAGGTATGATTCCATGAGGATGAGTATAACATTATGTTGCTTGACTAGTCTGTGAGACAGCTCTCCCAATTTTGGCACTAGCCCCCACATATTAGTAAGGAGGACTTTGCACGGTCGACAGGGCTGCGATTGCCGTTGTCATTTCCGGTGCCTAGGTCGATGCTGGTTGGTCCGTCCAGTTTCATTCCTTCTTTGTGACTTTGTAGCGGTTTGTTACAACTGATTGGCTTTCTAGGCCATTTCAGAGGCATTTAAGAGTCAGTCACATTGCTCTGAGTCTGGAGTCACATGTAGGCCAGACCAGGTAAGGACAGCAGATTTCCTTCCCTAAAGGACATTAGTGAACCAGATGGGTTTTTACAACAACCGACAATAGTTTCATGGTCATCGTTAGACGTTTAATTCCAGATTTTTTTAAAAATTCAAATTCCACAATCTGCCATGGCGGGATTCGAACCTGGGTGCCCAAAGCGTTATCCTGGGTCTCTAGATTACTAGTCCAGCAACAGTTGTATAGAACACAACAGACCATCACAATCTGTGAGATCCTTGCTGGAGTACACTGAAGGGCTTCACCAGAGCAATCAGGGGACCTGAGTCTCATCTTCAGCGGCCCAATGGCCTGTTGATGGTCCCCGGGTGGACCCTTGGCTGATATTATATGTCTTCTGTGCATCGGTGCTTGGGTTCCTCATAAGCTTGAGCAACAATGTCTTCAATGGTTAGCCCTTGTTCCCGAGACTCCATTCCTGAAGGCGCCTGGAGTGGGCTGGGAAAGCTATGACACCTGGGACTGCCTTTTTATGTACGTGTCATGGCTTCCCGGGTACCTTGCACATACCTGAAGATGGTTGGAATGGTCCAACTCAAGACCAGTTGGACATTGATGGAATGGAAGCCTTTCCTGTTGTTGAAGGCTGCTGTCTGGTCTGTGGGAGTCTTGACACCCACATAAGTGCAATGGCTGGCACCCTGCATTGGCCCTGAACCCTTACCATGACCTTTAGCCCAGAAGTAGTACGTAAGGAAAATGTGTAACTTCTTTAAAATGTCTATGGAATCTGTAATTGTTCTTAAGAATGTCCATAAAGGACTTTTAAGAGTTTGTCATCAATTGTAAAGGAATCAATTGCAATTTTCTAGGATAATAAGACATACTAGTCCATGTCACCTGGTGACCTTTGACCTAGAAGGAGTACCAACAAGAAGGAAGTTGAGAAAGAAGCCATGTGGCTGGCAGACACAAAGGAGAACTACAAGCAGTAGAGCTGAATGGCAAAGACATAAATGCAGACACAAAGAGAAAACAGACAGAGGTAAAAAGAGGAATACAGAGAATTCTTGTGAGGAGAAGAAGCCTGTCAGGATGAAGTCAGATTTTCTGTTCGGCACAAAAGGAAACAGGAACTCTTGGAGGCACTAGCTAGCTAAAAAGATCTAAAATGCGGAAAGCTGTGTGAATAACTTGGAGAATCTAATGAGCTGGGTGTTTTCCCAGAAATGACCAAACTATGAACCAGGGTATTATTTGTTGATCAGTTGAAAAGGAACTCTGAAAAGCTACACCATCAGGATTGTGGCCCAAGGGAGAGAGGGTTCATAGAAGCATGCCTTGCAGATGATAATCATACACATGAGACTCGGAGGGATGAAAGCTGTCATTGGATTGGACTCTTGACCTACTCTATGTGAATAAAGAACAGCATATTGTGGAACTGTGCAGCTCTGTAGTGCCCCATGTCTGAGGGGAGTGATGCAGATGTGTGTGATTATACAAGACATCTTTGTTGTATTGATTATTTAGAGTGAAATTTACCCTTTTATTTGAAGTATCATTTGCCTGTTAATTCATGTTTAATTTATGTCGATTCGGATTTGTGTGAAAGTAAAAGTTGCAGAAAGTGAAATTTTGTTGGCGAGGGTCATTTGGTAAATTTGGTTATTTTGGTTTATGGTTCCCCCACGGGAATTGGAACAACCACCCCACCTGACTGTCTGGGTCAGTTTGGTAGCGCACATAGTAACTGGCCATCTTGAACAGTGAAGCAGCTCCCACCCAGACAGGACCACCACCTGATGCAGCTCCCACCCAGACAGGACCACCACCTGATGCAGCTCTCACCCTGACAGGGCCACCACTCAGTGCAGCTCCCATCCAGTCAGGATCAACACCCAAAGCAGCTCCCACCCTGACAGGGCCACCACCCAATGCAGCTCCCACCTTGACAGGACCACCACTCAATGCAGCTCCCACCCAGACAGGACCACCACCCAAAGCAGCTCCCACCCTGACAGGACCACCACTCAATGCAGCTCCCACCCTTATAGTACCACCACCCAAAGCAGCTCCCATCCTTATGAGCGTCCCGTCACCAGCTGGCATTTTTATATCTCAGAACTATGCAGAAATGACACTAGTTTCTATGTGTGTGACAGGTTTTATTTACAATGCTTTAAAATGTCTGTCCATGCTTCCAGCTCCGGTTTCCACCTTTTCCTACAGCTTTGCTTATTTTGCCCTGAATCCACACTCAGGCTTAACCAGTCAAACACAGTGAGCATCAATAGTAATCAAACACAGAACAATTGAACACTGCACACCTCACTCTCCCTTGGAAAGTCAAGTCAAAATGCCTGGTTGGCACAGACAGCAGTGACTTTGTTGCCACCACTTTTAACTGGTCGAAGATCTGAAGTCCCACGGGCAGGATTTTTAGCTCGGTGGGTAGGCACGTGCCCGACCTGACCAAGCGTGAAATGATGTGCGATGACGTTGGTTAAGCATGCCAACATCAACACGCAGTCGCGAGATATTTTGGTCGGATTCGGCCAGCAGTGTGCCCACCAACAATTAAAAAGCCTATTAAGGCTAATAAGTTATCAATTGTGCTGAATTTTTCACTGCCTGTTCAACCTAACGGTGGGGGGCAGACAAAAAGGCTGAGCGGCCTTTGCATCCCATGGGCAGGATGAGGTTTCCAAAATCAAATACAAATAAAATAAAAACTTTAATTTTTAATTAAAAGCATGTCCCTGAGGGGACATGTTTCATTATTTTTTTTCTGCTCTTTATTATTTTTTAAAATATCTCTTCATCTCCCTGAGGCACAGAGCTGCCTCAGGGAGATTATTCAGCGCTCCCTCACATGCATGCGCAAAGTTTGCACTAGACCTGTTCACCCTCCTCCCCCCGACCACACAGGCAGCTCTCAGCGCTGCCGCTCGTGTATCACGCGTGTAAAATCGCAGAGCGATGCCGAACACAGGCGGCAGTCGGCTTCCCGACTGCCCCCGCCGATCCCGCAGGCCAAGAGCAAAATTCTGCCCCATGATTCCTCTGCACCGTTCATTAAATCCAAAGCGCCCCATTAAATTCCATTCAATTGCATGTAAATTCAAGTTAATTACCCTCTAAACGAGTTAAATTACTGTCCCCTGCATCACTGTGGTCTTTTCAGCAGCTCACAAAATTCAGAACTAACATCAAATGTCAAGGTTTCGTGCAAGCACATCCCGTCCTGAGATTTTTAATATTGCACTTCATTTTATTTTGATTTTGATTAATTTATTGATAATTCTCACTAGCATTTTCTTTACTTTTCAGGCTTTCTCTGTAAGTGAAACTATTTTAATATCTATTTTCAATGTCCTCTGGGATCACTCAGCAGCTGCTTCTAAGCTTATGCCTCCTCTACCTCTAGCCCCAGCTTTGGGTCTTTGGAAATGGGCTGGATATAAAAGTCATTCTGTCTGTTTTATTGTACTGTAACCCAGGAGCCCAGCTTCTGTTTAATTCCTTCATTCTTACAGGTGCACAACATGGATTAGGCCTTCCACCAGTAGAATATGCAGTTACTTTGTCAGTCTGCACTCCTCATTCCACTCAATGTTAGGATCTGGGAGTTACTTCCCGTATGGGGTAGTTGCTGATTGCAGGCTCAAATTCATTATCCAGCTCTCCAGCTAGGTGCCAGGACAGCTGTACTTTACCAACAATTTCCCAAGATTGATAAAACTGTCTCTGTGGTTCATTAAAAAAAACTGATAAGATAGCATAGCCATCAATTTCCTCCCCTATTCTTTCAGTGTAAAATTAATGGGGTGTTCATGCCAGTGAGATATATAGCATAAATAATCAAGGATAACTGGACTGACATACAACAAAGCATAATCATTTCTGTGATTGCACTTCAAGGCTAGCTGTCATTCAAGTATAGTGTAAAAATTGCTCTCGAGTTCAAAATGAACCCTGCCAAAACCATTCAGATGAACTGTAAATTGGAATGACATCCAGAAATATTCAGCACAAGACTATTGATTTTAAATAGGTTAAGTTGTTCCTTATGTAGCCGAAAATGAGGGGGTGGTTGAGGAAACTGAAAACCACAAACGGAGAAATTTTGTAGTACATTTTTGCTAAGTAAGTATATTGTGATGCTCTGGCTCCAGTAGTGGTTAGTTTGGTATTGTGTGCCATTGCCATAGTGTCTGGGAAGAGGTTTGGTTTCATATGCCTCAGCATGTGCAATACAGAAATACCAAGCCACAACCTGATAAAAAATCTCAGCATCTATACTGAGGTTAAAACCAAGTATTCTGCTAATGTGTTTAACTTTTTGAAGCTTTTATAAAAGTCATTTTCTCTTTGCAATTATTCCTACTGTTTAAACATGTGCTTGTAAAACATTTTTCAAGGTCTTTCTTTATAGTGCTGCCCATGTAGGAAGTGTTTTTTTGTGGTATGGATTATCTAAAGCTGACTATTAATAAAGGAACTACAACAAAGCAAGCTATAAATGCACCAGGTCAGAAATCTGAATAAAGAGTATCTGCAGTAGAAACAACCTGGATCCTGCGATCTCAATAGATGCGAATGCTGAGAAGTCCACTGCTATTGAGGGACACAACAGCACAGCAACTTCCATGGAACCCAGTTACACTCAAACCTGGAAGTTGCAGTGCACCTGAATGGGCTCCGGAGGAACCCATGGTGACAGTTTCGCCAGGAACTTGGGCTTATTGCCCAGTAGTTGCACTTCTTTTTATAAAACAAAAACAGAAATACCTGGAAAAACTCAGCAGGTCTGGCAGCATCGGCGGAGAAGAGCAAAGTTGACGTTTCGAGTCCTCATGACCCTTCAACAGAACTGTTGCAAGGGTCATGAGGACTCGAAACGTCAACTTTGCTCTTCTCCGCCGATGCTGCCAGATCTGCTGAGTTTTTCCAGATATTTCTGTTTTTGTTTTGGATTTCCAGCATCCGCAGTTTTTTGTTTTTAGCACTTCTTTTTATGTTGGTCTTTTTAGGGCTACTCTGAGCAAGAACAGATCCTGCTCAGGTACACGTCTTTAAATCAACAGGAGTGTTAAAACACAACCACTCAGAGAAATCATTCAGCCAGTTTCTGTATCAAAGGAATTCTAACAATACTGATGAAGAAGCTGCAATGAGTAGAAATAAAATCATCAGAATTAGGAGCAGAAGTAGGACATTCGGCCCCCTGAGTCTGCTCTGCCATTCAATAAGATCATGTCTGATCTGTTTGTGGCCTTAACTCCATTTTCCTACCAGATACCGCTTTACTCTTTGTAGATCAAAAATCTGTGTAACTCAGCCTTGAATATATTCAATGACCCAGCCTCCACTGCTCTCTGGGGTAGAGAATTCCAAAGACCAATGACCCTCTGAAAGAAGAAATTCCTCCTCATCTACATCTTAAATGGGAAAACCCCTTATTTTGAAACTATGCCCTCTAGTATTAGATTGCCCCAAGAGCGGAAACATCCTCCCAGCATCTACCCTGTCAGTCCCCTCAGAATCTTATATGTCTCAATAAGATCACCTCTCATTCTTTTAAACTCAAATAAGCATAGGCCCAACCTGCTCAACCTTTCCTCATAAGAAAACCCCTTCATCCCAGGAATCAGCCTAGTGAACATTTTTTGAACTGCTTCTAATAAAAGTATATTCCTCCTTAAGTCAGGACACCAAAACTGCACACAGTACTTTAGGGGCAGTCTCACTAATGCCCTATACAGTTGAAGCAAGACCTCCCTACTTTTATACACCACCCTCCTAGCAATAAAGGCCAACATTCCTTTTGCCTTCCTAACTACTTGCTATATCCTCAAGCTGACCTTTTGTGATTCATAAACAAGGACATCCAGATCTCTCCGTACTGCAGCCTTCTGCAGTCCCTCTCTGTTTAAATAATATTCTGCATTTATAGAGTCACAGAGGTCTACAGCATAGAAAAAGGCCCTTCGGCCCATCAAGTCTGCGCCGGTCAGACAAGTACGTAAATATTCTAATCCCATTTTCCAGCACTAGGCCATAGCCTTGTATGCCATGGCATCGCAAGTGCACATCCAAATACTTCTTAAATGTTATGAGGGTTTTTGCCTCTACCGCCCTTTCAGGCAGTGAGTTCCACATTCCCACCACCCTCTGAGTGAAAAAACTCCTCCTCACATCCCCTCTAAACCTCCTTAAATCTATGTCCCCTGGTTATTGATCCCTCCACCAAGGGGTAAAGTTCCTTCCTGTCCGCCCTATCTATACCCCTCATAATTTTATGCACCTCAGTCATGTCCCCCCTCAATCTCCTCTGCTCCAAGGAAAATAACCCCAGTCTATCCAATCCCTCCTCATAACTAAAACTCTCCAGCCCAGGCAACATCCTGGTAAATCTCCTCTGCACTCTCTCTAGTGCAATCACATCCTTCCTATAGTGCGGATTCCAGAACAGCACGCAATACTCTAGCTGTGGCCTAACCAGCGTTTTATACAGTACCAGCATAACCTCCCTGCTCTTATATTCTATGCCTCGGCTAATAAAGGCAAGTATCCCATATGCCTTCTTAGCCACCTTATCTACCTGCCCTGCTACCTTAAGGGACCGGTGGACATGCACACCAAGGTCCCTCTGATCCTAGGTACTTCCCAGGGTCCTACCATTCATCGTGTATTCCCGTGCCTTGTTTGTCCTGCCCAAGTGCATCACCTCACACTTATCCGGATTAAATTCCATTTGCCACTGATCAGCCCATCTGGCCAGCCCGTCTATATCCTCCTGTAATCTAAGGCTATCCTTCCCACTATTTACCATCCCACCAATTTTCGTATCATCCACGAACTTACTGATCAACCCTCCTACGTTCAAATCTAAATCGTTTATATATACCACAAACAGCAAGGGACCCAACACCGATCCCTGTGGAACCCCACTGGACAATTTCTATTCTTCCCACCAAAATGGACAACCTGACATTTCCCCACATTATACTCCATCTACCAAATTTTCACAAACTTGCTTAACCTATACCCCTTTACAGATTCTTTCGGGAGAATTTAATGAGGGCGGCAGAGGGCCCAAAATCTGCCACCAAAATTGGCAGCACCACCGCCGACCAGATCCCTGGGAGCACCGAGGGAATTAGGTCCCTAATTGGTATTGCAAACCCTGCTACCGGCACTCCCAACTCCACATGAGACATTTAATTGTTGCACTTACCCTAGGAGGGTGGAAATCAAGTCTCCAAGAGCTGACAGACAATCAGAAGTGTGCGTGGTGGCTGCTTCACTGGGGGATCCCTGGAGAATGGTAAGTGAGGGTGGAATGGGGTTAGGCAAAAGGGGGTCGGAGGCAAGGAGTGTAGGGGGTGTGGGAGGAAAAGACTGGGGGAGGTGACTCTCAGCGGGCCCCCCCCCTACCTTCCTGATGTTGGATCCCTCAGTCAGACACTGCATACCTTTGAATGAGGAACTGCCCACCCACACTAGGCTACAGACAAACCAAACAGGATTTATCAGTCTTCACACATGGCAAGCCCCCGCACCCGCTGCTGGCTGAATACCAGTGGCAGAGGGTTGAGGCCTTTCAGTGGTCCTGCCTGACCAAACAGTCCCTCACACCCTGCTTCATAATTCAACTCCAGGGGGGACAGCAAATTCTGCCCTTAGAGCCCTCTTAATTTCTCATGGCCATAATGCACTCGGTCCTTCCATCCAAGTCATTAATATAGACCATAAATAGTTGAGACCACAACTCAGATCACTGTGGCACAGTTACAGTTTGCTCACCTAAAATTAACCCATTTATCTTGATTGTCTGTTTCCTGTTACTTAGCCAATCCTCTAGCTTTGGTAATATATCACCCCCAATACCCTGAGCTCTTATCTTGTGTAGTAAACATTTAGGCAGGACCTTAAGAATGGCAGGATTTCCTGTCCTACCTCCTGAAAAGGAGTGCTAATTGGCTGGAAACCAGACTTTCACCCTCAGCAGTTCCCAGATTCAAAGTCCCAGAGCCCAGAACCAGGTAAGCGCAGGCGGTCTCTTGGTGTGGTGGAGAGGTGAGACTCAAGGAGGGGTTGGGGTGACAGTGTGGGGGATCTTGAAGGAGAGGGAGGTGGGGAAGGAGCACTTACAGGGGGCAGACTTGGGGGGCTGGCTTCCGATGTGGAAAGGGGGCAATTGAGGGAGAGGTTGACCTGCCAGGCTTCCCCCCCCAGCCCCTAAACTCCTGCTGCTAGCCTCAGAATTGAGGCTGGGTGGGAAACAGCCATTAAGTGGTCATTAATTACCTTACCTAAGGGCCTCAACTGGGACAAGGGTGGGCCTGCCAGCCTAGGCCTTGCCTGTCCCACTGTAAAATTGCAGAGAGGTCAGGGCGGGCAGGAAGGCAGTAGCAAGGCTATTGGGGGAATTTAATGCACCCCCGCCTGCACCCCCACCAATAAAATGTTGTCCTTTATTTGGCACTTATCGAACGCCTTTTAGAAACCCAAACACACTACATCTACTGGTTCCCCTTTATCCAACCCGCTTGTTACACCCTCAAAGGACTCTAATAAATTTGTTAAATACGATTTCCCTTTCACAAAACCATGTTCATTCTTCCTGGTTGTATTATGATTTTCTAAAATCGCACTACTACTTCCTTAATAATGGATTTCAGCATTTTCCCGATGACAAATGTTAGGCTAACTGGCCCTCATCTCGTGAATGGAGGTGTTACATTTTCCAATCTGCTAAAAACGTTCCAGAATCTAAGGGCAGAATTTTCAGGTTGGCCGGTGAGCACACGCCCACTCTGATTGGACGCAAAATCGCTCAAGATGATGTCGGGCGAAAGCCCCAACGTCATCCCGCGCTCGAGTGATATTTCGGTCGGCGGGCACGTGTGAAAGTCGGAAGCGCACCAGCTGACAATTAAGAGGCCAATTAAGATAATTAAAATTGCAATAGCCTTTAGTTTTACATTGCCTGTCCAACCTTATGGCTGGCGGACGGGCGAATCCACCAGGCGGACTTTGCATTTTTCTTCAAACCACATCCATGGGCAGGGGATGAGGTTTCCGTAATGAAATAAAATATAAATAAATTTCTATGCACAGCATTTTCAGTAGCTAAATTTTCAGGTGATTTATTATGATGCATGGACACTTTCTTTCAGCTTCTGAAGCCTTTATTTTTGATTTTACAGGTCTTCAGCTCCCTGAGGCAGTTCTCTGCCTTCAGGAAGCTTTCATTCAGTACTCACTCACGCCCGCGCTGATGTCAGCGCCTGCCCTCCTCCTGCCCCCACCCCGGCAGCGTTGAGCATCTCAGCACGCGTTTCATGCTGACTGGCCGTTAATTGGCCAGCCAGTGTGAAATCGCGGTCGGGGCCCAATCGCGGCTGGCGGTCCGTTCCCCGGCCAATCCCATCGATCGCAGCTACTCACCGACCTAAAAATTCTGTCCTAGGAAATTTTGGAAGATTGCAGCCAATACATACACTATCTCTGCTGCCACTTCCTTTGATGTACCTGAAGAAGAGTTGAGGGAGGAGGCCGGAGTAGGACTGGAGCAAGAAACATTCCCTATATCCCACAAAAAGAGACATAGCTAGGACCTATGCAGGTATCCATAGCAACATCTTCTGTTTGAAGGAAGTGAGACGAGTTAAAAGAGAATTTGTTCAATGAGCGTTCAGCCAGGTAGAGCATGGTGGTCGTGGTTGAAAACTGGTTGGACTTCCATTCAAGGAAGAAGTGGAGAGCCCCCAGGCTGCCCTGGTGGGGAATGGGGATGGAGGAATATTGGACACCCATGGTGAAGAGGAGTCAGTTAGGGCCAGGAAACTGGAGGATGCAGGTGGGATAGACTGGACAAGGGGAGAAAAAATAGAGTCAAAATATACAGTGTGGCAGGAGCAGGCTGAAATGAGAGCATTAGCAGGGCAGGCCTGGTGTGGATCTTGGGAAGGAGGTAGAGGCTGGCTTTTCGCGGTTGGTGGATTATGAGGTGGGAAGCTACGGAGGGAAGATCTCCGGAGGAGATGAGGTAAGTGACACTTCTGGAAGTAACGGCTTGATGTCCAGTTGTGGGGTCTGGAGGACACATGAGGAAGTGTCGGAGAGTTGGTGTTTAGCCTCTACTGGCTGGAGGTCAGTACACCAGAAAATAACAGCACCACCCTTGTCAGCAGGTTTGATAACAATGTTAGTGTTGGACCTGAGAGAACCAAGAGTGTAGCAAGTTCAGAGGGACTTAAAAACAACCTGCTTCTCTTAAATGTGAGGTACATTCTGGCTGGAACAGGTGCCATGAGTCATTCCAGAAGTCAGTTTGACCTGGGAAAGACAGGAATGAAACAACATGGCAAGGAGCGAGCTCCAGAGTTCTCCAATGCAGCACTGGAGGCCTTGGTGCAGCATGAGGACAGGAAGAGAGAGGTCCTCAATATACAAGTGTCCATGAAGCTCTCCAGCCAAACTCTGAGAAAACATTGGGAGCAGATAGCTGTGCAAGTCAATGTCAATAGTGTAACCCCAGGGAGCTCGATGCAATGCTTAAAGAAGTTCAATCACTTCGCACAAATGGTCACGGTCAGTGAATTCATCTTCAAATGCCAATTTCCACCAGCTGCATCATTAGCCTCACACAATGTTCAAATAACCACATCCCC
This sequence comes from Cetorhinus maximus, assembly GCF_964194155.1. Classification (NCBI taxonomy): domain Eukaryota; kingdom Metazoa; phylum Chordata; class Chondrichthyes; order Lamniformes; family Cetorhinidae; genus Cetorhinus; species Cetorhinus maximus. Next base: position 99,956,681 of record NC_135882.1, read on the forward strand.
ATCATTCACCTACTAATAATCTCCATCAATCATGACTCTTACCTGACATTCATAGCTTCACCTCACTTTCACGTACTTAACACTGCTGCCAGCCTCAGACCCACATCACACAGCTTGCACGCACTTCCAGTTTTTCACTCATGAAGCCACATCACCCAAACACAGTATGCCACTCTAACTTACATAATTTCCGCTCCCTTGCATACCTAAATGACAGGCAAAGGCATAGCTGTTCATCCCTACTCCCATGGTGAAGGCAGTGCTTGCCATTACTGGAGCAGCCATGACCAGTGATGGGGGTGAAACTATTAGTGATGGATGATGTTATGTTAACACCTAACTCTCCTTCTCACATTCCAACTCCCCACTTATCGCAGCACCTCTTCAGATTTACAAAGTGCAAACGATTTAAGGTGCTTTTCCTCACCTCTCACCCTAACTCTATCCTTGTGCCTTTCTCCTTTCAGGTACCCAAGAACTGCAACTTGGCCAGGCAGGAGCAGGAAGTGGTAGAGGAATAACAGACTGATGGTGAAAAAACAGCATCACTCGCTCTGATACTGGCAGCCAACAGCTCAGATACTGACACTGGATACCTTAGGAGTTAGTTTAAAGGTGGGGTCCGCACATGGTGAGACACCAGGTACAAGTGCCTGCTGCCAGGGCACAGGGAAAGGTAGTGCAGGTGCCAGCTCCCCGGAGGGTGAAATCACTCACATGTTCTGCTATAGAGGACTTCAATGGTGTGATGCACGGAAACAGGCTGATGGGTATTCACACAGAAATGCTTGGTGTCCTGGCAAGTCTGTCATAAAGTCTGTGGTCACTGTAAAGAACATGGAAGAGCCTGGCATCAATCTTGCACAGGGCTTTGCACAGAGCTTGGAGACATTGTGCAAGTGTTGACCAATGCCCTGAGAACATACACAGACCCAACCATCATGCAGCATCTGATGATCAATGCCTCAGCTTCCATGGTCGCACAGGTAGAAAGCCACTAATTGTCTGACTACTAGAGTAGAAGCTCACACTGAAGCTAGGTCAGCTCAGGTCTCTGCTGTCAGGACTGTACCAGTGCTCAAAGGAACTTGCATGATCTCACAGCAGTACATCGATCTGCGCTCTAGCACATTACAAGGATTGCTGAGACAAGGCCTTGGGGGAGTGGCATTGGCTCTGTGGAGCATGAACCAATTGCCCTCTCTCAGGATGACAGCATTCATTCTCCCACCACTGACATTCCCCTGGTTCTTGCCGATCAGCCAGCCACCCAGTAAGTAGCACAGAGTTCACTTCAACTGAATAGAAAATTGAATAGAAAATAGACTTGGCTGGGCAGGTGATGTCTTGCAGCTGTGGTATGTTGAAGATGTTAGACACCAGCTTGATTCACAGCAACCACATCTGCAGTCAGTGTCTGCAGCTTGGGAACTCTAGCTCAGAATTGATGAGCTGGAGTGCAAGCCTCAGACACTGTGATGCATGAGGAAGGGAAAAAGGTACTTGGACACTTTATTCCAGGAAGCAATCACACCCCTTAGTTTGAGTACTTCAGATTTGGTCTGTGGTCAGGGACAGGAGGGTGTGACTGCAAGTAAGGCAGGTGAGGGGATCCAGGAGACAGCACTTGAGGAGCCTCAGCCCTTGTACTTGTCCAACAAGTACAAGTTTCTTGTAGCTTGTATAATGAGCAGGGACTTTTGGGAGGATGAGGAAACTGACCACGGTATAGTTAGGGGGAAAGATACTATTCTCTGCAGCCAAGAGAGCAAGTCCCAAAGACTGTGTTGCCTATCCAGTGCCAGGGTTAAGGACATCTCCTTGGAATTGGAGAGGAAGTTGAAACGAGAGAGGAAGGGTCTAGTTTTTGCGGTTCACATAGATAGGACAAAGAGGTTCTGTTAAGGGAGTATAAGCAGATAGGGGCTAAATTTTAAAGCAAAACCACAAAGATAATTATCTGTGCATTACTATTTGGGCCACATCAAGCAAATTAGCATAGGGTAAATAAGATCAAAGAGTTGAATGCATGGTTCAAAGTTTGGTGTGGATCCGTGGAGCACTGGCACTGGGGAAAGAGGGTGCTGTTCCATCGGGATGAGCTTAACTGGGATCAGTGTCCTGTTGAATCGAATAAATGGGACTGTAGAGAGGGCTTTAAATGTAATAGTTGGGGTGGTAGGGAGATGGTTCAGGTGAGGGGAAATTTAGAAAGTTAGAGAAAGGACAGGATAACAGTTCAGGATAATAATATGGATAACGATAACCAGAGTGTGACAGGAAGGGATAGACCATACAGACGTATGACTATAGCAGTAAAGAGGGTCAGAAAAGGGAAAATGGTAAAATGGAGGAATTAAGGGTTCTTTATCTGGATGCGCATGGTATACATAACATGATAGATGAATTGATAGTACAAATAGAAATAAATGGATATGATATGATAGCCATTTTAGAGACATGGTTGCAAGGTTGGGAACTGAATATTCAAACGTATTTGACATTTTGCAAGAATAGGAATAAAGGAAAAGGAGGTGCTCTAATTCTGTTAATAAAGGATAAGGTCAGTACAATAGTGAGAAATGATCTTTGCTTGGAAGATCAAGGTGTAGAATCAGTTTGGATAGAGATAAAAAATAGTAAAGGAAGAAAGTTACTGGTGGGAGTAGTTTTTAGGCTGCCTAACAGTAGTTTCTCTGTTGGACAGAGTATAAATCAAGAAATAATGGAGGCTTGTAAGAAAGTTATTGTAACATTCATATGTTTTAATCTTCACATGGATTGGACAAATCAAATTGGCAAAGGTAGCCTTGAGGATGAGTTCATAAATTATATTCAGGACAGTTTCTCAGAATAAAACATTGTAGAATTAACCAGGGAAAAGGTTATTTTATACATGGTAATGTGTAATGAGACAGGATTAATTAATGACCGCATAGTAAAGTATCCTGTATAGAAGAGTGATCATAACATGATGGAATTTCACATTCAGTTTGCAAGTGAAACACTGGGTCAGAAATGAGTGCCTTAAACTTAACTAAAGGCAATTACAAAGGTATGAAGGTGGAGTTGGGTAAAGTGGACAGGGAAAATAGGTTAAAATGTAAGACAGTGGATAAGCAGTGGCAAACATTTAAGGAGACATTTCATAACTCTCAACAAAAATATATTCCAATTGGAAAGAAACACTCGATGAAAAGTTTGAACAGTCCTACTCCTGCTCCTATTTCTTATGTTCAGCCCAGACTGCGTTGCCCATGCTGAGATGGTGTAGTTTAAAGATATGCCTACTAAGGTCAGAGCTGCACAAGGTCATCCTGCAAGGCCATCTGCAGTCTCCTCTACTGAAAGTCAACAGTCTTCCACCAGCCATGCTGCAGCCACTGAAGCACCCTATAGGACAGGCAAAGGCACCTGCAAGACAAGCACAAAGGAAATGCAAAAGGATGATTAGTTTGGAATATTGGATAGTTTGTTAGAAAAAAACTTGTCTTCTCTAAAGTGATCCAGACAGCAGAACTGTTGCCTAAGCACCCCACTGGCCTGCTCAATCACATTTCATGTGGCAACATATTTTTCACTATATGCATGCTGCCCATGTGTTCGTGGGCTACACACCGTAGTCATGAGCCATGCAGTCAGTAGATAATCCTTGTCACTCAGTAGCCGCCCTTTCATCTCTCATGGTGGCTCAAATGCCGATGGCAGAGCAGACAAGCATAGTATCAGTGCTGCCAGGATGATGGGCATTAATCTGCCAGGTATACTGAGCATGGTCACGCACCAACTGCACATTGAGAGAGTGGAACCCTTTGTGATTACATTTAAATGTGACACCCACAAAGCAATGTGTGTGCAGTCATTTAGCACCCTCCATCATGAAGAAACCTGATCTCCTTAGCAAAGCCATGTGTTCGCTCCCCCTGCTTCTCTCTGGAACAAGAAAAGGCAATGAATTCCCCTTTCTTCGCAAACAGTGCATCAATCACCTCCCTAATACAACAGTGGACAGTGAACTTGGGAAGTTGGAGAGTTACCCTGCTCCAGACTGGAAGGAGCCCAAAGATAAAAGTTCATGGCCACGGTCACCTTCACAGCCACTGGCAGGGGCATCTTCACCCTACTCTGAAGCTGCTGATTTGCCTGCAACAGGTGGAAGATTTCAATGAGCACTTTCTTAGTCAAACAGGTGTCAAATGTACTGTTCATTGCTGGGGTTAATTGAGACAGGCAAATTACTTCCTAAAGGTCCTGGGTGGATATGATCTCCTGCTGAGAGCCCTTGTCCTCTTCTATCCCCTCCCTCTTTGAGCAGCTTGTCCTCCCCTGCTGGTTGTGCTCATTCTCCACCTTGCTGCAGGCCAAGCAGGATGGAAACCACTACACCCATGAATGAGAGCAAGTAGTCTGAGCAGGACCCGTGAAGTCAGAACCAAGGCCTTCACCAAGTACACACCATTCCCTTTGGACTTCATCAGCTTTAAATGGCAATATAAACAACCAAACACTTGCACAAACTCAGCAGTAACCAGTACAAATCAATCAGGTACTAACCTGAGAATGGTTGATGATCCCTTTAAAGAGCACCGGTGAGGTTCCTTCCTGCTGCTGGACGCAAATGAGGTAGCAAGAGTGGTAGCTGGAGCGTTCAGGTTGCAAATAGCACCATTCAGGTCAAATCAGCATTACACACTGACTGACATCATGATCTGCTTACTCTGTATACTTCCAATGCCGTCAGCACTAAGGACCCATCCAAAATGGTTCTGAGTGAAAGATCATGAACCTGAATCATTGGCCAGGATTTTCCAGCCCCGTCGTGGATCTGGAAGATCTGGTGGCCCAGCCAAAAGTCCATTGACTTTCGGCAGGATTGGACAATCCCAGCAGTTGGCAGGGCTGGAAAATCCCACCCCTTAACTTTGTTTTTCTCTCCATAGATGCTACAAGACCTGCTAAGCATTTTCTGTTTTTATTTCAGATTTCCAGCACCTGCAGTATTTTTCTTTTGTTCTACCCAAAATAATGTCTGGTGTGGCCTGCACCAGAAATCTGTGTGCATGGATCAGGCAAAATATTGGATATGAAATGGGACCCAAGATATGGGTGCCATGGAATCGACTTTTGCAGCCTAATGCCTTGTGCAAGGAAAGGAATATCAGCTTTGGCCACAACTGTAATATTAATCATGGGATCCTAGATTACAAGCTGACCACTCCCAAGGAGAACTATAAGGAGGTTCAGTATGGAAGCTGTACAATGGGGCAGCATGAGATTAAACTTGCCTCTACCTCCCCCAAGAAAGTCAGGAATCTTAAATATGAGCACAATTACTAGCATCCAAAGGGCAGAATTTTGCCCTCATCGGGCGGGCTCAGTGGGGGCGAGCAGGAGCAGTCAGGAAGCCGACCGCAATCTGCAGTTGGGCCGTGACCGCGATTTTATGCTGGTGGGCCAATTAAGGCCCACCCAGCGTGAATGCTAGCTGCAGAACGTCCGAGAAGGAGCAGGCCGGGGGTGGGGGGTGTGGTCCTGTTGGCCACCGGGTCCAATGGCGATCTGGCAGCCAGTTCAAAAACAGCGCAGGCAGCCCCAGGAAGGCTGCCCACATCAGAGTTGCTGCAACAACATGGCTGCAAACAAAGATGTTGACGCCAGGCATGAGGTGAGGTCGGCTGGGCACTCGGCATCCCGTTTTTCCGATGAATGCCTCGCTGCCCTCCAGGAAGCGGTGTCCCCAGAGATGGGAGGAGGCCACTGCACCTCACAAAGACAGCATGGGAGGAGGTGGCAGGCTGGATGAGCAGCCATGATGTGGTGCGGCGCCCTTGGGTGCATTGCCTGAAGAATTGAATGCAGAATTCCTGCTGCATTCAGGAAGGGTGAAGACTGTGTTGGCATGGGTCAGTGTGGTGAATTGTTTTGGGCTGGCCATCCTCCCTGTGGGCCTCAGGGGTGTTAGAGTCTGAGTGCCAAATGTCAATGACACAGGAGCTGGCCAAGGGGGTGACCCCTGGCTGCTTTGACTGAGTGCCTTGCGCCTCGAGGGCCAGGACTCGGATGTGCCCTGCAAGGTGCTCCTCAGGTGGGGTTGGCCAGGCTGCAATGGCGTTGCAGGTAGAGAATGGACTAATCAATGCTCCTTTGTCCTTTCAGGAAAAGACATCCCATAACAATATTGAGAGGTTGCGGACTAGCAGAGGACCCCCCCACCTCCTCATCCTCTCCCGGTACGAGCAGGAGTCCTTGGAGCTCGAGAGGCGCCTTATACCTCAATCAACTGGCCGCGGTGGGGGCGGGGTGCCAGACAAAGGCAAGAGTGCAGTGCACTGAGGTGAGAGTTTCAGATGCTGCAAACAATCTTGTGCAGTCTCATCACTGATGGGAGCTTCCAGACTCGATTCCTCATTAATCATTGAAAGACGATGGCACCATGATGCACATCTCCATTGTCTCACCAGGGTCCCTGGCATGCACAGTGACAGTGTCATGACTTAAACTAATGATATGTCCTTCTTCTCCCTTATATCTGCCACCAAGCAGCGAAGCGCATGACCTCCAGGAGCTACCCCTGACGCCGGAGGACCACCATGCTCCCGAAGCACCTGTGTCACACCCACTCTCTAAACCAGGCTCCAGTGCAGATACCAGCACCTCGGTGGGCATTGGTTTGGCGGCTAGTATCTTGGCAGACATTGATAAGGGCACTTTGCACTGGCTTGATGCGGAGGCAGAGAGTGCCCAGGGCACCGGCAGTCGGAGGACTGCTGGAGAAATGATGCTCAGTCGAAGGCTGATGATGGGACTCTGAATTCGCCCATTAGACAGCAGATGCTTGATGATCAGTGGGGTGTGCGGGAGGATCTGGCAGAGATCCATGAGGGTATGCATGCCATGATCTCCATTGTGGAGGAGTCCCTACGGAGCGTGAGCACTTTGTTGACCCTCATGGCTGAGCACACTGCCTTCCCTGTGGAGAGAGTGGCAACTCTCATGGAGAGGCTTCTCCAGGAACAGAATGAGGGGTTCCTGGTGTTGCACACAGACCTGCAAGCCCTCACACAGGCACCAACACCAGGTGGTCAATTGTTTTGTGAAACCTGGAGGACCATTCTTGTCCATACCAATTCCACAAATATTAAATATTTTCCCAGTTTTTGGACCATTACTGGGCAGCCACTAGGCTGCTCAAGATCCAGAATGCCAGTTGAAGCTTAGAATACCAGGTCTGAAATAAGGGCAGGATCCTCATTTCAGTATTGATTGGGTGTAGGCCTTTGCATTGCTAAACTTGTGATCATTTTGCATGTTTTGGGCCCATAAAGAAAAACATTTCTTTAGATTTGCATTAGCTATTGGTTCTATCCCGTGCCCCCTCTTCATGTTCTTGAGAGGCAGATGAATACCAGCACTAGGCCCTTTTCTAGTTTCTATCTGCCAACCACATTTATTGAACAATAAAAGTAAGAGAAAGTAAATATCAGTAATAACAGGTATATATTTACAGAGTGGATGCTAGTTTATGCTAACTGGTCATGTAACAAGAATCGTAAATGGTTCACATTTTCTATCCTAAATTATATTTTATAATGAACTTTGTAGCATATTGTCATATAATGGAGTATGTTAGACTAAGTTCTACAAAGGGTTAAACATAATAGTCTGTGATGTCAAAGAAGGAAGTGACATATAATCATGTGATCTGAGAGTTTAGGAGAAAGCTGCAAGGAAAGAAACTAGAGTAAGGGTGTGTTCTCATAACTCTAAACATGTTGCAATAAAGTTAGTGTTTGCAGTTTGCAGGAGTTAATGAAACTACTCCAACTCAACAACACAAATATGCTGGCAAATGGTAAAAAGATGGTAATAGAAAAATCTCTACCTCTAGCAGAGAGTTTCAAGAAAATTGTAGGCCTAAATTAGGCTGAAGTATGGGTAAAGTGGTACAGGTGATTCGCTTGATTTCACATACCATCGGGTCTCGCAGCAAGGCCAGATTATGAGCAGGTCAGTACACTTTTGTATGCAATGGTTGACTCTGTGGATGACCTTTTAGTTACCTTTGGGAACAATGAGGGTAGAGTCACATATGCCGAAGTCATTGATGCATTGTAGACATATTTCAATCTCCAAAAGAACACCATCATGGAACGCGTAAAGTTCAACAAACGCACCCAAAGGCACAGGAAAAGCAATGCTGCGTTCATTTATGAATTGTACCAATCAGCAGAAAATTCTGAGCATAGTAATCTGAAAGAGGAGCTAATTCATCACTGAATAGTTGCTGGAGTAGTAGATGATGCTTATCAGATAATTTGCAGTCCCAAGAGGACTTGACCCTGGCGAAGTTGATTCAAATAAACAGGCAAGCCGAGGTCAGGAAGCAGAACCAATCCGTAGTCAGAGGAGAGTGAGACAGCTCCAACCCTAAAGTAATAGATATAGTTGAATTCGTCAGATATGAAAAAGAGAAAATAGACAGAAGAGACATCTGACATGAAAAGCAGTTAATGATGGCAGCCTAGATTAGCTGTTGCTGGTGGGAAGGAGAAAGGAATGGGTGCAGAATTGTCCTACCAAAGATACCAATACCTTTGGTGCAAAAAGGTGAGGCATTTTCAGGCAGTATGTCGTACTAGAGAAGATGGGCAGAACACTCAAAAAGAAAGTTTTGAAAGGAAACATAATCCATGAAGTTGAAGATTCACAAGACATTGGGATACCCTTCTTAGGAGAGATTAAAGAATTAAGCGGGAACTACTGGAGTGCAGAGATCCTGGTAGAAGGCCATAGGACATACTTTAAATGAAATAATGGTGCAGTCGTTTCAATTCTTTCAAATGCTGAACCATGGTTAAACAAAAAAGTTCTTCAACCGTTCTACAAAAAGCTACATGGACCAGGAGGAACAGAGCTGAAGGTTCTGGGAGAATTAACAACTACTTTAAAGCACAGAGAGAAAGTAATTACTGTATGTAATTCAAGGTCATAGTTTCTTACTTTAGGTAGAAAGGCACACATGGAATTGAATCTAATCCCTAGAATAGGAGAAATAAAAAATGGCAAATTTCCAAAGTTATTTATAGATTTGGGAGAGCTAAAAACAGTGTATTGTACAACACTAAACCCAGAAGCGAAACCAATATGCTTGTATGCACCCAGAAAGGTTCCACACCCACTACCTCCAAAGGTAAAGAAAGGGATCGATTCAATATGCTTGTATGCACCCAGAAAGGTTCCACACCCACTACCTCCAAAGGTAAAGAAAGGGATCGATTCATTGGTAAGACAAGGATTCATTTCACTCGTAAAAGAGCGAATGAGCTGACACTCAGGGCTAGTATCGGTTCTGAAGACAAACGCTTCCATAAAAATATGTCAGTCTTACACAATTCAATAAAGCTGTGGAAAGAGAAGTTCATTGAATGGTATCAGTAGATGAGAGTTTAGCTAAATTAGGGAAGAGCTCAATATTTTCTAAATTAGATACTAACAGTTGATTCTGGCAAATATCACGAGAAGAGGAATCCAAGTTTCTCACAACTATCATAATACCATTTGGAAGATAAAAGCAAAATACTGTGGATGCTGTAAATCTGGAAAAAAATACAGAAAATGCTGGAAAAACTCAGCAAGTCTGACAGCATCTGTGGAGAGAGAAACAGAGTTAACGTTTCTAGTCTGTGTGGCCCTTCTTCAGAGCTCATTTGGAAGATTCTGTTTTAACAGGTTGTCCTTTGAAAATAATATCAGCACCAGAGAGCTTTCAAAGAGCAATGTCAAATCTTTTAGAGGGCTTGGGAGTTGTTTGCCACAAGAATGACATGTTGATATATTGGTCCACTCAAGCTGAGCATGACATGAGAGTGAGAGCGGTACTGAGAAGAGGCAGGTTTGGCACTCAACAGTAAATGTGAGTTTTCACAGCCAACAATCAGGTTCCTTGCTTACATAGCGAGTACATCAGGAAAAAGGTTAATCCCCTGAAGACCAGAGTCATAAAAAGAATTTCCAACTCCAGGAAATATTGCAAGATTACAAAGGTTCATGGGAATGATGAATCAAGTGGTAACATTTCTTTAAAAAAAAGAAACTTAACAGAGCTCAACGAGCCACCACGTCATGATGTTACACCAAGACAATGAATGGTGTTGGGAAGAAGCACATCAGAAATCATTAGAAAAAATCAAGGAGAGTTTGATGATATCAGAGATATTAGCACATTACAATTTGGAATTACCTACAATAATAGCAGTGGATGCATCCTCTACAGGACTGGGCGTAGTATTTTTTCAGTTACAAAGAGACGGAAATGCAGATCATTCTATTATGCATTGTGTTCATTAACAGATACAGAGAAGAGATACACTGTAATTGAAAAGGAAGCATTAGCAGCCACATGGGCATGCGAGAAATTTGCTGACTATGTCTTGGGTCTTCACATTAAGATAGAAACAGAGCATAAACCTTTAGTCACACTACTGAATTTGAAAGAGCTTACAGCTATGCCATCAAGAGTTCAAAGGTTTAACTTAAGATTGATGAGGTTTGATACTCATACAGTATATGTTCAAGGGAAGCAACAGAGCACAGTAGAAGCATTATCATGCATTGAAATAGCGAATCCAGAAAAATGCGATATTGAATTTGTGGAAGAGGTTGAGGAGCTTGCTATAGTGACAGTCCACACATTACCAGCAACTACACAAAGATTGAGTTAAATCAAAGAGGCTCAAAAATCAGACAAGGAATGTAAGCAGATCAGAGAATTTTGCATCAGAGGATGGCCAACATATATACCATATAGTACTATCTTGAGGCCATACTTCAAGCAGTGAGTACATTTGCCAGTGATCGATGATTTACTGGTATACGATGATAAAATAGTAATCCCAAGGGCATTGAGACTTGAGGTCTTACAATGCTTGCATCAAGGTCATTTTAAGTGCAGAAGCAGGTAAAATATTCAGATTGGTGGCCGGATCTCTTGAAATCACATGTACAATTCACAGAAGAACCACCTACCAGTTCAAATTCTGTTCAACAACATCCAGAGGACCAAAAGCAGAATGAGAAGGCCTTATTCCCTTCAAATGAGAGGAGAATGAGGTAAGGTAGACTAGTGAAGCTACAACACTTATCTGTGCATGAGAAGGTGAGAACCTCAAAAAACTGGAGAAAGAAAAGAGAACAAGAAGAGAACATGGATAGAGAAAGAAAAACTGCATTTCCTACGAGACTTCAAAACACTGAAATGTTCAGAATGACTAGGAGACTGAGCTTTGGGTTTCCAGGAACATCAGAGAACATTGAAGTATGAACAGAGACTTGGGGGATATGTAATATAATGGAGTATGTTAGACTAAGGGCAGAATCATCCCAGATTCGCACTGTGTGGTAGCGAACATGAAAATGAAAAAAAGACGTTTTACCCGCCGGCCACAATGGCAGGTTTTCGTGCTGTATTGTCCCCTTCACGGCGTATCCTGCCTCCTTAGTATTAGTATTAGGAAACACGACGGACCACTGGCGGGCGGGCTCGGATTTGCGGGCTTCCTCACCCTGGGTGCAATATTTAAACCACACCAGAGCATAGCCTACTTCATGTCTACAGACCAGGACTGCTCCAGGAGACATATGGCCTCAAAAGCCATGAAGACAGCAGCCCCTTGGGGCACCTGCTGGACACAATAGAAGGCAGTAGAAGGCTGCCACGCTGTCCTCTATCCCCACTCAGGCCATAGGAGGTCCACCAGTATTGCCAATCCAGCCTGGGAGGCAGTGGCAGCAGCAGTCAGTGCCACTGGAGCACAGAGGAGTTCAGCCATCCAGTGCAGGAAAAGAAATAATGCTCTCATCCATTCCGGCTTGGTAAGTCAACCACCTCATCACTCTCAGCTCACGCACTCTCAAACCCATCACAGATCCCTGGATCTCACACCTCAAGGGACAACAGCACTAACTCGCACACACACCCTCACATCTCCATCAGGCTCATACCCTCTGGAGCTCGCGTCTTCATCCCATCCATGGCTCCACTCACCACACAAACATTCCATGCAGAACCATGTATCCTGCTCACAGTCTCTCCTGTTTTCATGCAGGAGAAGCTGGCTTATAACAGCAGGGAGAGGTCCCAGATCGGGGGTGGAGTGGCCCACATTAGGCCCCTGACTCACTTTGAGGAGCATGCCATCATGCTGGCTGGTGAGGACGTTGCCTGTGGCAACAGTGAGGTCGGTGGCGAACACCCACATGAGGATCCTACACCACATCATCCCTCTCTCAACGCAACTGAGTGCTCTCCCCTGCTTTTGACTCTGCTGCCTTGCACTAATTATCTCCACTTTGGTTCATAGGAGCTCTGCCAAGCGACCAATGACCTAAGCTGGCCAGTCCCTCAGCTCCATCCCCTGCATTACCCCCCCGCCCCACTCCATGAGCAGTTTGAGTGATTCTGAAGGGAGAAGTTTGCGTGTGTGTGTGTGGGGCAGGGCTTTTCGGAGTTCATGCAAGCACTCTCCCAGGCACTTGGAGCCTTCATCCATCACACTCATCTGACTGTCCTGAGCATTTTCAATGCTGCCTGTTCTCTGTCAGTTGTCCATCTGAGTTGACCTGCATCTCCGCCCACCTGCTGATCGCACTCCCATGCAGCACCTGTGCCCGTCCAACACGAGGTTCCGCTCACTTTCGATTTGAAAACCATGGTTGTAGTCAAGCTTTTGATCAGCTTCCCCATTCTTTCCCCTCCCCCAGTCACCCACATTCTTTCCCCCATCATTGTTGCTCCCCCAGCATCACCCCCCACCTTCCCACCACCACTTACCAATCCAAACCCTTGCCATTCCAGGATATCCAAGTGAATGTACACATTCCCTACCTCCTGGAGAACCCCACCCCTGTCCACATTGACCTCCCCAACCCCTTCCTTCCCACCCACAAGTCCATGTCTGCCTCTGTGCCCCCACCAATCACCCTCACCGTCCCTTCTACCATTACCGACGCAGCTCACCCTCCCACCCTACCAGCTTCCTCTGCCCCCTCTCAAACTCACCAATCATTCTTACCATACCCACCCTCGGCTCACTTCCCAGGAGGCAGTCATTGACTCCACAAATCCCTCCCTTGCACATTCACCTGGACTCCCTCCTCCACCCTTACTCCCTCCTTTCCCCAGACACCTTCCTCTCTCCGAATTCCCTGTCCCTCCTCCCCCACACCCCAGACACCTTCTCCCCTCTGAACTCCCTCCCTTACACCTTCCTCCCCCTTACATCTATCTCCCCACTTGAGGCATTTTTGCCCATTACACCCTCCCCCTCCTATACTCCTGCCTCACCCCTGACATCTTCGACCGCCCCCCCAACCTCAGCCCCCTACCAACACCTTCATTCCCCCCGCCCCCCAACCTCACCCTCCCCGATGCCTTTATTTCCCCCCCTGCTCCCAACCTCACCCACCTCTGGTACACCTTCTCTTCCCACTCACACCTAGACCTTCCTCTATCCACCCCCCCACCCCCCCCGATCATCCACAGCCCATGGTCAAGACTGTGATATTCCAAAGCAGACCCGAGGCATCAACAGACACCTCCCACCTTCTGAGAGCTGCTTCACAGAGCAGCCATGTCCATGAGGAGCCACCCAGCATGCAATGCACATGTTCCTCCAGGGTCCTGTAACTGTCGGGCTCCAGCGTCTTCTGCTCCTTGGAATGTCCGCGATCTCAGCAAGGCCCCAAAGATAAGTCCTGACTTCTGCATGTCATACTTATCCAGACGTGTTCTGGGCCGGCGTGTTGTCTCACTGGCGTACTGGTAAATTGGGCGTGGGGGGGTGATTCCAGTCAGGCCTTACTTTGGACCCTATTAGTGGGATGCAAATCGTATTCATGCCGGCCTCCAGTGGGATTCACGTTCCAAGATGACAGACATCATCGGATGATCCCACTGTGCTTTCGTGCCAGCGTGAAATCGATTTCTGGCCTTCATGCTGACTTCTCCCTCCCCTTTCCCCTTCCCCTTATCCACCCCACCCCCTTGCTCCGCCTGCTTGCCATGACAGCCGCTGCCAACAGGACCAGACAATTTCACCCAAAGTTCCACAAAGGATTAACTCTTAATAGTCTGTGATGTCACAAAATGAAGTGACATATACTCATGTGATCTGTGAGTCTAAGAGAAAGCAGCGTGGAAAGAAGCTAGTGTAAGAAAGTGTTTGTAGAACAGTAAATATGTTACAATAAAGTTATAGTGTTTGCAGCTGGCAGGCTTTGGGAGATATTGAAACTACTCCAACTCAACAACACAATAATATATAACTGTTCTTTGTATATTTTCCCGAGTTGCAGAAGTACCTGGTTAGCTGATTTTCGTCATGGGTTCTGTTCCAATAACCTCTATTCACAGATTCAGTCCAACACAAAGATTTAACAAGTCATAGTGGATAAAGGTAACTGATAAAGCAAGAAGAATATACATAACTGTACAATTGTAAAACAGTCAATCACATGCATACATGAACCAATGAGAAAGTATGTTTCTGTTTGCATTATGTGGTTTAGTTGTAAGTTAAAGCAAATTCCCTGGAAACAGCAAAATATTTAGGTCTAGACATGATTTTTGAGAGTGCAGGTGTTTTTAACTCCTCATATCTCGAGGCTGACTTAGAGGAGCCTAAAAAGCTTAACATTAAAGATGAACTTTGAAACAGTGAACATTTTAAAACATTGAGAGCTGTTGTATTCATATTTGTTTTCAATGTTGTCCTGGAATTTAAACCTGAGGAGGGAGGTTAATAGTTATGTGTACACATTCATAATCAAATCCGTTAATCTAGCTGGAAGATGTGAAACAAATTTCAAAATTAGTTTCACATTCTGATGCTTGGTTTGCAGACTGGCATGTTGTGTTTGAAAAACCCAGACCACAGCCACTTTAAAAAGGAGGCTAATTTTGAAAATTACTGCTGGCTCCACGTTGGCATGAACCTGCACATAAAAAATTGCAAAGAGTCATCAATTTTAAACAGCTATTAAAACAATCTTTGTTCCTGAAGTTTCCAGTGATTTTCACGGAATATATCTCAGGTTCTTGAGCTATAACTAATGTCTACAAGCTACAAGTCTTTGAAAGTCTGCAGTGTTAGATAAAGGTTCTCATTTACATTGAGTATTATTGTCCACATAGTAAAGTGGATTAAAAAAGAAACATTCTACCAAGTAGCATGCATCAGAGTCATATGTATATCAAGGCTAGTCCTATTGCATAAAGTTTGGGAACCTTGCGCACGATGTTTCAATGGAAAACCTATTTACATGAGAAGAAATTATATGGGCCATTCATGTCAACGCAATTTTTTAAAATCAGGTTAATGCACTGACACAAGTACAATTTTAGAGAAATCAGCAACTTTGTGTTTAATCTAAAATCGCATCAGGATTTTGCATGCTTACTGAGAACCATTTGTGCCTATGCTGTGATTCAGGTACCATGCAATAATGGCATAGTCAAAATAAATTGAAAAGACTTTCAAGCTCTTACCTGCAGATGGTATGTGACTACTGACAGGTATAACATGCATGCTGGAGAGGTTATAGGTTCAGAAGCTCAAGTTAGAATCAAATAGGATGCCAAGATTGCAAAGAAATTGGTTTCAGTCTTCTCCAGTGTTTAACTGGAGGAAACTGCAGCTCATTCAAGAGTGGATGTCAGATAAGCAGATGTTGAAGGGGTCAAAACAGCTGATGGAGAGGTAGAGTTGGGTGTCATTAGAGTAAGTATGGAACTTTCTTTTTTGGCCCATCTCAAATCACCTTAGAAAGGAAAGTGATAACCATGGAGGATCAGTTTTGCTAGGTCTTGGTTGAAACCAAAGTTCAAGTTTGTTTCACTGAACAGTTTATAAAACTTACCAAACTGATGTTCTCAGGTTCTGAACAACTGCCCTGCTGATGCACAAAATATACTTCTGGTTACTTCATACTGTTATTATCCACTATGTATAATCATTAATGTATTGTGCAGTTACATGATCAGACAGTAAGAAATGTAGTTAACATTAAGTTAGTCTGATCAAGTAAGCTGTTCTAGAGTTGCATACATCCTGTTACATATCATGACATTTGAAACTCGCTCATATGAAAGCAGTTCTGGCAGCTTCTGCTGCGATACATATTTAGCTATGATACATATTTTCCCAACACTTGGATCTCCCACACACCTGTAATATTTTCTCCTTTCTAACCTTAAGCTATCAAATTCCCATGTTAAGTGTTGGGATTTGTGAGTCATCCTATCCATGAAGTGTTGTGTCAATGAGTAGACTGACTCAATATGATATGAATGAATATTAAAATAGGAGTTTGTAAAGCTTTTATCAACATTTTATCAAAAATACTTAATATAAAAATACCCATAAAGCACAATTTAGTATTTTGGTATTTTGGATGTCCTTGTTGCACAGTGTGCAACTTTGGCACACCATTTAACACACTCACAGGTCTGTAAATATTTACATGTCTACAATACCACATCACAGTGGGAACTGGCTCATAAAAAAATCTACTGGACATATAGTACTAATGTAGTTTCTGTTTCAAATCTGAGGAAGGGTCAGAAAAGAACCATCGAGAAGTAAAATGTTGTCATCTTCTCCAAAAAGTTCTCCATATGACCTGTTCATAGGATAATGTTGAAAACAAACACTTTACTAACTCTGTCTTTTCAATAAGGTATAACAGAAAGAAATAGTTTCTGATATGTATTATAATTGTGGCCGCAGAAAGGATAAATCCTGTAGGAAAATGCATTTAAAAACATACACATTTGTATTTATTTATTCAGCCATGTGCATCAGAAAACTTATGGTATATGAAGCTTCATCCAACTTTACAGAACAAAAATTGGGGAAAGAACAAAGAGACTTTTGGAGACTGGGTTATTTAAACTCTAATAAAGGTCTTTAAAATTATTAAGGGATTTGACAGTCCTGACGTGGAGAAAATGGGGGAATTTTATGCAGAGGCATTGACCCCGCACACCCCTAACCTAAAAGAACTGGTGGGGGGCAAGCCCACTCTGCTTGCCTGGGAGGACCATTCACCTACATCTGGGATGAAGTCCCAACTCCAAGAACTGCCAGCCAATCAAATGGCTGGCGGCTCTCTAGTCCCACAGCACTACTAGGAATGCCACTGGAGCACAGCAAATCCCCACAAACAACAGAACTGATAATGGCCAGATAACCTCTTTTTGTGATTTCAATTAACATAGTAGGATTGGTCAGGACACTGGAAACAACTCCCCTGATCTTCTTCAAAATAGTGCCATGAGTTCTTTTACTTCCACCTGAGAGGTCAGACTGGGCCTCAGTTTAAACACCTCAGCCAAAAGATGACACCTCCAACTGTGCAACATTCTCTCAGTACTGCATTGGAGTGTCAGCCTAGATTTTGTGCTCACATCCAAGGGAGAATGGAATTGAAGGATACGTTCATAGGATTAGATGAAGAAAGTTGCTCACATGGAGCATAGACCAATGGAGTTGAATGGCCTGTTTCTGTACCATAAATTCTGCATAACAAATAGTCCTTTGGGATTAACAATTTCAATTTCCTAATTTTTTTAACAATTTCCTCTGGGACCTGGAATTGAATTCAGTGCCGTCTGATAGGGTGAAAGTTTTCCACCATTACTGCCCTAAGTAAGCTGATTCTTAATACATAAAACCACAGCGCAAAACTGCTTGCAGTTCAGCCCAAACTTGGCAGTAAGTTGGCAATTAGACACACAGTCAACAACAATGTAGGAAATGGAATTTTCACACTACTGCCCTAGGATGACATTCCTCTGCATTGAGATTAAGCTACATTTTGATGCAAAATAAGGAAGATTTTATCATCATCTGGTTGTGATATGCCTACCTTGGGAATATTTGATGCCGAAGGTAGAAACCACCAGAACCAATATGATTTGTTCGATGTAGGCAGTGATGTAAATAACCAAGCCTCAGGGGGTCTGAGGATTAAAAGCCACAGCTTAAAGAAAGTGAGAATTTATTTCCCTAACCTGTTTGATCATATGAATAATAAATGTTGACCTTGCCAGTGACAACCAGATCCCATGAACAGGTAAAAACCATGTATTTCCATGTAACAACAAAAATGCCCCTGTTCACTATTTATAGCGACATTGCAAATGTATTGGTAATGGGTTTTTTGCAATTCTAGCAAAATCATAATCATGTTCTTAACGTTTACTATATTAAAGGAATTCTAATTTTTTGAAAGTTGAGGAAATGGAATAATGGCAGTGGTAACAAAGGGAGAAGGTTAGTCCTTTGATAGGTTTCATTGTGATATCCTTTTCAGCTGTCACAAAGAGGCCCCCGAGTGGACAGTTCTCCTGTAGCCACACTTCACATTCTTTGACTTGAAAAGTAGCTCGCCAGGAATCTCCATGTCCAGATCTTTCCATAGTCCACAAATTGTATATAAAATATGAAAGGTTGAAAGACCTGTATCTTGTTTGTAACAACTTAACTCTGGAAATGTTTTGCCAGTTTAATGAGGCTGCTTTTCTAGTTCTTAACTCAGGAGCATTAAGCCATGTTCCAACTAATGCTTTGGTTGAGATGGTAGCTGCTGGCAGATGAGAGATGAGAGGACAAGAAAGGCTGTTAAGGTGTTACCAGATGACCAGTGTTTAGAACATCTGGGCAATTCACTACAATTAACTTTTCTTTCACATATCTTTCAAACTAATGTCACTGTGACCAGTTTATAATGGAAATGGCCATTTAAAACAGCACGACCAGTATAACTGATACTGCATGTAAATGCCACACTTAGAATAGAATTTGTCAGAGATGGAACGCTAGTAAAGAGTTTTCAATATATAATAGATGGTAAAAGGGAAATGAGGCTGTGGAGATGTTCTGCAAAAGAAAGAAAGAATGACTTGCATTCATATAGAGCCTTTCACAAACTGAGGATATCGCAAAGCACTTTACAGCCAAAGAAGTACATATTGGAATGTAGCCATGTAGAAATGTAGGAAACGCAGCAATTTGTGTACAGCAAGCTTCCACAAACAGCAGTGTGATAATGACCACATAATCTATGTTAGCAATGTTGATTAATGTTATTAGCTATGACATAGAGGAAACTTCCCTGTCCTTCTTCAAAATAGTACCATGGGAACATTTACATCAACCTTAGGGAACAGACTCCCTTTACTGCCTCATCCAAAAGACGGCACCTCTGACAATGTAACACTCACTCGGTGCTGCACTGGAGTGCCAGGCTAGATTTGAAGTGAACACCCTATGAAATTTCTCACAAGATTGAAGTATAAATAAAAAATGTTGCAGCAAAATGTGTGCAGAGAGAAGCAGTATTTACAATTATGTATCATACTTGTAAACTTAAACTTAAATATTATGGGAATAATTTCATCAGATATGTTCTATGGAAAGACCAATTAAGATGTGAGTTATGCAAAGCAGAACCAAAGTACTGTGGGGGAAGTATGAAAACATCACATGAGAGATCAAAATCTGGAGAAATAAAACAAGTATTCATAATTTATTGAATAAGTTAATTTACTGTGTTTCATAAAATTTATTTGGAGCCCTATCATCTTTGTATCTTTAACAGGCATAAAAGCAACTCAAAGTTTCACAACAATCTTACATCAGAGTATGAAAAACTATAAATTTAGTTTTCATACTACTCTTCTAGCAGATTGGAGCATAAAACTCTCAGTATCACATATCTTATTGCAATATTGGCTTCTCACTTCAGAAAGGGGGAGATCATTGGAAGTGCAGTATTGAAAAACTCAGGTCATATCAATATCTTCACAGTAATGAAAATGATGACTTTTCTGAAAAAATGAAAATACATGTTACAAGCCAATCAGCTCTTCATTAAACACAATTCTTTATAAAATTCTATCAGTAAATACAATCATTTCTTATGCTGAGGTTCAGAGTTACTTAAAGTGATATTCCTGAAGCAACAAAGAGAACTCCACCAAGGGCCACACTTAGAGTATCATTAGTGGATGCTGAAAAGATGTTTCCCCTTTTGGGGAAGTCTAGAACTAGGGAACACAGTTTAAAAATTAAGGATCTCCCATTTAAGACTGAGATAAGGAGATTTTTTTCTCTCTCAGAGGGCCGGTAGTCTGTGGAATTCTTTTTCCCAGAGAGCAGTGGAGGCTGGGTCACTGAATATATTCAAGGTTGAGTTAGATTTTTGAATAGACAAGGGAATCAAGGGTTATGGGAGGCAGACAGAAAAGTGGAGTTGAGGCCACATTCAGATCAGCCATGATCTTATCAAGTGGCGGAGCAGGCTCCCAGGTCCAGATGGCCTACCCCTGCTCCCAAATCTCATGTTCTTGTGTCAAGCCAGAGTTAAGTCAACCTGGAAGATTGGCTCGTGCAGTTCCCCAAAAATGGCTCAACTGGCAATCTCCAAATATTTCTCTGGGTTTGTCGCTGAAAAATCTGACCCCATCCAATTCAGAGACCAAAGGAGTGTAGGGAGTACAAAACTAGCAGGCAGACTTCAACACAGACATACAGGCACCTGCCTATTTCCAAATTGTCCTATCCAGGTGCACTGACCAACATAGTTTTTGCCTTACATAACTGTAATACTTGAAAAATTGTGCCCTTTATTTTAAAATCCAAACACAGACAGGAAGAGGCAAGGAATGTGGGAGAAGGAAGTAATAGGGCAAGCAGCAGCATAGGGGCCTCTGTGAGGTCGAGGTCAGTAGAGCAGACAACAATAGCACCGCCCTTGTCGGCAGGTTTTATAACAAAGTCAGGGTTGGACCTGAGAGAACAGAATGTGGCAAGTTCAGAAGGAGACAGAGGCTGAGCGTCAACTCGCAGACACTTCCTCCTCCCTCCCCCTGGACCATGACCCCACCACTGAACATCAAGCCATTGTTTCCAGGACTGTCACTGACCTCATCTCCTCTGGAGATCTTCCCTCCACAGCTTCCAACCTCATAGACCCCAAACTCGGACGGCCCACTTCTAACTCCTACCCAAAATCCACAAACAGGACTGTCCCAGCAGACCGATCGTGTCAGCCTGCTCCTGCCCCATGGAACTCATTTCTTGCTATCTTGACTCCATTCTCTCTCCCCTTGTCCAGTCCCTTCCCACCTACATCCGTGATTCCACTGACACCCTACATCATATCAACAATTTCAAGTTCCCTGGCACAACCGCCTCCTCTTCACCATGGACATCCAATCCCTCTACGCCTCCATCCCCCACCGGGATGGTCTGAGGACTCTCTGCTTCTTCCTCAAACAGAGGCCCGAACAATCTCCATCCACCACTACTCTCTTCCGTCTGGCTGAACTTGTTCTCTCACTGAACAATTTCTCCTTAAACTCGTCTCACTTCCTCCAAATAAAAGGTGTGGCTATGGGTACCCGTATGGGCCCATTTATGTCTGCCTCTTTATGGGGTATGTGGAACACTCCTTGTTCCAGTCCTACTCAGGCCCCCTCCCACAACTCTTTCTCCGGTACATCGATGACTGCTTTGGTGCCGTTTCATGTTCTCATCTGGACCTGGAAAAATGTATTAATTTTGCTTCTAATTTCCACCCCTCCATCATTTTCACATGGTCCATCACTGACACTTCCCTTCCCTTCCTTGACCTCTCTGTCTCCATTTCTGGTGATAGACTGTCCACCTATATTCATTACAAGACTACTGACTCCCACAGCTACCTCGACTACAGCTCCTCACACCCCGCTTCCTGTAAGGACTCCATCCCACTCTCTCAGTTCCTTCGCCTCCGTCGCATCTGTTCTGATGATGCCACTTTCCAAAACAGTTCCTTTGACATGTCTTCCTTCTTCCTTAACCAAAGTTTTCCACCCACGGTGGTTGACAGGGCCCTCAACCATGTCTGGCCCATCTCCCACGCATCTGCCCTCACTCCTTCCTCTCCCTCCGAGAACCATGATAGGGTCCCCCTTGTCCCCACTTATCACCCCACCAGCCTCCGCATTCAAAGGATCATCCTCCACCATTTCTGCCACTCCAGCATGATGCCACCACCAAACACATCTTCCTTTCACCCCACCGGTGGCATTCCACAGAGATCGTTCCCTCCAGGACACCCTGGTCCACTCCTCCATCACCCCCTACACCTCAACCCCCTCCCACGGCACCTTCCCATGCAACCGCAGAAGATGTTACACCTGCCCCTTTACTCCCCCCCTCCTCACCAAACACACCTTTCAAGTGAAACAGCACTTCACTCGCACTTCCCTCAATTTAGTCTACTGCATTCGCTGCTCCCAATGCGGTCTCCTCTACATTGGAGAGACCAAACGCAGACTGGGTGACCGCTTTGCGGAACACCTTCGGTCTGTCCACAAGCATGACCCAGACCTCCCTGTCGCTTGCCATTTCAACACACCACCCTGCTCTCAAGCCCACATGTCTGTCCTTGGCCTGCTGCAATGTTCCAGTGAAGCTCAACGCAAACTGGAGGAACAGCACCTCATCTTCCGACTAGACATTCTACAGCTTTCCGGGCTTAACATTGAGCTCAACAACTTCAGATCATGAAATCTCTCCTCCATCCCCAACCTCTTTCCGATCCCCCTTTTTCCAATAATTTATATTTTTTTAGTATATTTTTCTTTTCCTACCTATTTTTAAATCTATCATTTTATCTCCATCTTTTAGCCAATTTCAATCGCTTCCCCCCCACCCCATCCCCAGTAGGGCCATCTGCCACTTGCTTGTCCTGCTTTCTACCCTTAATGTCACCATTAGCACATTCCTTAGAATATATCACCACCGTCAACACCCCTTTATCCTTTTGTCTACGACATCTTTGGCAATCTCTTCTTTGCCTCCACCTATCACTGGCCCTCTATCCAGCCCCACCTGTCCCACCCCCCTCAACCAGCTTATATTTCACCACATTTCTGTATCTCTTTAGTTCTGATGAAGAGTCATACAGACTCGAAACGTTAACTGTGTTCCTCTCCGCAGATGCTGTCAGACCTGCTGAGTTTTTCCAGCTATTTTTGTTTTTGTTTCAAAAGGCGACAGGTTCGATTGGGTGAGAGGAGCAGAGAAATTAAGACGGCCGATGTCACACCGATAGTTCTCAGTGGAAAATATATCTATCGAATCAAAGTGCCTCAACACTCCTAGTAAAAAGTTAGATAGATTGCTGGATTGTGTGATGCCCTCGAAGCCCCTCTGAACACTGTTCCCATAGCTATAATAGCAGCAGTTTGGGAATGTGTCAGCAATCTGAGTTGTATGCCTTTAGTCTGAGTTTCAGCAGCACTCAGACTTTGTGTGACTTCTGCTTGTGTTGCAATGGAATATCAGCCATAATGTGCTGCATCCTGGATGGGCACTGATGGAGCTGGCCACTACTTCCATGTTGGAAAGAATAAGTTCCACACCCTATGCAAAGCCCCCTGCAAAGTTGGTGCTGGACTCCTCTATGCTCCTTGAGATTGAACACAAAATTTCTGACAGGCCTGCCAATGCATCAAACATTTCATTGTGCCTATCCATCAGCTTTCCTCTGTAGACTACCCCTTCAAAGCCCTCATCTGTCCTCTACAACAGAACTCATGTGCAACTTCACCATCTGGCAAGCTGGCACCAAAGCTACCCTTGTCCCCTGCCTGACTGCAGGCCACTCGTGTCCGATATGTCACAAACCCCTCTAAATTATCCTTTAAATTACATGCAGTGTCAATATCTGAGTTGGTGGTTATGAGTGAGAGGAACTGGCGGTATTTCTTCATCCACAGTCTCTTCTTGCTCCTGCACCATTGCCTGACCAGGTTATAGTTTTTGGGTATCTGAAAGAAAAAAAGCACAAGGTTGTGATGAGAGAAGGGACAGGGGAAAAACAAGGGGTGAATGCTGACACCATCTGCAGCATTTAAATCAGAAGAGGTTGTAGGATGGGATGAAGTAGGATGTGAGGAGGAATAAGTAAGAGCATCCCTTCATCTTCAGCTCCACCGCTGGCCAAGGCATCAATCATGGTCACTCCAATGATGACGGCTATCATTGCCTCCATTGGGGTAAGGGCATGCATCCATGCCTGTCCTCATCAGTTCGAAGCTGCCTGCTTCGGTTATGCACCACCTATTGTCTTGCAAGAGAGAGGGAAGTGTGCTAGGGAGTGCGGTGGAATGTGTTTCCATGCTTTAATGATTGAATAGCTGGCAATGTATGCAAGCTGTGAGATTTGGGTGTGAGGATTACAGTAGTGTTAAGTGTATGACAATGAGGTAAAGCAAATAAATGTTAAGGATGAATCCTGATTGATTGAGGTTGTCGGTGACCGAGTGATAGGGGCGTGATGCATTGAGCAGTCTGTGAGGCTAGTGCTACAGTTAATGGCAAATACACCATTTGAAAATATATACACTGACCTTGACCAGTCACATGTGGTCATCAGAATTCTTGCAGCCCTGTATCCAGGTCACCTCTCAGGGAGATTCGCTAGTGCTGTTGGGGAGGGTTTAAACTAGATTGGCAAGGGGGTGGGAACCTGAGAGGGAGCTCAGATTTGAGGGAAGCAAAACTGATAAAAGGAAGTAGAAAAATAGAAAGCAAAAATAAAAGATAGATGAAGCATAGACAAGCATCAAACAGGATCAAAATAGAAAATAACGTTAAAAAACAGAATTAAAGGCAATCTATCTGAATGCACGTAGCATTCGCAAAAAGGTTGATGATTTGAATGCACAAATTTAGGTAAATGGGTATGATTTAATTGCCATAACAGAGACGTGGCCACAGGGTGACCAAGATTGGCATTTTAGGGAGGAATAGGCAAAAATGAAAAGGAGGTGGGGTTTCCTCTTAATAAGGCATGAGATCAGTATATTAGGAAGAAAGGATCTTAGATCGAAGGATCAAGATGTAGAATCAGTTTGGGTGGAGCTAAGAAACAGCAAGGGGCAGCAAACACTAGTAGGAGTTGTTTATAGATCACCAAACTGTAGTGCTAATGTTGGGCACGGCATAACTCAGGAAATTAAAGATGCATGTAATGTGGGGAATACAGTAATAGTTGGCAACTTCAATTTACACATAGTCTGGGTTAACCAGATCAGCACTAATTCTCTAGAGGAGGAATTCCTGGAGTGTGTACAAGATGGGTTTCTGGAGCAGTATGTTGAGGGGCCAACTAGGGATCTGGATATTTTGGATTTAGTGTTGTATAAAGAGAGAGCTAATTAGTAACCTTGCTATTAATGAGCCTTTGGGAAGTAGTGACCATAATATGATAGAATTTGCATTAAGTTTGAATGCAATATGGTTCATTCTGAAACTAGGGTCTTAAACCTGAAGAAAGGGGATTATGAAGGTATGAGGAGCAAGTTGGCTATGGTGGATTGGGAAAATACACTAAAAGATTTGATGGTAGATAGGCAATGGCTAGTATTTAAAGAAATACTACACTGTTGCTCTACAATGGATATATATTTGTCTAAGATACAAACACCCAAAGGGAAAGGTAAATCAATCGTGGTTAATGAAAGAAGTTAGAGATTGCATTAGATCATAGGAAGTGGCTTAAAAGGATGCCAGAAAAAATGCTAAGTCTGAGGATTTGGAGCAATTTAGAACCCAGCAAAGGAGGACGAAGAAACTGATTAAGAAAGGGAGTATGAATGCAAACTAGTGAGGAACATAAAGGCAGACTGTAAAAGCTTCTATAGGTATGTGAAAAAGAAAAATTAGCTAGGACAAATGCAGGCCCATTACAGGTGGGAACAGTAGAATCTATAGCTGAGAACAGGGAAATGGCAGAGAAGCTAAACATTTAGTTTGCGTCTGTCTTCACAGAAGAAGATACAGAAAATTTCCCAGAAATACGAGGTGACCAAAGGACTTGTGAAACTGAAGAACTGAAAGAAATTAGTATCAGTAAAGAGGTAGTACTTGAAAAGTTAACTGGATTGAAGGTTGATAAATCCCCTGGACCAGATGAGCTTCATCCCAGAGTGTTAAAGGAGATGGCTAGAGAGATAGTGGATGCATTGGTCGTTATCTTTCAAAATTCTATAGGTTCTGGAAAGGTTCCTGCGAATTGGAAAGTAGCAAATATCACCCTACTGTAAAGAAGGGATGTCAGTATTAGGGAAAATGTTAGAATCTATTATAAAGGATGTGATAACTGGACATTTAGAAAAGAATGGTGAAATTGGGCAGAGTAAACATGAATTTATGAAAGGGAAATCATGTTTGACAAACTTGGAGTTTTTTGAGGATATTACTTGTAGCGTTGATAAAGTGGATGTGGTGTAATTGGATTTTCAGAAAGCTTTTGACAAAGTCCCACACAGGACGTTAGTAAATAAAATTAGAGCACATGGGGCTGGGGGAAATATATTAGTATGGATTGAGAATTGGTTAACAGACAGAAAGCAGAGAGTAGGAATAAACAGATCATTCTCAGGACATGCAGGCTGTCACTAGTGGGGTATCACAAGGATAAGTGCTAGGTCCACAGCTGTTCACAATCCATATAAATGATTTGGATGTGGGGACCAAATGTAATATTTCGAAATTTGCTGATGGCACCAAACTGGTTGGGAATGCAAGTTGTGAGGAGGATACAAGGAGGCTTCAAGAAGACTTGGACAGGCTAAGTGAATGGGTGGGAACATGGCAGATGGAATATAATGTGAATAAGTGTGAAATAATTCACTTTGGCAGAAAAAACTGAAAGGCAGAATATTTCTTAAATGGGGAGAGGTTGAGAAGCACAAGTATCCAGAGGAACCTGGGTGATCTTGTTCATGAGTCACTAAAAGTTAGCATGCAGGTGCAGCAAGCAATTCTGAAAGCAAATGGTAAGTTGGCCTTTATCGCATTTGAGTATAGGAGTAAAGATGTCTTTCTGCAGTTGTACAGAGCCTCACCTGGAGTATTGCGCACAGTTTTGGTCCCCTTACCTGGAGAGAGAAACTTGCCATGGAGGGTGTGCAATAGAGGTTCACCAGATTAATCCCTGGGATGGCGGGATTGCCTTATGGGGAAAGGTTGGGGAGGCTGGATCTGTATTCCCTTGAGTTTTAAAAAATGAGCGATGACCTCATTGAAACTTACAAAATTCTAACAGGGCGTGACAGGGTAGATGTAGATAAGATGTTTCCCCTGGTTGGTGAGTGTAAAACCAGGGGACATAAGGGGTAGGCCATTTAAGACTGAGATGAGGAGGAATTTCTTCAAACAGAGGGTGGTGAATCTTTGAAATTCTCTACCCCAGAGGACTGTGGAAGCTCAATCATTGAGCATGTTCAAGGCAGAAATCAATAGATTTCTGGATACAACCGACACCAAGGAATGTGGAGATAGCACGGGAAAGTGGCATTGAGGTGGATGATCAGCCATGACCTAATTGAATGGTGGAGCAGGTTCGACAGGCTGAATGGCCTACTCCTGTTCCTATGTTCCTCAGGGTTAGACTTCTGGCATTGCCCCTATATTTATAGGTATGTATAGATTATAGGACTTAATTTTTCAAGCTTCAACGGTGCTATTCATCTTGGAAATGTAATGCAAGTTGGCCCTGTTGGATATTCCAATATTCTTAAAACACATGTTTCCATATCTAACATGATACATGCCTCAATGTTGAAAAGTATTGTGTTAACATTTTGCGTGGGCAAAAAATATCGAATGGGAATTAAAATCTTTTAAAAATATAAGGATTGGAGTGTGCATAATATATGCATTTTTCATTTATTACATTTTCAAATATGACTTTGCAAAGCATCAGCTAAAGAAAAAATCACCCTTGAAGGAAAATAAAACAAATATCATTCTAAACAGAAGCATTGTGATGAGCTAAAAGATTCAAGAAATAAGGACAACTAATTAAATTCCCCCAATGTATGATCTGTCTGGGACTTGTAGGGATTATGGAAGAAACATTCTGGAGCCTACAGGGGTCTCTGCCTCCAGCTGGAGAACCAGCAAACCCCCCTCCATTGCCTCTTTTCATAAGGTGACCAGATGTCTAGGACTGGGACAGTCCAGGTTTTTCACTAACCATCCGGCACCCCAATGTTTGTCTCCAGAGTGCTCAAATGTTCGTCTTTTCAGCTCTGCTGAAGCCCATCCCCTTTAAACTGCCCGTCACATTCCATTTATTATCGCCAAACCCAAAAAGAACCCTCTCGTACTACGCTGCACCCTGGGGATCAGAATTATAGAGAGATGAGGGACAGGCAGTACTTCCTGGTAACATTCCCTTTACCTTGCAGGAGCACATTAGATTCCCCTTGTGTCTTTGTCCGCATCAAGCCGGATATGGAAAGGAAGCGTTTTGAGATCTCTGCACTCCCCTTCAGCTGGAAAAGGGAAGAAGTGTCTCAAAAGTCAGGCCTGTCGGTGGGGAAGAGTAATGTCTATTACTATAGGTGAGCGTTGGAGGGAGGCCACAGCTTAGCAGTGGCTTCAGGGGTGGGGGTAACCAGCATTTAGCCCAGCCCAACCAACCACAGACCACGATCGCAGCTGTAACCCCCTGTTTTATTGTGTGGTCCGAGGTCTAGATGAGGGTTTTGAGGATTGTCTATTCTTCCAAAGAATGTTGGCCGAGCCTGTAGTTTCCTGAAACCATTACTCTTTATTTACAGCAAGTATTTACTCATTTAGACCTCTACATGAGGCTGAAGCGTCTCTTCCTAACAGATCTCACTCACTTCTCAGTCATGTGATCTGACATAATTATTACATCAACTGGGACAGTATGCTTCTGATGTCAACCCTTTACTCTACATCTCCTCCCAAGTCTTTATCCCTATCATATTTACATCCTGTTACATCCCCAGGGATATGATTCCTTGTTACTCAACCTTGCTGTTCACTTTTATCCACTCTGCCTCAATCCACTCTTCAGTGAAGCAGCAGCAGCTGCCACTTTGTGCTTGGGGCTCATTGTGGCTCTTTTGGCCTGAGATCAGAATGAATTGGTTTCTAGGAAATGCTTAAATTACCATGTGTGCCCTCATGCTTTAAACTTTTCATCTCAACATTTTTGCAGTGTTCAGTATTTGTTACAATAACCCATGCCACTCTGCAAATTTCTCCGCATCACATCCCTGTTCTTGGACTTGGTATTTCGATCCAAAAGCAACTTTTCCCTTCAAATGAGACTGAGGTGTGGGACTGTCCAGTTGTCTCTTGGCTGCTGAGTGTGTGATTGCTGTTATTGTGGTTGATGTTTATAGGCTAGAGATACCAGGAAGACACCTTGCCCTCCCTCTCCCTCCTTGACCGCCCATGGTGCACGGGCCCTGGGGCCTTCCCCAGACACCTGGCCAGTCATTCACTCTGGATCCACTGAAAACAAATCAAATATACTGAGGATTTTTTAAAAAAATGTCCACAAGTAATAAAAAAACAACCACACCAACCAGGCTGGAGTTTAGTGGCGGTCATATTTTTAAAAATCAAGCATTAATTTAGCCACTTATTTATTAGTCTATGATCAGATGAGATATGTTGCTTTTATGGGTTTTATTGGTATTTTGAAGTGAGTCTCTCTCTCTCTCTTGCTGTCTGTGCATGATGTTGGGAGTGGGTGATGATTGCTCGCTGAGACAGAGCCGTTGGCACATGCACTATGCAAGCCCTGTTTAAACAGGTGGTGGGTTCGAAATGGTTAGTGCATGTAGGGGAGGCAGCTAGGGAGGAGGGGGTAAGATGAGGGGGAGGCCAATGGGGGAGAGCTGGAGGCCATAGGGGGGAGAGCGAGGGAGGCACTGATCTATAGGAGGCACTGTGGTTATTTTAAATGAGGCATTGTGATTAATTTATAGGAGTTACTGGGACTAATTTATTGGAGGTCAAGGGGGTAATTTACCAGCATGACCACATATAAATTAACCCCATGACAACCTGGGAGCCAAGAAGGAATCAGTCTCTGGGTGATGACAGAAGATTGACAGTGGTGTCTGCCAACTGCAAACCCAACTTGAAGAGGGTAGTTGGCCTTGCCCATCAGTAAACCACTAATCAGCACTGAGGAAGGTAGCAGGGAAGTTCATTTGATCTGTGGCATGTTCAGCCAAATCTTTAATTGAAAGATTGCAAACAAAATCTCATACACTTAACGTACGTTCACTAGTTTAGAATTCAGCTTTGAGCTGAAAATGTCCATTGTTAGAATGCAGTGTGCAAATGAAAATAAGCCAGGCTTGAAAACTGAGGTTGGTTTTACCATTGTGCATTACACAGTAAAGTTTGAGTGGATAAGAGGATCCTGGCTGGGATTATGTGACAAACTAATCCTTGATTCAGTGTTTTTTTTAAGGAAATGTGGCAGAAATGTAATTGAAACAAAAATCTGTGGTTCCTAACTGCTGGCTTCAATAATTGGGTGTCTTAATAGGGTTGCCAACTCTGGCTGAATATATTCCAGGAGGTCATCACATGACCTCCTACCTTCAACTGCCCATCCGTAGACTCCTGTCATTAGTTGCCCAACATGCCAATCATCACAGAATCCCGCTTTCCCAAGTCTTTTCAATGTGTTCCATTTTTGATTTTTGAAAATCTGGTCACGCTATCTTTTTGGCAAGGCCCAGCCCAGCACAGCTTGTGCCACTCAGGCATTACAGGCCAGCGGGAGATCTTCCCCCAGAATCAAGGATCCAGGGGGGCAGACAGCTGCTAGCCAATCAGACCAGAAGCTCTTCTCTACTCAGCGGCGCCACCAAGCAAGTGGGGCTGCTGTCAGTAGTACACTGAACCGAGGCTTCAGATCAAGGAGGGACCCAGGCACAGTGGAGTGATGGTGGGAAGGGGGTTGCTGGGTTGAGGTCGTGGGAGGAGGAGTTGGCAGCAAGGAGAGGGGTCTGGCTGTCAGCGGGCACCCTCCCTCTTCCCGTTGCCAGGTCCCCGATCTACCACTAAGCGGCTTTGAACCCGGGGCCCACCTTCCCGGGAGCCCAAGAGCAAGCCCATGGGTTTGCTTGTCGTGCTCCTCATATGGTGAGCTTCCCACCCACTGCTGGGTTAATATCAGCAGCGGCAGGATGAGGTCCTTAAGTGCGAGTGTGGCGGGGTCCACACCCAATTAAATGCCCCCTGCACTCCTCCACTAAACTCATCGCGGGGGAGGGCACAAGATTCTGACCTATATTTTTCTTTTGGGGTGTGGGGGAGCGGTGGCTACATTTCACTAAAAATTAAACGAATTAAGATAGTTTGATTATCCTGTCATCACCTCCCCTCCCCCATTCCCCAACACACACTGCATCACCCAGCCACAGCTATATTGTATTCACTATTCTCGCTATTTTTGAATTCCAGTTGTTGACAGGGATAATAGAAACAGTGAAAATTGTGAGCTCCACTTGAAAAGATTTACACAGGCCTAAGCAGGAGGTTATATGGAAATCCTTGATTATATAAAGAGGCAGACCAAGGGAGAATAGAACTCTCTTTGCAAATCATTAAGCTTTTGAGTCCTTTGTCTCACAGCACAGGCCTATCTGAATAAACATTTAATTGGCTTGAATCCATGTTGAAAGGTCAGTGGGAAGGGTGTTTCTGTGACAAAGTTATTCTTCTTTTAAACAGAATGTTGCATATATACAATACAGCAGCATGCACTAAACCACAATACAGTGACCCCCGTCAAAACTCAGAGCTAAATAATTCAAAAGACGTCACAATAATGAGGAATTAGCCACAACTGTGCCTTATCGGCTAATCTAGTCCCGTCAGAATGGGGTACAGTGATTATTGTTTTTATTAGCAGTGCATTTGCTTGTTCAAATAATCATGCCTCTAAATGTTTAAACATTCAGTTTGTGACACTTCTGCTGTTTCACTGCAGTGATCCCCTGGTAATTGATTGTAGGTCAATTAGTCAAAGAGCAAGTTTCAGTTCTTTGTGTTCATTGCTCAAACAGACTTAAGAAAAGAAAATGAGCTGATCTATGACAGACCAGACCTTCCATTGTCACCATGACTAACAATGAAGATGATTTACTATTATGTTGTGCTTTTACCGACAATGCAACAACCAGCAGGTCCACTGAAGCATTTGTACAAAATCTTTCCTTTTCTCATCATCACAGGTGCAAAAATGGACAGAATCCACCTGACATGCACTTTTCTACCTAACTATTCGGCGTAACGTTTATTATGCAGTAAAATTATAACATTAACGTTGGGACAATCCATTTGTGGAAATGCCTACCATTCCAAAAAGTTAAAGAACGACTGGCAGCAACATACAGAAACAAATTGCAAGAGAAAAATGTTTGTTGTCTTATTACTAACCAGTCACAGCTCTCAAGCCCCTCTCTCTTGCTTGTTCTCTCTCTCTCTCTCTCTCTGCCATACACATCCCCTCAGCATTGTTTCTTGCCTTTTTTATCAATCTGACGATGAACAGTGCTTCTTTAAACCTTCCTCCCATTCATCCTAAGCAGTATCCTGGGTGTTTCCCTTTCTCATTGAGTCAAATTTAAGTCTAATTATATTAGATTCTTTTCCAGATTTTCAAACCTATGGGACTCCTTACCTACATCAACTTTCCATTTCTTCAACAATTGCAAGTTTGGAAAACCCAGGCAACCACAATGTGGTGCTATCCTGCTGATATCCGGAGGTCAATGTTACTAATTGGCACTCCGTGCAATGGGAACGCAGTCCTGGCATTCAGGTGCAAATGTCAGACTGTCTGCATGGTTTTCTGTCCATTACCTTTAATTGGTAGAATACTGTGCAGAACAGGCGGACGCCCAGGCCCAAATCGCCAGTAAGCGCTCCTGTTGAGTGAAGTTCTGCATCGGAAGCACAATTCTGTCAGGTCTTCCCCTCTAGGTCTTAGTCATTAACCCTGGTTTCACAAAAATAATACTAATATCAGCCATTTCCAGAATGCTAAAAGCATAAGACATCTGCTCAGGAACACATTCTTTAATATTTGTTAACCTGACCATTACATACAATGGAGCCAATTTTCCTGTGCCAAGTGCCTGGGGATTGCTTACTTCCCAGGCACAAA
Source organism: Cetorhinus maximus (assembly GCF_964194155.1). Lineage (NCBI taxonomy): Eukaryota > Metazoa > Chordata > Chondrichthyes > Lamniformes > Cetorhinidae > Cetorhinus > Cetorhinus maximus. The sequence continues at coordinate 99,989,756 of NC_135882.1, forward strand.
GCACAGGAAAAAAGGCCAGAGATGCAACATCTGGGGGTAGACCTTGACTTTGCGCGAAAGCGAGCCAATAACCTAATTTACATCTTCACCAGTTTTTATTTCTATTGAAGTCAATAGAGTTCAATATCTGGACAGATGTAAAATGGGCTGCTATCTCACTATCACCAATTTAATGTTATGACACAAAGTCGAAGTTTACCCCTAGGTGTCCACTTCCTTTGTGTTTCCCTATGATTTCCGGGGCCTGGGTGGTGTCTTGGTTTACAGTGTCTCCACCTACTATTGACACAGACTAAGGACAGACATAGAAATGGGATGGGAGGGGTGTACCTGGCGTTCCACCTCATTCTCCTTTAGGTTCATCAGAAGGGCACTCGGACACAGGTACATCTAAAGAAGTTATCATTGACCTATGTGACGGCAATACTGTCAAGGTAAGAAGGTCTGGATGATGCAGACGGCAAAGAAAATGCGGCCTCAAAAAATGTTTTTTTTTTTGCAGGGACCCATTGTATCCTCAGGGCTGGAGGCCTTGTGGCTGCTGTTTTTTTTAGAAATCAATCAATCCATGGCTATTCCCACTGCTGCAGGGCTCTCAGGTTTCCTGCCCCAAATTCCGGATTTGAGCAATGTAGGTCCTACAGGGGAGGGATTTGCACCAGGCGCATGTTGAAGCCAGCCAACTTACCTGAGACCACAAATTCATGTGGGATCAGGCATAGCTCAGATACACTCAGCTCTCAGAAACAGAAGGGATAGGAAAATCAGCCCCTAGACCTTCCCAATTTGTTTATGCTTCTGTTATGTACCTTGTGGCCATTAAACCGTAAAGTTTGAAGTCCTTGTCATGACTGTCAAACCAATAGAACTACTGCACTCCTTCCTTGCTCAAAATTTGTGCCTTCATCCAATATGCTCTCCCAATTGTCTGCCTTTGACACCCCCTTAACTCCTTTTAGCTCCAGTTTTAGGCTCTGGGCACTATCCTGTTTTCTTCCAAGGTCACAGAGCCTTTAAACTCCAGTTACATTCCAACATAGTCCCCCCCCCTAGCCCGACACCTATTTCTCTTTAACAAATCCCTCCCCTGTAGGACCTGCATTGCTCAAACTTGCTGCAGCATTTCCCAGATGCAGCCGTTTTGGTCAGCGTTGAGGCTCTGGAACAAGAAGAACAATAAAAGGAAGATAAGTGTGCAGTTCTAAAAGTACCACTTCCTGCCCAATACATCTCCAAACCCCCTCACCAGCTTACTGTTAGGTCAGACAAGTAAAAGGGTCTCCTTTTGGTCCAAACGGAAAGTGATTCACAAAGGATTTGATCCAGGTCCATGGACAGAGAGAGCCTTGCCAGAGAGTGTCACCTCTAGCAATCTGCATCTACTCAACACACATGAAGTTTGCTGAAATTTTTAAAGCACCTAAATTAACAGAAGACAATTATACCTCATAGCAGTGCAATAAAATATGTATCTTTCCTAGCACTAGCCAACTTCCCTGATTACAACTTAGCAGCAACATGCAAGAGATTCTCCATTACCCTTGCTTCTCTTGTAAGTGTTCCTGTATTCACGACTAACATACAGGGATGCAGTGGAGAACTCCCATGAAAGGTAGTTCACAGACAGCACCAGTTCTCACCCCAATAAAGGAATGGTCTCTGAAATCTGGGGCTGAATTTTTGTCTTCAGGTCACAAAATGCAAATTGGGCCATTTTACAACTCTCAAACTGCACCCACAAACACTGTCTGACTTCACCCACCACTTTTCTCAATTTCAGCAGGCAGCAGGTTTTGGATGCAGATTGCGAACCACAAATGCATTCAGGCTCGTGTTTGGGAATGAAACACATCCAAGGCGGATACAGGTTCCTCCTGTCCTCTGCTCATAAAAGGGAACCAAGCAACGCAGCATCCACAGGATGGATATAGCCCTGACATGCTGTTGGAGATGACCTGTGAGCCTTGGAGTGTAAGTTATATGTATTTGTTTGCTGGCTGATACATTGCTGCCTTGTGTGAGCTGGCTCATTGACTGTATTCCTTAGTTATTCATGCGTTCATTGTTTTATGCCAATGTTGAAATTCTACCCTATAGTATCACTTCCCTGCTGCACCAGCCTTGTGATGCTTACCCCTGTTAGTATCTGACTTTTGAATAAACATCATGCAGCAGCTCACAAAGCTCTGCAAGTTGCCCCAGCAACACACTTCACCTGCTGCACCCCTCACTCCAATTCAGACCCTCTCACACCCACAGCAACATCTTGAAGAATTCCACCCTTGGAGGATGCAGCAAACTGAGCAGCCCTCATTCTACCCCCAGAGGCACCAGAAGGAAGCATCAAAATCCCCTCCATAGCCCTCATGCCCTTACAACCGTGTGACATGGGACATGGCTTGCCACCCTCTCACTAGTCACGCAATGATTAAACCACCAAACATTTGCCAGCCACACCTTTCCCTCCCATTCCACCCACAGAGCAATACCATCCCCTCAGGAGCTTTACACCCCATGAAGTACATGACAAAGAAAGGCATCGCACATACACATACTGACCCATGTGTCTCCTTTTAACTTGTTCCTACGCTCAGAGCAGCCAGGAACAAGCTGCTCCACAATTCTCCGAACACTACCAGGATTTGCTCCTGCGCCAGGTAGAGGTTCACATTGTCCTGTTCCCCCTAGGACTCAGGCAGCCTCCCAATTCCATCAAGGCAGGCTGGGTCACGATTGCCAAAGTGGCCAATATCTCGGAACAGCACTAGAGAACCTGGATCCGGTGCCGTAAGTGCTTTAGTGATATTCTGCGCTGCATTAATTTGAGTTAGATATTCCTCTAATGCATACAGCCTGGCCTTGATGCATGGCCTCATGTGTACACAATGCACATGATGCTCTGCAGTGCAGTGCAGCAGCAAGCATCCATGGTCAAGGGGAAACAATTTGTGCTCATGTGAATGGAGGGCATTGGTGGGGAGAATGTGAGACCCCTCAGGGACATCTCGAAGTACCATACCTTGATGAGTCTACAATTCATCTTTTCCATCTTTGCCTTTCAGGAGAGGAGGGCCACAACCTGAGAGAGATGGTGAGAACTGGGTGTGTGCCCCCAACCTTAAGGACATCAAATCTGTAGAGGTGAGGGCAATGGCCATCCCAACAATGCCAACGATGGAATTTGTGGGTGAGGGCAAGTCACAGGTGCACATGGCTGTGTGTGTTATACAATGTGCAGCTGCATGTGTTTACTGCTGGGGGATGGGGTGGGGTGGAATGGGGCAAGAGGATGGATGGTACCAGGGATGGTAGGTTGGCGACTATGGATGCACCGTCAACACCTTATGAGGCAGCAGTCACCAGCCCAGAGACACACACATTAATGTCTCAGGGTTTTAGCACAGAGATAGATTAGGGAGCACTTACTGAAGAGCACAGCACCAGTGTGTCAGAGGATGAGGAGATTGAGGCAGGGGTATCTGTGCACAGCTCATCCCAAAGGGGATAGGACAGTGACAGGGTAGCTCCATGGGTGGGAGGTCAAGTCCACTTTGGGAATGAGTATTTAGACCTCAGCAGCAGATAAGTACTCATCTAGCTGAGTTTTCTGAGGCATTAAAAGATCATGCACTCCCAAGAGAGGAGTCTGTCATTGTCAAAATCTTGACATTGTCCCGGATTGAGGAGCATATGATGAGCACCCATGAGAGAGTGCCCAACCTCGTGGTGAGTCCCATGTCTCATGAGAGCATATCACAGCCTGAATTACTTATAGGCACACTGAACTTTTTGAGGGAGATATGTTTTTTTTTAAATGGGCATACAAACAAAAACTGGCTGAGAATGTAAAGTAACCACTTACTGGAAAATTCCTACGTGGATTACACTTGACCAACTAGTCCAGAGAGAACGGAATGTTGCACCTAAAAGGTGTCAAGGTCTACTTCAGACAGAGACACTTGAGAAGGAGAGATGCAATGCAAAAAGCTGAATTTTAATCTCCTGTAATTGTGAAGACAATGGAGACTGATTACCATCTCAGCAGAAACATCTCCTGTTGAGTTATATCTCAGAATGGCAACATGATTTGAGTTTAAAGAAAACAGATTCTGGGCGAAAGACATGTTTGTTTTTCCCTTCCACAAATACACAAGAAAAGGGATTCAAAAGCCAGTTGCAAACCTGATCTGTGTGTACTAGTTCTGGTGCTAATGTGTGCTGTGAAGGTCATAGCAGAAGAACATCAACTCGGCATTCCTGCAACCTGCAGTTAAAAATCAATCTCTCTTTCTCTGTTACTGGAGGCAAGTCACAGATCAGTAAAGCCATAGTCAAAAAGGAAACAGGACAACTCCTTCAGCTAACCTGCAGAACCAAGTGTCTCCAAACCAACTGGTCAACTGCCAAAGTCAGCTCTACTGGAATTACCCAAACTTAACGGCTGCAATTTTTCGCCATCTACTCCTTATGGACAAGCCAGAGACTTATTTGTATACCTTTTTAACTTTTATTTTTGGACCCAACTTCTCATTTCTAATCTGTGTGTGTGTGTTGCATTTTTCTTATTTTTTTCATAACTAATGAAACTAATAAATTTTTAATAACAAATAAACTTACTAATTCTTTGACTCAAGAAAGCCTGGTTAAATTGGCTCCTTTTAAAACATAAATATATTTGGACTGGGAAAAGGTATCCGGGAGGGGATCCTTTTTAAATTAACCTTGTTGCGACCAACCAAGGGGGTTGAATGCAGAAGGGGAGCCAGTTCATCCCTCCTCACTGGGAGCATAACAATTTGGGGTGTCTCGTCCGGGTTCACAACAAATTGGGATACCTGGCCCGGGCACCGGTTGTAACATGCGCGCAAGGAGGTGTGTGCAGGAGGTACGAGATCTCCTGCACAGGGAATGGTAACCCTTCTGACTGATGTGCCTCTCAGCATCCACATAGGGTGTCTTTATCGCCACGTGTGTGCAGCCAACTATACCCTGCACCCGTCGGAATCCTGAGACCAAGGCAAATCCTATAACTCTCTGTGTCTGTGCTGCATCTGCGTTGAAGGAGATGAAGTGCTCTATCCTGTCAAAAAGCGCACCATTTACCTAATGGACAGGGGCAGATTCACAATAAAACACACCGCCCCATGGCACAGGGCCTCCAAATGACAGGGGGGGCCCAAAATGATGAGCGAGTGCTAATATATTAGAAGAGCTGCCTTTCAGCTGAGACGTTAAACTGTCTGCTCGGCTGTATATAAAAATCTCCTTGCAGTTTCCCCGCTGTGTTCACTGGAGATGTCAAGGGGGAATGCTCCCTTCTCTCAAGATCTCGACATGTCCACAGCCCCCCCGATCCGTAGCAGCAGCGTCGACACTGACTTGACCAACTCAGGGAAAACCCAGCACTCGGCAGATTGGGGGTGGCCGGTCAGGCAGCCCTGTCATTCAGTGTTAATGCTGTACCGGGAAAGCTCGGCAGGAGGCTGGGATCCAGACAGTCTCAAGACCTGGAATAAATGAGCAGCCCTCAGTCACCGCCACTGGCCTCACTGTCATTGGAAATCCCCTTCCTCAGGCTGGGACCCCTCAGTGTTACAGAGGAATGAGTGAGGGGCAGAGTGGGAGCAAGGGAGGCAGCAATGGCTTTTGCTGTGTGTGTGTGTGTGTGTGTGTGTGTGTGTGTAAGGACAGGCAGATATATCCGTGTGCAGACTCATTGTAATCTCGATATACCTTAACCCTTTATACACACAGATTGACATTTCTAGTCCTGTGCCTCTTGTTTATTAAGCAAAGGATCATGTGAGCTTTTTAACAGTTTAATCCACTGATTGGAGACAGAACTGGTTCCAGCTGTGATTCCTCCTAAGGTTGAATATCCAGCTTATAGCTTGCCCAGTGAATAATGTTCAGCTGAGAGCGCGATCCCATGGCAGAGGGAGCGAGGAGCAGAGCTGGTGAATCCCAGGGCAACAAGAAGCCAATGGGAAGTGGAGGGAAGGGAATTAAGGCCAATAGAAGCAGGATCAAGAAACTGGGCTGAATGCAGAGTGAATACTGAGAGCTGGAATGAGAGGAATAACTGGGATCTCTAAACACTGGGGCTGGAATCATGCACTGTGATAGTCATCTAAATCTCTGAACACTCAGCTCTGCTCATTTCCCTGCATTGACCCTCTGGCAATGCAGCACTCTCAGTTCTACCCCACTGACAGTGCAGCACTCCCTCAATAACAACCCTCTGCCAGTGCAGCACTCCCTGGCACTCTGTCAGTGCAGCATTCTGACAGGACTGTCCCTCCAACATTGCAGCACTCCCTGAGTACTGTCCCTCTGACAATGCCACACTCCCTCAGTACAGTCCTCTGACAGTGCAGCACTCCCTTAGTGCTGTCGCCCTGACAGTACAGCACTCCTTCAGTACTGTCCCTCTGACAGTGCAGCACACCCTCAGTACTATACCTCTGACAGTGCAGCACTTCCTCACGACTGTCCCTCTGACAGTGCAGCGCACCCTCAGTGCTGTCCCTCTGACAATGCTGCACTCCCTCGGTACTGTCCCTCTGACAGTGCAGCACTCCTTCAAAACTGTCTCTCTGCAGTGCAGCACTCCCTCATTGCTACCCTTCGAGACTGTGCAGCACTCCTTCGGTACTGTCCCTATGACAGAGCAGCATTCCCTCAGTACTGTCCCTCTGACAGTGCAGCACTTCCTCAGGACTGTCCCTCTGACAGTGCATCACTCCCTCAGTACTGTCCCTCTGACAGTGCAGCACTTCCTCATGACTGTCCCTCTGACACTGCAGCACTCCCTCAGTACTGTCCCTCTGACAGTACAGCACTCCTTCAAAACTGTCTCTCTGACAGTGCAGCACTCCCTCAGTGCTGTCTCTCTGACAGTGTAGCACTCCCTCATTGCTACCCCTCAAGACAGTGCAGCACTCCTTCAGTACTGTTCCTCTGACAATGCAGCACTCTCTCATGACTGTCCCTCTGACAGTGCATCACTCCCTCAGTACTGTCCCTCCGACAGTACAGCACTCCTTCAAAACTGTCTCTCTGACAGTGCAGCACTCGCTCATTGCTACCCCTTGAGATAGTGCAGCACTCCCTCAGAGCTGTCTCTCTGACCGTGTAGCACTCCCTCATTGCTACCCCTCAAGACAGTGCAGCACTCCTTCAGTACTGTCCCTCTGACAGTGCAGCACTCCCTCAGTGCTGTCCCTCTGACACTGCAGCACTTCTTCAGAGCTGTCCCTCTGACAGTGCAGCACTTCCTCCGTACTGTCCCTCTGACAGTGCAGCACTTCCTCAGTACTGTCCCTCCGACAGTACAGCACTCCCTCAGTACTGTCCCTCTGACAGTGCAGCACTCTCTCATGACTGTCCCTCTGACAGTGCATCACTCCCTCAGTACTGTCCCTCCGACATTACAGCACTCCTTCAAAACTGTCTCTCTGACAGTGCAGCACTCGCTCATTGCTACCCCTTGAGACAGTGCAGCACCCCCTCAGTGCTGTCCCTCTGACAGTGCAGCACTCCCTCATTGCTACCCCTCAAGACAGTGCAGCACCCCCTCAGTACTGTCCCTCTGACAGTGCATCACTCCCTCAGTACTGTCCCTCCGACAGTACAGCACTCCTTCAAAACTGTCTCTCTGACAGTGCAGCACTCGCTCATTGCTACCCCTTGAGACAGTGCAGCACTCCCTCAGTGCTGTCTCTCTGACAGTGCAACACTCCTTCAGTGCTACCCATCGAAACAGTGCAGCACTCCCTCAGTGCTGTCCCTCGAGACAGTGCAGCACTCCCTCATGACTGTCCCTCTGACAGTGTTACACTCCCTCAGTACTGTCCCTTTGACAGTGCAGCACTCCCTCAGTACTGTCCCTCGAGACAGTGCAGCACTCCCTCACGACTGTCCCTCTGACAGTGCAGCACTACCTCAGGACTGTCCCTCTGACAATGCTGCACACCCTCAGGACTGTCCCTCTGACAGTGCTGCACCCCCTCAGTACTGTCCCTCTGACATTGCAGCACTCCCTCAGTACTGTCTCTCTGACAGTGCAGCACTCCTTCACTGCTACCCCTTGAGACAGTGCAGCACTCCCTCAGGGCTCCCCTTCGAGACAGTGCAGTACGCCCTCAGTGCTACCCCTCGAGACAATGCAGCACTCCCTCAGGACTGTCCCTCTGACAGTGCAGCACTCCCTCAGGACTGTCCCTATGACAGTGCAGCACTTCCTCAGGACTGTCCCTCTGACAGTGCAGCATTCCCTCAGGACTGTCTCTCTGACAATGCAGCACTCCCTCAGTACCGTCCCTCTGACAGCGCAGCACTCCCTCAAGACTGTCCCTCTGACAAAGCAGCACTCCCTCTAGACTTTCCCTCTGACAGTGCAGCAGTATCATCTTGTTTGAGGCACTAATTTTTTCGATTGAGTGGCGAAAACTGAGGTTGTATGATAGCATGCAGAAATAGTTACGTGACTGTGAAAAATCCAGTGAAATAGTTTTGAGTTTTGTCGGTTTTGGGGATGTGGTCTCGGGGCTGAGGGGTTCCCTTAAAGGAAGCTGAGCACAGGGCGCCACTTAATGTAAATCTGCCACTGCTAATAGATGCACCAGTGCACTGCAGATTGTGAGATCCTACAGAGGTGAGATGCAGAGCTTTGGAAAGAGCCACTGACAATGAAATTGAGGATCACAGTCACTTTCAAGGCCATTGGGAGTGCATGCCTCTGGTTTCCACATAGCTGATGGTCACCTCGCAAAAGTTTGCAAAACTAAGCCACGACCTCTCGGTATAGAGTTTCCTCCTCTGACATTGCCTCTCGGTCATAACGTTACATTACTCTGTTCCTGTATAGCCTCTCAGGTGGATAATTCCTCATTATTCTATGCCACCTTCTCACAGGCACTTGGTGTTGTGGTGCCTCCCCTACCCTGGCGCCTTTGACACAGTTCTTTCTGACCTGAGCACATTCTTCTTCAGATTTCTGAGCCATCTCTGATTTCATTCAGTCATTGCGTGGAGAACGAGGCATTTCAGGCTGCTACTACGCCACCCGAGGTCGATGTGCCTCTCAGCATCAACATAGTGTGTCCTTAATGCCACATGTGTGCAGTCGACCACACCCCGCACCTGCGGGAATCTTGAGACCGAGGCAAATCCTGTACCGCAGTTGGGATTGTGCTGCTCCCATTGTAGACTGCAGATTTTAATAATGCTTTTCTTACTCATCAGGAGGCTGAGCTTGAAGGTACAGCACTCCTTCTTGCTGGTGTTTAGATGCACTGGGTGTAATTTAAGGGAATCCTCTTTCCACTCCCCCTTCTGAGCCAGACACTCAACTTGCACACAGGCAGTGTTTGGTGGTTTAAAAGTTGCAGAAAAATATTAAGGAAAGTTGCTGCACTTTACTCAATGCCTCTTCCCAGCCTGACAAATTTCTTCACTACTCAACAGAGATGTACATTTATTCTGACAGCTATACTCACGGGTCATATAAAAAGGTGGGGGTTAGGAAATACAATTTTTCGTCCGTCTCTTAAACTGGGGAACCCAACAACAGTGGAGGGTCAACATGGGTTTCACACAGAGGCATTTCCAGCCCATTAAAAAAGCATATAAAAATTGCGCTGGTTTAGAAATGTGGAGGAAAATCTGATTTCCTCTGAAAATATTCTAAATTTAGCCTTTCATGAACTCAAATGCACTCCACAGTGAGTTGAAAATTTGGCCCTGGTTGCCTTACATTTGATGTCATGAAGAATTTCTTCACCCTCTAATTATAATATTTTTGGTCTTGTTGTGCTAACACAGAATATTCAGAGTCTGCTGAGGTAAGGAAAACACTAACTTTATTAAGAAACATCTTACTGTGAACTTTATCAAGAAACATCTTACTGTGGCTTCATCTTGCCATGAGGTCTACAAGAGAGAGAAAGATCATGTGACATTGCATCGCTTCCTGTGATGAGTGATACTGTGTCTCATTAACATATCACACAGTTAGAATTAACCCCTTATACTACATCTCCCACCAAATCTCTGACTTCACCTTTTTTATAGGGACAACCACTTTGGCAGTTTCACTAGACTATCCAAACGGGTCCTCCGCTCCTTTGAAGGAGATCGAGGATTTGAGTTCTGCAGGTGGTCTCTCAGACTCTGCTGGGCAGAAGGAGAATTAATCTCTCGATGAACACAGCATGTCTAGTCTGTTCCATTCTGCTTCGGCTGTGTAGAAAGTTGCTTCTGTATGGCAACTAGTGCACATCTGTTCTGTCACACCATACCGTTTCTGGTCTGAATGAGATAGGACCGTGAATGTGGTATCTGTACAACCACTTGTCCACAGCGGGCTTGGTCTCAGATCCAAACTGGCTCTCCTGGATGGAGGTCTGGCGGTGACATCTGCTTTGTGACATTTGTGATAGTTCCACATCACCTTTTTTCCTCACCTTGTTCAAGTCACTACCTTGTATATGCAACATGAGTGTGTGTGGGAGCATAGGAAGTTGAATTCTCAGTCACCTTCCCAATGGGAGTTCACATGGTACTAAACCTTTATGGAGTGGAGTTGAACGATAGCTCAGAAGTGCAAGTTGGATGTCATCATTCTTCTTCAGCAATGCTTTCACTGGACACACTCCTCTTTCAGCTTTGCCATTGGCTTGCAGTTGAGCTGGTAGCATGGAAAAATCCATATGATGCCATGAACATTTGAAAGTATTCATTGGCAAACTGAGGTTCATTGTCTGAGATTTGAAGGTCTGGGATTCCATGTAGTACAAATATCTCCTTCAGTGATGTAATCACTGCTTCAGAAATGTGACCCTGCAGTTGCTTGACTTCTATCCATCTGGATTAGCAGTCTACAAAGATCAAGAACATCTTCCCTCTGTGTTCAAAAAGGCCCATCCCAAGACATTCCCACGGTCTTGATGGAAAGGAAGATGACATTAATGGTTCTCTTGCCTCCTGATAATGAATAGGACAAGTAATACAGCTTGATATCATCTCTTTCAAGAACTTTGAGAGACCTGGCCACCAAACAGAATATCTTTCTCTGGTTCAACATTTTGTGATGCCCAAATATCCTTGGGGCAATCGTTGTAGTATATTGAGTATCAGAATTCTTAGAATGATCAATCTCTCATCATGAATGAGTAAACCATCAACTACACTGAGGTGTCCTCTCTGTTCTTGGTACTGTCTGAGAGTGAAATTGTGTGGCATGTATGTTGGCCATCCTTTGACACAGTAGTCTCTGACTGGAGCACATTCTTCATCAGATTTCTGTGCATCTCTGATTCATTCTGTCATTGAGTTACTGCTGGTAGATTTATGGGTTGCTGTTGACTTATGGATGTTGTTGTTCAACAAGGACTACATCACCTTGTTCAGGCATTGCCACTGGGATATGGAACAAAGCATCTTCTGTAGTCTGCTGTTTTCCCGGAACATACTCTGTCTTTGCATCAAAGCACAGATGGTGCTTAGTGGTATTGTCACTGGACTAGTAATTTAGAGACCCAGGGTAATGCTCTGGGGATCCGGGTTCAAATCCCACCATGCCAGATGGTGAAATCTGAATTCAATAAAAAATCTGGATGATCATGAAACCATTGTTAATTGTTGTAAAGACCCATCTGGTTCACTAATGTTCTTTAGAGAAGGAAATCTGCTATCCTTACCTGGTCTGACCTACATGTGACTCCAGACCCACAGCAATGTGGTTGATTCTTAAATGCCCTCTGAAATCACCAAGCAAGTCATTCAGTTCTCAGGGGTAATTAGGGATTGGCAATAAATGCTGGCCTAGTCAGCGATGCCCCCATCCCATGAACAAATAAAAAAAAATCATCCCAAGTCTGAATCGTTGTACTTGTGGCAGCATTTTTGCTAACTCCTTAGAGTTTAAGAGTGTCACTAAGGATTTGTGTTCTGTCTCTATTTTAAAGTGGAGACCAAGAGCATAATCTGCAAACTTTTCACAAGCCCATGTTGCAGCTAATGCTGCTTTCTCTATCACTGTGTATCTTTATTCAGCATCTGTCAGTGAACGGGATGTGTAGCAAACTGGTCTACACTTTCCATCTGCCTGAAAGAGTACAGCTTCACTCCCCTAGAAGATGCATCTGCAGCAATGATAGTGGTTACCTCTGGGTCATAGTGAGATAAAATATCAGGTGATATCAGTATCTCTTTGATTTTCTCAAAATAGCTCTGTTGTGCTTCTTCCCAACACCAAGTATTGTCTTTCATAACAGCTGACACAGTGGCTTATTGACAACAGCTAGGTTGGGCAAAAACGTTCCAACTTTGTTTACCATACCCAGGAATCTCTGGAGCTTTGTCACATTCCGAGGATTGCTCTTGTCTTCTGTGGATCAACTCTGACACCAGATGCATCCACAATATGCCCAAGGACCTTGACAGTCGGCTGTGAGAATTCGCATTTGTTGTTGAGTGTAAGTTCTGCTTCCTGCAGGTGTTAGCGCACAGCTCGTGCTCCAGTGTCATGTTCTGTCTGAATGGGTCCATGGATCAGGACATCATCCATGTGACATTCAACCCCATCCAATCCTTCTAGACCACTTGGCATTGTCCTCTGGAAGATTTCAGGTGCTGATGTGATGCTGATGGGTAATCTGTTGAAACAAAACCTCACAAATGGTGTAACGAAGGTTGTGAGCAACTTAGACTCTTTGTAAAGGGGTAGTTGTATAAACCATTATTTGCATCTAACTTCGTGAAAATTGAACTCTATTCCAATTTTACTAAGCTCTCATCCACAGGTGACATAGGATGAATTTCGCATTGAACTGCTTTGTTCAGCTGCATAAGACCTATGCAAATTCCGATAGGTCCATTGGTTTGAGCACTGGGACCATCCCTGAACACCAGCTTGATGGTTCTGTCACAGGTGAAATAACGCCTTGCTTCAACATAGAGTCGATTTCCTTCTTTACCTTTGGCAAGAGTAGATGAGGAACTTTTCTGGGTGCAAACAGATGCACTGGCTTCGTTTCATGAGGTAGAATGATGTTGTACACTGTCTTCAGCTTTCCTAGTCCGGTGGAAAGCTGTGCAAATTCAGTTCTGAGGTTTTCAGGCTGATCTTCTTGGCTTTCCAGTTCCTCTACTCTGTAAATCAGTTGTAAATCGGTACAGGCTTTCCTGCTTAAGAGTGAACAACTCTAGTTTAGGATCACATAAAGGGTTTCAATTATTTTTCTCTCTATATTGAAGGGTTGTTTTCAGTTGTTCTATGACCTTAAGTTCTGTACCTCCTGGCTCATACGGTTTTATGCATGATGGCTGGAGAGAACTTTTCTCCAACCATGGTTCAGCATTAGAAAGAACAGAAAATGCTGCACCTGTGTCTAACTTGAAGCATATCCTGTTTCTTTCTGCTTGTATATCAGCACTCCAATAGCTTCCACTTGGTTCCTGGATCTCTCCAAGGAAAGGCACCTCAACATCATTGATATCTTCTTTTATATGGATCTTTCCACCTTTCGAAGGCTTCTCTTCTTGCTTATTCTGTATAGGCTTCTTGCTGCAACACAGCCCAGAAGTGACCCTTCTCTCTGAAAAAATGGCATTCGGCTTCTTTAGCAGGACAATTTCTGTGCCTGTGTTTTTTCCTGCCACACCAATTCTGGGGTGGTTAATGGCTGCTTTTCTTGCCTCCCCTGCTTTTGCGCAGCCACCTCTCTGCTTTTAACTTGAACATACCCCACCGACTCTCTCGTTTTTGGGATATGGTTCTTCCTGTCACCCCAAATCACTGATCGACTTTGCTTCCTTACCTCGGCTTGTCTGCTCAATTGAATTGCCTTTGTTCAGATTAGGTCATCCCTCGACTGCAAGTGGCCAGACAGTGTTTCATCCAAGACTCAACAACAATTATGTCCCTATTCAGTTCTTCTTTTAAGCTGCCATATTCAAAATTGTCTGGAAGCCTATACAGATCATCAATAAATGTATCAACCCTTACTTATTAAATTTAGCCTGCATGACCATGGTATTCTTTTGCAGATTGAAGTAGGCATCAAGTGCTTTTATTACTTCATCGTACATAGCTTTTTCTTCACTGATTCCTTGCCTGACTAATATATCGTCTGTTCAACCAATTCAGCCATGCAGCTGCCTTTTTGAGAGTTGCAGCCCGCTCAAAGTGTTCCAGTAATGGCAGATTTTTCCATACTTGTCCTTTCACTCGCTGCCACCATATAATATTCTGGGTCTTGTTGTATGAACGTAGAATATACATAGACCCTGCTGAGGAAAGGAAAACATTAACAATATTAAGAAACATCTTCTTGTGGCTTCATCTTGCCATGAGCAGGAAGTGGTAGCACAGTGGTATTGTCACTGGACTGGTAATCCAGAGTCTCAGGGTAATGCCCTTGGGACCCGGGTTTAAATTCCTATCACGACAGATGGTGAAATTTGAAGTAAATAAAAATTTAGATTTTAAAAAAGTCTAATGTCAGTTGTCATAAAAACCCATCTGGCTCACTAATGCCCTTTAGGGAAGGAAATCTACTGTTCTTACTTGGCCAGGTCTACATGTGACTCCAGACCCACAGCAATATGGTTGACTCTTAAAAACCTTCTGAAATGGCCAAGCAAGCCACTCAGTTGTATCAAACCGCTAAAATGCCTCAAAGGAATGAAACCAGAAGGACCACCCGGCATCGAACTAGGCACTGGAAACGGCAATGGCAAATTTAGCCCTGTCATCCCTGCAAAGTCCTCCTTACGAACATCCGTGGGCTTGTGCCAAAATTGGAAGAGCTGTCTCACAGACTGGTCAAGCAGCAGCCTGACATAGTCATACTCACGTAATCATACCTTATGGACAATGTCCCAGACACCACCATCACCATCCCTGGGCATGTCTTGTCCCACCGGTAGGACAGATCCAGCAGAGGTGGTGGCACAGTGGTATACAGTCGGGACGGAGTTGCTCTGGGAGTTCTCAACATCAACTCCGGACCCCATGAAATCTCATGGCATCAGGTCAAACATGGGCAAGGAAACTTGCTGCTGATTACCATGTGCCACCCTCCCTCAGCTGATGAATCAGTGCTCCTCCATGTTGAACACCACTTGGAGGAAGCACTGAGGGTGGCAAGGGTGCAGAATGTACTCTGGGTGGGGGACTTCAATGTCCACTTCAAGCACCACTACTGATCAAGCTGGCCGAGTCCTAAAGGACATAGCTGCTAGACTGGGTCCGTGGCACGTGGTACAGGAACCAACAAGAGGGAAAAATGTACTTGACCTCATCCTCACTAACCTGCCTGCCACAGATGTACTTGTCCATGACAGTATCAGTGGGAGTGACCACCGCACAGTCATTGTGGAGACAAAGTCCTGCCTTCACATTGAGGATACCCTCCATCGTGTTGTGTGATAAATTGGATAGATTTTGAACAGATCTAACAACTCAAGACTGGGCATCCATGAGGCACTGTGGGCCATCAGCAGCAGTAGTAGAATTGTACTCGAACATAATCTGTAACCTCATGGCCCGGAATATCGCCCACTCTATCATTACCATCAAGCCAGAGGATCAACCCTGGCTTAATGAAGAGTGCAGCAGGGCAGCACCAAGCATACCTAAAAATGGGGTGTCAACCTGGTGAAGCTATAACACAGGACTACTTGCTTGCCAAACAGCATAGGCAGCAAGTGATAGACAGAGCTAAGCAATCCCACAACCAATGGATCAGATCTAAGATCTGCAGCCCTGCCACATCCAGTCGTGAATGGTGGTGGACAATTAAACAACTCACTGGAGGAGGAGGCTCCACAAATACCCCCATCCTCAATAATGGAGGAGCCCAGCACAGCAGTGCAAAAGATAAGACTTAAGCATTCACAACAACCTTCAGTCAGAAGTGCCAAGTGGAAGATCCATCTCGGCCTCCTACGGAGGTCCCCAGCATCACAGATGCCAGTCTTCAGCCAATTCGATTCACTCCATGTGATAGCAAGAAATGGCTGAAGGCACTGGATGCTGCAAAGACTATGGGTCTTGACAACATTCCGGCAATAGTACTGAAGACTTGTGCTCCAGAACTTGCTGCGCCCCTAGCCAAGCTGTTCCAGTACACCTACAACACTGGCATCTACCCTGCTATGTGGAAAGTTTCCCAGGCATGTCCTGTACACAAAAAGCAAGACAAATCCAACCTGGCCATTTACCGCCCCATCAGTCTACTCTCCATCATCAGTAAAGTAATGGAAGGGGTCATCAACAGTGCTATCAAGCGGCACTTGCTTAACAATAACCTGCTCACTGACACTCAGTTTGTGTTCCGCTAGGGCCACTCAGCTCTTGGCTTCATTACAGCCTTGGTTCAAACATGGACAAAAGAGCTGAACTCCAGAAGTGAGGTGAGCGTGACTGCCCTTGACATCAAGGCTGCCTTTGACTGAGTGTGGCATCAAGGAGCCCTAGCAAAACTGGTGTTTGTAGGGTATTGGGGGAAATCTCTCCGCTGGTAGAAGTCATACCAAGCACAAAGGGAGATGGTTGTGTGTTTTGGAGGTCAGTCATCTCAGTTCCAGGACATCACTGCAGGGGTTCCTCAGGGTAGTGGCTTAGGTCCAAACATCTTCAGCTGCTTCATCAATTACCTTCCTTCCTTCATAAGGTCAGAAGTGGGGTTGTTACCATCACTGAATCCCCCATATCAACATCCTGGGGGTTACCATTAACCAGAAACTGAACTGGACTAGCCAGATAAATACTGTGGCTACAAGAGCAGGTCAGAGGCTAGGAATCCTGCAGCGAGTAACTCACCTCCTGACTCCCTAAAGTCTGTCCACCATCTACAAGGCACAAGTCAGGAGTGTGATGGAATACTCCCCACTTGCCTGGATGAGTGCAGCTCCAACACTCGAAGCTTGACACCATCCCGGGCAAAGCAGCCCGCTTGATTGGCACCCCTTCCACAAACATTCACTCCCTCCACCACCGACACCCAGTAGCATCAGTGTGTACCATCTACAAGATGCACTGCAGAAACTCACCAAGGTCCTTGGACTGCACCTTCCAAATCCACATTCACTACCATTTAGGAGGACAAGGGCAGCAGGCAATGGGAACACCACCACCTGGACGTTCCCCTCCAAGACACTCACCATCCTGACTTGGAAATATTTCACCATTCCTTCACTATCACTGGGTCAAAATCCTGGAACTCCCTTCCTAACAGCACTGTGGGTGTACCTACACCACATGGACTGCAGCAGTTCAAGAAGGCAGCTCACCACCACCTTCTCAAGGGCAATTAAGGATGGGGAATAAATGCTGGCCTAGCCAGCAAAGCCAACATCCCATGAATGAATTTTAAAAATGAGGTCTACAAGAGAGAGCAAGATGATATGACATTGCATCACTTCCTATGAGGACGTATACATTGGAATATCACACAGTTAGAATTAACCCCTTCTACTACACCGATTGCTTCTTAAAGGGAAAACAGTCCACAGGTAAAAGCTGCAAATCATCAGCCAGCCACATCTGAATGTGATGTCACTCCAGGAGAAGTAGGAAGCTCAGATAGAAAATGCACACAAGAGTAGTCATGATGGGGAGAAACACTGATCTTCAGCGGTGCAAAAATTGTCATATTTGTTGTCGGTGAGATGTTTATGATACTGACAGAATGTGTGTCGCATGATTTGAGGTGAGGTAGAGGATTTCCAGCACAAAAGTGCAGCAAACTGAACACCAAATGGAGGAATTGGTAATTGTGGAATAGAGCTCAATGTCAGTAAGTGGCTAAGTTGAGTTTGTTCCCGAAATGGACCCATGATGGAAGGACTCATTTGCCAGTGGGTATGCATCTTAGACAGCTGAAGATTTATTTTACAAGTTGTAGCCATATATGTTTGACAGTTAGCATAACTTAGCCATTGCTTCATGAGAGAATCGCAACCTTCTCAACCATTGCTGAGAGGTGATCATGAACTAGTCCACCTGGACCTAGGTGGAGGTGTGAGTACCTGCAATCAGGGGACAGAGACAACCTCAGTGTCTATTCAACCTAATATCTCTCCAGTGGTCCTTTTGATCCTTCTCTTCTTCCTCATACAGAGGAACAGGGGAAGGCCTAAGGGTGGCCAGATTCATTCCTGTGGCCCAGTTTGCAATATTAAAATTCAAAATATCCCATTTCCAAAAATAGTTTCAAAATATCTTTAAAAAAACTTTTCTGAAAAAGGAACATAGTAGTCGACTTTAGCTACTTTTAGATCCTTTATGGCCTTCTATAACATGCAAATCCTGGCACACGGAGGCTTCAACATCTCTCGTTGAGGTGTTCTTCTCAGGAGCTGGGCTGGAACTAGTAGGGAAGTGAAATAGCTGCTGTGAGGAGCCAAAACAATGAGTGACCATTGTACAACAAAAACAAAAATACCTGGAAAAACTCAGCAGGTCTGACAGCATCTGCGGAGAGGAATACAGTTGACGTTTCGAGTCCAAGTGACCATTGCAGTCTGCCTCCAGTGAGGAAAGAAACAATGTTGAAAACAGTTTGTTGTGTCAGGGATTCAGCAGCACTAACCCACCACCCCTTTTCAAGAATTATAGAGCACAGTCAGAGGCCTTTTGACTCATCATGCCTGTTCTAACTCTTTGAAAAAACTATCCAATTGCATAGGAATACATCATACGTATGGCACAGAAACAGGCCGGTCAGCCCAACCAGTCCATGCTTGTGTTTTTGCTCCAATTGAGCCTCCTTTCATTTTTCCTCACCTAAATCTACCATCATAACCATCTATTCCCGTCTCCCTCATATGCTTGACTAGCTTCCCCTTAATTACATCTATTCGGCTTCAACCATTTCCTGTGGTAATGAGTTCCACATGCTCACCATTCTTTGGGTAAAGAAATTTCTTCTAAATTCCCTATTGGATTTCTTGGTGACTATCTTGTATTGATGGCCTCTAGTTATGCTCTTCCCCACAAGTGGAAACATTCTCTCTGTATCCACTCCATCAAAATCTTTCATAATTTTAAAGACCTCTATTAGGTCACCCAACAGCCTTTTTTGCCAAAGAGACCCAGTCTGTCAATGCTTTCCTGATATGTATACCCACGCATTTCTGATCCCACACCTCTGCTCTTTTCCCATAGCCCTGCCAATGTTTATGTTTCAAATATTTATCCAAATCCCTTTTGAAAGTTGCTTTTGAATCTATTCCCACCATCCTTCAGGCAGCATTTTACAGATGGATTTCCTCCATCCCCACCCCTCAAAAAATAAGAAGAATACTGGAGGAAAATCTAGTGAAACAGCTATCAAGCTTAACACATTCCTCAGTGAGTCAGCAAACTAAAAGCAAACCAGAGCAAGAATATCAATTTTGTTCTGAAAATATAATTTATTATTCCGGTACATTTTTTCCTTATACATGTTTATGATTTAAATCTCCAGAATGATCTGCACAACTTACTCTAGAATGTAGAAATCGCATGTGGAAGTTAAAATGTGTGGTTCATGTTCCAGGATAAGTACATGTAGAGATGATGTGAGGAAACCATAGATCCGGGAGGTACAACTCGTCTTCCAGAACATGGCCTGTTGTTCTATTATGATCAAAGCAATTCATACCAGATGTCCATCTTACACATCCAGTAACAACAAAGGTAACGGGGTGGAGAAGAGAATGAATTATGGTTCAATGGGAATGAGTAATAACACTGTAATTTAATCAAGGGGTACAGATTATGTCAGAAACCACCAGTGGTTTATGAATGTGATCTGAACCCTAAGATTAAACTTCAATATTCTTGCTCATTCCTCCCATCTATTATTTTTCGTAATGTATACATCTTATGGTTTCAGTCAAAGGAACACAATGGTAATGACAGCTAAAAAGTTATTCTCAAATGATCTTGATTAAATACTCTGAGAAGTTATTGTGATGTTAATACATAGAAGTTAAATTATAAGCATATGGAGGCCACTGTACATATACTAACAGTTTTACAGTATTACAGTTCAGGCTTTTTCCCAGCACTTTAAATTATGTTCATGCCAAAATAAAACCGGGTCCAAAATTCCAATTCTTTCCCTCCTCTGCTATAAGTTTAACAGAATGGCCCTGAATGCACCCATGTGCAAAAGATGCAGATCATGTCCCAATCTAAGGGATGGAGTCATCTGCATACACTGGATGAGTGGCCCATATGTGCACATATCAGTGCAGCCTACTCCAACAGAGGCCCTGCCACTCTAATGTGGAACTCAGAGACCCCTTATTAGGCTGAGAAAGTAAATGCGAAATTGTTCTTCCGCACCCAGAGGAGACAGCATCCCCTTAAAGCATTTTGAAAAGCTCAAGCTTGCTTTCAATAGGCACAGGTCCCTTGGGGGCTGTTAGGTGGAATCCTCTGAGAAGCCCTCTAACCTCCTCCAGAGATATCACTTAACATAAGCAGTTCGGCAGCAGTTTATTCTTCTTTCCTCGGCTTTTATCTCCACAGGGCAGAATCCCAGCAGAATTTCAGGCTAACTGTTTCCTTATGCAAAATAAGTGTCCTATAAACTGAAACTGAACCTTCATATATTCTATGGAAGGGGCAGTTTGCGATGGGACGAACTTGTTGTCCTTTTTATTACAGATAATGGACTAGGACCCACATACAAAGGCTGCCTTGCTGTCCAGTCAGAGCTGGAAGCAGTAAGTAGCAGTTAGTCAGCCATGCTCAGACTAAAACTAACAATCAGATTTATTTACAAGATACAGAAACTACTGGTGGGGCAACATACTTTGAAAGCAATAAAGACTGAATCTGTCCACAAGAGCTTAAGATATGGGGCTGAATTTTACGTGTCCCTGCCGGGCGTGTTTCCTGCGGGGGTGGACACATAAAATTGGGC
Source organism: Cetorhinus maximus (assembly GCF_964194155.1). NCBI lineage: Eukaryota > Metazoa > Chordata > Chondrichthyes > Lamniformes > Cetorhinidae > Cetorhinus > Cetorhinus maximus. The sequence goes on from NC_135882.1 coordinate 100,010,683, forward strand.
CGGTGCCCACCCCACCACCTTCCCACCCACCCCCAAGCTCACCCCCATAATACGGGGGTGTGGGTGGGCTCCAAAATCCGCAGCCCGCCCACCATATTTAAATAGATAATCAAGGCTCAATTTTTAAAAATTCATTCATGCGATGTCGCTGGCTAGGCCAGCATTTATTGCCCATCCCTAATTGCCCTTGTTACCCTGATACTACACTGTCCACACCATAAAATGTTTGGGGGGTGCCCTTTGCGCATCAGGGGGCTGCCCCCCTAAAATCAAACTCCTCCCATTCTTCCTAAACCCCCCCACAGCCTCAAACCCAAAACACCCCCACCCCCACTGTACCCTTCCTGACCAGCCAAAACCCTCCCCGACCAAAACCCGGGATTTAGCGGCTCGAGGGAGTGCTAGGACTTCTTTGTCAACTTCTTGCAGTCCTGGCAGCGGTCACTAACATGCCCTCAGCGGCGCTGGGACTGCGAGGGCTGCCAGCTAATTGGATTGGCTGGCAGCTCCAGAGGCCAGGACTTCCTCCCCAGTGAGGGGCGGAAGTCTCACTTTGGTCTTATTAAGCCTGCCCGCAATGCATTACCACGCCGGCTTTACTTCCGGGGGGAGGGGGTGAGCCGTCTGCCCCCTCCCCCCGCCCCCTGCGTATTATTCAGCCCATGTTCTCAGCAATATATTTCTCAGCCCTTTTGATGCAATTTTCAGCATCTTTACCTGATAGTACTAGTGCCAAAAATTGAAACTAAAACCTAAACACCCTAAAGTTGAACATTGAACTAAAGATGAATAATTATGTCAGTAGATTTATGCTATCAGGAGTATTTTTTTATCAGCGGCTTTTAATTTTGAGTTATCTTCCTTTTCAGGTATTCCCTAATGACCCAGACGATGAGGGGTGAATTTTAACTCCAAGGAGCAAGTGAGTTTGGGAGCAGGCGGGGGTGTTAAAACTGGTGAAACTGATGGAGTGTCAGGAAGCTGGATCCTACTTGTTGATCTCCACATTTAACTGCAGAATATTAGGTTACATACAAGAAATTCGCTCAGGAGCGGCAGGTTGTTAATTTCAATAGGCCTGATTTTAACTATGTTCAAATGAGCATATGAGTTCAAATCAAACCCAAATATGTTACTAACTTCTTAAGAGCAATTCTCATATGGATTCGGGATTTCACTCTGGGTGAATGGGTTTTCCGGGCCTCCAGGAATTCGTCAGTGAAAGCAAGGCGAGAACACAATGCTAATTGAGGGGACTGAGAAATGAGAGGCAAAAGTTCCCAAAAGTGCTGAAATTTCACAGTTAATTTCTTGCCTAATTGTGTGAAAGGCTCACAGTTCTTGTTTGAGATGTTGCTTTCACTACTTTACAGGTTCACTTCACTGCTTTGGAGGTGACTTTTGTTTCTTTGGAGAATTTTGTGCCTGGTCTTCACTTTGCAGCTGTGATGTACCAGATTGACTTGGATCACAGATGAGGAACAAAATGACCAGCAGCATCAACGGCAGCAGCAGGACTAGCAGGTAGAGCACTAGCAGAAGCATCACCAGCAGGAGCAGCAGAAACCATCTCCTTACGAGCCTCAAATGCCACTGGCAAGAGGGGATGATCAGAGACCGTACAGGAGGCAATTGCTGCAGCACAGGGTGTACAGTCAGAGAGGATCGGTTTCTGGACATGTTAGAACACCCGTACCTCAGGAGATTCAAGACATCACAGCAGACCATTGCAGCCCTTTACAACACACTGGAAGAAAACTTGCTGCCAACTGTACCTGCTGGAAATGCTCAGCAGGTCAGGCAGCATATATGGAAAAAAACAGAGTTAACGGCCTGGATTTCCATCAACGAGGTGGGTAGCGGAAGTCGGGAAAACTCCCAGCTTGTCCAGCCCACCTCGGGGAAAAGTGCCCACAAAGGTGCAATCTTCATTGCCGAGGGGTCGGTGTGGGCAGGAATTGGGCCAGCTGGCCTGTGAAAATGATTGGGAGCAGCCACAGGAGCTGCCAGGTGCGGAGGCAGGGTGTTTAGAAGGTCCGCCTCAGTGCCCTGGGGCTTTGGTACCAGTTGAAATGAAAACACAAAGGCCCTCCAGTTCTCACCCCTTACACCCCATCATCCTCCAACTGCTCCCCAGGCCTGATCCATGTCACTTCATGCCCCTGACCTATCCTCCCCATGACCCCGCATGCCTCCTATGTCAAGCTCTGCCCTTACACATACCCCTTATGGTCCCAATATCTAGCTATGGAACTCGCATGCCCACTGTAGACTGTCTAGAACCAATATTGTGTATAGGGGCATGTATAAAAAAAAGCTTTAAAAAGTAAATCATTAATAACTTTCTCCTGTATTGAAAGAAAGTCATTTCCAAACAAACTAATAAAAGCGTCAATTATCTAGACCTTTTAAAGTATTAATAACAAAACTCACAAACCCTTGAAACCACATAACATTGTGTATACATACATTGTAAAATTGACAGCAGAGATCAGAGAGCCTAAGCTGTCAATCAAACAATGTTTTCTTTGGGGTGCATATGCTTTAGTACTCCAAAGGATGTCTGGGCTCTTAGACAAACATACATAATAAGGCTTGGCTAAGAGCCCAGAAATCCAATAAGCTTGTTGAAACAGCTGTTTAAAGCCTTTTTTCAAAAAAAAACATCCTGCTATACATGCCGTACAGGCATTTTAACTCATTATCACTTTATGTTTAAGCAACCTTTTAGACTCCATGTCTATACCTCTATTTATTCCTTTACCATCAATGTCCTCCCTTACTTCATTTTTTCCTGTGTTTTCCCTCCCTGTTTTGTTTACATTTAGGCTGCTTACATTTTTTGTAGATCCCTCCTCCCATCTTACTAGTTTAAAGCTTTTGCCACCTCCGTATTTACCCTTTCGGCTAGGTCACAGGTCCCATCCCAGTTCAGGTGGAATCCATCCCATCAAGATAGCTCCTTCCTTTACCAGAACAAGTGACAGTGTCACATGAGAAGGAACCCTTCTTTCCCAGATCTTTAGCCACATGTCCATTCTTCTAATCTGTCTGTTTCTACATATGAATAAGGAGCAAGCGTAGGCCATTAGGCCCCTTCAGCCTGCTCCACCATTCAATAAGATCATGACTGATCTGAATGTAACCTCAATCCCACATTCCTGCCTACCCCCGATAACCTTTCACCCCCTTGTTAATCAATAATCTATCTAGCTCTGCCTTAAGAGTATTCAAAGACTCTGCTTCCACCACCTTTTGAGGAAGAGAGTTCCAAACACTCAAGGCCCTCTGAGAGAAAACATTTCTCCTCATCTCTGTCTTAAATGAGTGACTCCTTATTTTTAAACAGTGACCCCTAGTTCTAGATTCTCTCACAAGAGGAAACATCCTCTCCATGTCTACCCTGTCAAGATCCCTCAGGACCTTAAAGGTTTCAATTAAGTCACCACTTACTCTTCTAAATTACAGTGGATACAAGCATAACCTGTCCCACCTTCCCTCATAAGACAACCCGCCTGTTCCTGGTATTAGTCTAGTAAACCTTCTCTGAACTGCTTCTAATGCATTTACATCTTTGTTTAAATAAGGAGACCAGTACTGTACATAGTACTTCAGATGTGGTCTCACCAGTGCCCTGTATAACTGAAGCATAACCTCCCTACTTTTGTAATCAATTACCCTCACAATAAATTATAACATCTATTAACTTTCCTAATTACTTGCTGCACCTGCATACAAACCTTTTGTGATTCATGCACTAGGACACCCAAATCCCTCTGAATCTCAGAGTTCTTCAATTTCTCACCATTTAGACAATAAGCTTCCTTTTTATTCTTCCTGACAAAATGAATGATTTCACATTTGCCCATATTATACTCCATTTGCCAGATCTTTGCCCACTCACTTAACCTATCCATATCACTTTGTCGCCTCCTTACATCCTCTTCACAATTTACTTTCCTACCTATCTTTGTGTCATCAGCAAATTTAGCCACCATTCCTTCAGTCCCTTCATCCAAGTCATTTATAGAAATTGTAAAAAGTTGAGGCCCCAGCACAGATCCCTGTGGCACACCACTCGGTACATCCACACAACCAGAAAAAGACCCATTTATGCCAAGTCTCTGCTTTCTGTTAACTTATCAATCTTCTCTCCATGTCAATATGTTACCCCCATACCACGAACTTTTATTTTCTGCAATAATCTTTGATGTGGCATCTCATCAAATGCCTTCTAGAAATCTAAGTATAGTACATCCACCATTTATCCACAGCACATGTGACTCCTTCAAAGAACTCCAATAAGTTGGTTAAACATGATTTCCTTTTACAAAACCATGTTGACTCTGCCTGATTGTCTTGAATTTTTCTAAGTGCCCTGCTATAACATTTTTAATAATAGTTTCTAACATTTTCCCTATGACAGATGTTAGGCTAACTGGCCTGTAGCTGGTTATGTAGCTCGGGCAATAATCCAGAGATTATTACCCTTGAGGTCCTGCCTTTTGATTTAGAGCCTAACCCATGACACTCTTTCAGCAGGCCCATCTCCCTGTTCCTACCAATGCCATTTGTTCCAAGGTGGACCATGACAACTGCATTTACCCCTTCCCTTTCCAAGTTTCTTTCCAGCTGCCATGAATTATCCCTTACTCTGGCACCAGGTAGACAACACATCCTTCAGGATTCTCATTCTTGGCACAGAGGGCACTATCTATCTCCCTAATTTTGGAGTCCCCTATTACGACCTCATTTCTATTCTACTCTTCCCCTCTCAGACAGCTTTCTGAGCCACGGTGCCTTGGGTGCATTGTAGCTGTCCTCCCTGCAGTCTTTCTTCTTGTTCTCACAAGTAGCGAGTACATTGCACCTGTTAGACAGGAACAGTGTCAGCGGGACTTTCTTTTCAACTTCCCTTAAATCCCCGCTACCCAGTTCCCTGTTAGTCACATCCTTCTTTTCACAAACCTGTGTTTTCCTCTGGGATGTGACTATATTCTGGATAAAACTGTCCAGAAACTCCACTCCTCCCTTGTGTGTCAGAGTCTCTCCAGCTTGCACTCCAGCTCAATGACTCTGAGCCAGAGAGATTAGAGATGGAGACATCTCCTGCAGACATATTTGCTTGGAACAGTCTTGTCATCCACAAACTCCCACATTTTGCAGTCTAGGCACACGACCTGCTCTGACATTCCTTATTTTATTTATTTTGTTCATTAATTAATTAATTAATTAAAGCCTTTGTTCTATAATTATGTGTAGCCAAGCAAGCAAATGAGGTCTGGGTTTACCATTTTAGCCGAAAGACAGCAACTCCAACATTGTCCCTCTCAGTACTGCACTGAATTGTCAACTTGGATGATGTTCTGTGAATGGGAATTGATCAGAAAAGTGAGATGTGCTACCAACTGATTCTAGCTTTAATCTCCATATCTTCCCATATATAACACCCCAAAAAATGTAATCACTTTATTTTTCAAAGTAACACCTCACTGTAAGATGCTAAAACTTGTGATAAATAATGCTAAAAATAATACTTTAAACAACTTGATTCACCAAAGAATGTTTAATCCTTAGCGAATGCAAAATAATTGTTCACAGGAGGTAAGTATCTTTTACATTACAATCTCACCAAATTAACAGCGCAGTTAGCATCTCTTCTGTAGAGGTAAGAAATACTCTTCCCAATAGATGGGAATTCCAAGTGACATAATTTTTAAATGCAAAATGGTTTGAACCATTATTTATAGAATTAGGACTTCAAATGAAGATTCAATATTTCCTAATTCAAATCCCATTATGCATGTAACAATCACTGAATGGATACAGGTTCCTAAAATTTTATCCTGGAACTCAGGATTTTCCCTAATACTTCTAAATCATTCTCATGGCAAAGATGCAGTTTCCATAGCAGAATGACTCTCTTTTGAACTGAAACTTCCACCATCATGACTAATGTGAATGAGCTGGCATGCCACAGGACTAACAATTGCCCTTTACCACTGAACATTACACTAGATATCACAAGACCTACTCAGATGTCAAGTCTGAAAGGCAGCAAATAGCCTAGTCTCAGATTGCAAACTTCAAGCTAAATTATGATGATCTTATTTACAAGTAAAATAATTACACAGAATCAGAGAAAGTACAATCTGAGATCAGCATTACAATATTTGACTTATATGATACACACACTGTTCCAAGACAGTCCTCTTGACATTGGCACACTTTACACAGTCAAGTGCATTTAAATATTTTGGGTGGGTACCCATGCTATATACAGCACAGCATTTTTTTTTTATTCATTCACGGGATGTGGGCTTCGCTGGCTGGGCCAGCATTTATTGCCCATCCCTAGTTGCCCTTGAGAAGGTAGTGATGAGCTGCCTTCTTGAACTGCTGCAGTCCATGTGGTGTAGGTACACCCACAGTGCTGTTAGGAAGGGAGTTCCAGGATTTTGACCCAGCGACAGCGAAGGTATATTTCGAAGTCAGGATGCTGAGTGGCTTGGAGGGGAACTTCCAGGTGGTGGTGGTGTTCCCCTGTATCTGCTGCCCTTGTCCTTATAGATGGTAGCGGTCATGGGTATGGAAGGTGCTGCCATGTTTGTGGAAGAGCGGGCTGCTTTATCCTGGATGGTATTAAGCTTCTTGAGTGTTGTGGGAGCTGCACTCATCCAGGCAAGTGGGGAGTATTCCATCACACTCTTGACTTGCGCCTTGTAGATAGTGGGCAGGCTTTGGTGAGTCATGGGGTGAGTTACTCGCCATACTATTCCTAGGCCTGAATTTTTCAGTCGGCGGGCAGGCTTGGCGGAAGCGGGTGGGGGCGGTCGTAGAGCCAATTAAGGCCCGCCCAACGTAAGATATGAGCCATAGCGCTCAGCGCTACCTGTGAGGGCAGGGGGAGGAGGGAGAGTCAGGGCCAGCGCTCTTTCGCGCATGTATGCAAAAGAGCACAGCAATCTCCCTGAGGCACTGAGCTGCCTCAGGGAGATTGAAGCGCTTTTGAAATAAATAAATAAATGGTTTGAAAATGTAGTTAAACATGTCCCCTCATGTGACTGTGTCACATGAGATGGGGCATGTTTTTATATTTCAGAAAAATGTTTTATTTAAGTGGTAAAAGCTTTAGGAAACCTCATTCCGCTTGTGGATGGGGTTTCCTAAAATACATGAAAGCTGCTTGGCCTTTTCGCCCGCCCACCAACCTTAAGGTTGGACGGGCAGCGTAAACAATTACATTACTTAATTCATTAATGGCCTTAATAGGCCTATCAGTTATCGGCGGGCGCGCAGCCTGACTCCGGCACGCTCCTGCTGAACGAAACATCGCGAGACAGTATGATGATGTCGGGATGCACGCCCAATGTCATCACGCGTCATTTTACACGCCAGCATGTAGGGCCTGCCCCCGCACACCGACTGAAAAATTCAAGCCCTAGCCTCTGACCTGCTCTTGCAGCGACATTATTTATATGGCTGGAGAGCCAATTTCAGGTAGGAGAAGGAAATGGTTGGGTTTACTCACCACAACTTAAATGTACCTATAGTACTGATTGAACTTGAAAACGAAAGGTTTCCCATTTATTTGTTTGTCAGTTTCTGTACCATAATCAATCACTTGGTCAGTCAATTACAAAAGAGAAACTAACAGTTAAATTTTAACCTTTGCCTTTAAGGCCATTGGCAACCCTGAATGCTAAAACACAGAGGTACCCCTTGCATCCAACATGCTGGGTACAATTACAGAAACTTGTTGCATGATGTATTTCGCTCCTTGGCATCATTATAGGCAAGCCCCATATGGGGAACTTTGGTCGGGCATGAAAGCAAGCAGTCACCTTGTATTACCAGGTCCATTCTGCTCCTGCCCATGAAGATCATGAATATTTCACATTACTGTGTGGGAGGAAATTCAAGGTCACTATCTGGTGATATAGGAATGCTGCATTTCATTCAAGAGACTTTATTTAATAAAAAGGTGTGATACAGCTTAGACCAAAAAGCAGAAAATGCTTTTATAGATAATGGCAATCAAGCTACCGAACGACAAAGAAACGAAGACTGGAAACTTTTGGCAATGGAAATTTTGTGTTCATATAAATTGTCTAATATATTTTAACACATGCTGAATCTATTTATTGTAAAAGGGTTAATGATCACACTACAATAGTGCACAAAAAATGCATCTTGTGAAGCATTAAGCATTCAACCCCTGATATTGTTGACTGCTATTTCTAGACTTGTATCTCCATCCAATCTGAAAATAAACTGTGAATGGATTATTAGAAGTATGAATCCAAAATCAGCATTTGGCAACATGATTTCTCAAACAATGGTTGTTGGAAGAGGCTCAACTCCATTCCCAGGGCCAGGAAGAAAGACTCTGAGTCTGTAGAAAAGATTAAAATGCCAAGTTAACCATCTAAACAGGTCTGCTAGAATGTGGGCTGCAGACAATCACTTATTTGCCTATTGGTACTTCAATTTCTCTAAGTCTTTCTGTGCTACCACAGAATCAAACTTAAACAGACATCTGTTGTGTGCCTTCACCTCTTACAAAAATTTACAGAAGTATACACCTACATGCCCAAAGTGAACTGTATTGTTAATTTGTATCTGTTGTTGTTGGTCTTGTATGGGTAATCTCTTTAAAAGGGTAGCAAACCCAATTTAATTTTAACAACGCACAACAGGGATGTTTGTTACATATGACTCTTGCTGAATCCTGTTATGGTATTAATAGACAGCGGCAGAGTTTTAGCTCATCTTGACACTTTGACAATAATTGTATGATTTCCTGACCATGTGCAGTGCATCCTATATAGGTGCTAGTCATCAAATTTGTCTGGCATCTCATCCTTTTTCTCCTATACCATACTTAATATGCACTATGGGGACTGGATGGAGCTAGGGCCTAAAGGTTCATTTACTAAATAAATCAGAGTATCATTCTCTTCCTCAAATATTGCTTAGATCTCTGAATAACAATTTGTTATATGAGCACAGGAATTAATTGAAATGCTTATTTAAAGGAATCAAGTATTAACTTAAGATATTAATTATAATCTAAGAAGGAAGATGGTCTAATACACGTGTATAAAATGAGAATTAATGTCATATGATCATTTTTAAGACAAATGCAAATCATCTGCTGGGACATTTTCAGCCTTCGCAACTCACTGTGGACTAAGCGATTAGTCAGATTATGAACTGGACAGTGCAGAACAAAAGCCACATCAAAGGTCCCATATGGATAGCGTGGGATACAGGCTACAACAAGACTGAAAGAAGCCTTCTGAGTCAGACAACTTCCATTGTGGAAATGCACAGGAAACTGCAAAGCAACGGAGGACACTGCCCCGGCTGTTCCCCTGTCATTTCAGCAACAACACCATTCCATTTTCAACTGTAGTTAGAAAAAAGATTTACTTCAGTTCTATTTAATTGATCCTTTTTTAATGGCTATTACATTTACTATTTACCGTTAAGCCATCCAATTATTCTGATATGTATTAGACTGATAGGAGTCAATTCCCATTATCATGGCCAATTTGCCAGGCAACTATATGGTCTTAAACTTAGCAGCCGGTAACTAAGAAAGAATGAAACAACAAGAGAAAGTCAAAAGAGAAGCAGATGTACTCTTAAATAAAAATGACAAGGAAATATAAAAATGTTACAATGTTTCATTAACCAATTACAGGCTGAATAGTTAAAACTGGCTGCAGAATCCCTGACTGCTATCGCGTTAAAAAGTGTGTTTGAACATTGAACAAGGAAAGGATCGGGTTCAAATCTATGTCCTCCCCAAATAAATAGCCTGACAACATACACTGTGTAGACAGATGCAAGAGAAATAGTCAGCAGGGTGAGGCATCACAGTGACGGTAAGTTGCAAACTAGAAAAATGTAATACACTGACCCAGATTTTTCTGGGGCAAGGCATCTAATGGTATCTGCCATTAGTTAAACTTATCCTTGCCTCTTTAATTTTTTTAATTATTTTTTGCATGGCAATTTGCTGATAGTGCAAGCTGATAACAGAACAGTGAGAGAAATACAAGTCTTCTATTTTCCTGCAAGTCAGTTTATCACATCTATACTGAATTGATTATTTAAACATAACTTTTTACACCAAACAACAGTATGAATCATTTTTAAATCCTGTAAAGGCAATAGCAATTCTTTGAGTTAATCATTTAATTATACTGAGTCTTATTACATTATCACACCCAATATCACGATATTTAGGAGCACACTTTTTTTTTAGAAAAAAGGTTTATTTCCAGTTTTTCCCCTTCTTATCCTATGGATGCTAATTTCTATCTGGATTATGGTCCATGACTATCATGACTTTGAATACGATATGCCTCTCTCCCTCTCTCTCTAAACTTGATTTTAATTTATGATATAATAATTAACTGCCATCATTATATAATTAATGGAGCGAGCCATTTTCCATTCATGAATCTCATCGTATATTTTTAAATGTTCATTTTTAACGCAGCCTATCTATAGGCTTTTTAGAGGTTTTAAGATCGAGTCACAATAGAGAAACCAAAGCTTTAAATTTGACTTTAATTACTCAATGAACCGGAGTCAGATTGATATCATATCGCCTGTTATTAGTATGCGATTCTTCAAACCATTTTTAATTTTTAATGATCTTAATCACTTTGATGAGTTATGATTGGCTAGATGTTAGAGAAAAAGTACAGAGGATTCATTTTGGGATTTGCTTTATTTAGATATCATAATGCATCATGTTACTAGACCAACAATTGGTCAAACTAAAATGCTTATATTCTCTTTAACCTCATTCAAAGTTTCAAATTGCCCAAATGTGAACTTTCGTTCATGTATGATTATGTTTTGTCAGAAGTATTGATATTATCAGATTTACTGCAAAAATGTAAACATTGCACACTGTTAGATTAAGCATGAGACCACATTAGTTTCTGTGGACATAAAACAATAGTGTTGACCCTCCTTTCCTTCTTAACATTATACAAATTTTGCAATTGCAAAACTTTCAACTTGGACTATGGGAGCAATTAAGAGTACTGCTGCACTTGGCAGCATTGTTCCGATTTGGCTTTTAATTTTGGGTTTGAAATGCAGCTTGCATAGGCCAAGAGAAAAATATACTTCAGCTTTCAAAAGTACCAAAAGTCCTTAAGGGAAAGATTGGAAGGTAGGAGGGCGTAGGAGCAGTGAAAAGAGAATACAGTGCCAATAACCAGAAACAACTGAGTCATTCAGCAAATCAGAGATGTTTAAACTCACTATACCGCTAACAAGGCCTTCACATCCCCTTGGTAGGCAAATCTCCACACAGAGCTCTGTGAAGGTTTTTTTTTGCAATCCACCGCCTATCTATTATAATTGTTTCCAGATTTGTGTGGGAGGTCAGGGCCCTGGAGTGCTGCTGCATGCCAAGTTTATAAACACAGCAGTATTTCCAGATGGCCACTGGCTCCAGACTGGCTAGCAGGTTGATTGGGACCAGAATAACAACAGGTGGAGAACAGACAATGAATTCCTTGACACTCTTTCCTCGTCCCCCACCACCCTACCACCTCAATGGTTTGGGTTCTAAAATAAGAAGAATACTTGGCATGCAGGAGTGATGTGTGCAGTTTAGAACAGTCTTACTGTAATTAAAGCAGAGACTGATTTTCATCTCAGGGAAATTGGGCAGAAATGTGAAAATACCAACACAGAGAAGGTGCGAAATACTGTGTGCAAATGATGAATAAACCCAATAAAAGTGCCCCTGTTTGTGTAAACTAGACTTTACATTTTTTATATTATATTTTTTATTATATAGTTATATTTTTTGCCTTTTTGATAGTTATGTTGACACGATAACAGATATCACATATTTTTGAGAAAGAATAAGCACTTGTAAAAATGCAGCTCCTTTAATCCATCAATGACAAGTTTGTTTAAAGTTCAGACAGTGTTACTGAGAGACCTTCCTTTAATTTCAAAGATTAATTCAGTCATTTGGTGAATGAAACATTAAGTACTGGTTAAGTCCGCTTTGTGGCAGGTCAGAGCTGTAAGTGATTTACTGCAAAAGGGCTAAAAAATGAGAGAGCGAGTTAGGTAGATAAAGACTCTGCAGTACTTTTTTAGGTTTCAAGAAAAAACAAGATTGTGCAATGTAACTTTTTAGATTCTCCAAGGCCTACCAGAATCTACTGACACCTCCTATACTACATGTTGTCAGGCAAGCAGCTTGAGGTTTATTCTGAAAATATTTTTAGTAAAGAAACACTTGTTTGTTCTGTTCACTTGCAGTATTTTTCGTGATTACATGTACAGGTCACTATGATGCTCCTATTTCTCTGGATGAGTAATTCAGTTTTTGCAGATTTTATCAATTATAACCCAGACTTGATAAATCAAATCATTTTTTGTGCAAGGGGTTTACATTATCCAGTAATTTGAATTAAGCAACACAAATTGTCACGGCAAAATGCAAATTTACTGCTAAAAACAATTTTTGAATCATCAAGCATTTTGAATTAGGCAACTCTGAATTAAAAGACATAGATTGCAGACAAAATATGGTGAGTTATTTGGTGAAAATCCAAATTTCAGGGAATTCTAACCTTTAAAACAATCAAAGTTAAAGTTTAAACGGTTCAGCATTTTCATAGCCAGGAATCCAGCATGTTCATCACAGGTACCGTTCCATTTTGCAGTGTGAACAGGGCAGTAGGAGAAGAATACTTACAGTTACCTTCTTGCCTGGGATCTCCCTGATGTGATTTTTGAGCAAGCCTCAAAAATAGGCAGCCAGCAATCGAAACAGATGGATGTCTGATTAAAATATTTATCGATAAGGGAAATAAAAATCAGAAGAGATCCAAAACAGGCTGCCAATTCATGATCACCCAATTTACATTATCTCACAAAGTCAAAATCCACCCCTTTGCCTATTTGATGTTTGTTGTAGGATATGAATTCATTTCCTCTGAGGGGAGGTGATGGCATAGTAATATTGTTGCTGGACTAATAATCTAGAGACCAAGGGTAATGCTCCGGGACCTGGGTTTGAATCCTGCCAAGGCAGATGGTGGAATTTGAGTTCAATAAAGATCTGGAATTAAAAGTCTAATGATGATCATGAAACCATTGTTGATTTTTATTGTAAAAACCCATCTGGTTCACTTATGTCCTTTAGGGAAGGAAATCTGCTGGTCTGACCTGCATGTGACTCCAGACCCACAGCAATGTAGTTGACTCTGAAATGGCCCAGCAAGCCACTCAGTTGTAACAAAGCCTCAAAAAAGGAATGACCTGGCATTGACCTAGGCACTGGAAATGGCAATCGTAGCCCTGTCGACCCTGCAAAGTCCTCCTTACTAACATCTGGGGGCTAGTGCCAAAATTGAGAGAGCTGTCTCACAGATATGGCCATCCTCACGGAATCACACCTTACAGATAATGTTCCAGACTCCACCATCACTCACCATACCCAGATATGTCCTGTCCCACCGGCCGGACAGGTCCAGCAGAGGTGGTGGCATAGTGGCACAGTGGTATACAGTCGGGAGGGAGTGGCCCTAGGAGTCCAAAACATCAACTCCAGGCCACATGAAGTCTCATGGCATCAGATTAAACATAGGCAAGGAAACCTCCTGCTGATTACCACGTACTGCCCTCCCACAGCTGATGAATCAGTGCTCCTCCATGTTGAACACCACTTGGAGGAAGCACTGAGGGTGGCAAGGGTGCAGAATGTACTCTGGGTGGGGGACTTCAATGTCCACTTCAAGCACCACTACTGATCAAGCTGGCCGAGTCCTAAATGACATAGCTGCTAGACTGGGTCTGTGGCACGTGGTGTCTGTGGTGCAGGAACCAACAAGAGGGAAAAATGTACTTGACCTCATCCTCACCAACTTGCCTGCCACAGATGTCCTTGTCCATGACAGTATCAGTGGGAGTGACCACCGCACAGTCATTGTGGAGACAAAGTCCTGCCTTCACATTGAGGATACCCTCCATCGTGTTGTGTGAAAAATTGGATAGATTTTGAACAGATCTAACAACTCAAGACTGGGCATCCATGAGGCGCTGTGGGCCATCAGCAGCAGTAGTAGAATTGTACTCGAACATAATCTGTGACCTCATGGCCCGGCATATCCCCTACTCTATCATTACCATCAAGCCAGCGTATCAACCCTGGCTCAATGAAGAGTGCAGGAGGGCAGCACCAAGCATACCTAAAAATGGGGTGTCAACCTGGTGAAACTATAATACACAGGACTACTTGCTTGCCAAACAGCATAGGCAGCAAGTGATAGAGCTAAGCAATCCCACAACCAATGGATCAGATCTAAGATCTGCAGTCCTGCCACATCCAGTCGTGAATGGTGGTGGACAATTAAACAACTCACTGGAGGAGGAGGCTCCACAAATACCCCCATCCTCAATAATGGAGGAGCCCAGCACAGCAGTGCAAAAGATAAGACTTAAGCATTCACAACAACCTTTAGTCAGAAGTGCCAAGTGGAAGATCCATCTCAGCCTCCTACGGAGGTCCCCAGCATCACAGATGCCAGTCTTCAGCCAATTCGATTCACTCCATGTGATAGCAAGAAATGGCTGAAGGCACTGGATGCTGCAAAGGCTATGGGTCCTAACAACATTCCGGCAATAGTACTGAAGACTTGTGCTCCAGAACTTGCTGCGCCCCTAGCCAAGCTGTTCCAGTACAGCTACAACACTGGCATCTACCCCGCTATGTGGAAATTTTCCCAGGCATGTCCTGTACACAAAAAGCAAGACAAATCCAACCTGGCCATTTACCGCCCCATCAGTCTACTCTCCATCATCAGTAAAGTAATGGAAGGGGTCATCAACAGTGCTATCAAGCAGCACTTGTTTAGCAATAACCTGCTCACTGATGCCCAGTTTGGGTTCTGCCAGGGCCACTCAACTCCTGACCTCATTAGAGCCTTGATTCAAACATGGACAAAAGAGCTGAACTCCCAAGGTGAGGTGAGAGTGACTGCCCTTCGCATCAAAGCAGCATTTGATCATGGGTGCGGCATCAAGGAGCCCTAGCAAAACTGGAGTCAATGGGAATCAGGGGGAAAACTCTACATTGTTTGAAGTCATACTTAGCACAAAGGAAGATGGATGTGGTTGTTGGAGATCAGTCATCTCAGCTCCAGGACATCACTGCAGGAGTTCCTCAGCTTAGTGTCCTAGGCCCAACAATCTTCAGCTGCTTCATTAACGACTTTCCTTCCATCATAAGGTGAGAAGTGGGGATGCTCGCTGATGATTGCACAATATTCATCATCATTCGCAACTCCTCAGATACTTTCAAAATGCAGAGAGACCTGGACAATATCCAGTCTTGGGCTGACAAGTGGCAAGTAACATTCGCGCCACACAAGTGTCAGGCAATGACCATCTACAACAAGAGAGAATCCAACCATCGCCCCTTGATGTTCAATGGTATTACCATCACTGAACCACCCTACTATCAACATCCTGGGAGTTACCATTAACCAGAAACTGAACTGGACTAGCCAGATAAATACTGTGGCTACAAGAGCAGGTCAGGGGCTAGGAATCCTGCGGCGAGTAACTCACCTCCTGACTCCCTAAAGCCTGTCTACCATCTACAAGGCACAAGTCAGGAGTGTGATGGAATACTCCCCACTTGCATGGGTGAGTGCAGTTACCACAACCCTGAAGAAGCTGGACACCGTCCAGGACAAAGCAATCCGCTTGATTGACACCACATCCACAAACGTTCATTCCCTCCACCACCGACGCACAGTAACAGCAAGATGCACTGCAGCAATTCACCAAGGCTCCTTAGGCAGCACCTTCCAAACCCATGACCACTACCACCCAGAAGGACAAGGGCAGCAGATAGATGGGAACACCACTACTTGGAAGTTCCCCTCCAAGTCACTCACCATCCTGACTTGGAAATATATCACCGTTCCTTCACTGTCACTGTGTCAAAATCCTGGAACTCCCTTCCAAACGGCACTGTGGCTGTACCTACATCACATGGACTGCAGTGGTTCAAGAAGGCAGCTCACTACCACCTTCTCAAGGGCAACTAGAGATGGGGAATAAATGCTGGCCCAGCCAGCGAAGCCCACATCCCATGAATGAATAAAAATGTGTATTGCACTAAGAAAAACTCACCATGTGGATTCACAGCGGGCAGCCATTATTGAACAAACTTTATTTACACCTTCGCATTTGAGAGGGCAGTAGAGAGGGCAATATAACAAAGTGCTCAGATATTACAATTTATTACACTCCCTCCCTACTTAAAAAAACAAGTTATACACTAAAATGTAAAATGGTACAAGTAGTTCCCAGGATACAATATAACTAAACCAACATCAACAATCCTGAAGTTTTAACAGGTTGGATTGCATACTTGTTTTACAGTAACAATATGAGCAAAATTACTAGACTAATTTAT
Organism: Cetorhinus maximus; assembly: GCF_964194155.1. NCBI lineage: Eukaryota > Metazoa > Chordata > Chondrichthyes > Lamniformes > Cetorhinidae > Cetorhinus > Cetorhinus maximus. The sequence continues at coordinate 100,027,166 of NC_135882.1, forward strand.
ATGTATTTTTTGAACTCCAGAATGTGTTTAACAAAAGTATTATCATCTGACAAGAAGTAATGAAAAGAAAAACTTTTTCCTTCTTTCTTCCTACAAACTTTCAATTAACCTAACTGGCTTCTTTCTCTTTCTGTCTGGGTATCTGTCCATTTCCATTAACTTGACTCTACTCTCCTGGAAATCTGACGGTGTCAAATCAAAACTTTGACTTTGACTACCAACCCCACTTAATGATTGGGACTGTGACATTGATTTGTCTTAATCAAAGACCCTGACTCATTATGCTCTACCAGCTGATTCTGTGACACTGACAAACTTCCAGTTTCTTTTTGATTTTCATTTTCTTTCTGACCTTCACTTTGGGCTGTAGGAGGAATTTGGATTATAAGAGGCTTCTCCTGCTCTTCCTTTGTCAGGTTTCCTCTTTCAAGCAAATGATCTACATGACACTGACGGAGTCTCTCCAATCTTCACTAGATATGTGAATGCACCTAGTCTCTTTGCCATAACGCCAATCACATACCTCCTCTTATCAACTTGGTGTTTTTTCATTATAACCTCCTGACCAGCACTAAACTCATGTATCATGACTCATCTTCATTTTGTACTGCTTTTCTCTTGCTTTGCTATTGATGTCAGGCTTAAGCAAACTAAACCTTGTCCTAGGAGCATGTTTAATTATAAACTCGTAAGATGAGCTATTTTAGACTGTGGAGTTACCCCGTAAAGGAACAGAAAATTTGTCTAGCTCATATTGAAGAGAAAAATGGAAATTATTGCCTAGCTTGCCACCTAGCAAATGCTTCTGCAAAAATCTCATCACAATCTGTACGTTTCTTTCTACAGCACCATTCTATTTTGGACAATATGGTGGTATGAAAGTGTGTTTGAATCCATTCTTACTTAGAATTTTTTTTTGACGTTAAGTGTGGACCATTATCTGACACCAACCCCTCTGGCAACCCATAAATTGCGAACCAGCTTCTTATAGCCTCAGTAGTTTTAGACACCTGTGGTATTGAGCATAGACTCAACATTTATCCCCTTGTTATAGCTATCAACCAAAACAAGTTACTATTTCCTTCCATTTCAAGAAAATCAACATGTACTCGTTCCCACATTTTTCTTGTGTTTAACCATGAAATTAAAGGATCATTTCTCATTCTGAGGCACACTTCACAGCTGTTCACAAACTCTTCAATATCACTATCTACCTTTGGGACCAAAAATAGCTTCTCACTACTGCTTTCATATGGACTATCCCTTTATGCTCTTGATGAAGTTCCTCTGATAATATTTCTCTAAACCTTGGTGGAATAATGACTCTTAAGCCTCATAGGAGACAGCCTTTATCAGCACTCAGTTCATTTCCACATGTGAAATACACCTGCAATTTCTCATCATATTCTTTAGGCCAGCCATTCATGACATGATTGAGCACTTTACTGAGCGTCACATTCTTGCGAGTTTCTTCACTAATTTTGCTGGCAGACACTGGCATGTCATTTGTGTATGTAAAGTAATTCACAGTGGCTAGAAATAAATCACTCTTTTTTGGGAAACCTCAAAAGAATGTTTGCATTTGCATGATTTGCTGACTTACAATATTTAACATGTACTGATGGGTCATCAAATTCAACACCCACCCTGAAGCCGTGCTGCCACTAGGGATAGTATTCCCTTCTTTGAACCAATTCTCTCTCACCGATGCTGCCAGACCTACTAAGTTTTTCCAGAATTTTCTGTTTTTATTACGATTGTCAGGGCTTGGTGGTCAGTTAACAAAATGAACTTCCTACTGTATGAGTATTTGTGGAGGTTAGTAGCACCATATATGATTGCTAATGCCTCTTTCTCAACTTGTGAGTAATTTTCTCTGACTTCATTAAAGTATGTGAAGCACATGCTACAAGCTTATCCACACTGGCTTCCATTATGTGAGATAACACCACACCTAGCCCCTGTGATGAGACATCACAAACTAAAACCAATTTTTTTCTTGGGATCATTGTGTGTCAAAACAATATCACAATCAGTAATAAAAAGTCAGAGTTAATGTTTCGAACCCATATGACTCTTCTTCAGAGCTCTGAAGAAGTGTCATACAGACTTGAAATGTTAACTCTGTCTTTCTCGCCACAAATGCTGTCAAACCTACTGAGTTTTTCCAGCATTTTTGTTTTTGTTTCGGATTTTCAGCATCCGCAGTATTTTGCCTTTATCACAATCAGTAATTTTGTCACTTCTTCAAATGCTTTCTGGCAATCCGCAAACCACTCCCAATCTATTTCAACTTTGAGCAGTTGATACTGTGAAGCAAATGTATCAGCCAAATCAAGGATGAATTTAGAATAATGCTTAACAATCCTTATGAATGCTCTAAGTTCTTTTTGGTTCTCTGATCTCTTTGCTTTCAAAATCCCATGAACCGTCTCCTGAGTTGGGTATAAACATTCACCATTGATTTGGTGACTCAGGTATGTTACACTTGATACCATGAAGCAACAGTTGTGCATTTTAGCTTTAATGCCATACTTCTGGGTCTGAATCTTTGACTCTGTGAGCAGGGGCGAGGCCCGCTCGCCGAGGTGTAAAATGACAAGGGGTGACGTTGGGCAGGCGTTCTGACGTCACCGCGCATCATTTAGATTTTCAGTTCGGCGGGCGTACAGCTGAGTCAGCTGTGCACCTGCTGAACTGTCAAAGGCCTATTAAGGCCATTTAAATATCAATTAAAATAATAAACTGAGCTGCCCAGGCGGCCTTCGCACTTTTCATGGAACCTCATCCATGGGCGGGATGAGGTTTCATGAAGTGTTTATAAATTGAACAAAAATTTTCATAAAAATTCATTGACATGTCCCAGCTCGTGTGACACTGTCACATGAGGGGATATGTCTTAAAATTTTTTTGTTTCTTTATTAAAATTTTGGGAACTTAAACTAACCTTCCTGAGACAGCTCTGTGCCTCAGGGAGATTTCTGCACTCTTTTGCGCACATGTGCGTGAAAGAGCACATGCCCTGACTCAAGGAACCCCCCTCCTCCACCCACACAGGGAGTGCTCAGTGCTACCGGGCGCACATCACACTGGGCGGGCCTTAATTGGCCCACCCAAGTGAAATGGCAGCGCGGACTTGATCAGGGGCGCCAGTCGGGTCCGCGCCCGCCCCTGCCCGCCCCCGCACAACCCCCCAACGGGGGGAGAATTCTCCCCTTGAAGTTGAACTAGGGCTTCATACAACCTTACAATATGCTCCCTCTCTGTCTTACTGCTAATTAGAATGTCATCTAATGAGCAGCACGCTCCTTACATCCCACTTTGTATCGGATCCATGGTGCTCTGGAAAACTGGGAGTAGTGGACACCCCAAATTCTAGCCTTTCTTACTGGTACAACTCTTTGTGTAGATGAATAGTAAGCAGGTCCTCTTGCTCTTGTCAGTTAATTCTAATTGAAAATGTGCATTTGACAAATTTAATTTACCGAACACCTATCCATTGGTTAATTTAGAAAACAAATCTTCACCGGTAAGCAATGGATAGGTTTATTTTCAATCACCTTATTTACCGTTTGTTCATAATCTACACAAATCCGAATGGACCCATCTGCTTTTTGAACTAGCACAATGGGTGTGGTCAATTAACTGCTTTTCACCTTCTTAATCATCCCTGTTCTTTCTAATCTATCCAGCTCCTTATTTAATGTGCAGAAGGCACTGACCGAACTTTACAAAATATCGGCTGTACATTGTCCATTATTTTGACTTTGGCCTTGTAATGCCTAATTTTATCATTTGGTCCTTTCTGCTCAAAGACTACTTGTGCTCTCTTAGCACTTCCTCAATGTCAGATGTATTCTTACTGATCCCCACTGTAAATAACTTGGCCCAGTTTAACCATATTTTCTTAAGCCAATTTCTTCCCATCAGGGAAACTTTGTTCCCTCCTCCTACTACCAATGACAAATAATTGGGTGTATCATCATATTCCACCCTAACTAACTTCACCTAGCACTGAATAACTAGTTAGTTTCACAACGGTTTTGCATAAGGAAATGTGACTTAGGGACTTCTTGAACTCTCCTTTTAAGATAACAGACATTGCTGCAGCTGTATCAACGATGAAAGGAAGTTGTGAATCTTTGACTTTCATCTTTACTGGAATTATATCTTCAGCCCTTTTACTCTCATCTGCCATGTGCTGTTACAACTTTTGATCTTCCTGCACAATAACATCAACCCTGTTACCACATCTATCATATGTGTATTCGAGGGTTTCCATGCTCCTGAACTAGCTATAGATCTATCACAACCTCAACCTGGCTGTGACCTGGAGCTTTGCCATGATGTGGAGCATTACTGTTTCCTGTACTCCTGCATGCCTACTGGACATGACTGACGTTCCCACAGGTATAACATTTGACTAGAAATTGGGGGCATTTAAATTGTTGGTGGCTACCATGTAGCAGTTGTAGCATTTAGACTTCTGACTCTGAGTCTGTGAACTTGGCTGCTTTGGTCTCACCAAAATTTGGTGGACCTCCTCTGCCAGCTCAGGGAAGCACCTCCCTTGCCATCTGTAGCTATCTTTTTCTGCCCTTTCCATGGCTGTGGCCTAATTGCAGGCCTCCTTCCACATCAACTTATTGCTTTTGCTCAAAAGCTTGGCCTTTTAATGTTCTTTTGCCACCTACAAACATGTCTTGAAGGTTGATTTCAAATTTAGCACCATACCCACACTGATGAGAGAGTTTCTTTAATTTGAGAATGTAATCTGCAACAGTCTCACTTGGCAACTGCTTCCTTTCATGGAATACAATTTTCAGTGCTATATCATTCTTAGTCATGGCATAATATAAGTTCAAAATCTCAGTAATGTCATAATAGTCCATTGTACTGGGGTCTCATGAGCAACATTGGTTAAGCACCACCTGAGAAGCATCTGGACCCATCATGGTGAGGAAACCATTGCTTTATCCTCAGCTGCTATTTTATTTGCTTTCAGCCAAATGTGTAACCTTTGTTCATAATTACACCAGTCCTCTTTGTTAGTGTTGAATTCCCACATTGTCCTCAGATATGCCTTCAGTGTCATTTTTTCAATTATGTACCATGTTGACTCACTGTGTACCTGAATATGATGCACACACATGGAGCAATTGTTCAAATTAATCAAATTTCCTCAAAATCAACTTTAGGTCGAGTTCCAAAAGTGTGCCACAACATTCTTCAGTCCTTAATTTCTCAAATGAAATGTAAAAGAAACTTCCATCCCAGCCCCATCACCATCTTTTTGTTGTGTATTGCACTGAGAAAAACTCATCATACAGTTTCACAGCAAGAAGCCATTATTGAACTAACTTCATTTATACCTCCTCCACAGAGAGGGCAGCAGAGAGCGCAATATAACAAAATGCTCAGATCTTACAATATATCACATTCAACACATAAATCAGATAAAACTCATGATACATATAAATACTGAATTTGCATATGAGGCTCCATTGACTCTCAAAGCTGTAGCCTTAATGGATCAGCCAATTATAACCATATGTTTCCACACCACTCTTGCTTTTATTGCTGAAAACAAATGGTATAAAAAGTATATTTTAAATCCATGTGAATTTATTTGAGTTTTTTTAGAAATTAATCTTATTGCATTTTCAAACTACGCTAAACTCTAATGCAATACCCTGTGGATGATGTTATCATGCAGCTTAGACTGTATAACATCTAGGTAATGCCAACCATTGATTTCAACAGCAAAGTGCAATTGAGTTTCAAAATGAAGTTGTTGCCAGCTGCTAATAATTTCACAAGGGTTTTGCAATACAGACTTCCTGGGGCCAAATGCTTTATGGAGTCGCTAAGAACTGTATCAGTGCCAACAACAACCTACACTTAACATTGTGCTATGAACTATATTTTAGGAAATACTAGCCTTGATTTTCTAAGTGATGTAGCCATAAAGTGAATAGACCACAGACCGTTGTACTTTCATCAATGCAGAAATGGGACCATTCATGCTGTGATGCTCAAAAACATTCCCAATAAAACCATTGGATCAATATTCTTGATGAGGCTGTTACATAAATACAGGAGTGCACACGGGACTGTGTGAGGAAAGTGATTCAACTACAACTGAGTTCCCAGTCAATATCGGATACCAATCTTGATATTCAGGAATCCCCCAAGGGACTAAAGTCAAAAAAGGTTGACAGCACTATTCTAGATGACATGGGGAAACTATGTAGAATATGGGAACTAGAGGAGGATGGAGGCAGGTGAGGCAAGAAAGAGATAGGTGGTAAATGCAGTTCAGTATTTTGTTACAATCCTGTAGGGACAAATAGCTTTAGAAAACATATGAATTTCCCAGTGACTTATGCACAGAATCACATGGCCATATTGCACATTTTAAGACTTTCACTGTAATAAGCAAACCAAAATCAACATTGCCTAAACATGACTAAGCAACTGATACCCTAAACTACAGAAAAGTAATTTCCTAGTGACTTCTTAACATAACCAAAAACTCCAAACCATGTTTATACATTACACAACAAACTCCACAGAGATGTAGCCTTGTGATTAGAGTTTAAAGCTCCACCTGATTCTAACAGGATCTCTTCTCCCTGATTCACTAGGGTGAATCTTCCAATTTCCTTTTAAACAAAGTCCCCTTCCCTCAACTCTTTGAGCAGAATCAAAAGAACTTCCCATTGTAAGGTACCCTCTGGTGTTTCCATGATCTGTAATTCTTCACAGTCAATGTTTCCTTGTTCCAACTTCTCAAGAAGGTGATGGTGATTAACCCAAAAACAATCCTTCTCTTCTGCCTGGCATAGCAGAACTTCTTGTGGGTCTTCATCCCCCAATCTCTTGGTCTGACTCCCTCTGAGAATGTGTGTGTCTGTCTGAGCAGCAGTAAGTCAAGATGCCTCCTCCTTTGTGTTCAGATGTTAAAGCTTGCACCTTACTTTCAATAGGTCTTGATCTGGGCCCCTGTCCCCATGAAAACCAGGTCACATGGGCTTGTCTCCAGGCAAACTCAGTATGAGGTCACATGGGTTTGTTTCCAGGCAGATGCAGTTTGAGGCCATATGAGCTTGTCTCCAGGCAAATCCCATGTGAGGTCCCATTCACCTCTCCAGACTACTCCATTTTACCTTGAATCAAAGGAGACAGTTTAAAGTACAACTATCTTATTGGGCTTCATCTTCCAGTTGGCGAGCAGGGGTGGGGCCCTGACATCACCCCGCATCATTTACATTTTTGGGTCGGCAGGCGCACAGCCGAGTTGGCTGCGCGCCCGCCAACCAGTCAACATCTAATTAAGGCCATTTAAAAAGTAATTGAAATCATTAATCGACCTGCCAGTTCAACCTTAAGGTTGGCAGGCAGGCAGGCTCCTGAAAAAACATGAAACCTCATCTACAGGCGGGATGAGGTTTCATGAGGGATTTAAACATTTCTGAATATTTTAAGATAAAAATTATGGACATGCCCCAACTCATGTGACAGTGTCACATGAGGGGACACGGCAGCGAAATTTTATCTACTGTTTAAACAGCTTTTTATATTTGAGCCGATCCCCCTGAGGCAGCACTTTGCCTCAGGGAAATCTGTGCACTCTTTTGCGCGCATTTGCAAAAGAGCATACTCCCAGCTAAGGGAATCCACCCACCCCCCCCTCCCCCCACAACCGCCCGCACAGGGAGTGCATAGCGCTTCCTGGTAGATGTCACGCTGGGCGGGCCTTAATTGGCTAGTCCACGTAAAATGGTGGTGCACCCCTGACCGGGGGCACCAATCGGGAACCTGCCCACCCGAGCCCGCTCCCGCACATCCCCCTCAATGGGGGGAAAGCGTTACCCATAAAGTCCAGCATTCATAACAATAGGTAATTGGGAAGTAATATCTTTTGGATAAAGCAACACTAAAGAGAAATATAAAAGTAAATTGTGTGTGATTATGTGTCTCATTCACAATTCTTCCAATTTTCCAGTCATTAAAATAAATAACTAAAAAATCAGGAGCAGCATAAATCAGGTCCATTGACTTCAGTACCCAATCCATTTTCTCACTGAATGAAGTTCCATGCTCAAGTGAAATATTGGAAAATGTATCCTACACATGAAAGTCCTAAGTAGAGTGGAAGAATAAATGGATAGGAGCAGAAAGCAGATCTTTTTATGGAAGGTTAATTTTGACAAAGTCACAGCGAAAACTGATAGAATTCTGAGCTTTATATATACAGCATTGAACACAAAAAAAAATCAGGAAGGTGATGATGAATCGATACAAACAGTTGGGCCAGAGTTGGAGTAGCATGTGCAATATTACATACTCCACTATAGAAAGCATATTGGAGCCACAGGAAAAGTAATTAGCAGTGTTACTAGGAATGAGGATATACTTATGTTAAAGAATATGAAAGTCAAGGAATGAATTCCCTGGAGCTGATTAAATTAAAATGGGATTTATTAGTGATTCTCAAAGTGACTCTCAAATACTGAAATATTACTTTCACAAGTCAGTATGGAACAGCAAGGCGTGAATTTCAACTCCCAGGTCAGCAGCACAGAGTCAGGACATTTCCTGGCTACGCAAATCCAATTTGGGAGAAAGTGGCCCAGAAACTGAGATTTTTGTTTTGCGGCTGTGAGGTTTTCTGGGAAGCGGGCCAGGAGACCCTGGAACAAGTGCAGAGGTTGCTGGTTGCAGAGGCAGGCTGAGCAGAAGCCTCGGTACACTGGCACTTTGCCCTCCCCTCTCACACCACCACACGCCCATACACATAGCCTCGACCCCTGCAACTGTCCAACAGTTACAATGTTCTTGCCAGCTGTGTAGACGAGAGCAGGGACTGCAGGGAGAATGAGTGAACTGACCACAGAGCCATGGTACATGGAGCCATTCGAGTGGGGGGAGGAAATAGGAACATGTTGGTGGTAGGGGACAATATAATTAGGGTGATAGATGCTATTCCCTGCAGCCCCCGAAAGCTGTGTTGCCAGGATTAAGGACATCTCCTCAGGTCTGAAGGGGGACTTGGAGTGGGAGGGTAGGGATCCAGTTGTCATCTTCCATGTTGGTACCAATGACATTGATAGGACTAGAAAGGGGGTTCTGCTGAAAGAATTTGAACAGTTAGGAGCTAAATTAAAAAGCAGAACGTTCAAGGTAATAAACTTAGGATTACTATCTGAGCCGCGGGCAAACTGGCCTGGGGTAAATAAAGTCAAGGAGTTAAATGCGTGGCTCAAAGATTGGTGATGGAGGAATGGATTTCAGTTCACGGGGCACTGGCATCAACACTGGGGTAGAAGGGAGCTGTTCCGGTGGGACAGGCTTCACTTGAGAAGTGCTGGGAGCAGTGTCCTGATGAATTGAATAACTAGGGCTGTAGAGAGGGCTTTAAACTAAATGGGGGAGGGAGGGCGGTTCTACAGAGGGGACACATAGGCTAACAAAGCAAATGGATATGGCAGCATTGCAGGGCATCTATTTAGGTATTGATATCCAGAGTGTGGCAGGAAGGGACAGGATGTGCAAACATTAAAAAAAAAAGCAGCAAATAGGGTCAAAGGGGGGAGAAAATGGTAAAAAGGCAAAATTAATGGCTCTTTACTTAAATGCACATAGTATTCGGAACAAAATAAATGAATTAATGGCACAAATAGAGGCTAATAGCCATTACGGAGATGTGGTCACAAGGAGATCAATGTTGGGAACTAAATATTCAGGGGTATGTGATTTTTCAAAAGGACAGGCAGGAAGGAAAGGGTGGTGGGGTAGCTTTGCTAGTACAAGATGGAATAAGTACAATAGTAAGAAATGATCTTGGATCAGAAGATGCAAAATCCATATGGGTGGAGGTAAGAAATTACAAGGGAAGAAGACACTAGTGGGAGTCTACAGGCTCCCTAACTATAGGTAGGAGAGAAAATAAATCAGGAGATAATGAGGGCACATAAAAAATGCAGTACATTAATCATGGGTGACTTTAATCTTCATGTAGAATGGGAAAATCAAATTGGCAGAGGTAGCCTCGAGCAAGAATTCATAGAGCGTATCCGGGACAGTTTCCTAGAACAATATGTTGTGAATCCAACCATGAATCAGGCTATTTTGGATATGGTAATGTAGGCCAGTTTAATACATGATCTCAGAGTAAAAGATCCCCTAGGGAACAATGACGACAACATGGTACAATTTAGCATTCAATTTGAGAGTGAGAAACTTGTGTCAGAAACAACTGTGCTAAATTTAAATAAGGGTAATTACAAAGGAATGAGGGCAGAGTTGGCTGGAGTGGACTGGGAAAGGAGTTTAGCAGAAAAAATGGTTGATGAACAATGGCAGACATTTAAGAAAATAGTTCATGACTCACAACAAAGATATTTCCCAGTGAGAAAGAAGGATCCTAGGAAAGGCATAAACCAACCATGGTTAACCAAGGGAGTTAAGGATAGTATCAAATTTTTAAAGAAAACATACAATGTAGCAAAGATTAGTGGTAAGTCAGAGGATTGGGAAAGTTTTAAAAAACCAACAAAAGATGACCAAAAAAAAAAGAGGGAGAAAATAAACTTTGAGGGTAAACTCGCAAGTAATATTAATATGGACAGTAAGAGCTTCTTTAAATATATAAAAAGAAAGAGAGAGGCCAAAGTGGACATAGGCCACTTAGAGAATGAGGCTGGGGAAATAATGATGGAGAAATGACAGCAGAGTTGAATAAATACTTTGCATCAGTCTTCACGGTAGGAGACACAAATAACATTCCAAACATGCTAAATAATCAAGGGGAAAATGGGGGTGAGGAAATAAATACAATAACTATCATTAGAGAAAAAGTACTAGGGAAACTAATGGGGCTAAAGGCCAATAAGTTCCCTGGACCTGATGGGTTGAATCCTAGGATATTAAAGGAAGTAGCTAACATCCAAGTTCAGCAGGTAATAGGGAAGGCAAATGGAATGTTGGCCTTTATTTCAAAGGAAATGGAGTATAAAAATAGGGAAGTCAGGCTAAAACTATACAAGGCACTAGTTAGACCACACCTAGAATACTGTGAACAGTTTTGGTCTCCTTATCTAAGGAAAGATATACTGGCATTGGAGGCAGCCCAGAGAAGGTTCGCTAGGTTGATCCCAGGTATGAAGGGATTTTCTTATGAGGAGAGGTTGAGTAGGTTGGGCCTGCACTTGTTGGAGTTTAGAAGAATGAGAGGCAACCTTATTGAAACATATAAGATTCTTAGGGAGCTTGACAGGGTAGATGCTGAGAGGTTGTTTTCCCTTGTGTGAGAGTCGAGGACCAAGAGGGCATAACCTCAGAGTAAGGGGTCACCTATTTAAAACAGAGATAAGGAGGAATTTATTTTCTCAGAGAATAGTGAATTCTTTATCGCAGAGGGTCGTAGAGGCTGGATTGTTAAGTATATTCAAGACTGAGATAGACAGATTTTTAATCAGTAAGGGAATCAAGGGTTATGGGGAAAAGGCAGGAAAGTGGAATTGAGAATTATCATATAAGCCATGATCTCATTGAATGGTGATCTGTTTCCCAACTACCCCAATAACCCTTGATTCCCTTGCCTAACAAGAATCTATCTACCTCTACCTTAACAATATTCAATGACCCATTGGTTCCAGGGAGCAGAGTCGGAGGGCAGAGTTCCAGAGCGGTGAGTATAAAAACCTTACCTCGGGGATTCGTGGCCTAGTTCCAGGGAGCAGAGTCGGAGGGCGGACCTCGGGTCTTATATAAAAAAATAAAAGTGACGTCGCGGTAAATCTGTGACCTGATTGGCTGGTAGGGAATCTACACTGAATTTGAAACTAAAACATTGTTAAACTAATTAAACCAAATAAATTAATCACTTAGTTAATAAGTAGAGGATATCTAGACCAGAAGCAGGGGATTACTGTTCTTAGAATTTAGCATTTATAGTAGAAATCTAGCCCTAGGGAACGTATAGTTAATAGGGAGTCAATAAGCAGTTATTAGGTTTAAATTAATTTATTAAATAGTTCTAGAAATGGCAGTTACTGGGGTGAAGTGCTTCACCTGTGGGTTGTGGGAAATCTGTGATGCTTCAAGTGTCCCGGACAAATACATCTGCAGGAAGTGTACCCAATTGCAGTTCCTCACAGACCGCATGGATCGGTTGGAGCAGCAGTTGGATGCACTTAGGAGCATTCAGGTGGTGGAAAGCGCCATAGACAGGAGTTTTGCAGATGTGGTCACACCCAAGGTACAGAAAGATAGATAGGTGATCGCTAGAAGGGGCAGGCAGTCAGTGCAGAAATCCCCTGTGGCTGTCCCCCTCTCAACAGGTATACCATTTTGGATACTGTTGGGGGGGAATGGCCTATTAGGGGAAAACAACATCAGTAGCCAGAGCAGTGGCACCACGGCTGGCTCTGTTGTTCAGCAGGGGGGGTCAAAGCACAGAAGAGCAATTGTCATAGGGGACTCTATAGTCAGGGGCTCAGATAGGCGCTTCTGTGGTCGTGAAAGAGACACCAGAATGGTATGTTGCCTCCCTGGTGCCAGGGTCCAGGATGTCTCTGATCAGGTACGGGATATTCTGAAGGGGGAGGGAGAACAGCCAGAGGTCGTGGTACACATTGGTCCTAACGACATAGGCAGGAAGAGTGACGAGGTCCTGCAGCGGGAGTTCAGGGAGTTAGGCAGAAAGTTAAAAAACAGGACCTCTAGGGTTATAATCTCAGGATTACTCCCTGTGCCACGTGCCAGTGAGGCTAGAAATAGGAAGATAGTGCAGCTAAACACGTGGCTGAACAGATGGTGTAGGAGGGAGGTTTTCCGATATCTGGATCATTGGGATATCTTCCGGGGCAGGTGGGACCTGTACAAGAAGGACGGGTTGCATCTAAACTGGAGGGGCACCAATATCCTGGCTGCGAGGTTTGCTAGTGTCACTCGAGAGGGTTTAAACTAGTATGGCAGGGGGGTGGGAACCAGAGCAATAGGTCAGCAGGTGAAATAAATGACTGGGAACTCATGAATATGGCCAGTAGGACTAAGAGGAAGAGCAGGCAGGAAGAAATTACTGAACACAGTGGGACTTGGGGTCTGAAATGCATTTGTTTCAATGTGAGAAGTATAACAGGCAAGGCAGATGAGCTTAGAGCTTGGATTAGTACTTGGGACTATGATGTTATTGCTATTACAGAGACTTGGTTGAAGGATGGACAGGATTGGCAGATAAATATTCCAGGATTTAGATGTTTCAGGCAGGATAGAGAGGGATGTCGAAGAGGTGGGGGAGTTGCACTGCTGGTTAAGGAGAATATCACAGCTGTACGACAGGAGGACACCTCGGAGTGCTCATGCAGCGAGGCAATATGGGTAGAGCTCCGGATTAGGAAGGGTGCAGTCACAATGTTGGGGGTTTACTATAGGCCTCCCAATTGCCGGTGGGAGATTGAGGAACAGTTATGTAGGCAGATTTTGGAAAGATGTAAGAGCAATAGGGTTGTTGTGGTGGGTGATTTTAACTTTCCCTATATTGACTGGGGATCACTTAGTGCTAGGGGCTTGGATGGTGCAGAATTTGCAAGGTGCATCCAGGAGGGTTTCCTGAGACGATATATAGATAATCCAACTAGGTAAGGGGCAATACTGGACCTGGTATTAGGGAATGAGCCTGGCCAGGTGGTCGAAGTTTCAGTAGGGGAACATTTCGGGAAAAGTGACCATAATTCAGTAAGTTTCAAGGTACTGGTGGATAAGGATAACAGGAGTCCTCGGGTTAAAGTGCTTAATTGGGGGAAGGCTAATTATAACAATATTAGGCAGGAATTGAGGAATCTAGACTGGAGGCGGATGTTTGAGGGCAAATCAACAACTGACATGTGGGGGGCTTTCAAACGTCAGTTGATTAGAATTCAGGACCGGCATGTTCCTGCTAGGATGAAGGATAAGTATGGCAAGTTTCAGGAACTTTGGATAACAAAGGATATTGTGAGATTAGTCAAAAAGAAAAGGGAAGCATTCATAAGGGCTAGAAGGCTGGGAACAGATGAAGCCCGTGGAGAATATAAAGAAAGTAGGAAGAAACTTAAGCAAGGAATCAGGAGGGCTAAAAGGGGTCATGAAAAATCATTGGCAACTAGGATTAAGGAAAATCCCAAGGCCTTTTATACATATGTAAAAAGCAAGAGGGTTGCCAGGGAAAGGGTAGGCCCACTCAGGGACAGAGGTGGGAATCTGTGTGTGGAGCCAGAAGAAATGGGAGAGATACTAAATGAATACTTCTCATCAGTATTCACCAAAGAGAAGGACTTAGCGGTCGATTTGTCTAGAGAAGAGTGTGTAGATAGCCTGGATCATGTTGAGATCAAAAAAGAGGTGTTAGGCATCTTGAAGAATATTAAGGTGGATAAGTCACCAGGGCCAGATGGGATCTACCCCAGAGTACTGAGGGAGGCAAGGGAGGAGATTGCTGGGGCCTTGACAGAAATCTTTGTATCCTCACTAGCTACGGGTGAGGTCCCAGAGGACTGGAGAATGGCCAATGTTGTTCCATTGTTTAAGAAGGATAGCAGGGATAATCCAGGAAATTACAGGCCGGTGAGCCTTACGTCAGTGGCAGGGAAATTATTGGAGAAGATTCTTCGTGACAGGATTTACTACCATTTGGAAGCAAATGGGTGTATTAGTGAGAGGCAGCATGGTTTTGTGAAGGGGAGGTCGTGTCTCACTAACTTGATCGAGTTTTTCGAGGAAGTGACAAAGATGATCGATGATGGAAGGGTAGTGGATGTTATCTACATTGATTTCAGTAAGGCCTTTGACAAGGTCCCTCATGGCAGACTGGTACAGAAAGTAAAGTCGCACGGGATCAGAGGTGAGCTGGCAAGATGGATACAGAATTGGCTTGGTCATAGAAGACAGAGGGTAGCAGTGGAAGGGTGCTTTTCTGAATGGAGAGCTGTGACTAGTGGAGTTCCTCACACCCCGCTTCCTGTAAAGACTCCATCCCATTCTCTCAGTTCCTTCGCCTCCGTCGCATCTGTTCTGATGACGCTACCTTCAAAAACAGCTCCTCTGACATGTCCTCCTTCTTCCTTAACCGAGGTTTTCCATCCACGGTCGTTGACAGGGCCCTCAACCGTGTCCGGCCCATATCCCGCGCATCCTCCCTCACGCCTTCTCCTCCTTCCCAGAAACATGATAGGGTCCCCCTTGTCCTCACTTATCACCCCACCAGCCTCCACATTCAAAGGATCATCCTCCGCCATTTCTGCCAACTCCAGCATGATGCCACCACCAAACACATCTTCCCTTCACCCCCCCTGATGGCATTCCGTAGGGATCGTTCCCTCCGGGACACCCTGGTCCACTCCTCCATCACCCCCTACTCCTCAACCCCCACTTATGGCACCTCCCCATGCCCACGCAGAAGATGCAACACCTGCCCCTTCACTTCCTCTCTCCTCACCGTCCAAGGGCCCAAACACTCCTTTCAAGTGAAGCAGCATTTCACTTGCATTTCCCCTAACTTAGTCTACTGCATTCGTTGCTCCCAATGCGGTCTCCTCTACATTGGAGAGACCAAACGCAAACTGGGCGACCGTTTTGCGGAACACCTGCGGTCTGTCCGCAAGAAAGACCCAAACCTCCCTGTCGCTTGCCATTTTAACACTCCACCCTGTTCTCTTGCCAACATGTCTGTCCTTGGCTTGCTGCATTGTTCCAGTGAAGCCCAACGCAAACTGGAGGAACAGCACCTCATCTTCCGACTAGGCGCTTTACAGCCCTCCGGGCTGAATATTGAATTCAACAACTTTCGATCTTAAACTCCCCCTCCCCCCATCCCCACCCCGTTTCTTCCCCCCCCCCGCTTTTTTTTCAATAATTTATATAGATTCTTCTTTCCCCACCTATTTCCATTATTTTTAAATCCATAACTAAAACCTTTAGTCTTTCCACCCCACCCCCACTAGAGCTGTACTTTGAATATCCTGTCTTCCATTCTTAATTAGCACTTTTCTCAGACAAAGACCACCACCTTCAACACCTCTTTGACCCTTTTGTCTGTGACATCTTTTGATTATCTGCTCATCTCCACAATCACCACACCCTCAATGTGTCTCCCTCCCCCCACCCCCCCCCCACCCACCTTAAACCAATTTACATTTCTCCCTTCTTCTAACTATGCTCCAGTTCTGCCGAAGGGCCATGAAGGCTCGAAACGTTAACTGATTTCTTCTCCGCCGATGCTGCCAGACTTGCTGAGTTTTTCCAGGTAATTCTGTTTTTGTTTTAGAGTTCCACAGGGATCAGTGCTGGGACCTTTGCTGTTTGTAGTATACATAAATGATTTAGAGGAAATGTAACTGGGCTAATTACTAAGTTTGCAGATGACACTAAGGTTGGAGGAGTTGCAGATAGTGAAGAGGTTTGTCAAAGGATACAACAGGATATAGATCGGTTGGAGACTTGGGCGGAGAAATGGCAGATGGAGTTTAATCCAGACAAATGCAAGGTAATGCATTTTGGAAGGTCTAATACAGGCAGGAATTACGCAGTAAATGGCAGAACCCTCAAGTGCATCGACGGGCAGAGGGATCTGGGTGTACAGGTCCACAGGTCATTGAAAGTGGCAACGCAGGTGGATAAGGTAGTCAGGAAGGCATATGGCATGCTTGCCTTCATTGGCAGGGGTATTGAGTATAAAAGCTGGGAAGTCATGCTGCAGCTGTGTAGAACCTTGGTTAGGCCACAGTTGTAATATTGCGTGCAATTCTGGTCGCCACATTACCAGAAGGATATGGAGGCATTAGAGAGGGTGCAGAGGAGGTTTACCAGAATGCTGCCTGGTCTGGAGGTTATTAGCTATGAGGAGAGGTTGGAGAAACTCGGATTGTTCTCGATAGAGCGACAGAGATTGAGGGACGACTTGATAGAAGTTAACAAAATTATGAGTGGCATGGACAGAGTAGATAGTCAGAAGCTTTTTCCCAGGGTGGAA
Source organism: Cetorhinus maximus (assembly GCF_964194155.1). Taxonomy (NCBI): domain Eukaryota; kingdom Metazoa; phylum Chordata; class Chondrichthyes; order Lamniformes; family Cetorhinidae; genus Cetorhinus; species Cetorhinus maximus. Next base: position 100,044,180 of record NC_135882.1, read on the forward strand.
GAATCAATTACTAGGGGACATAGATTTAAGGTGAGAGGAGAAAACTATAGAGGAGATGTGCGGGGCAAGTTTTTTACGCAGATGGTAGTGAGTGTCTGGAATTCGCTGCCAGAGGAGGTAGTGGAAGCAGGTACAATAGTGGTGTTTAAAAGGCAGCTTGACAAATACATGAATAGGACGGGAATAAAGGGATACGGACCCCGGAAGTGCAAAATGTTTTAGTTTGACAGGCAATATGATTGGTGCAGGCTTGGAGGGCCGAAGGGCCTGTTCCTGTGCTGTACTTTTCTTTGTTCTTTGTTCTTTGTTCTTTGACCTCACCTCCACCACCTTCAGAGGTGGTGAGTTCCAAAGTCGCACAACTCTCCGCGAGAAAAAAATTCCCCTCAACTCTGTCCTAAATGGGAAACCCGTAATTTTAAAACAGTGCCCCTTTGTTCTGGACTTGCCCGCAAGAGAAAACATCCTTTTCACGTCCACCTTGTCAACACCATTCAGGATCTTATATACTTCAATCAAATCACTCCACGCTCTTCTAAACTCCAGTGAAAAAAAGCCCCGTCTGTCTAACCTTCCCTCATAGGACAACCTGCTCGTTCCAGGTATCAATCTAGTAAACCTCCTCTGAACCACCTCAAATGCATTTAAATCCTTTCTTAAATAAGGAGACCAAAACTGCACACAGTATTCGAGATGTCGTCTCACCAATGCCCCATATAACTGAAGCATAACATCCTTACTTTTATGTTCAATCCCTCTCTCGTAATAAATAGCATTCCATTAGCCTTCTTAATTACTTGCTGTACCTGCATGCTAACTTTATGTGACTCTTGTCCCAGAACACCTAGATCCCTCTGCACCTTGAAGTTCTGCAGTCGTTCTCCATTTACGTAATACTCTACTTTTTTATCCTTCCTGCCAAATTTCACATTTTCCCACATTATACTCCACCTGCCATATTTTGCCCACTCGCTCAACCTATCTATAGCCATCTGCAACCTCCTTATGTCCTCTTCACAACATGTTTTCCTGCCTATCTTTGTGTCATCTGTAAATTTAGCTACCATGCCTTCACTCCCCTCTTCTAAGTCGTTGATATAAATTTTAGAAAGTTGAGGGCCAAGCACAGACCCCTGCGAGACTCCACTCGTCACATCCTGACAATCAGAAAAAGATTCATTTATGCATATTCTCTGCTTTCTGCCAGCCAGCCAATCTTCTATCCATGCTAATATGTTACCCCTACAACATGAGATTTACTTTCCACAATGACCTTTGATGTGGCACCTTATCAAATGCCTTGTGGAAATCAAAGTGCAGCACGTCCACAGGCTCCCCTTTATCCACAGCGCATGTTACTCCTTCAAAGAACTCCAATAAAATGTTTAAGCATTATTTCCCTTTCTCAAAACCATGCCGACTTTTGCCAATTACTTTGAGTTTCTCTAAGTGCCCAACCAAAACCTCCTTAGTGATCAATTGTTACACCTTCCTCATAGCAGACGTCAAGCTAAATGACCTAGTTTCCTGTTTTCTGCTCCACTCCCTTCTTGAATACAGGGGTTATATTTGCCACTTTCCCGTCTGATGGAAAATTTCCAGAATCTACCGAATTTTGGAAAATTAGCACCAATGCATCAACTACCTCATTAGCCACCTCTTTTAAGAACCAAGGATGAAGTCCATCAGGATCCGAAGGCTTGTCAGCCCGCAGCTCCATCAGTTTCTTCAGTACACTTCTGTATTGATTGTAATTTCACCCACTTCCCCTCTCCCTTCCACCTCCTGATTTACAGCTATTACTGCTATTATGACAGAAGCAAAATATTTGTTCATTTCATCCACCATTTCCTTATTATCTACTATTAACTCCCTATCCTCACTCTCTAGAGGAGCAACACTCACTTTAACTATTCTTTTTCTGTTTAAATAACTATAGAAACTCTTGCTATCCATTTTTACATTCCTAGCAAGCTTCCCTTCATACTCCAATTTCTTACTCCTGATTAACCTTTCAGTCATTCTCTGCCGTTCTTTATATTCTGACCAATCACCTTGCCTCTCCAAAAGGTGTTGTGGGACTTTATCCAAAGGAGTATCTCCAAAGGACTCCACAAAACTTAGACCTGCTCCTACCAGGTCTAATCTGCAAACATCATGTTTCCCACTCCTGGCTAATGAAAATCAGGAATGTTCGGAGGCAGCTGCTGTTCTATATGGGCCATGAAATGCGCATGTGCAAATCCCAACATGGGCCCGTTCCATAGCCTGCAAAAATAGTAGGTGAAGTGTTTGAGGATGGGACTTCTGGATTTCGGCCAATTCCATCATTTTCACAACGACGGGGAGGCTCTCCTTCACTGTGAAAATCTAGGCCCATGGAAACTACATTCAGGATTCATAATTAAACATGAATGCGGAAGTTGTTTAAAAAAAAAGGCACCCAATAAGCAGCTGGAGGACGGCAGGGCCTAGGTCCTCAGAGGATTTCCCTCCTAGTTGTCTCATTTATTGCTGCCTACAAAGCCACAATGGGGAAGGTGGCAATAGACTCCAGGAAACAGTGGTAATGGTTGTGAGCTTCCCAATTGGAGGAAGAAGAATATGTAGCAGCCTTTAGCCCTCCAATATGATGGCAATAACTTATATGTGTAAGCCTTGGTCTCTGGCTGGATCTACAAGGCTGCAGTTCCATCAGTCTTCTGGACAATTACACTTTATTAATTTCAGGCCTACCTCTTTGGCTCCTGCGGTGGCAGCACTCATTTACCTAAGGGAAAATGGCAGGCTCCCTCCTCATAACTGGAATCCTGCCAGGACCCACATGGCCCAAAATGCTTGAGGTCATCCTGCTAAAGCCAGCTGCAGTCTCCCGACTGAAAATCAGCAGCCTTCCACCAGCCATACCACAGCATAGGTAGCACTAGGAGCATTCGGACAGGTATAGGCACATGAATGACATGTGTAAGGGTGTTTAGTTGCTTTATGCCTTGGGTAAATGAGTTTGTTGGCCAACCAAACTCTAACTGCACGCCTTCCTATGTTCTCATCAATTGCTGCTTGCAATCAATAATGGGGAGAGACTGATGTAAGAATAAACCGAGGTGGTTTATTGAGACATAGGGCAGAGCACCAGATCATACATGCTCACTCAGAAACCTCCAGAACTGGACTTATCGTTCCCAGTTACCCACGCTGTACAGCAATTTGTCAGTGCTGTCACATGATCAGTACACTTGCATTCTCTTAAAGATACAGGGTACCTCACTTTACCGCAAGTTGACTTTAGTATGTAATATGGATTTGTTTGATTTATAAATTTAGTTTAAAATATTTGTTTTGTGATGGCTTCCATTTTAACATTCCAAGAGGACACTGTGATGATCAGTGACAAAGCAAACGTCAGGCGTGGGACTGTTGATGAATGGGGATTTGGGATTGCATTCGTTGGTACTGAGGTTGGATGAGTTGATTACAGAGAAAAAGGCCATAAAGGAACTGTGTTGGTTGACTCCTCCTTTCCTTTTCCTCAGCTTTTTCCTCCTCCTGTTCCTCCACCTCTTCTTCCTCCCCTTCCATCACCTATTCCTCCTCAGCTCTTCACTGTATTGCTGGTGGCAAGGGCTATGTTCCCATGTTGGTGAGTCTGTGCAGAATGCAGCAGACCATCACAAACACTGATATGCATGCTGCTGAATACTGCAGGGCTCCTCCAGAGTGCTACATGCAGCTGCAGCATTGTCAAAATCATAGCAATAATCTACTTGATCACAATTCATGTGGCACCATTTATCACATGCATGCTGTCCACATGTGCGTGGATTGCACTCTGAAATTATGAACCATACAGTCAGCAGATAGTCCTTGTCACCCTATAGACACTGTCTGTTGGCTCAAATGCACATGGTACAGCGGGCTGCCACAGTTTAAAGGCACTATGTTAGGACATTGATCTGCATGATCTGCTGTATGGTTGCACAGCATTGAAGGTGCAGTATCTCTTCAAGTAGCAGTGCATCTCAGAGTTGACATGCGGTGCCTGCAACTCAACATGGATGCAATCAATGGCACTGGGCACCATTGGAAAATCTGCAGTCCTCATGCAGCTGCCAGCTACGTACTTTCTCCGCCTGCTTCTCTCTGGCAAAAGAGAATGAAATGTATTCACCTTTGATGAAATAGAGAGCATCAATCTGAAAGGAGCTAGACGCATAAAAGTTCATGACCATGGTCATGGTCACAACCACTGGCAATGCTGTCCTTGCCCTGTTCTGAGGCTGCAGTTGTGGCTGCAGCAGGGGGCAGATTTCAGTGAGGAACTCCTTGATGAAGCAGAGACATCTGACCCATTGTTCTATGCTGAGGATCAGGTGAGAAAATGTTTCCCTGAAGACCCTGGGTGGATTTGGCCTCCTGCTGAGAGCCTGCCTCCTCCTCATCCCGCTTCTGGCAGCTTGTCCTGCTCTGTGCCACATCTGCTCATTCCCCCTGTCATGCTGTCGGCCAAGGACAAGACAAACTATTGCGCCCATATCTGGGAGCAAGTGATTTCTGCAGAATCCTTGAAGTCAGGACAAAGTCCTCCAGCAGCTGCCACAGTACTGCCTGTAGAATTTAGCAACTTTAAATAACAGAATAAACCATGAAACACATCTAAAAATTAACCACGGGCAATATAAATCAACCAACAACTAACTTGAAAGTAGCTGATATTTCCTTTAAAAAGTAGTGCTGGTGTGGGGTCCTTCCTGCTGCTGAACTTGTGCTTACCTCTTAGTTATTAGTTGGTGCATTGGGCTCCACAATAGCCAAGCTGGCATCAAATCAGTGTTACACACTGATTGACATTACAATCTACCTACTCTACATACTTCCAGTGCACACTTCCTGGGTCCACAATAACATCCTACTCAAACTAGCATCCGGCACTGCCTGGGCCAGAGCTGCATGCTCACTCCACATATACCATTTTGGAAAACAGACGGCAGCTGTAGGATCCAAACAACAGGCACTACAGAGCCAAATTTTGCAACTTTCATCTACCTATAAACTGTATTATCACTTCACTATTATCACCCTAAAATATTTGGTTCATCTATATTTTAAACATATTTCTATATCTGGAGGAGCAGGAAGGAACTTTAGGGAACAAGGAGACCCTAATAAAGGTCTCTAGCTTCTGATGCCCGTGTTTCTTTACAGATTAATAATCATCCCTTTTTCCAGCTCATCCTGTTACATATAACGTGACATCCTGTTACGACCTGGTATACTGAAGAATAATCGTCAGGACAATTATGTAAAATGCAAGACAATTCTCATTAAAATACATAATGCAATTTATTATACTTTACCATTGTATATTTTTGAATATTTCTTTTTGCTCGGTTAGGTCAGTTGGCTAGATGGCTAAAGTGTGATGCACAATGATGCCAATGACGTGGGTTCAATCCCCATACCGGATCTGGGAGCACATGGAGGCCTGCGTCTCACCTTGCCCCATGCTTGCGGACTGGTGCCCCTTGAGCAACATATAACCAATTATCTCTCTCTAATGGAGAGAGACGCCTTAGGTCCTTTGTGGTGCCCAGTGAAGGTATGTCCTATTCATAACGTCAAACATGGACTGTGTTCCTGTGGAAGTTTCTGGAACTGTCTTATATATTTTAAAATGAACACTCACAAGGTGGCCAAGGTGACTGCCAAGTGGCAGATGACATTTGCTTAACCAACACAGGCTATCTCAAGTTTCCATATAGTTCTAATTGAATCACCATGGGTTGGTGCTTCCCCTTGGAATGGATATGCCTTGATTAACGTTATCTGTGGGATTTACATGTACTATTTTCCATGATTTACCCAAAAATTAAAGTCAATATACCTCTAGACTTCTAATCTTCAAGATAAATGCTTCACGAAAGAGAGCTGAAGAGACCAATTGTCCACAAAATACCTGTGAAAGGCTACCATCTGTCTCTTATTGTACATCATCGACCTTTTAGCTATAAACTATTTTGGGTGGGGAATGGCAGTTGATAATGTGAATAAAACGGCCCTCTGATACTGAAATCCTTTGTTATCCAGGGCCCGGGAAAAGGCCGGGGGCTGTCTACAGAAGAACGCTGCAAGCCATAGCAGCTGCAGAAAAGGCAGTGTCATCTTTGCTTTTCAAGAATCTGGAGACTGTGAAGTCTTTTAAAAGGGCCCCCCAGCCTGATTCCCAAATCCAAGTTCACCTGTAAAGAAATTGGACCTCCTGATATGAATGCTACAAGTGCCTAACTTCATGAACAGCTGAACATTCATCTCTTCAAGGGAATCCTGGAATAAACCTGATATCCAAACCCAGCTATCTGAAATCACCTAAACTACAATACAAGAGTGGAAAAGACTTCTCCACCTGACCTGCAAATAGTGTTTTCCTTCAATGAGCTGGGCACTGAACTATGAATATTGTTTTGTTTACAGCTTGTAAAAGTGCTCCATTCTTTATAACTGTATTTTTTTCTCAATTGTTTGTGTGTGTGAGTGCTGAGTGATTGACAAAGCATTTAGATTGCAGCAAGTGTGTGAATAAATAATCTTCTTTATTTTTAAGCCCATGAAAGTTTGCTGCTGGTTCTTTAAATTGACCACACGCTAACTGTGGCTTAGAAACACACACATCTACCTTTCCAAAAAACCACACTGATTACGGGCACTAAGGGAAGGGAGTTGGATTAGTTTATCTCTCCTCCCCTGTCCATGACAGGCCCCAACTGGAGTATTGTGCCCAATTCTGGTCACCACATTTTAGGAAGGATGTGAGGACATGCAAGGCATACCAGACATACTAAAACTCATTATAGGTAAATAAGGGGCAGAATTTTCCCAAATTTGCACTAAGTGCGGTAGCGGGCAGGTAAAAAGACATTTTACCTGCCGGCCACAATAGTGGGTTTTCACACCATATCGTCCCAAACCCGCCTCATTATTTATGCACTCCCGGGAAACAAGCCTTTTCCATGGTGGGTGGGCTCTCATTCGCCCGCCCACCATCACCCCACCGCTGCATCACGCCGGGCGCCATGTTTAAACAGACATCTCAGTGTTTCCAGCTCACCACTGCTCCATGGAAGACATGGCCCTGAAACTAAAGAAGGCTGCAGACCCCTGGTTTAATGACGGGTCTCTCAAGTGACTTATGGATGCCATGGAAGCCCGCCAGGATGTCCTGTACCCCGCTTTGGCCGCAGGACGGCAGCAACGTGATCAATCCAGCCTGGGAGGCGGCAGTGGTCAGCGCCAACGCCCTTCAGAAGAGGACAGCCACCCAGTACTGCAACAGGATGAATGATCTCTTCCTTTCTGCCAGGTAAGTCACTCTTTTCATCACTCTCAACGCACACTCACAAACCCAGCACACATCCACAGGGCCCTCATTCACTGCCAGTTCAAGGGACATCACCATTCACTCTCTCACACACACCATCATTGTTCCTATCCCATCCATGGGACCAATCAACACCCACACAAGCCAGGCACACTTATCATCTGGCCTGGCAGGAGTCCTGCTTACATTTTCTCCATCTCTATCCATGCAGGACAAGCTGGCACACAACGAGAGAGAGGTCACAGATCGGTGGTGGAATGCCCAAAATCAAGGTCCTCACAAACTTTGAAAACAGAGCCATCCAGCTGGCCGGTGAGGATTTGGACTGCTCCTGTGCTGACGGTGAGGTCGGTGCTGCTCTACCAAGTGAGTATCCAGCAGTGCAACACCCATCAGACCAACATGCCGTGAGTGATGTATCCTATTTCACAGGCCACTGCCACGCACTAATTATCTCCCCTTGCTTTCGCAGGCACATCTGCCAAACAGCCGACCCAGGAGTGAAACAGAATCCATGACCCAGGGCCTCTAAGCAAGCCCCGAAGAAAGTTCCAGAGGGAAATCTGAAGGCACCCTGCTTGAAGTCCCAGTGCTCACCCACACCCTCCACCAGCGCAGAGACACACACCTTGGTGGGACCTAGCTTTAGAATAGACACAGGATCACAATCTGGTGAGCACATCACACTGTCTGATCCACAGGTGGCAGAGGCAGGGATTTCTCAGGTGTCCAGCACTCGGAGGATTGCTGGAGGCCAGAACGTTGCTGAGTCAAAGTCAGATGACAAGCCTCTGGACTCGGTCATGTCACAGTTGCTGGAGCTGCAAAGGCAAGCTCGGGAACATCAGGAAGGGGTGTCCGCTCCACTTCTCAGGTTGCAAAGCACGATGGAGAAGTCCGTCCACCTTCACCCTGAGGTGATAGCGCCGACATGCCAACACACCGATGTCATTGCTGGTAGGATGGCGGCCGCCATGGAGACCTTTCTCCAGGACCTCGCTCCTGCACTGCTGCATGGGCTCAACTCCATCATTGATGCCATAGTTGTCCTCCAACAGTGTCAGCACGAGAGTGGTGCAGGGCAGCTCGATCTCACTCCAGCTACACCTGCTCCTCAAGGAGTCAGCCTGGGGCTACTGGGCACCCATAGGGAGGAGCACACCCCAGTCTCATCCATCCAGGTGACTCCAAGAGTGTCCAGCCCATCCGATTTTCCTCTTCCTGTGACCTCAGCAGCTCGAGCTGCACAGGCAGAGGAGGGTGCCATTGCTACACAGCAAGAGCCTGAAAACAGGCCAGGGCCCTCCAGAGGATGCCCGCCAAAGTCATCACAGGCAGGGTGTCGCAGTCAGCGGGCTGCCCCCACCTCCGCTGTGGATGGCCGGGGAGCACCAAGACATAGCGGCAGGGTTAGGGCAGTTAAGGAAAATTAGTTGCACAACCTGGGGATGGATGTTAATCGCTTGTACATCCTGTTCACTATTGTCAATAAATTCCCAATAATGTCTCCCTGCCTGTGGCTCATTGTTCTGATGAGCAGTGTTCTTGTCACTCAGATGTGAAACCTTCCTGCACAAGATAAAGGCAGGTTTCTCAATCCAGGGCCCCTTCCCTGTGCTTTGTGTAACCTTCAGACCAAAGTGATGGCCCGCCTCCCACTCCCTGGAAACATTACTGATGCCTGCACCTCGATGGTGCTTGGCACTGCTGCCAGAATGTAATGGGCAGGCAACACAGAGTTCTCTCATTGTCTCGATGTGCTCTCAGCATCTTTAAGGTGGGGCTGGCCCCCATCTCTTCAGCATCTGTGACCAGTGACGCTGTGCTCCTGAAGGGCTCAGTCACTGAAGGCGGACAAAGCATCAGAACTTCTAAAGTTTCATGGCTGCGACTCTATGATATGACCCTGATCACGGAGCTCAAGCAAGCTGCCCTCGGCCAGACAGGAATCAGACATTCTCAGAGGCTATGTGAAAATTTATGGAGTGTCTTCACTGCATGTTGTCATCTACTTCCTGCAATCAAGCAACTATTAGTGCTCCACCATGTCTCCATGACAGGAGCATTCTCACAGAGGGTATTCATGCTGCCATAAGCCAGACTGGAATCAAACCTTCACAGATGCAATGTGAGGATCTATGGGATCACCTCACTGCATGTCGTCATCATCCTCCACAAATCTAGCAGCTATAAGGGCCTCCCGAGCGTGCCTACTTTGTCTAGCCAGTGCGAGGGCCTCATCCTTGTCATCATCGCCTCCAAGGACCTCCTCAGCCTCATCCCCATTGGCATCCTCCTCATCGGAGGCGACATGCATCTCCTCCATCTCCGCCTCAGCCAGCTCGTCTCCCCGTTGGAGCGCCAGGTTGTAAAGGGTACAGCAGATGACAACGATGCATGACATCCTCTGCGGACTGTATTGCAGGGCCCACCAGACTGGTCCAGGCATCGGAACCCCACATTCAGCATCCCAATGGTCTGTTCCACCAAGTTGTGAGCTGCTGCATGAGCCTCATTAAATCATTGCTCTGCTGCAGTCCGAGGCCTCTGTGGGTAGCCCTTGTCCCCGAAGAGCCATCCCTGCAGCTTCTGTGGACCCTGGAAGATGTCACGGATCTGTGACTGACTGAGGATGTAGGCGCATGCACACTCCCTGGAACCTGTGCGCAGACCTGCAGAATGTGTTTCTGGTGGTCGTACACCAGCTGCACATTCAGCGAATGGAAGCCCTTGCAGTTAATGCATCTCTGAGAAGCTGGTGGCACTTTGATGCCCCTGCATTGCTCGAGTGAGCAGATAAGCTAGGAGTCCTACCCCAATCATATCAATGTGGCTGCGCCTGAACTGTCTCAGTTGCAGAGGAATGGCCACTTTATACAGTTTTCCCGAATACGAGGCCACCTCCCTCGCCCACCCTGATCCCCACCCAGAATGCTTGTGCGCTATATTCAACGGCAGGGCTGCCCTTGCCCTTGCCCTCCCCCCCACCACCAGTCGCCTCAGAGGCAGGGCTTCCCTTAGCAACCCCCCACACCACCCATTGCCTCAACAGCAAGGCTGCACTTGCCCCCCCCACTCCCCCTCACCTTTAAAAGTCCCCTCCGAGGCAGGGCGGCACTTAACCCCAACCCCCTGCACCCCTGAAGCCTGTGAGTTCTGCAGAATGATGCTGTTAACTCACCAAGTGCAAGTCGTGTCTGTACTGTTGTGAAACAGGTCGGCTTGCTTTCCTGCCAATGTGGGCGGACGATCCAGCGGGGATGCAAGATGGATAGCCTGATAATGATATGCTGTTATATTACAATGAGGTTCCAGACGACCGATGGCGGAAAATGCGGCCTGCCATTGGCAGGCTGAGTGGATAATCGTGACCTGCCTTCCTGCCCTCGTGAAACCAATTGCACCATATTGTCTGCTCACGCCACCCATCACACCATCCGCCAACGGGCATGGAAAATTACGCCCAAGGTGTTTGAAATTATTGCAAGAAATAAACCCAAATGAAACTCCATGTCCAGATGAAATACCTCCCTGGATCTTAAAGTTAGCAGCTGAGGAACAGAATGCAATATTGACCAATCTCTCTCAAGAGACATTCAACACCAACTACTTACCCAACCATTGGAGATAAGCTAACATCGGCGCATGTTCAAAAAAGTCAGCCAGAAAGCTACAGGCTGGTATTTCTCACCAGTGTCATTTGAAAATTGCTTGAGCATATTGTTCAATCTCATGTCATGAAGCACTTTGAAGCTCACAATATTCTGGGAGATAGTCAACATGGTTTTTGGTCATAAAGATCTACCAAAACATAGCCTTTACACTCTGTCGATGGCCAAGCTTCAAGTCTCAGAAGAGATTAAAATACTCACATGGCAACACTGGATTTCTCAAAACCCTTCGCCAAAGTTCCTCATGAATAATTCTTGTCCCCATCATTCCATGGTAGTGAAGATTGAACATTATTAAATTGGATCAGGCATTTCCTTACCAACCGAAGACAGGGAGCTGTGTGTGAAAGGGAACCACTGTGGAATGCCTCAGGGCACTGTGTTGGGAGCTTTACTCTTCTTGACGTAATTAACCTTCCCAAACTGCAAGATGCTCTTCTGGAATTGCAAAATCGGCAGGACCAATGGGAGATGGCATTCAATGCCAAAAAATGCTGTGTCATGTGCATTACCAACAAAAAGGATCCGCCAACAGATAGCTTTAAGTTCTGTAATCCAATTCTCCAACAAGTAGACACACAACCATACCTGGGGGTTCAACCTAAAAACAATCTTCAATGAGGATTCCACATTCAGTAGATAATATCCAAAGCAAACAGGGATCTCAGATTTCTGAGCTAGAATCTTTGGTATTGCAATAAAAATATCAAAGTTACCAAACATTTGTTTGTCCAATCATGGAGTATGCAAGTTGTGTGTAGGATCCTATATGGCAAGAGGTATAAATAAGATTGAAGCAATCCAAAGACATGCTGCATGATTCCACATGAATCAGTATGGGAAATATACCAGTGTCACATCCTGGATCAAAGATTTGGATGGGAAAGGAGAGAGATAAGTAGACTGAGCATATTCTATAAAATATGGAATGGCCTGGTGGGAATTGACAAAAACATCTGCCTAGTGCCCTCCCACAATCACAAGACATGAGGTAGCCATTCACGCAAACTACAAAAACCATTTGTTTCCAAGGCAATGTATCAATAGTCTTTCTTCCTTAGGACAGACTCACAGTAGAACAAGCTACCGAAGGAAATAGTCACAGCTCCATCACCTGAAATCTTCAAGATCCCAACTCTAGTTTATTTCCAGTTATACGTTTTTCATTATCAGGACTACCATATTAGCAGGTCGTCTGGTTTAGCTAGCACTAACCATTTAAATGTCGGTGGACTACAGGTGTTAGTCCGTGATGCCGACACAACCAAAGCAGAAGCAGAAGTAGAAATGTCATTGAGAGGATGCTGAAGAGATTTGCCAGAATAATTTCATGGATGGGGGATTTTAATTACAAGGTTCTTTTGGAAAAGCTGGAGTTGTTCTCCTTGGAGCAAAGGAGAATGAGATGTACAAGATTATGACAGGTTTGAATAAAATAGACAAGAACAAACTGTTCCCATTAGTTGATAGTACAAGAACTAGGGAACACAGATTTAAGGTTTTGGGCAAGAGATGCCAAGGGAATATGAAGGAGGAACATTTTCACACAATGAGTGGTAATGATCTGGGACTCGCTGCCATGAGGGTGGTCGAAGCAGAAACAATCAATGATTTCAAAGTAAATTAGATGAGTCCCTGAAAGAAATAAACCTGTAGGGCCACATGACCAAGCGAGGGAGTGGGACTGGCAGAATTGTTCTGTGGAGAGCTGGCATGGACTCAATGGGCTGAAGGGCGCCATAAATGATTCTTTGGCTCTATGACTCTATGATTCAACTATCAGTGGACCTGATGAATTCAGAGGAATATCACTTTGAAAGCACCAGCCTGATTTAATGGACCATTGGCCATAGCCATTATAATCTTGGGTTTAACTCCAAAATCTGTGCCAACAGAAAACATTGGAGCACTTAACAGGCAATGTGTCTGAATCTTGTAAAAGGAATCTGTTTCCCAGCATTTTTTGATTGTTGACTTCAGCTTTGGATTTTTGAGGACTGAATTAGTGATTGCTGGAGTTTTCTTTGGCTTCATTTTTGCTTCTCTGTTTTGCTCTGCTAATAATTTTGGTAACAGTACTTCAATAGCAATTAAAATGTGGATATAGAATTTTTTTTGACTTTTCTTCTTTCTGTGCTTCTTTTTAGAAAGAATAGGATAAAAGGAGGCATGTGAGACAAGCACAATTACCCCAAAGACATAGTGCCTTTGCAGCCCACTGATCCAGATGCACTTACCTGTACACGTAAATGTCCAAGGAAAAGTGCCTTTACAGGCTTTGTTTCAGCCTCAAGCCATGCTATGTGCTGGAATCTGGCCCACAGACAACCTCCACCACAGAAACAACATGTGTAATGGCAGCCAAGGTCACCATGGGTCTGAGGCTTTATGGTACAAGCTCATTCAATCAATTTGCAATGCACAGGTGCATCAAGAGAAACAGCATCAGAATCAGAGGGCACAGCAATTCTTCCACATCACAGGATTTAGCAAGGTTCAGGGAATTATTGATGGCACACGCATCCCCATCCAGGCCTCTGCACATAATAATATTAGCTTTATGAACCCTGAGGTTTCACTCAGGGGGTTTCACTCTTTCAGTGTTCAGCTGGTCAGAGGTTTGTGTAGGTGAATGCATTCAGCCATGACCCCTTCACTTAAAGTCAACTCTCTTTGGGCAGAATCATCCCAGATTTGCACTAAGCGCAGTAGTGGGTGGGTAAAACGACATTTTACCCACCGGCAACGATGGTGGGTTTTCACGCCATATCGCCCCAAACCCGCCACATTACTTATGCATACTCGGGAAACACACCGTTTCCGTGGTGGGTGGGCTCCAATTCGCCTGCAACATCATCACCTCGCCACTTCATCACGCCAGGCGATATATTTAAAGTCCAGCCGCGCACACGCATCTCTGCTTCCAGTGGAGATGTCCACAAAAGGAAAAAAGACTGCAGCCCCCAAGTTTAGCGATGTGTCACTAAGCGACACACCTTTAGTACACTGTGGAGGCCTGCCACGATGTCTTCTACCCCCTCTCTGATAGCAGGGTGGGCAGCGCCGTGACCAATGAAGCTTGGGAGGCGATGGTCAGTGCCAATGCCCTTCAAAAGAGGACAGCCACCCAGTGCCACTACAGGATGAATGGTCTCATCCATTCTGCCAGGGTAACTCACTCTTCTCATCGCTCTCAACTCACAAACTCACAAACCCATCACACATCCACAGGGATCTCACACCTCAAGGGACAACACCACTAACTCTCACACACACCCTCACATCTCCATCAGGCTCATACCCTCTGGAGCTCGCGTCCTCATCCCGTCCATGGCTCCGCTCACCACACAAATATTCCATGCAGTGCCATGTATCCTGCTCACGCTCTCTCCATCTGTTTTCATGCAGGAGAAGCCTGCTCACATCAGCAGGGAGAGGTCCCAGATTGGTGGTGGAGTGGCCCACATTAGGCCCCTCACGCACTTTGAGGAGTGTGCCATCACGCTGACTGGTGAGGATGTGGACCCTGCCTGCGGTGGCAGTGAGGTCGGCTGCAAACACCCACCTGCACAACATCATCCCTCCCTCAACACAACTGTGAGTGCTCTTCCTCCTGCTTTTGACTCCACAGCCATGCACTACTTATCTCTACTTTGGTTCACAGGGAGCTCTGCCAAGAGACCAACACCCTCAGCCAGCCAGTCCCTCAGCTCCATCCACATCTTCACCTGCAGCCAAATGGACTCCTCCTCCATTGAAGAGGTGGAAATAAGCAGCCCAGAAGACCCGCCACTGCAGATGGAGCAGCTGGTCCATGAGGGATTATGGAGGAAAAAGTGTGTGTGTAGCAGGGCCACTCAGAGCCTCACACAAGCACTCTCACACACACATGGATCCTTCATGTTTCACACTCATCTCAATGTCCTAAGCATTTTGAATGCTACCCACTGGGGTTCACTTTCAGTTGTCCATCTGAGGTGATCTGCAACTCCGCCCCACCCACTGATCACATTCCCACGCAGCACATGATCTCGCCCATCACGACTCTCGTTTCACTTTCAATTTGGACACCATGGTGCTAATTTGTCTTTACTTTCGCTCCCCCCTCCTTTACCCACCCCCAAACACCCATTTCCTCTCCCCCATCACAATTGATCCCCCCAGTATCACCTTCCACCTCCCCTCCATTACCTACCAGCCACAACCCTTTTCCTTCAGGGATATCCAGGTGAATTCCTTCCTTCCTGAAAATCCCACCCCCACCCACATTCACTTCCCCGACCTCCTCCTTCCCACCCCCAGGGTCCATGTCTGCCTCCGGGCCCCTACAAACCACCCTCACCGTCCCTTCTATCGCTACCATAGAACCCTCACCCTCCCACCCTACTGCCTCACTCTGCCCTCAGTCATTCTCACCCTTCCTCCATACCACGCCCACCCTCAGTTCACTCCCCAGGAGGCAAACATGGACCTATCCGACCCCTCCTGTGCATGTTCACCTCTCTCCCTCCACATCCCTCCCCCCCGAGAACCATTTCTCTCCTGGAACCCCAACCGCCCCAGGACCCCTTCCCCTCTCCGCACCCCTACATCCTGGAACCCCTTCCCCCGCCAGAACCCCTTCCCCAACCTTCTCCCGAACTCCTGGGCTCCCCACTCCCGCCCTTAGTCCGTCCCCTTTCCTGACTCCTTCCTCCAGCCTTACCTCTTCCTTCAGGTTCTCTTCTTCCTCCAGCCTTACTCCTACCCCCTTCCTGATTCCTTCCTCCACTCTTACTTCTTCCTCAAACCTTACTCCATCCCCTGTCCACAACCCTTCCTCCCCCCAGACACTGTCCCCTCTCCGCACCCCTTCCTCCCCCCGGACACCCTCCCCTCTCCGCATCCCTTCCTCCCCAAAGACACCCTCCCCTCTCCGCACCCCTTCCTCCCCCAGACACCCTCCCCTCTCCACACCCCTTCCTCCCCCAGACACCCTTCCCTCTCCGCACCCCTTTCTCCCCCAGATACACTCCCCTCTCCGCACCCCTTCCTCCCCCAGACACCCTCCCCTCTCCGCACCCCCCTTTCCCCTACCTCCCCAGTTGCGGTCTTCTCCTCCGTTACCCCCTCCTCCCCGCATTCTCCCTCCCTCCACTCCCAACCTCCCACCCCCAACACCTTCATTCCCCTCTCCCAACCTCCCACCCCCAACACCTTCATTCCCCTCTCCCAACCTCACCCCATCCTGACACCTTCATTCTCCCACTCCCAACCTCACCCCATCCTGACACCTTCATTCCCCTCTCCTAACCTCACCCCATCCTGACACCTTCATTCCCCTCTCCCAACCTCACCCCATCCTGACACCTTCATTCCCTCTCTCCCAACCTCACCCCATCCTGACACCTTCATTCCCCACTCCCAACCTCACCCCATCCTGATACCTTCATTCCCTCCCTCCTAACCTCACCCCATCCTGACACCTTCATTCCCCCCTCCCAACCTCACCCCATCCTGACACCTTCATTCCCCACTCCCAACCTCACCCCATCCTGACACCTTCATTCCTTCCCTCCTAACCTCACCCCATCCTGACACTTTCATTCCCCCCTCCTCAGCTCTTCCTCTCCCAGCTGACCCTAGCCCTTCCTCTCCCACCCCAACGACCATCACCCATCATGAGCATCAGCGGTGACATTCAAACTTCCATGCAGTGCTCCGCAGCAGAGTCATGTCCATGGGAATCTACCCAGCATGCCATGGACATTCCCCCAGTGTGCCGCTGGTGTCAGGCTCCAGCATCTTCTGCTCCTCGGATGTCTCCGATGTGAGCAAAGCCCTGGCGGGCAAGTCCCGATTTCTGCACATCACACTTGTCAAGGCGTGTTCTACATCGGCGTGCATTTCCCAACGAGGTGGACGAGCGGTCTAACGGGGAGGATGCGATTCCAGCCAGCGGACCTAATAACGATATGCTGATGTATTACAATGAGGTTCCCGATGCCCAATGGTGGGAAATGTGGCCTGCAATTGGCGGGCTGAGCGGACGATCGTTACTGGTTTCATGCCATGGTGAAACCAATCGCACCATATTGTCCGCTCATGCCACCAAATACACCCGATGCCGGCAGGCATGGAAATTCCCAGCCTCTGTATTGAATTTGAAGGAAAAGTCAGAAAATGGTTTCTAGGAGACAAAGGGCAGAATTTTACAGGCACTCGCTGGTGCATTTGAAGGCCGGGTGTCTCGGTAAAATTCTTCAGGTGGCCTTTCTGCTGCCTACCCACCCCCTCCTGATCTCCCAGAAATTTTACAGCGGGTGGGTGAAGCATAGGGCAGTCAGCCCGCCCTTGTCCAAATTCAGGCCCTTAAGTGGCCACTTCAGAGCCACTTCCCACTCAGCCACAATTTTGAGGCTGGTGGGAGGAGCTCGGAGACAGCCAGCCAGCCAACTCAGCAGCACTTGGAGGAGGGGAAAGCCCAATTGCAGCAAACGGACCCTGATAATGACCCAGTAGATGGGCCTGCTGAAATACTGACTACAGTATGGAGTTCTTCTGCCTGTATTTTCAGTCATTGTAATATACTTGCCTCAACAGTGAACAACTAACCCTCTACATGGTCACAATGCTGGCTTCATGGTTCTGAAAATGACCCACACTGGGCACAAGAGACAACCTACTTCATTTTCTCTCCTGAAGGCAGTGACTCAGATTGTTGCACCATTCCACAGCCGATTGTAGCTCTTTAAGCACTTTGTCCAGATGACCATTTGTGGACCAAGGCAGCATCAGCAGGTTATAATATAATGGGGGTACCATGGTTGACTCTGATAGTGTCCTCTCCTGTCATCTACTCTCCAGTTATTTTCACAGGTTGGGAATTAGCAGTTGACCTTTGTTTGCAATTTTAGTGTCCCCATTGCCGTTCTAGCTGAGATATTTAATTCAACATGGATTATAAATCAAAATCTGGGAGCCTTTGGCCCTCGGAGTTCAGTGCCACATCACAGCATGAATCTATCTACTCAGATTGTAGGGAGCCCAAGACAATTTTCCCTTGAACAAGTAACATATTCTCCCTGCAATGGTCGTTCAATTTGCATATTTTATAAATACTACAAAAGCAGTTGCCATACCAGCAGTTCTAGTAACAACTCATCAATTAATCAGCTCAATTCTGTGAGCTGTCATCAAAGTCTTGCAAGTTAATCCAGATAAGAAAAGGTGATTGAGTTATTTGCATTTCTGTAAATATATTGCTTTTTTGTTAACGTGCCTTTTGACTATTCTTTTTCCTATTCCATAATACAAATGCCAGAATCTCAGGCAGAACCTTTTTAAAAGAATCCACCCCTCCCTCCAGACTTTAAACAGTAGACACAAAAAAAATAAAGTCTAATTCTAGGAGAACAAAGTTCCTTTTTGAAGTCAATGGGAAAGCAAAGCTCAATTACTTACAATGCACCACTGGCATGATGATGTCATAAACACCATAGTCACTTTCCAGGCAACTGAAATCTCTGCTGAAGATATCAGTACAGCCTTGTTAGTCTAACACAATACAGACACTGTCATGAAATGATTTACTCAGTGACTCCAGACTCAAACAATATTTTTAACAATATTCCTAATGTTTTAATATACGCAGGGATGTTGTGTTTTAGAGCTGTGAAAGGGTGAATGCACCCACTCCATCAGTTGTGTTTATAGAAGGAAATAGACAGGGATGGGGGAGGGTCTGTTTTCAGCGGCTGCTGTCTATTCCTGATGGCCTGGCCAAGGCTGGCCTCTGTTTCTCAGTAAGTTTACTCCACTCCAGATGTGCCTCGGCTCCAGCGTGGCTGCCATGTACAGCAAATCGGCATCTTAGGGCTCGTCAATCTGTGGGGTAAAACACCACTGTGTCGTCAACCTGACCCACTGGACGAAGCAGGAATTTATACTGCTGAACTCGGAGGAGAGGAGCGTGTTGTTGGAGCTGAGAAGACTGCAACCTATAACACTCGAAACAGATTTAGCACTTTAGAATGACAACGTTCTACTTAGACAGCATTTAAGCATTATTTGCTTCCTTCAGTTAAACACAACAGTTTTGCAGAAGCCTTCTTTACATTGCAGCTGTAAACTCAGATTCATTAAAGAAACGTACAGCTGTTTTGAATCAAAACACTCTTCAGAAATACAACAGATAAATCCTGCTTCTATTTTAGATCAGAGTAAAAACCCCCACTTCCTGGTGCCTGAAACCAGTTCGGAAACAAAGATTTTGAACCGAGCTAATGGAAGTAATTTCATTCATTTTCCTGCTCTAGCTGAAAGTCAGCATGTGTGTCAGACAGGTGTGTGGGGCTAAATTTTACAGACTCTGAAAATCTTTGGCATCAAGACCATTTTCAGGCTCAACTCCACTTGCTTCAGCAGCGGCACTTCAGGCATGATCTTATGGGAGCCAGTCATTTAAGCACCAGGATCATCACCAAGTTAGGGATGGCAGGCGGGCAAAGGAGACAGGAGGGGCAATCAGCACCCGCCATGTGAGTGCAGCTGGCAACCTTCACTGTGGCAGCACTGGCAGTACAGCTACAGTGACTGGGATACGAGAGGGAGCAATGCGAGGAAAGGGAGATATGAATGAAGGGACCGGAAAGCTTTTCTTTAATCCAAGCGCTCTCTGTGGCAGCAGTCTTCATGAGAGACCGTTGGAATGACAGGCTTGTGCCTATGGATGACCATGGGCTTTCTGTTTTCAGCAAATAAAGGCCAGATTACATGTAACTGTCAAGTCGCTGGAACCTCCTGCTGTGCACTCACCTCCTGGGAGCTGCCAAGTTCTGCACACTCCTGGTGTCCAATCATAAGAACATATGAATGTAAGAAATAGGAACAGGAGAAGACAATGTGCCCATCAAGCCTGCTCCGCCATTCAATATGGCCATGGCTCATTTTGGGTTTCAACTCCACTTTTCCGCCTGCTCCCCATATCCCTGGATTCCCTGAGAGACCAAAAATCTGTCCATCTCAGCCTTAAATAGATTCAACGATGGTACATCCACAATCCTCTGGGATAAGGTGCTCCAAAGAATCACAACCCTTTGAGTGAAGAAATTTCTCCTCATCTCAGTACTAAATCATTGCCCCCTTACCCTGAACTCTGCCCCCTTGTTCTAGATTCCCCAGCCAAGGAAACAATCTCTCAGTATCTACCCTGTCAGGTCCCTTCATAAACTTGAATGCTTCAATGCGATCACCTCTCATTGTTCTAAACTCCAGAGGTTATGATCCAATATTTAAATTAGGGGAAGGTGGAGGAATGAATGGATCATGTGACCTGCTTTGTATTCTGCTGTCAACAAGCCTGTGTGGCTTTGGTGGTTAAAGAGACCCCAGGTTGTTTTACTAGGAAGAAGGTCCAAGATATTCACACCTGTAAACAATGACCAGAGCAGCAGTACTGACAGTGGATAGACTGTTAGTCGTCAAGTTCCAGGGAGGTGTTAGGGATGTCAGGTTTTGTAAATGGTTAACTTTAAACTGTCCATTAAATTTCAAGATAGAATGGAGTTGGAGGTCTAAAGAATAGCTAATTAGCACTTCTACCTGGATACAAGGCTCATTTGATTCATGTTGCCTGGAGGGACCTGCAGCTCCATAGGAAACCATTATAGGATCAGGTTGCAGGATTTCCTAAAAATATCACTGAATTTACAATTTAAATTTATAATTTACTCAGCCTCTCATCATGGGACAATTCTCTCATCGCAGGGACCAATCTCGTGAACCTTCACTCTACCACCTCCAATACAAGTATATCCTTCTTTAAACATGTAGACCAAGTTGTGGTCTCACCAAAGCTTGTGCAATTGTAATAAGGCCTCTTTATTTTTGTAATCGAAATCCCTTGCAACAAAGGCCAACATGCCATTTCTCTTCCTAATCGCTTGCTGCACTTGCATGTTAATTCTTTATGCTCCTTGTACAAGCACACTTACATCTCTCTGAACATTATCTACAAGTTTTATGCCTTTTAAAAAATATTCTGCTTTTCTATTCTTATGATCAAAGTAAATAACCTCACACTTCCCCACATTATACTCCAAATGCCACTTTGTTGCCTACTGATTAACCTGTCTATATCTCTTTGGAGTCTATTTGTGCCCTCCTCACATGTTGCATTCCCCTCTAGGAAAATTGGAATGCGGAGATGAAAATCCCTATTAATAACCTCTTCAGCTACATTAATTGGTTTTCCACAGCTGCCGGGTAGGTTGCCATCACTGCTCTGAACTGCCTCTGGCAAAAGTGTGAAGAGGTGGAAAAATTTTAAACTGGTTTGACAGATTATCTTGACATTTCCCAGACCACCACCCCCCACCGCCATTGTCTCCAAATTCACCTCCAAGGTGCTCAGAAAACACCCCCCATTATGTCCAGTGTAATTGAAGGGTTGGAACAGAGGTAAATATTCCAACTGATAGTGACTTTATTTAGTTTAACTATTTATAAAATCAGATCATCAACATTTTACCAACCCTGGAAAATTAAGAGAACATTGGTAACAGCCTGTTCCCTCCAGCACTGAACTAAGTCCATTAGACTCACTCTAAGATTACTGATTGTATTAAATTCATTCCGTAAAATCAACTCCATCAGACATACCAGGGATAGACCAATTCCATTGGACACACCAGGTATGAATCAACCCAATACAGCACAAAAACAAAATAGTGCAGATGCTGGAAATCTGATGAAAGGTCACAGACCTTAAACGATAACTTAGTTTCTTTCCCCTGCCTGACGTCCTGAATATTTCTTGGACAAACTCCGTTAGCCACACCAGGACTGGATCACTTCATCAGATGCACCAGGTCTGGACCAACTCCATTAGACTCATCCCAGCAAATGGGCAAACTCCAATTGGCTCCCAGGGACTGGATTAAATCTATCATGGTTCCAGGAACCGAACTCTATTACATTACCTCCAGAGACTATACACTTAGGGTCACTCCTGCAATTAGGCTGACTGTTAGGATAAGTCCCATATTCTATCACTGCTTTGATAGAGTGTCCCAGGAATGTCCCAGGAATGTCCCAGTTTCGATCACTAGTTTATGTCAAGTTAACATGCACCTTCAAAATACTAGTCAGGTAAGGACAATGAAAATTAAATGCCTGCCTGACCATTGGGTATGGCCAAAACAGCCTTACAGTTGACTAGCTTACCCACAGACAGTCCCTCAAGTTCCATGGACGAGCACACTTTGCCTTAGTTAACTGTAGTGCAACTTTTTCCCTGCCGAATTTGGGGCCCGTCAGGTCCACATCCACTGAAGTTACAAAGGGATTATTCCAGAGCTGCCATGGATTTTGTTGTGGTCAGATCCTTCCCCTTTTTGATCCACATTGAAATTCGGGTTGGGGAAGCACATCCTCCAGCTGACCTCCTCCCACCCACCCCAGCCAACATCAAAAGGACATGTCAGGTGAAGTCCCCAATCTTCCCTAGGAAATTACACACAGTCTGCCCTTGAAAGAACTCACACCAGTTGGAGGGGGTCAACTGCTGCCCTGGTGCTGCATCCCACGGACAGGCAATCAAGGTGGGGCCAGGGTAAGCGAGGGAAGTAGCCACGCATTAGGTTCACCTGTATAAACTGACCATGCCTCTGCAACTGAGACAGATCAGGCGCAGCCACAATGATATCATTGGGGTTGGGTTCCTAGCCTGCCTGCCCATGCAAGCAACGCGGTGGTATTAAAAGGCCAACAAGCGCTCCATACCTTATCCACCCACCACCTCCACCCCCCTGGCACAGACTTTGAGTCCGTCACCACTATTTTGGAACACAGAGCAGTTGGACTGCACACGTTGTACAATCTCCTCGCCAACACTGGCCATGTAGCAGTCACTGCTGGAGGCGCTCACAGCCCCTTGCAATCTCAGCATCCCGGTTTGGACCAGTGCCCCTCATGCCGCAGGTTGACAGGGCAGCCATGCAGCACACTCATCTCTGGCCATCCAAGAGGTGACCAGCACTCTCCGGGAAGCATTAAGTGGCGGTCACACAGGGCCAGGAAAGGTGCTAAGTACAGCCATGTTAACCACGTCTCTCTCTCTTTCATGCTGCAAGAAGACCACGTCAGGGTCATGGGTCCTGGTGACCTAGCTGTATGCCTGATGGCCTACAGAGACCATAGAAGACTGAGGAGAGAGAGCGGCTGAGGCACCTCACTGCAGAAAAGCAGGAGCAGCAACCTCATGAAGAAGGGGCAGCAGGGGCTCCCACACACACTGCCCAGGAGCGAAAGCGAGCCTAGCAACAATCAGGGTCTATAGACACAGCCTGCCATTCCTGCAGATGACTGAGAACCAGTGTCACCAACAACTGCGCATGTCTAGGGACCTGGTGGCTTACATCTGCCACTTACTGCAGGACCTGGCGCCAAGGGGACATGCAGGGCACCCACTGCCAGTGGCTCTGAAAGTGACCGCAGCGCTCAATTTCTATACCAGTGGCTCCTTTCAGGGCTCCACAGGTGACCTGCGTGGGATTTCACAACCTGCCAGCCACAAATGCACCCGTGAGGTCATGGATGCCATCTTCTCCATGGCACACAACTTTGTGCATTTGCCCAGGACCGGGACTGCCAGGATGCAAGGGCCATTGGATTCGCCCTGATCTCAGGGTTCCCACAGGCGTGATTGACTGCACTCATGTGGCGCTCTGGACTCCATCACTATACTCAGTGGACTTCATCATCCGCAAGGGCTTCCACTCACTGAACGTGCAGCTGGTATGCGACCACAAGAAACGCATCCTGCAGGTGTGCACACGGTTTCCAGGGGAAGTGTGCACGATGCCTATATCCTGAATCGCTCATAGATCCCTACAGTTTTCCACGGTCCACAGAGGCTGCATTTTGGCTCCTTGGTGACAGGGGCTACCCACAGAGGCCGTAGCTGATGACACCTTTGCGGCAGCCTCAGACTGCAGCAGAGCAACGGTATAACAAGGCTCATGCTGCAACTCGCACCTTGGTGGAGCAGACGATCAGGATGCCGAAGATGCAGTTCCGGTGCCTGGACCGGTCTGGTGGAGCTCTACAAAACAGTCCGCAGAGGGTGTAATGCATCATGGCCATCTGCTGCGCCCTTTTCAACCTGGCACTTCAACAGGGAGAGCAACTGGCTGAGGAGGAGATGGAGGAGCTGGAGATCTCCTTGGATGAGGAGGACACCGACGGAGATGAGGGTGAGGAGGTCCTCGGTGGTAAGGATGATGGGGATGAGGCTCTCGTACTAACCAGACGAGGCAGGCACACTCGGGAGGCCTTCATGGCTGCCAGATTTGTGGAGGGTGATGACGACACGAGTGAGATGTCCCCATAGATCCTCACATCGTATCTGTGAAGGTTTGACTCCAGTCTGGCTTAGCGCAGTACAAATACCTTCTGTGAGCATGCTCCTGTCATTGAGATGCAGTTGAGGCCCTAATAGTCATTTGATCACAGGAGGATGATGACAATATGTAGTGAGGACACTTCATAGAACCTCACATAGCCTCTGGAAATCTCTGACTCCTGTCTGGCTGAGGACAGCTCGCTTGTGCTCCATGATCAGGGTGATCTCAAAGATGCAGCCATGAAACTTTAGATACATCTAATGCTGTGTCTGCCTTCAGCACCTCAGCCCTTCAGGAGCTGGTGCACAGCATCACTGGTCGCAGATGCTGGTGTGATGGGGGCCAGCCCTGCCTTAAAGGTGCTGAGAGCTCACAGAGAGTATGAGAGAACTTCTGTGGCGCCTGCCCACTACATTCTGGAAGCAATGACCAGCAGTGCTGAGGTGCAGGCATCAGGAATGTGTCCAGTGAGTATGAGCCATCACGGTGGTCTGAAGGCTGCACAGAGCACAGGGAAGAGGCCCTAGACTGAGCCTTTATCTTGTGCAGAAAGGTTTCACATCTGAGTGACAAGAACACTGCTCATCAGAACAAGGAGCCGCAGGCAGGGAGACATTCTTAGGAGTTTATTGACAATAGTGAACAGCATGTACAAGTGGCCAACACGCATGCCCAGGCTGTCAAGCTACTTTTACTTAACTTTCCTAACCCTGCCGCTACGTCTTGACATCCACAGCAGAGGTGGAGGCAGCCTGTGACTGCGGCGCCCTATCTGTGATGACTCTGGCAGGCATCCTCTGGATGGCTGAGACTTGGTGGGCCCTGGCCTGCTTTTGGGGTCCTGCAGTGTGGCAGTGGCACTGTCCTCAGCCTGTGAAGCTGGAGCTGCGGAGGCGACAGGAAGAGGGGAGTCGGATGGGCCAGACACTCCCACAGTCACCTGGGTGGATGGCCCCGGAGTGTGCACCTGCTGATCCTCCTCCCTATGGGTGCCCAAGGGCTCCTGGCTGAATCCGTGAGCAGAAGGGGTAGCTGGAGTGAGATCGAGCTGCCCAGCACCCCTCTTGCGTACACACTGTTGGAGGCCAACTTTGGCATTAGCGATGGAGTTAAGCCCGTGCAGCAGTGCAGGAGCGATGTCCTGGACCAAGGTCTCCATGGAGGCCAACATCCTATCAGTGTTGACCTTGGTGCATTTCAATGCCGGCACTGTCACCTCAGCCTGAAGATGGATAGACTCCTCCATCGTGCCTTGCAATCTGAGGAGTGCAGCGGACATCCCTTCCTGATGTTCCCGAGCTTGCCTTTGCAGCTCCAGGAACTGTGACATGACTGAGTCATCTGACTCAGACTCAGCAACGTGCTGGCCTCCAGCAGCCCTCTGAGTGCCGGGGACCTGGGAAGTCCCTGCCTTTGCCTGCTGTGGATCAGACAGTGCGATGTGCTCACCAGATTGTGATCCCGAGGCTATTCTAAAGCTAGGTCCCACGGAGAGCTGTGTGTCTCTGCGCTGGTGGAGGGTGTGGGTGAG
Organism: Cetorhinus maximus; assembly: GCF_964194155.1. NCBI lineage: Eukaryota > Metazoa > Chordata > Chondrichthyes > Lamniformes > Cetorhinidae > Cetorhinus > Cetorhinus maximus. Next base: position 100,070,139 of record NC_135882.1, read on the forward strand.
CGCTCTGACGGGACATCGAGGAGGGTGCCTTCAGATTCCTCTTCAGAGGTTTCTTTGGGGCTTGATTGGAGGCCCTGGGTCGTGGGCTTTGTGGGCTGTTTGGCAGATGTGCCTGCGAATGTGCATGGCCGTAGCCTGTGAAACAGGACACATCACTCACGGCATGGTTTTCTGATGGATGTTGCACTACTGAATCCTCACTTGGTAGAGCAGCGCTGACCTCACCATCAGCACAGGACCGGCCCTGGTCATCGGCAGCCAGCTGGATGACTCTGTTTTTGAATTCTGTCAGAACTTTGATCTCCGGCATCCCTCCACCTGTCTGCGACCTTTCCCTCCTGTTGTGAGCCAGTTTGTCCTGCATGGATAGAGATGGGGAGAGTGTATCAGGATGCCTGCCAGGCCAGATGATAAGTACGACTGGTCTGTGTGGGCAGTGAGTGGCCCCATGGACGGGATGAGGACAATGAAGGTGAGTGTGAGAGGGTGAATGGTGATGTCCCTTGGTCTGGCAGTGAGTGAGGGCCCGGAGGAGATCATTCATCCTTTTGCAACACTGGGTTGCTGTCCTCTGCAGGGCGTTTGCACCTCTCAAGCCAGGTTAGTGACTTTTCTGTGCAACCTGCGGCCAGAGCAGGGTTGAGCACATCCCATCTGGCCTCCACGACATTCAGTAGTCACTCGAGAGACCTGTCGTTGAAGCGGGGTGCTGCTGTCTTTTTTCCTTTGCTGACCATGTCTCCCAGACAGCGGTGGTGAGTTGGTGATGATGAGTGCTTTGCTGGTGGCTGTCTGTTAAAGATGGTGGCTGGCGCAATGTGGGGTGTTGGCAGGTGGGCGAATGAGAGCCCGCCTGCCATGGAAACAGCATGTTTCGCAGGAGTGAATATATAATGAGGCGGGATCAGGAAACAGCGTGAAAACCCGCCATTTTCGTTGGTGGGTAGGACTCCATTTTACCCGCCTGCTACCACATCTAGTGCAATTCTGGGGCAATTCCACCCAGAGCTGGGTGTCGTCAGCATACAGGTGAAAATTAATGCTGTGCCTTCAGTTGATGTTGCCAGGAGGCAGCATGTAGATGAGAAATAGAAGGCTGAAGCGGGGCTCTCTGAAATGCTGGACCAGAATACTTCACAATTGTGCCCTAATGAAAATTAAAGCAGTTTGGACATCGAGACATTTTTAAGTGATAATTGGTGGATCGCCATGGACGATCAATTGAAAATCTGAACAATTAATGTAACCATTAGCAATTGGCCTGTTAACCTAACTGGTCACAAGTTTATTTCTATGATTCATACATTATTTGTGCTCACCAGTCACTTCTGGTGGAGAACTTCATCGGCTGTTGGTTTGCTTGATCAAGAATACCGCACTATGGCAAGAACTTCACCCTTATGGTAGATGTGAACCTGCATGGCCAGTAAATCATAGTCAAAAATAAACTTTCCTGTTAACGTGGCACAGCATTCAGGATGCAATATGTCTTTAAAAATCTAGTAGAATTTGTAATCGTAGGTTTTAAGTTGATGGATCACCTTTGAACACTATATAAAATAACACATGTTGCAAATACTCAGCAGCAATAATGGTTCTAAATTTCTGCTAGGCTGCCTGTTCATTCCCAGTTTAAACCAGCCAGGAGTGTAATGTGGCCACAGGTACATCACCCAAGAGCTGAATACACCAAATATGAGCCCTAGTCAAGACTTTCTGTCATGGACTGTTAGAACAAACCTCCCTCTGCCTCAAACATGGCCCATGAATTCCAAGGGGCAAGGCTGGTGAATGGAATTCTCACACTGGGAATTTCTTCAGCTTTGGCCTCCCTAATATTGAAAGGCCTGAATGGTGGGCTGAAGCTGGCATGCTGATCTTTGTGCCACACAAGTGCCAGGCAATGATCATCTCCAACAAGAGAGAATCTAACCATCATTCAATGGCATTAACATCAGTGAATCCCCCACTATCAACATCCTGGGGATTACCATTGACCAGAAACTGGACTGGACTAGCCACATAAATACTATGCCTACAAGTGCAGGTCAGAGGCTGGGAATCCTGCGGCGAGTAACTCACCTCCTGACTCCCCAAAGCCTGTCCACCATCTACAAGGCACAAGTCAGTGTGATGGAATACTCCCCACTTGCCTGGATGAGTGCAGCTCCAACAATTCTCAAAAAGCTTGACACCATCCAGGACAGAGCAGCCCACTTGATTGGCACCACATCCACAACATTCACTCACTCCACCACTGACGCACAGCAGCAGTGTATACCATCCTCAAGATGCACTGTAGGAACTCACCAAGGGTCCTTAGACATCACCTTCCAAACCCATGATCACTACCGCCTAGAAGGACAAGGGCAGCAGATGGGAACACCACCACCTGGAAGTTCCCCTGCAAGTCACTCAGCATCCTGACTTGGAAATATACTGCCGTTCCTTGCACTGTCCCTGGGTCAAAATCCTGGAACTCCCTCCCTAACAGCATTGTGGATGTACCTACTTCACGTGGATGGCAACGGTTCAAGAAGGCAGCTCACCACCGCCTTCTCTAGGGCAATTAGGGATGGGCACTAAATGCTGGGCTAGCCAGTGATGCTCACATCCCATGAATGAATTAAAAAAAAATCTGTTCAGCAGTGAAATAAGAGCCCACCTGAGGCTCCAGGTCTGGGTCCTAACTTACACTCTCAATCAAAATGATAATTTAATTTGTAACATCAGCCCTTTATAATGGGTGGCACATAAAGATAAGCATTTAGTAGTGAAACTGGTAGATCAACCAGCAATTGGCTAGTGCCCATTTCCCTCCCCCACCACCTCACCCCACCCCCGCCCCCGTTTCCATTCAAACCATCTTTAAGAAAAATTGCAGAAACCATGTGGAGAATGAATGATTTGTTAGGCACCATACCAGCCTACAGTCTACTATTCAAATAGAAATTACAACATGGATCTGGAGCAAGCTTATAGAAAGTCAGCATAAATCAGCATTCTAATAATCATTTCTATATAAAAAAAAATGTAATCCACTGACCAAGGGAAACATCTTTCATTATTTATCTGCTCTGTTACCTCAGTTCCAGAGCAATCACTTGGCAATTGCATATGTAATGAATAATTGCGCCTCAAATCTGCCCCAGTATATTTTGTAATTGATGAAGATACTTGCATCCTTCTAAAAACTGTTCATGGGGCTCAGCGCATCTGTCTTCTTATTTCTGAATGATATAGAGAATATTGTCTGTTGATAGGAACAATCAGACAGGAATGACTTCCAGAGCCCTTCTCTGAATTGAATCAAGGCCACTTACTACAGAACTGCTCAGAATATCTTTTTTAATAGTGAAAGAAGGGAACAGAGAAAAGAATGACCCCTGTGGGAAATATGTGGGTGTGAGAAACACAAATTTAAACAAGTCAGTGGGTTGAATTTCCTGCCACTGATTCAGGCTGCTGATGCACTGATGGAAAAAGATTTGCTCCCACCACTTGTGTGAACAGGTAGTTAGATGAGGTTTTCCTAGGTCAGCTCATTTGCATATTAATTAGAGCAGTGATTGTCATAAATCCTGTACAGCATAGGTATGATCTACATGGAAATTAGAGTCAAGCCTTTAGAAAGACATTTTTCGTTAAAAACAGTGCCCCAGCAACTGGCAGAACAAGCAGGTAAGCAAGAAGTGGTGCTTGGCTCAGTCACTTGTCTCTCAGATAACTTCACTGCATGTCTCATCAATCTTCTCCTCTTACATTTCAAAAATGTCTACAGCAGGAACCACCGGAATGAGCAATCAAACAAGGAAGTAGGGCATGGTACTCAAGCATAGAAAAATTTTCCAGACCTCTGATCTCCAAGTTTTCTTGGCGGAAATAGAGGTAAAGAGACACAGACTGGTGCTTGTGCCAGCCAGGCTGCCACAAATCTCATTTATTCCACCTAGAGGGAAGTGACAGTGCCACTGAGAGTCAATTCTTGTATCCGCAGCACTGCAGACCAGTCACAAAAGAGGTTGAATGAACTCAGCAAACTAAACAACATAACACATCAGACATACTCTCATACTCAGATAAAAGCAAAAAACTGCGGATGCTGGAAATCCAAAACAAAAATAAAAATACCTGGAAAAACTCAGCAGGTCTGGCAGCATCTGCGGAGAGGAACACAGTTAATGTTTCGAGTCCGTATGACTCTTCAACAGAACTAAGTTGTGATTCTAAGTTTGATTTGTGGTCATATTGGGGGATCTTTTTCTTCATTTCAGGTGCCTATGGATCATGGAGAACTTCATTGAAAATTGCAGCAAATCCCTAGCTAAAAATTGACCTGGAGCATTTTGGTGCCTCCATCTCCACAGAAGCACTGGCTAAAGCTTTGGTGACAGTAGAGGAGAGAATTGAAGACAGTCTGAACAGGGGTTTCCAGAGCATGGCAGCCGTGATGCCAGCTGCTGTGCTTATAGGCTTTCAGAATGTGATAAAATTCATTGGACCAGCCATCCCCCTAATCAGTAGGAACACAGATCCAGAGCTCAGTGGAATAGCAATGGCTGGAGTCCATCTGTCTGATGCTACCATCTGCCTCCAGTCTTCCCCTTCAGAACACCATAACAGTAAAACATAAGAGATACCACCCAGATGACCAGAACAAGCCCAAAGGATGGAGTCTCCAGCAGTTCCTTTGCCAGGAGCTACCTGCCATGGGTCAAGAGTCATGTCAGACCCATGATCCTTTGTAAAACATCAGCAGCCAACTGCTTCCTGTGATACTGGCCTTCAGTTGAACATGTAAGGATCCATAGGGAAGAAGAGCATTTGGAACGAGTAGATAGACATGCAATCACCTTGGGCTTCATTGTATTGAAAGACAATGTGCAGTGACAATACTCTTTGATTTTATAGGAAGTTGAAGTCATACAGCAAAGGGTGCACTTAAATGGCATTGACCTATTCAGTTAGGTGATGATCATTGACATGCTCTAGGGACATATTGATGTGTAATGTCATAGGATGGGACATGGATCACTTCATTTGAAAGTGATGGAGATAAGCCTCTTGTGTCAAATGTAGACTGCTACATAACAGAAAATAATTCAGTGATAATGAGTGTTTTGATGCCACACAACAGTAATTGAAGCATCCTCTTAAATACTGCTCTCCTCCATTTAGAGCTAGTTCTAATGGGAGCAGAAGCTCAACATCAGCAAGGTCAAAGTTCAGCCATTGTTGAATGGCAGTAATGTGAAAGGCACAGCAAGCTACAACTATCTGCAGCATACTACAGAGCCAGTCCTATCCTACCCAGACAGCCAAAGCACCCTTTTAAGCCCCTTTTTGACCTTACGATGACCAGTCTTAGTGGAATGCATCTGATTGTAGTTTTCCTCTCCTGCAGTTTAAATAATTCTTACTGAGGCCCTTATCTACAGTCAGAATCTTGTGGACTGAGTCCCTGCCTTAACAACTGGATCATTTTTAGATCAAGAACCCAATTTCCTAATGGATGGATTTTGCACAGCCTCTTTCCAATAGCAACAGCATTAACATCCCACTTCTGGACCTCCTGACTAATAAGAGAGGGAGGTGGGATGATGCATTTATTCTGTCAAAGGAAGGGTTTCTAATTGAAGGGACTATGATGTAGGTTACAAAGACTCACCAGCACTTTGATTTTTTTAGGCTACAGCTATTAATTCACCTTTATGAGATAGGGAAAATACCTTCCATATAGCTATTGTCCCGGTAGATCTTTTGAAGTAGTTCTTGACATCAGCAGGTTTGAAATTCTATAGGAGATTGTCTTAATGTGTCTTAATTGTAACTCACATTGGAACCTTCCAGAAACTGGTCAACTTGTAATACCAGACATCAGGTGATTTGTGGCAGCCATCTTAAGTCAATGTCTTTGCTTGTTTTTTTAAAAGTCCTTTTTAAAGCAATGTAATATATGTTTGACCAGCAGATGAAATTAAAGGTTAATATCACACATGCACATGTCACATCCTCATGACAATGTGACAACATCCCACACAACACATCAAACACTGACATGCAGGATTCTCTGTATGTTGTCAGACAATCTTTACATTGAGTGAAAGGATGACATTCCTGTTCATTAGTTCAATGTGTCATGAAAAGCAGATTGCAGCCATGAATTACTTACGGGCATATTGAACTTTTTAAGGAAGACCTGTGTTTTTTTTTTAAGAAATACAAGCTTAGAAACTAAGCAAAACATGGCTGATAATGCACATCGACCACATTCTGGAAAATACCTATGTGGATTATAATTGACCAACTGGTCCTGAGAGGACATGGAATGTTGAACCTGAAAGATGTCATGGTCATCTTCCAGCAGAGACACTTGAAAGGAAAGATGCAAAAGACTGAACTTTAATTTCCTGTGGTTGCAGAAAGAAAAGACTGATTTGCACGTCTCAGCCGTCATCCAAAAATCCATCTCCGGCTGATTTATATCTCAGAATGTGTAAAACAGTCTAAGATGAAAGAACATGGACTCTGGGTGCAAGACTTCTCTTCCAGGAATATACATGGAAAATGGGTAAAAAGTTAGTTGCAGACCTGATCTGGGTGCTGATGTACTGGTGTATATCAGCAAGAAGAAAAAACAGTCAGCCCTGCAGTTTGCAGGCAAAGTTTCTTTCTCTCTCTCTCAGTTGCTGGAGGCAAGGCTCGGCAGAAGCCATAATCAAAAGGAAATAGGACAGCCTCTCCAGCTACCCTGCAGAACCAAGGGCAGAATTTTCCCGTTGGCATGTGGGGGCGGGCCCCGCACACCAACGCATCCCGACGTCACAGCGCACCAACACAATATTTCGGTGGGCGGGCGCACAATAATCTCCGATGCGCACCTGCCATTAATTAATAGGCTGCTTAGGGCCTTGAGGCACCAACTGGCGGTGAGTTCTCGGGGCCTGTGCAATCTTCAGGTTGTTGCACAGGCACAACGGGCAGGTGGGTAGGACACATTTGTATAAACCTCATCCACGGGCGGGATAAGAGGGGTCAGTGGGGTCGCAAATGTGCTCAGTCAGATATTTAATTTGGAAAGTTACTGATACTTGCCTGTGTGAGCAGAAATACTTCAAAACTCATACCAACTGCTTGAACAGGACTCACAACCTTCAGGTCAGCAGTCTACAGTGAAGATCCTTTTTGGGGCCTGCAGGTTTCAGGAAGCCTTCCCTTAGCCTGGGAATGGGTGTTGTGCTCTCCACTGGAGGCACCCCCTCTGAGGAGGAAGGGAGGGCCAGAAGGGGGAGGTGGTGAGGAGTGCACATTCAGCCTCCAGGGGAGCCACCTTTGGGAGGAGAGGTGCAGGCACAAGGGGTGCAGGGCCAAGAGGAAGTCCAAGGCGGAAGGGGCCACAGAAGATGCCATTATCCTGCTGCCAGGGTATACGGGCAGCAAAGCAGCTACCTCAATATGTTCGAGGTGCAGTGCCGAAGGAGGCTCCATCTCTCAAGGGAGACAGTCACCTATATTTGTCAGATGATTGGCCCTGAGATCTCCACAAACTGTGTGGGTGGACAACCCATGCCAGTGGCTCTAAAGGTCACAGCTGCCTTCAACTTCTATGCCTCTGGCTCTTTCCAGGGATTGGTGGGTGATCTTTGCGGTGTCTCCCAATCAGCTGTCTACATTTGTATCATGCAGGTGACAGATGCTCTGTTCAGGCATGCATTGACTTCCATCCACTACCGCTGGAACCAGGCCAGCCAGACAGAGTGAGACAGAGGCTTCGCAGCCATTGCTGGCTTCCCCCACATCCAGGGTGCAATCAACTGCACACATGTGGCCATCAAGGCGCCAGCAGGTGAGTCCGGTGCCTTCGTGAACAGGAAGGGCTTCCACTCCATGGACGTGCAGATAGTGTGTGATCACAGGATGCAGATTCTGCAAGTTTGTGCAAGGTGCCCAAGCAGCTCCCACGACACCTACATCCTCAGACACTCCCAGGTGCTGGGGCTCTTCAGTGCTCCAGCCCGGCTGGATGGATGGCTGGTGGGTGACAAGGGCTATCCCCTCAGAAGTTGGCTTATGATGCCTCTCCACCATCCTAGAACAGAAGCTGAGCAGTGGTACAATAGGAGCCAGGTCTCCACAAGGGCTGTGGTGGAGAGAACTATCGGTCTTCTAAAGATGCGCTTTTGATGCCTGGACCGTTCAGGGGGCGCACTCCAATACCCCCCCGGATCGTGTGTCAATGATAGTGGTTGCATGCTGCGCTCTCCACAATCTTGCGCTGGAAAGGGCGACGCTGTGGATGAAGAAGACGTCGATGCAGTGGCTGCAGCTGCACACGATGAGACCAGCAGTGAGTCTGAGGATGAGCACGCACAGGGAAATGCTGAGGGGGTAGACACTGACCCGGGCATATTCCAGGGGAGGCAGGGACACCCGGGAGGCTTTAATCCAATGAACCTTCAGCTAGCACACCACATTTTGACCTCCAGGACAAGCCTGGGCTGCAGGCTCCATACTCGATACCTGAGTACTAAATCTGCCTGGATAGGAACATTAACTAAGGGCCTTGTCAATAAAGCTCAAAGTGACACAACTCACTCATAACATCATGGATGCAGAAGAAAAGAGGCACCCTCAGCCATGGTCACATGTCTAAATTTAATGACATAACAAAATGGACTAAGGAAACAAAATGACAAAGGTGTTAAACAGCACACCAACTAATCATGACCTCATTGCGGGGCAACACAAAAGCACCAGTGAGAAACCCGTGGTGAGCCTAAGGTGCCATAAATTTACTCTTTCGGGCGAGACATCTAGGTGCTCCCCCATCGCTGGCACTGGCATCTGAGACAGCCTGTTCACTGTGTTGTCTGGTTGACCTCGATGACCTTGGCACCCATCCTCTGGTCCGTGGAGCCTATGCTGGCCCCGCCTGGGAGGGATCTGCCAGTTCCACAGCTGGCATCTCCCCAGTCGTCGCAGCCTCATCAGAAGCAACGGTCACTGGCAGAGGGGCAGAGGAGCTGCCGTCTTCATCCGGAGCACCCTGAGAGGAGCCTGCAGAGACAACAGGCAGCTGCTGCGCCAACGTGAGGTCGCTTTGGACCTCCCTGCTCACCGTGGATGGATGTTCACCGAGCTGGGAAACTTGGTGCCCAGACCATCTCCCACTCTGGCACTGACAGCTGAGGTCAATGCTGATGTGAAGGCTTGCTAGTCCGAGTGCATCCCCAGGAAGCCCTGATTGTTCCCCTGGATGAGCCTCGCCACTCTCTCCATGGAGGAGGCATGGTGCTCGGCTATGAGGCTTATTACATGGGCAATGGTCCGCGTGGACTCCTCCACCACGCCTCATGTATCTCCGCCAGATCTTCCCGCACACCCTGCTGGACCTCCAGCATTTGCTGTCTCACGGATGACTCCAGAGGCACATCATCAGCCATCAACTGAGCATGTGCCTGGTCCCCTGAAGTCCTCCAACTTCTGGCGCCATGGGAACTCTCTGTCTCGGCTAGCTCCTGCAGCGACTGTGAAGTGCCCTCACCGCTGTGCCCCAGGACATTAGCTGACAAGGTGCTAGTACCTGCGCTGGTGCCTGCCTGGAAGAGATAGTGTGATGCTGGTGGGTCAAAGACTTCAGGACCCTCAGGTGTGAGGGGTGGCCCCTGTGTCTCCTCCTCCCGGCCCTGCTCCACTGATGCTGAAAGGAAGAACAAGGCCATTTGATTAGTTAACGTGGAGACAATGTCAATGTGCATCCCTGTCCCCCGGATCATTATGCGCTCATCCTCCCATAAGCGATGGTCAAGCCATGTTGCAAACTTCAGTCACTTCACTCAGCACTGCCATGGCTGCTGGGACACTAATGGTGACCTCAGTGCTGGGCAAACATACCTGCCCGTGGAACCCCAGCCTCACCGACACCCGTGGACCTGGGTGCATGGCATCTCTTCAGATCCAGGGCCTCCTACTCGAACCTGCTAATGATGGCCATCTGGGCCAGCCCTCCGCCAGTCCTCAACCACATGGTGGCATTGTGAGCATTCTTCTGCTGAAAAGGAGAGAAGAGCATTGGTTAGTGCAACTTGTACCTGGAATCTCTTCACTGCCATCCCACCCCAACCAGAGTGGGACATTGCAGGGCTCCAGTGCCGCACACTCACACCAAGATGCCAGGCCTGTCCCCAACCTTTGGTCAAATGCAGCCTACATCACATTTGGCACCACATGGTCCAACCTTGCAAAGCACGTGGAACGCAAAGGGCAGCAGATGGATTGGTGCCCCGCCAGCTGGAAGCTCCCCTCCCAGCATGTCAGCACCCTGACTTTGACATGTTTTGCAGTTCCAGCACTGCGCCTAGGGGCAGATCCTCCAGGTTGCCCCCAAAACAATAATGTGGGTGTCACTATACCACATGCTGCAGGTGCAGAACCCGTCTCATCATCACCTTCACAGGGTGACCTAGGCTTTGGCAATACCTGCTGGCCCACCCAGCGAAGGACACATGCCATCAATGCAGTAACTATACTCAGAGTTGGCGAGGGGGGGCGTGGCCAGTGGGGAAAGCCTACCCTGCTGGGTTAAGTGACCAATGCCAACATGGTACTCACCCTTCCGGACTGCAAGAGGTCATTGAAACGCTTGCGGCATTGGATCCATGTGCACTGTACCACGTTGCAGGAGTTCACCATCCCTGCCACCTCCTCCCAGGCACAGTCAGTCATGAGAGGGGGCCTCCTCCTCCCGCCCCTGGGAACGAGGACCTCCCACCGTGCTGCTATCTCCTCGAGGAGGGCGGCAAGGAAATTGTCTGAGAAACGAGGGGCACAGTGCCCCCCTGCCTTACCCCCCTGCCTGGCCTACTCACCAGCAGCAGCGCTCTGGGGAGCCCTTCTGCTGGCCATGTTTGACAGCCTTTGTAAGGCTCCAGGGGCTCTTTTAAACAGGCCGCGGGATCGCTATTGAACCTGGCAGTCATAGCTGTCCCGCTGCCGCCCGCCCACTTCCGCTGTCCTCGGGAGCTGTGTTTCACGCTGGGTGGGCCTTACTTGACCCGCCCGCATAAAATGGCCGCACGGACCTGATCGCAGGCGACAATCGGATCCGCGCCCGCCCATGCCCGCTCCTACACGGCCCGTCCGACAGGCAGAAAATTCTGCCCCAAGTGACTCCAACTGACTGCGCATCTGCCAAAGTCAGCTCTACCAGAATCACCCAACTTAACACCCGCAACGTACCGCCATCCACACTTCACTCACAAGCCAAGGACTGATTTGCATTTTTTTTACCTTTTATTTGGACTCTTAACATCTCAATTTTGATCTGTGTATGTGTGTAGTGTTTTTATTATTTTTCTCGAGCTTTAGTAACTAATAGACTTACTCTTTCTTTGGCTCAAGAAACCCTGGTTAAATTGGCCCCTAAAAAGTAAATATGTTTGGACTGGGAAAAGGTATCCACAGGGAAAGGATTTTTAAATTAACCTTGCGACCAACGGAGGGTATGGAATAAAGAAGAAAGCCAGCTCATTCCTTCTCACCTGGGATCATGACAAAACTGGGGTCCCATCCCAGTTGCAACAAATTGGGGATTTTGTCTGGGAATTTAACAAATTGGGGATCTTGTTTGGATAACAGGGGGCTGGCCTAGGGGAGCTTGTAAAACAATATGGATGTGATTGATTGCTCATTGGTCCTGGCAGATGCCAGTAACCCTATAAAATTGGATGGCCCTTTTCATTGCTTGCCTTGTTGTGATGTCAAAGACTTTGCCAACTCTCCTTTAAACTGCCAGTCACCTCATAAATATACCCCTTACTGTCTCTGACTGACATCACAGTGATCCCCCTCCTCTCCCTCTACCTGAAATGAGCCAGTGCCTTATGAGTGCAGTGGTATCTTCATAGCCATGCAGGAAAATGACTGTGTTTGTAGGTGTTGGTGCAATAGTTGGTAGAGCTGCTCATTGCCTCTTTGTTAAAACACATTTGTCCGTTACACAATTCTTCAATAAGGTCTCCATGTGGACTGTACATTCTTACCACAACCTTACAAAAGCACTCAGGGTTCAACAGGTGAGTCATAGGAAGGGCAAATGTGAGGGAACTTGGGACTAGCAAGTTAATGTTGGAAAACCAACAGATACAATTTCTGCCCAAACTTCCTGCCACTAAAATTTACTTGCCCAATTACGTATAATATTCTTGGTCTTGTTCTGCTGACACAGAATATTCAGAGAGTTTACTAAGGGAAGGAAAACATTGGCCAGGATTTTCAGCTCGGTGCGTGGGCATGAGCCCAACATGCCCGAACGTGAAATAGCACACGATGATGTCAGGCAAGCATCCCAGTGTCAGCGCACACTTGCGCGATATTTCGGTCAACGGGCGTGCACGAGAGTTGGCAGCACGCCCGCCGACAATTAAGAGGGCTATTAAGTCCCTTAAGCAGGTAATTAGGTAGAATTTTTCACTGCCCATCCAGCCTTACAGTTGGAGGGTGGTGAATAGGCCAAACGGCCTTTGCATTTTTTGCGAAACCTCACCCACGGGTGGGATGAGGTTTCCAACAATGAATTTAAAGAATTTTTTTTAAAAACTCTTTTTTAACATGTCCCTCTTCATGTGACTGAGTCACATGTGGGTGCATGTTCATATTAATTGTAAATTCTTCATTTTTCATTTTAAAATTCTTCAGCTCCCTGAAGCAGCCCTGTGCCTTCAGGGAGCTTTTAGTGAGCGCAATCCCACGCATGCGCAATCTTCAGCGCCCGTACTCCTCCCGCCCCCACCCTGGCAGCGCTGAGGCTGTTAGCGTGTGTTTCACTCTGGCTGTCCGTTAATTGGCTAACCAGTGTGAAATCACAATGAGGGCCCAATTGCAGGGGGCGGACCGTTTCACAGCCGCTTCCAAGCCCACCCACTGCACCCGCCCGACGAGGGGAAAATTCTGCCCATTAACTTTAATGGAATATCTTTTCTGTGAACTACATCACACCATGAGGTTCAGCAAAAGAGAGCAAGATCATGAGGCATTGCATCGCTTCCTGTGATGAGGTATACTGTATCTCATTAGCATATCGCACAATTAGAATTAACTCCTTATACTATAGCTCCCCCTAATTCTCCCCATTATAGTACATTATGCACAAGAATTGCACTACAGGGTGAGAAAACTCAACCCCTCAGGTGGTCAAACTTTGTCTAAAATAAGTAATGTAACTAAATATGATACACAGTTAGTTCACTGAAAATGCACTTTATCCAATGTGCAATGTTCATCAGAGGTCATTATGGTTGGAATTTGAAGTTGAACATTAAATCATTTTGCATAATTTCACAACTAATGTTATTAGCATATAAAAATGGTTAACATGTTTAATACCTTATTTCCCTTTTGTACCTCAACCTTAACACCCAATGTAAACCTACCAACAATCGGCATGATCTGACTGGCCATCTTCACTATGGCAAGGAGTTAAACATAAAGAACATATGTATGTACCATGCAAAATAGAAAAGCCTGTGTTTCTCTCTGGCTATTATTAATTATCTCTCTCTTATTTAATTGAATCAATTTGGAATCCAATAGCTGAAACATGCACTCAAAATGACTCTGAGCAAGTTAAAGCATCAAAGAACAAAACAATATCAGCCTGATTTATCAAACCCCTGACGTCATCCCACCCCATTTAAATATTCAGGAAGACGGGCGGACACCGTGATCAGCTGTCTGCCCGCTGACCTGTCAATGGTCAATTGAGGCCATTGACAGGATCGTTAAGCCAATTAAAGGCCCTGCCCGTCCAACCTTAAGGCTGGAGGGCAGGCCAGGAGCCCCAGCGAGCTTCTGAAAAAACATGAAACCTCATCCACTGAAACGAGGTTTCATGTCTGTTTTAAAAAAGTTTAATAAAGTTTTTGTGATATTTATTAACATGTCCCATCTCGTGTGACATTGTCATATGAGGGGGACATGTTAATTTTATTATTCTATTTTTAAAGTTTGAAACACTGTCAGTGATCTCCCTGAGGCAGCACTTAGTCTCAGGGAGATGTGTGCTCTTTGGCGCGCATGTGCGAAAGAGCACACTCTGACAGTTTGGGAATTCCCCCCCGCCCCGCATAGTGCTTCCTGTCGGGCGGCCCGCTCGGCGGGCCTTAATTGGCCTGCCCACTTAAAATGGCGGCGGGGCCCATTTCAGTGGCGGCGATTGGCTTCTCGCCCACCGCCGAGCCAGTGGGGCCCGCCCGCCCACCAAGGGCAAAATTCTGCCCCATAACTTTGAACTGAATTGATATTTTAATTTACATGTGCTATACTAATCAATCATAAATATTATAAATATAATATAATATTCTATGTTTAGTAGCATGTGAAAACGCTAATCAGTGGTAATTACTGTATCCTGAATTTCTTCTGGTGGTGTCAGAGTGAGGAGTAAATAGCAATTACGTGATTCTGACCTCAGAAAAATAAATAAAAAGAACACTTAACATGTCCACATGTCTATGGTCATAATTCTTCCTGCTAATGCTGAAAGTTATACAACCTTAGGCCTGAAGGCCTGGAAGAAGTCTCCAGCTCCCGTCATGCAAAACATGGTTTCCACTCAATCAAATAAAATAGACCATTCGGGGTAACAACTGGCAATTAAACTAATATTTCTGTAAAACGTGTGTGGGATGCTAGAATATTATGCACACACTTATCAATAGGCTTAAAAAGTCATCACTACCTTTTTAGAAATTTAGACATAGGAATGACAACTGATTTTTTTTACTTTGTATTAATTAATGCATATATTTTAAGAGGTGCTGTGGTAACAGGTTCCTCTGACAGGAGATGACTAGATTATACACCACAAGATTAAATCATGAAATGCGGATGATATTTCTACTTTGAACCATTGTAAAGAAATAAACACAGGTTTGTGTTAATATTTACATTTTAAGTATGCAATTTGCACCAGTGTAAAAGTCATACCTATAACTTTTACAACAGGCTGCCAGACAGCAAAAGCTCATTTACACCAATACTTGGTGCACTTCTGGTTTTGCAGATCATTAAAATGCATCACATTTCATGGCTATCCTGCTATGAAAAGTTTAATATGGCGAGATATAAAGAAAGCTTTCCTTGCAGCCATTAGGTCTCATTGACTCCAGTTTAAATTTGCCTGTCTTTGGAATAAATTTTGCAATCATGGAGACACAGTTAGGTAATTTTTCCACTTCTGTGCAACCAAGGTTAGCATCATTTATTTCAGGTTTGGCATTGTGCAGATCGAGGAAAGGCTTTCCAATATTTTACAACATAACTTACACTAGCCTAACTTATTTCAACTTTCTGTACCAGCCCTCCTTATAGCTTGCCTCAGGATTACTAATCAATCCTGATTAGTGTCACATTATTTGTGAATCTGTTTCAGGTCATTCCCCTGATACAATGATTTTCATCTAAAATCCATTTCTCTCCCGTCAAAATGAAGTCACGTGGCTGTAAAATGTTACTAAGTGCAAATTAAGTATTATGACAGGCCCCCAGGCAAGCTCTCCCAATTTGTTAACCTCCCAAATGGAACCCCAATTTTGTGATGCTCCCGGGTGAGGAGGAATGAGTTGGCTCCCCTTCTTTATTCAACCCTCTCAGTTGGTCGCAACAAGACTAATTTAAAAAAGATCCCTTCCACCCCATGGATACCTTTTCCCAGCCCAAATGTATTTATGTTTTAAAAGGAGCCAACTTAACCAGGCTTTCTTGAGTCAAAGATAGAATAAGTGTATTAGTTACTAAACACCCGAAAAAAAAATAATGAAAAAGCAACACACATACACGCAGATCAGAAATGGGAAGTTGAGCCCGAATAAAAGTTTAAAAAGATATAGGAATCAGCCTTTGACTTGTCTGTGAGGAGTAGATGGTGAAACGTTGTGGCCATGAAGTTGGGTGATTCCGGTAGATCTGACTTTAGCAGTTGAGTGGTTGGTTTGGAGACACTTGGTTCTGCAGGTTGTCTGAAGAAAATGTCCTATTTCCTTTTTGATTGTGACTTTGCTGACTCGCCTTCAGCAACAGAGAGAGGGAGAGAGAGAGAGAGAGAGAGAAAGCCTTTTGCCCGCCAACAGCTGGGATGCCTAGCTGATCTTCTTCTGCTGTGACTCTCATAGCACACTGGCACATTCGAACACTAGCACACACAGATCATCTGCAGTTACATTTTTAACTCATTTCCTTGTATATTCCTGGAAGGGAAAAAACAAACATTTCTTTCGCCCAAATTCCGTTTTCTTTCAACTCAGATCATTTCCACATTCTGAGATGTCACTCAACAGGAGATGTCTGCTGAGATGTGGCAATCAGTCTCCATTGTTTCCACAACCACAGGAAATTAAAGTTCAGCCTTTTGCTATTCATCTCTTCCTTTCAAGTGTCTCTGTCTAGAGTAGGCCATGACACCATTTTTAGGTGCGACATTCCATGTTCTCAAGGGACTAGTCAGTCAAGTATAATCCACGTAGGAATTTTCCAGCAAGTGGTTACTTTACACTCTCAGCCATCTTTTGTTCAGTGTCTTTGCTTGTTATGTCTTTTTAAAAAAAAACACATGTCTTCCTCAAAAAGTTCAACATGCCAGTAAGTAATTCCGGGCTGTAATCCACTGTTGTGACACCATGAAATGTCATTGATTTGGTAGAACAACGAGAGTGAGAATTCTGATGTTTGATGAGATTATTCTGTGCAAAAAGCAATTTAAGGATCTATAATGTGGCCTAGAAGGTTGAACTAACGAAATAATGCTGAGTTGTCTTTTCTTATGTCAGTTGATCATGGTACGGCATTAACTTTCCTTCTTCTCGGTTATGGCCCAATCTATCTTTGCCTGTCTTGCCTATAGTCTGATGGTGAGGAATATATCAAAATAAACATTAAAAAAGAAAATCGAAAATTGTATGAAAGATGGATGCATTAAACTCTGTATTTAACTTCTTTTTAATTTCCCATGATTGAGTTACACAAAAATTGCTCAGAGTTCCTGTGAAATGGAAACTAAATCTTGCCCGAGGAAATTATTGAAAAGATTTTGCTGAAGGATAAGGCCTTTTATTTTGTCTTAGCTTCTAGTAGTTGTACCATCTGAAGGCAGAGCAAGTTTAATGAAAAATCAGAAGCAGAGATCAGAGACTAATATAATATCAGAATCTAAAGTGCAACCACCCAAATGCATTGATAATTATCAAGTGTTTTGTATGCTTTGAACTCCTCACTCAAGAAGTTCAAGGGTCATCAGCAATTGTAGTCATTTATAATTTTTTCACAGCCAATGGATTTCCTCTTGATTACATAAAGCATCCCCTGTGGAAAAAGTTGGGATTTGTTACATAAATTCATTTAACATAGATACAAAAATTAAACTGTGTTCTAAATGATAAAGATTTTGTAAATCTCATCTCAATCCTGATTAAACAGGAGTGAGTTTGCCTGTTTAGAGATAATACAATAACAGCAATTATGATTTCTGTTTAACCTCCAGAGAGCTCTCTAACATAATCTTGGAATCTCAAGCAATCATTCATCATGCATTCCACTGGCAACTATTAATGAAGGAATCCACAGGAGGGAGGGGACATTTAAGAGTCAGTAGGTGATAAATTCATAAACTACTGGCCCAGATCTTCCAGTCTCTGTACTGTTGACGACTGGACGTACCCCGGAAGATGCATTGCGGGACCCCTCGGAAGTCCTAATGCAATTCCCATTTCCTGTGGGAATTGCCGGAGAAGTTTGAACTTCCGATGGAAAATTCCCCTGTTCCACAGGACTCTCCAAAAATGTCTCCAACTCAGTCATAGTCAGAGACTTCAGGCTGTTCTGACTTACTTACCTGGATAGCAACCCAGGAAATATTAGACAGGAAGACCCTAGTTTAACTCCTGGGTAACTATACAACTGACCCCACCCACCCACTAATCACTCACACTGACCCCCCCTAACTAACCCCCCAATCCCCTGACTTCTTGGGACCCAACCTGACTAGCCCCAGCCCGATATCAATGGGGCCAGAAAATTCTGCCTGAAATGTGGGACTGATTTAGACTGCCCACAGCAGCAATCACTGAGGCAGCTGGTTGTCCTGAAGGAGAGATCGGCAGTTTGTGTCAAAGCCTGGCACTGCACCAGAGGGAAGCAAGATGTTGCAGGGGAGCCAGAGCCTCACTTCAATGATGCTGCCCTGGATCTAATGCTGGAGGCCATGAGGGAGGGGAGGGTGACAGGAGGAGGCCACCTCATTTTGCAGCAGGGGTGCCTTTCTGCTCAGCCTCATCTCGCTCCACCTCAATTCCTCCTCCACTCTCATGTCCTCCTCTGCCCCCACTGAGCTGTCTCCTTCCAGCGCCTCATTGTCCTCAAGGTCCACACCTTACTGGAACACCATATTATAGAGAGTGCAGCAGATGACCACAATGGCAGAGACTCTTGCAGGATAATATTGGAGGGCACTACCCAACCTATCCAGACACCGGAATCGCATCTTCAAAAGCCCAATGGCCTGCTCAATGGTTGTCCTAGTGAGCAGGTGGCATTGATTGTATCCCCTCTGTGCTTCTGTTTGGGGACCCCCTAGCGGACATCGGTAGCCATGTCTTCAAGGGATATCCCTTATCGCTTAGGATCCATTCACGGTCTTTGGTGGTTGGAGTGAAGATCTGAGGCAGCCTGGATTAGCGGAGGATGAAAGAATCATGAAAGCGGGAATGGAGGTGGGAGTGGTCCCTGAAAATACCAGCGCTGGAAAGCGAGCACTCACATGGAGGAAGCTCTTATATTTGTCACGACCAGTTGGACATTAAGGGAATGGAAACCTTCCCCGTTGCAGGATGTCACTGGCTGGTCACTGGGTCCCTCGATTGTCACATCGGTGTAATTGACAATGCCCTTCATCTTTGGGAATCCAGTGATGGTGGCGAAACCCTACGCCTCTGTGCCTGTGAGCGCACGTCTGTTCTTAAGTGAATGTGCTGACAAGCTCTTGGCATAGAGGGTATCAGTGACTAGCAAGATGCATTGGGATGCAGCCCTTTTTGAGATGCCACTAAAGTTCACAGCTGGTCTTTGGAAAGAGCTAGAAGTGAAGAAGTTCAAGGCCACAGTGGCTTTGACGGCCACTGGAAGCAAGGTTGTGATGTGCGAGGCCTTCAGCAATGAGAGCAAACATCTCTGTCACCCTCTGCCTGGAGAGTTACAGTCCACGCAGCACTGGTTCTCGGTCATCTCCAGGTAGTTCTGGGTTAGGTGGTAGATTCTTTGTTGTGGGTTTGGTCTCTGTTGTCTTCCTGCCATTTTTTCCTCTTACATGCCCTCCTAATGCCTGGGTTTCTGCCCTTCCTACAAAGGCTTTTGCCCTTTATTGTCATTGGACTCAAATATTGTGCTGGTTGGAGCTTTCCTTCTGGGCAGGTGACCACCCAATTGACCTTGGCAGCCTTGCCCCTTGCTCTTCTACCACCACAATACCAGGTACTGACCAAGTTCAAAGCCCGGGCACTGAGTGCCAACTCTTGCTGCCACCTGTGCAGTGTTAATAGCACCTGCTTACCAAGTACCCAGTCCTCCTTCACCCCACTGAACTTCTATATGGGGTCAGGGTGATACCCTAGGGTAGCTGTGACAGATTCCCCACTGTGTCCCCACGCCTTCTTAGCTGCTCAGAGACTGACAGCTTCTGAAGCCCATGGGTCCCTTTAAATGTTCCACCTTCCCCTGCCAACAAGCTCTAAATGAACTTTTTGACAGGTTTAAAGGCAAAATACTACGGATGCTGGAAATCTGAAACAAAAACATAAAATGCTGGAAGAACTCAGCAGGTCTGACAGCATCTGTGGAGAGAGAAACCGAGTTGGTGTTTCGACTCCATATACCCTTCCTCAGGTCTCCAGACGGACTTGAGTTGTTAACTCTGTTTCTCGCTCCACAGATGCTGTCAGACCTGCTGAGCTTTTCTTTTCTAGCATTTTCTGCTTTTGTTTTTGACAAGTTTAATTGGCCTCAACTGGGAGGAAAGCGGGATTCCTCTCCTGCCTTTTCCCTGCCCTGATGATTATTGCTGGTGCCAGGATCGGCACCTGGTGTTTTTGGGGAACCTCCCACCTCTATTCCCACTTTTGAGGGGACCTGAACATTCAGCCCATTGAGTCATTCCGATTTTTGATAGTCCTGGCTTCTAATGTCAAGGAAAGAAATTTGAGACAACATACAGATGGATCAGTTTGTTCGTTACAAATGGTTCTCTGTCTAACTTCCAGAAAACATCAAAAAGAATTTCAAAGATGAGGGGACAAGAAGCCTGTCAGACACTAGTTCTGTGTCAGTCAATTGGGTGCACATTTCACAGCATTAAATTCCCACAATGTGACAGGGTTTTATTTTTCATCTGGGAACTGTGCTCTGAAGCTGGGTTGCCTTTCAAAAGCAGCATGACACGGTGTAAATTGCATGGCCCTGCCACTGAAGTTGATATACAACAGGGTTGCCATTGAAGTGATCTTTTAAGAAATTTCTTGCTGCTCTGGAGGAGGCTGGCCGGAAGTAATATCTGGAAAAAGGCTTGTGGAAGAACAGAGATGCGCTCCTCTCTGAGACACAGGCTGCTTTATTTCCAGAGGGATTCAGCTGGCTCTCCTGACATTCACACAAGATAGAACAGATCTGGAGCCTGGGCCTAAATTTTTCGGATGGCCGGGTCTCCCTTATAATTTCTGGGTTTCTGCCCTTCCTGCGAAGGGTTTTGCCCTTCATTGCCACTGGAGTTAAAACCTCTCACTCTCACTTGGGAGGAAGTCCTGCCTTAGAGAGCTGCCAATCAGGGCACGAAAGCTGAGGTGGCTAAAGTGAATTGGCAAATTAGGTTAAGGGATAGGTCAATAGAGATGCAATGGCTAATATTTAGGGGGATATTTCAGAATGCACAGAATATATACATTCCAACGAGTAAGAAAAAGTCCCAGGGACGGACACACCATCCATGGTTAACTAGAAAGGTTAAAGATAGTATCAAAGTTAAAGTTAAAGCATATCATTGTGCAAAGATAGGTGGAAGGCCAGAAGATTGAACAGAATATAGGGAACAGCAAAGAATGACTAAAAGGCTAATAAGGAGGGAAAAATTAGAGTATCAGAGAAAGCTAGCCAGAAATATAAAAACAGATAGTAAGAGTTTTCATAAATATTTAAAAAAGAAAAGAGTTAACAAAGTGAGCATTGGTCCTATAGAAAGTGAGTCTGAAGAATTGATATTGAAAAACAAGGAAATAGCAGATGAATTGAATAGGTATTTTCCATCAGTTTTCACTATAGAGGATACAAGCAACATCCCAGAAGCAGAACATTCCTATAAACCAGGAAATGGAAGTGAGGAAGGGAGTCAGGAAAATTACAGTTACCAGAGAAGTGGTACTGAGTAAATTGTTCACGCTGCGGGCTGACAAGAGCCCAGATCCTGATTAACTTTATCCTAGGGTCTTAAAAGAAGTGGCAAGTGAGATAGTTGATGCATTGGTTTTAATTTTCCAAAACTCCATAGAGGAAGAGAGCAAATGTAACTCCATTATTCAAAAAGGGAGGGAGACAGAAAGCAGGAAACTACAGGCCAGTTAGCTTAACATCTGTCATAGGGAAAATGTTAGAAGCTATTATTAAAGAAGTTATAGCAGGGCACTTGGATAAGCACAAGCTCATCAGGCAGAGTCAACATGGTTTTGTGAAAGGGGAATCGTGTTTAACAAACTTATTGGAGTTCTTTGAGGAAGTACTATGTGCTGTGGATAAAGAGGTGGATGCACTGTACTTAGATTTCCAGAAGGCGTTTGATAAAGTGCCACATCAAAGGTTATTGTGGAAAATAAAAGCTCATGGTATAGGGGTAACATAGTGATATGGATAGAAGATTGGCTGGCTAAATGGAAGCAGAAAGCAGGCATAAATGGGTCTTTTTCAGGTTGGCAAGATGTAACGAGTGGTGTGCCACAGGGATCAGTGCTGGCACCTCAACTGTACAATTCATATAAATGATTTGAATGAAGGGATTGAGGGGATGGTTGCCAAATTAGCTGATGACAAAAAAATAGGTAGGGGAGTAAGTTGTGAAGAGAACATAAGGAGGCTACAAACAGATATAGATAGGTTAAGTGAGTGGGCAAAGATCCAGCAGATGGAGTATAATGTGGGAAAATGTGAAATTATCCATTTTGGCAGGAAGGATAAAAGAGAAGCATATTATCAAATGGTGAGAGATTGCAGAGCTCGGAGGTGCAGAGGAATCTGGGTGTCCTAGTGCATGAATCACAAAAGGCTAGTATGCAAATACAGCAAGTAATTAGGAAAGCTAATAGAATGTTATCATTTATTGCGAGGGGTATTGAATACAAAAGTAGGGAGGTTATGCTTCAGTTATACAGGGCACTAGTGAGATCACATTTGGAGTATTCTGTATAGTATTAGCCATCTTATTTAAGGAAGGATATAAATATATTAGAAGCAGTTCAGAGAAGGTTTACCAGACTAATACCTGGAATGCGATGGTTGTCTTATGAAGAATGGTTGAACAGACTAGGCTTGTATCCACTGGAGTTTAGAAGAGTAAGAGGTGACTTGATTGAAACATATAAGATCCTGAGGGGTCTTGACAGGATGGGTGTGGAGAGGACGTTTCCTCTTGTGGAAGAATCTAGAACTAGGAGTCACTGTTTAAAAATAAGGGGTCGCCAATTTAAAACGGAAATGAGTGGAAATTTTTTCACTCAGATGGTTGTGAGTTTTTGGAACTCTCTTCCTGAAAAGGTGGCGGAAGCAGTGTCTTTGAATATTTTTAAGGCAGAGATGGATAGATTCTTGGTAAGAAAAAGGGTGATAGGTTATCGGCAGTAGGTGGGATGCAGATTTCAGGTTACTATCAGATCAGCCATGATCTTATTAAATGGCAGAGTAGGCTTGAGGGGCTGAATAGCCTACTCCTGCTCCTTGTTTGTATGTTCTTATGTTTGTATGGTGCAAAGGGGCGATCCGGATGTTGGGGGAGAATCCAATGAGGGAGCGAGAACCAGCCACTGGACATTAAGGGGTGGTGGGGGGGCACCCACAGTCAAAAGGGGGCTCTATGGAGATGCCACCCCACCTCCCCCTTCCCGCCCGAGATCTAAGCCGGTTCCTTTTTGGGCTTCCCCTATGCCAGGTAAAGCCTCCCGCCGGCCTAAAAATTGAGGCTTGGCAAGAAATGGCCATTTATGGGCCCCAATTGGGGCAAGGGTGGGTGTCCTAGGCCATGCCTGTCCCAACATAAAATTGCTGTGAGGTCAGGGTAGACGGGAACATGGAGGGAATCCCATTCCTCCAATTTCACGCTCTGCCTAAAAACCCACCAGTGGGGGAGTGTGAAATTCAAGCCCTGGTGTTTAGGCCAGAGGTTATTACTGTTTGCACACACTGCTCAAAGCGCATTAATACTTTGTGGAATGAGTTATGTTATTGTCTTGTTTAAGGCATTGAAAAATCCTGCACGTATTGCATGCACTTTCCTTGACAGGAAGTTCACTGGAAGATACAGGATTCTTTCCCATGCATTCCAATAGTGCCAAATGCCTGACAATAGAGATTATCCCCTTTTGTACACACAAGCGCCTGGCTTTCTTAGGACCTATCAGGAAAGGGGAGGCAGAACTGGAGGCAGGTGGCAAAGGCCCTCCCACTCCGACTCCCGTTTCCAGAGCAATCTCATGCCAGTTGGCCAATCAATGGCCAGTAGGCAGATTGACTGACCACTTGGCAGCCAGAGGCGCGGATTGAGGTGGTGACCAAGTCATCGCCCGACATGGAAGAAAGCACTGGCGCCTTGTTTAAATGGGCCCACATCCTTGCGAGAAATAGCAGTAGAAAACTGCATGTGGGCTTGGCAGAGGGAAGATCCCAGGTGGCCCCAAGGCTCAATGATGTGCATGTTATCCTCCAGGCTACTCAGGCAAGGTAGAAGCTCCTCCTCCCCAAGGACAAAAGGAGGAGACCTCCGCATCTAACCAAGCAAGCCTTGACTCAAGCCATCAGATGTGGGGTATTCTGGGGAAACTGGCTGCAATGTCACAAGTGGGTCAATGACCTTCTCCACTCTGCAAGTGCAAATGCCCCACATCTCACATCCCTTTGGAACACAGCCAATGGATTAAGTATGAGGGTGCAGATGCTGGGGAGGGAGAGCCCATCACATCAACGGGTGGCATCTGTAGCATCTCCCGGGAACGAAATGTTGCACCTCTATCAGGGAACACGAGCCTGGAATTGCCGATCTTCACAAGTCCACTCCAGAGTAGCCACATTCTACATGCCTGGCATTGGCCACATACGCTGCAGCAAGTGTGCAAGGTGATTGGGATTTGTGGTTGCTCTAATGTGGCTAACATTATTCTCCTGTGTTCCCGCAGGAAGAGAGAGTCCAGAACACCAGGGAGATGGCCCAGATTCTAACAGTCATGGAAACAGAGGCTCTAGAGCTGGCAGGATATCGCAACGGCCAGATGGGTGCCAGAAGGTGAGGCTGAGTTCAGTCACAGGAGGTTGAGTTCCCTCATCAGTGAGCACAACAGAAAACATCAGATGAGCATGAGGGATGGTATTCATGTGTCCTCCAATGTGCAGACATGGATGTGAACTGCAGCAGATTCTGTGAGCTCCTGGCTGGAAGAGTGAGAAGCACTGATCATTTTGTTCTCTCTCACAGATCAAGCACAGGACCAGAGAGCTACCATCTCAGGAGGGCATTCGTCCTCCTCTGAGGAGGAGGAGGGGACCTCAGAGGGTGCAGCCTCAAACCATTCTCCTGTACCCTCCACCAGCACAGATATTTTCACTTCAGTTGATATGTGTTTGCGAATGGATTCGAGAAAACAGCCTGGAGTGAATACCATACATGTGCCTGAGCAGCTGTCAGAGGCTGTGACAGTCAAGGCCACTGACACTTGGAGGATTTTGGGATGCCAGGCCCTTGCAGAGCTCCAGGCTGATGACGGGCCTCTGGAGTCATTCGTGAACAACAGATGCTGGAAGTTCATTGTGAGGTGTGTGAAGATCAGGTGGAGATTCCAGACGGTATCCACACCCTGGCTCGGACAGTGGAGGAGTCCGTCCAGGCCATGAGCATTGTGATCTCCTTCTCACCTCCATGCGTGGTCTCCTCTGTTGAGAGATTGGTGACTCTGATGGAGAGTTACATCCAGCCGGTGGATGCCGGAGATGCACTCAGGTCTGCATGAGCTCGAAGAAGCAGGGTGAGGCGAGAGGGGGATGAGGCACTTGGATTCGCCACCAGATTCCTATCCTTCTCAGGTTACAGGGAGGTACAAGTGTGCCTCACACCTGAGGAGGAGTGGCTGCCTTCTGCCTCGGATTCCTCTCAGGGTGTTCCGAGTCTCGACAGCGGCCAGTGCCACCGGTGCCTCAAGTTGCTGTGACAGCAGAAGAGGCTCCTGCACCCCTCCTGCCAGAGGACAGCTGCCAAGATAATCCCAGACCATAGGGCAACAAGGTCAGCAGCTTGTCTCCACCTCAACTGGCAGCGAAGGAAGAGCACCATGTAGGAGCAATCGTAAAAGAACTGAGAAAGCACACCAGGTACACTTGGGCTTCACAGGTGATTAGACAGTTAATGCTCCCCTGCTTGTGAGATCCAATTAATGTAATAAATGTCTGATTTGGTTTATAAAAATTTCCATCCAATGTTGGTGGCCCTCCAACACTGCAAGAGTGACACCCAATGCTGTCCAGGTGCACCCATGACATGTGTGTTTATAATTTGTAGACAAGAGCAGGAACTGCAGGAGGATGAACAAACTTACCATGGCCACCATGGTAAAGGAAGCCATTCAAGTGGGGGGAGATAAAAGGAATCTATTTGTAGCAAGGGACAGTATAGTTTGCGGTTCAAGTCTGCAGCTGAGAACTTGAGTCCCAAAGGCTTTGTTGTGTGCCCGGTGCCAAGGTTAAGGACATCTCCTCAGGGCTGGAGAGGAACTTGAAGTGGGAGGGGAAGGATTCAATTGTTGTGGTCCACTTGGGTACCAATGACACAGGTAGGACTAAGAAAGAGGTTCTGCAAAGGGATTATGAGCAACTAAAAAACAAAACCATAAAAGTAATAATCTCTGGGTTACAACCTGAGCCATGAGAAAATTGGCATACGACAAATAAGATCAGATAGTTGAATGCACAGCTCAAAGGTTGGTGTGGGAAAAATAGGTTTTGATTCATGGGGTACTGGCATCAGTACCGG
Organism: Cetorhinus maximus; assembly: GCF_964194155.1. Classification (NCBI taxonomy): domain Eukaryota; kingdom Metazoa; phylum Chordata; class Chondrichthyes; order Lamniformes; family Cetorhinidae; genus Cetorhinus; species Cetorhinus maximus. The sequence goes on from NC_135882.1 coordinate 100,096,450, forward strand.
TGAAAGGAGGGAGGTATGCCATTGGGATAGCCTTCATGTGAACGGCGCTGGCACCAGACAACTGGTGAATTTAATAACTAGGGCTGTAGAGAGGGATTTAAACTGAATGGGGAGGGGGGGTGGGGGAGGGTTCACACGAGGGGAGATTAGAAAAGTTAAAGAGAAAGGACAAGGCATTAGTACAGAAATCTCCCTGAGGCAGAGCTGCCTCAGGGAGACTAGTTTAAGTTCCAAAAATTTTAATACAGAAAATAAAAATTTAAGACATGTCCCCTCATGTGACAGTGTCACGTGAGCTGGGACATGTCAATGAACTTTGATGAAAAAATGTATTTAATTTATAAACCCTTCATGAAACCTCATCCTGCCCATGGATGAGATTCTATGAAAAATGCGAAGGCCGTCTGGGCTCTTCGCCTGCCCGCCAACATTAAGGTTGGACGGGCAGCTTTCTAATAGGCTTAATTAGTTTGTTAATGGCCCTAACAGGCCGTTGACAGTTTATCGGGTGCACAGCCAAGTTGGCTGAGCGCCCGCTGAATTGAAAATCTAAATGACGCATGGTGACTTCGGGATGCACGCCTGACGTCACCCCACGTCATTTTGCGCCTGGTGAGCTGGGGCCAAAGATTCAGCCCACTGAGTTTTTCCAGCATTTTCCGTTTTTGTTTCAGAAAACAGGCTATTTTATTCCTGGTAATGTGTAAAGAGGCAGGGTTAATTAAAGACCTAATCGTAAAAGATCCTCTAGGTAAAAGTGATCATAACATTATGGAATTTCACATTCAGTTTGAGGTCATGAAATTTGGATCTGAAACTACTATCTTAAACTTAAACAAGGGTATGAAGACAAAGTTGGCAAAAGTGAAATGGGAAAGTAAGTTAAAAGGTAAGATGGTAGGGAAGCGGTAGAGAAGGAGATATTTCATAACTTTCAGCAAAGATATATTTCATTGAGAAAGAAAGATGCTACAAGAAGGATGCAACATCCGTGGCTAACTGAAGAAGTTAAGCATAGTATCAAATTGAAATAAAAGATGTATAATGCTGCAAAAATATGTGGTAGGGCAGAAGATTGAGAAAACATTGGAAACCATAAAAGGATGAGTTAAAAGGAAACTATAAAGAGGGAGAAGTTAGAGTATGAGAGAAAGCTAGCAAGAAATATAAAAACAGACAGTAAAAGCTTCTAAAATTGTATAAAAAGGAAATGAGTAGCCAGACCTGCTGAGTTTTTCCAGGTAATTCTGTTTTTGTTTATAATGTCAATCATCCCTGCTGTAAGCCCAGAGCCCCTCAGCTAGCAGCACTGGGTGTTTTTGCATGGTGCAACATAAGAAGGTAAGAAATAGGAGTAGGAATAGGCCATTCAGCCCCTTGAGCCTGATCATTGTAGACTGGTGTGGCCTTAACTCCACTTTCCTGCCGGCCCCCCATAACCACTGACTCATTTGAGTATAATCAATGATCCATCCTCCACTGCTCTCTGTGGAAGAGAATCCCAAAGACTAACAACCCTCTGAGAGAAGAGATTGCACCTCATCTCCTGCTTAAATGGGAGACCCTTTAAATTTAAACTGTGCCCCCTAGTTCTAGATTCCACACCAAGAGGAAACATCCTCTCAGCATCTGCCCTGTCAAACCCCCTCAGAATCTTATATGTTTCAGTAAACTCACCTCTCATTCTTCTAAACTCCAATGAGTATAGGCCAAACCTGCTCAACCTTTCCTTAAAAGAAAAACCCTTCATCTTCTCCACCGATGCTGCCAGACCTGCTGAGTTTTTCCAGGTAATTCTGTTTTTGTTTTGGATTTCCAGCATCCGCAGTAGTTTTTTGATTTTATGATTGACATTATAGTGTGTTTGGAGTCTGGATCTTTATTTGACTGGATGGCTGGAGTGGTAAGTGTTAGGCAAAATGAGCAAGTAAGTTCCTTCCAAGTGTCTCTTATGTCTAGACCTTGATGTCCCCCAAGCAGCCCCTCATATCTTCATTGGCTTCCTCATCTTCCTCCTTTCTTGAGGATGTCTCATGCTCCATTGTGTCTTCAGCGGTCATGGCCTCACCCCTGTGCAGTGCCAGATTGCTCAATGTGCATCACTATCCAGGAGACCCCTGCTGGGCCATACTGAAGAGCACCACCCAATCAATCTAAGCTCCTGAATCTCATTTTGAGGAGGCGGGCGATCTGCTTGATGGTCACTTTAGTCACAGTGTGGCTCACGTTATTGTGTTCATCTGCCTCATCCAGAATTCCTTATTGATGTCAGCAGCCGTCTCTTCAGTGGGCTCCCTTTGTCGGTGAGCATCCATCCTTGCAGGCACACAGCAGTGGGGAGAGGAGTAGTGAAAGGTTATGTCACCTGGGAGTGGCAGAGAATGTAAACATCATGGCTTCTCCCAGGGTAACAAGCACACACCTGCAGGATCTGCTGGCAATGGTCACAGACCAGATGGACGTTGAGAGAATTAAATCCCTTACTATTAATGAAGGCTGCTGGCTGATCTATAGGAGCCTTCATGGTCATATACATGTAGCCTATCAAACCATGCAGCTGGAACACAGAAATGGCATTGAAACCTCTGGCTGTCTCGACCTGATTGTCCACATCATTTTGGTAATTGAGGTTTTGGTTGACCTTACTAAAGAGGGCATTGGTCACCACCTTGATGCAGTGAGGTGCAGCTGATTGGGAGATGGCTGCATGTGTTTCCAGTGGACCCCTGGGATGAATCTGAGGCATAGAAATTCAGGGTCACAGTGACCTTGAGAAGCACTGGCATTGGGTGACCACCAGTACAAGTGAAGCTCACCTCCATAACCATCACGGCACACAGATTGGTCATGGCCTGTCAGGAGAGGCACAGTTTTCAACAACACTGCCACTCTGACATCTGAAGGTATGTCTGGCCACTGGGTATCTTCGTCTCCACGCTGGTGTCTGCTTGTGGTCCACACTGCAGCTTTCAGTTGCTTCCCCTTCATGAGGCTGGCCCTGCAAGTATTCAGGAGGTTGCTGCTATCCCAATCCATGTGCCTGCTCCTCCCCCCATCTCAGGTTCTCCTCCACCCTGGAGGAGCATCCTCCAAAGTGAATGATGCCAATGCCATCTGGGCACTGCTAGTCTGACTGGGACAACCTGGCAGGAGCTGCTGCAATGCTGCCCAGCCCTCCAACCTTTCAGGCCCCTCTCCATTCAGTCCCCTGTCAGGAGAACCATCCCTTCAAGGGAACCTCTAAACAAATCAATAGCTGTCCATTATTTTCTAAGAAAGAAAGTAAAAAGCTTCACTGCATGGCTGCCGAGTGCAGCATTAACAACGGCTGCTGCCCCAATGCAGCCCTTTAAAAGCTGCCAAGCATCTGAACCCCGTGCCCAACACAACACCCCCCACCACCCCCCGCTTTTAATCTTAAAATGTGGAGGGGCCCGTAAAATTGGATTCAATTGCCTTCTTTACAAGTTCATGTGCCTCTCCATTGCTCATTTCAGAAATGTTGTACCTTGTTGAAAAAATTGGGGCCTGGGGTGATGACATTGGGAGCTCAACCGATGCATCTCACACAATTTTATGTCCTCACCTCCACTGCCATCCATTTCTGCGCTGTTAAATCTTGGCCAAGTTCTCCTTTTAAAATTCCAGCATCAATGCACAGGCTAAAAACTTGCTGGAAAATCAAATGACCTGAGGTAGGTTTCTAAGTGCTATCTATTTGTGTATAATATGTTAAAACCCACCCCAGATGGCTGGGAAAGGCCTTCCTTGCTGAAGGTATCAATCATTTAAGCAGTGAATAAGGTAGCATGTCCAATTATTTACAGGTCCAATTTTCTGTTAAGTGTTTTCATCAATCTACTAATGCCATACAACCAGCGTGCACGAACCTGATTAACATCTGGAAATTACCTAAATAAAGTTCTACACAGAACTTCATCAAAGCTCTGTCGCCATCACTGGCCCTGTCAGTATAATTGGGCAGGTTGGCACTTCATTGCTGAAGTAAAGATAAAGCCTAATTAATAGGGGCCTCTAAAAGGTGATGGATTGCTGTTCTGGCATCTTCTTCCTCTTTTTCAATTATTCAAAGACAACAACTGCAAACCTAGATCACTGCCAAATCTTCACTGCTTTCAGCAGATATTAAGCTCCCCGTCCACACTAGCTAATCTTCACAGTTTTAGCCTCGCTGGCAGACTCCTCAGCACTTCACCCACTGTGTCATTACTACTGCTTGACCTTCACTGATCTTTGTGGTAGACTCACAACCATATACAAACCTGCTGTCGTAACTTCAAAGGACATCTCTGGGGACCCCATGGGGTATTCCAGTGCTACTCGTGTAATACATCCAACTTTCCAGTGATATGTTCAGTGAGAGCTAAACCTACTGAGAACGTGTAGACTTTATTGTGGTCTACCAAAGGCCCTATTCAAGGTCACAATATAGGTAATCAATTCCCAAGGCATCAATTCCCTTCAGCAAAGTTCACTTCTTTTCTTTGCAAGCGATCACTAAAATTGTCCTTTCATTTATCCTCAACAAATACCCACCATTATGCCAGCAAGCCAACTGAGGCTGAAAGTTTCTGTTGCAAGAGTTGCAGCAGCCTGTGGCCAAGATATCAAGAGCTCAAGCCCTCAGAAGTTGCTGGCCACGAGCATCTCAATGTTTCCTGCAGCAGTCTTCCATCAGCTTTGCCCAATCAGCAAACCTTCTTCAAAGATAACCACTATGGTTGATCATCTGGATGAGAAATGAACAGAAAGCATTTACCATGTTTAGCATTAAGTTAATCTGTTTGGTTGCTTTTGAAACTTTGGTCTGCAGAGTAGTTAAACAGCAGCTTCTGAGTCTGCACAGTCAGAATGTCAATGATACAGAAATTCTCAGAAGGGTTTGAATGTTCTTTATTGCAGGATGAAATGGGTAAAGAAGAAATTGTCAAGGACTGTTATAAAATCAGAGGGTAAGTGTGTCTGAAGCTCAGCAGAATCACTGAGATCAGAGCTGATTCCTGATGTCGCACTGCAAGGCACTGATGTGATCCTCCCTCCTCTGCTGCATCACCCTCCTTCCTATAGGTCTTCCTCATCATCTTCACTACCAGGTCTTCCTGATGACAATTGCTGCTCTACCTCTTCTACAATCATTGTTGTGCAACCTGAAGAAAAACATAACAATGTGTGAAACTCTAGGCAAATTGCTGCAAGCACCCTCAAGCTGTTCAGACACTTGAACCTCTGGGTAAGTTGTGTGCACCTCTGTTGTGTGCACTATAACGATCCAGGTTGTGTCCTGGCTTTGATTGTAACTATGTTGCATGGGCATGGTGGGGCTATACAGGGGTGTCATGAACCAGGCCTGCAGTAAGAATGCCTTCGACAACCCACCACTGAACCCTACCTTGCCACATTCCTCCTAGAGTCAAAAAGCAAGGAGAGGCCTTGCTGGGGGCGTATTTAGGGCTAGTGGTGCAGAGGACAGACCGGATGGGGAACAGCCTAGCTCCCAAAGTATGAGGTCCAGGAAATTTGGAGGGAAGGGTAGGGGGTGGTGTTCGGAGCAGGGTGAGGGATTAGGAGTTTGTTTGTTATCCACTTCTCTCCGCTGTCATGGCCTGTCTTCCCATTCAAAAAATTTGAATAGTACTTTTCACAATGCAGTGAAATTAACAAACAGATCGTAAAGAGATTGGGGGCTAGTAGATCCTGACAGTTGCATGCTACAAAAACTACACACCATATGAGAATGTTAATGGGGTGAAAGCATGAACAGCTGAGTGAAGTAAAGCTTTCAGGTGAGACCTGGAACTGTAATGGAGATGGTGCACTCTCCTGGACATTAACTGTAAAAATTCAACCACTCACAGAATGAGAAGAGGCCAGTGTAAGTGGTTAACATCTTTAATACAGTGAGTTCCTGGAAAATATGGCTGTTTACTCAGGCCTTGGCAGGCCTGGCAAGGTCATTACAGGTTTTAAAGAACAGAGTTGCCATGCATGGTGTAATGTACCTTCCACTGCTGCCTATTTTTGTGATGTTTGTATATATATGAGGCATGCTTCCACTGCCCAAATTCTGAAAGGGGTAATTCAATTGCAGAATGATAAGAGTTACAAAATTGTGATAGAAACATTCCTGATACAAACACGAACTGAATATTCACAGGACTTCCAGTGCCAACCTAGCATTTGTGGGACAGTGTTTTGATCAAAGGCCTGCAAATTTGGCCTGGTCCTGCACCAGTTGGGTACCAGCCAATGTGAGCTTTGCGTGTGGAGCAGAACATGGATGAGAGACAAGAGATTTATAAAAATAGCCACAAACCTGAATAGAATAGTTTGCTTCTCAAAGCCAAGTTAATCACCAATTTAATTGAACATCCTATTCCCACCAATCCCACGCACCTACCACCAGCAGCCCTCCTCCCCCCCACCACTCCCACCAACTAACTCCACCTCCGTTTTCCCTTTCCCCACACCAAATCTCTACTGTTCTAAATTGTTACAGCTCATGAGCAACATAAGGATGAATCAGTAATAGCGGTAATCAACTTAATCTACAAATATTGCTGGATGGTTTTACTCTTCCCCAGTCAGCTAACTCTCCCATCCTCCAATAGATCATAGAACATTGAATCATGAAATGATTATGGCACAGAAGGAGACTATTCGACCTCAGTGAGAGCAACTCACCTAATCCCACTCTGCCTTTTCCCCATAGCCCCACAATTTGTTTCTTTTCAGATAATTATCCAATTCTCTTTCGAAGGCCTCAGTTGACCCTGTCTCCACCATACTCTCCGACATTGCATTCCAGCTCTTAGCTATTTGCCACATAAGAAATCTTTTCCTCATATTGTCATTGTTTCCTTTGTCAATTAGTGTCCTCTAGTTTTCAATCCTTCTGCCAATGGGAACAGTTTCTCTCGTTCTATTCTCTTCATATCTCCTCTTAATCTTCTCTTTTCCAAGGAGAACATCCCCTGTTTCTCCATTCTATCCATGGAGCCAAAGTTCCTTATCCCTGGAACCATTCTCATGAATCTTTTCTGCACTCTCTCCAATGGCTTCACATCCTTCCTAAATTGTAAAATGCAGTTTCTATGAGAAGTGCGGGTAGAAAGGTCAACCATAAATGTCCATGCGGATAGGCTATTTGAGATAGATTGGTTCAGGAAGAACAAAAATCATGAGCTTTAAATCCCAGAGGTACTGAATTAGGTTAGATGTCAAAAGAGAGATGTTTTATCATAGGGTGTCACTGATCTATGCCATCATATGCAGTGAGTGCGGATTCAGAGCCAGCATTCAAAGTGAAGCTGGATGAGTTCCTTGGTGTGGCCACAAAGCCTCATGCAGAAGGAATGTGTTACAAGTCCAAGTAGTTACCTGGAACTTTTATGATTACCTTTAAAGAGTTGGAGAGAAATTTTCCAATTTGTTTTTCTAAACTGACCAGTTTTTATTTCCATGTTTATTCCCTTCTCCCAGGAGATTGTGTGTGGTTGCTGGATAGGGAAAGAGGGCAAATAACCATAGAACCATAGACTGATATGGCACAACAAGGCCCTCCAACCCATCATGCCTATGCCAGCTCTTTGTAAGACCTATCCAATTCGTCCGACTCCCCTGCTCTTTGCCCATAGCCTTTTGAAAGTTATTATGGAATCTGCTTCCATCACCCTTAGGGTGCACTTCAGATCATAACAGTTCGCTGCATAAAAATACTCTCCCCATATCGCCTCTTGTCTTTTGTCAGTTACCTTAAATCTGTGTCCTCTAATTACTGATCTTTCCGCTATTGGTAATAGTTTCTTCTTATTTACTCTACCAAAATCCTTCATGATTTTGAACACCTCTATGCAATCTGCTCTTAACCTTCCCTGTGATAATATAAGACAGGCCCGATTGGGCCTGTCCTCCTTTTTCACATGTTTGTAAATTGAGTCTCACATATGAATATTTTAAGTAACAACCAACATAAATTGGCCTAGTAAGTAACTCCACCATGTGCAGGACTAAACCACACAGGCCAGAGGGTCCAATATTTCATTCTTGGTCCGAGCTAAGTTAACTGATCTTAGTTAGGTGAGCAGCTTGAGTGCTAAAATTTACCACAACCCTTTTACTCTAGAAAGAGGAAAAAATAGCCAGTGTACAATAACATTTAGCTGTTAAATCCACCACAGTGAGTTGCCTCCCAACAGATACTGAGACATAAATGGACCTAAAGAATATTGCCTGTCTATGACATCATGGGCTAATGTCATGGAATTATCAAATCTTACACAACAAACCATTCAGTCCATCAAGTCATTGCTAGTGTTTTCCTCCAAATGCATTACCCCACTCTCTTACTTGAGCCCCATATCTTCTCATATTTCTCTTTTTGAAACAATTAGCTCCCTTTTTACAATACAAGATCTGCTTCAATAATTGATTGTAACAATTAATCCACTGCCACAGCTGTTTCCCATTCATCCTTTTGAAACAACATTCTTTATACTGGAACCCAGAGAATGACAACGAGAGATGTCCACACCCCAAATGACTATCAAAAGATCAAAAGTGGGCTCTCTCCTGTTTAAGGCAGGCCTTTGACAGCAATGGTTCCTTCCCCTTAAACTGAAACACAATGAAAAATGGGAAGAGTCCTGTACATCCCATTCACCCAAGTTGTGGTGCTAGAAAAAGTGATTGGAAGCAGAAAGTCCAGGCAAAGTTGTTTCCCAACAAGTGAAAACTGCCTGCCCTATCCTAGCTTAAGCCTGTCTGCTTTTTTTGAAGCAGCATCTCACAGGTGTTACCCTCCAGTGTTTTACACAATTTCTTTTTCCAAAGAAGTTAAAAAATTATACTCAGAGCCTCTGCTATGTCTTCACATTTTCCTCAAGGTCTCAAACGTAAATTGTCACATCTCAATGGTTTTTCTCTTTTAAGTGGGAACCTCACGAGCTTCTCCAGACTTGGCTCTGGTGATTCTGCAATCCCAACATCCCCCTCCTCTGTGAAAGCTTAGTCAAAGTGCTCATTTCATATTTCCCTCACTGTCTGCTACTATATTGCCACCATCATCTCTTTCTGCTGTACCCCACATCTGGACCATCCTCCTATAACTAATGAGTCTGTAGAAAGTCGTTCTTTTATATTCTTTACTAATTTCCTATCATTTTCTTTCCTGGCCTTTCTAATGTCCCTTACATGGCTTTCCTATATTCTCTGTTAGTTTTCAATTTCATTTTTACTATCTTCCCTGGGAACGTTAAATGTTTCGCAATTTATTTTCAAATTTGATCTAATTTCCTTATTCATCAATGGAACTGAGCATTCAATATTTGTTATTATTATTATTTTTATTATATCTAGAATGTCCATGAATTACATACATATGAACATATAAACATATGAAATAGGAGCAAAAGTAGGCCATTCGGCCCCTAGAGCCTGCTCTGTCATTCAATAAGATCGTGGATGATCAGTTTGTGTTCGAGTTTCACATTCCCATCTACCTCTAATAACCTTCGATTCCCTTGCCTAACAAGAATCTATCTACCTCTGCCTTAAAAATATTCAATAACACTGCTTCCACTGCCTTCTGAGGCAGAGAGCTCCAGAGAGTCGCACAACCCTCTAAGAGAAAAAAATATTTCCTCATCCATGTCCTATAAGGGGGGCCCCTAATTTTAAAACGGTGCCCCTTAGTTTACCCACAAGAGTAAACATCCATTCCACCTCCACCTTGTCAAGACCATTCAAGGTCTTATATACTTCAATCAATCACCTGTCACTCTTTTATGCTCCAGTGGAAACAAGCACCAGCCTGTCCAACCTATCATCACAAGAGAACCCGCTCATTCCAGGTATCAATCTAGTAAACTTCCTCTGAACCACCTACAACGCATTTACATCCTCCTTGAAAACGGAGACCAAAACTATATACAATATTGGAGATGCAGTCTCACGAATGCATTGTATAACTGAATTCTACTAATTTTCTATGTTCCTATCTCCTGTTTAAATATTTCTTACCTCTAATTTGCATTTTGATTTGCAAATTTCCTTCCATTAATCCAGAAAAGGTTCAAGGTTTCCTTCATCATTTTTGTTTCCAATCAAATTCCTGTGTCCTTAACTTTTTGATTCTTAGACTGGAGCTGATGATATTATACGCCCATCTTTAATTTACTTACTTGCTCTGTTTTATTACCCAGGACCAATGGTTTCCGCCTTGTTGAACAGAAAACGTTTTTGAACAAGCTGCAAAAATACCTCCACTTGCTCATCACAAATACATTCCAGTCTCTTTTGGGATAATTAATTTTTTCTATAATGATGAATCTATATCTATCTAATTTGTTTACAAATTTCATCCACCATTTGCTTTAACAGTCTGTAATATACTTCCAATAGTGTGACTGATTCTTTCATTCTGTCAGCTTAACCCAAGGAGATTTTGTCTGGACCAATTTAAATTGTTGGATTCTAGTGCTATGATACAGGACTGAATATCCCTTAATTCACCCAATAGGTTTAGGATGGCACTTCCATCCACATCCCTGACCTTGTTGTGGCCTCTGCCCAGCTATCTGAGTTAAGTTGTCATTAAGAAATCACAGGATCAGAAAAAAAAACAGGAGGAAGCATTTAAGTGGTTGCAGACAGGAACACCTGAAGCCCTCAGTGAATAGTGAGGCCATCGACACCTATGGGGTCAAAGGATGAATGGGTCGATACAAGGTCCTCTTCTTCAATTACAAAATTTAGAGTCACTGGCACTGATATCCTGCTCTACCATGACCTATCACTAGTCAGGGACCAGCAGCAAGAGGGGTAGACAGGAAGGAATGGGCTGGAAGCTGAGACACACCCTCTTGAGCTTTTGCATATCATTGCATAGTCCTCATCATTCCATCTGCCCATTGTCTTTGCTCCAGATCTTCCCATACACAGCTCCACCATTAAACCTTAGACCCTCTGTGCATTGGCACTAATTAGTACTCAATTCACCACCTTCTGGTTATATTTGTTTTGAGATATACAGCACAACTGCACTGCCCATTGCAATTTTCTCACATTTGGAGAAGCTTTGAATGTAACTTCCTTAATATTTATAATGGAGAGACTAATACATTTATGTAATTTTATTATTTGGATCTTGAATTGAAATAATGGCCCGGTTCTTCCAAGCAGCAGCGATGATCGTCAGTTTGCTGCTGTGTTCATAAGTTCCCCCGACTGGACGCCAGTGTGCATTTCTACCGGGGTCTCCCAAGCCCATATTTCATAAAAATGCACAGCACAGTGTTCATTGGAGAATGCCATCGGAGCAGAGTAGAGTCAGGGGAAGACAAAACATGTTCCCCTTTTTGCAGCACTAGCTGCCATAAAAAGTTTAACTTTAAATATCCATTGTGAATGTCAGTGAATGGATGAGTAAATGGATGAGTGGATGAATGGGTGGGTGGGTGAGTGAGTGAGTGAAAGGTTAAGTTTGTGAGGTGGGTTGGTGCGTCAGTGGGTAAGGTGGGTAAGTGAGAAGATGTAAGGTTCAATTTGAATGTTAGTGAATGGATGAGTAGATGAATGGGTGAGTGGGTGAGGTGGGTAAGTGGGTAGATGAGTCAGTGGGTAAGGGTAGGTAGGTGAGGAGGGTAAGTGGATAAGTGTATAGGTGGGTAAATGGGTGAGGTGGATAAATGGGTTAGGTGGATGAGTAGAGTCGGTAGAGGTGGGAGGTAGGTGGGTGAGTGAGTAGTTGGGTCAGGGGGTTGGTTGGGTCAGATTGGGGTGTTAGTCAGGTGGTCGGGAGAGTAGTCGGTCAGGTTGGTAGGGTAGTCAGCTAGTTGGGAGGGTAGTTTGATCAGTGGGTTTGTCAAGACAAGTCGAGAGGGTAGCAGAGTCAGGGTGGGTTGTAGCTGGGTGGTCAGGAGGGTAATCAGGCTGTTGGGAGGGTTAGTCAGGTTGGGAAGGGTAGTCAGGTGGTTGGGAAAGGTAGTCAGGTTGGTGGGGTAGTAAGGGGGTGTAGTCAGGTCAGGGGTCATCAGATCTGTTTGGGTGGGTAGTCAGATCAGGGGGTAGCCGGCTCACGTCAGTAGGGTAGTGGGGTGATTGGGAGGGTTGATCAAGTTGGGTAGTCAGGTTTTCAGGCATGATTGTCAAGTGAGGGAAGTAGCTGAGTGGAAGTGGGGGTGCTGTAGTTGGATGGCTGGGAGGATATTTGGGTCAGGTCAATGTTGTAGTCGGGTGGTCAGGGGGAGGTGGTCAGGGAAGTAGTAGGGTGGTCAGTGATGTAGTCGGGATGGTTGGGGGGTGATTATGGTGTTAGTTGTGGAGATACCCAATGTTAGATTAGGTTTTAATATGCTATCATTTCCTGGGTAACTGTTCAGGTAAGAACTGCAAAACTGTCCCAAGTCTCTGATTCCAACAAAGAGTCATAGCATTTACAGAGGGTCCCGGGGAGCAGGGGAATTGTCCATTGGAAGTAGAAACTTCCTAGGCAATTCCCAGTAGATCCAGGTGTCAGGATTTCCACAGCATCCCGATGTGCATCTTCAGTCGTACATCCAGTCTCTGACGATCCGGAGGATTTGGCCCTATGCTTATTTTGAACCACCACTGAAGCCCTGAAAAGGTTAAAGTTTGAATATCACCTTTGAGCCTGTTTCAAAAGAAGAGACTTAACCATTCTAAAGAACTGTCCATCCTGTTGTTCTTTCCTGTCTGACAGGAGTGACTGGTGAGAGCATCTTTATTTATCTGCTGAATGTCAATGACATCACTGAACAGCTGCCTTGAAGGAGTTACTGAAGCCAATAATGTGAGATTGATGAATGAATATGAATCGCTATGCACCACTGAAGGACCACAATTACAAATTGAAACTTCCTAATATTTGTTCATACTATAACTCATGTAAGTCACCTATATTAATGACAAAAATATATTTAAAGATATACATATGTATACACATTGTAATGACTGTGGATCCTATCCCTGAATTACTTATGGACATATTGAACTTTTAAGTAAGACGTGTTTTTTTTAAAAGGCCATACAAGCAAAAGCTGGCTGAAACTGTAAGGTAACCACTTGCTGGAAAATTCCTCTGTGGATTACTTGGCCAACTAGGTAAGGGAGAACAGAATGTCGCACCAAAAATGTGCATTATGGCCTACTTCAGACAAGGCACTTCAAAGGAAAAGATACAATGCAAACTGAACTATATTCTCCTGTGGCTGTGGAGATATTGGAAAATGATTACATCTCAGCCAAAACCACCTCCTGTTGAGTTATATCCCAGACTATGAACATGAACTGAGTTGAAAAGAATAGAGATCTGGGTGAAAAACATGTTTGTTTTTCCCTTCCAGGAATACACAAGGAAAGGGGTTTAAAAAGCTAACTGCAGCCCTAGTTCAGTGTATTAGTCTGGTGTTCTGTTTTGGTGGGTGTGTGAGCTGAAGCTCACAGTTGAAGAACACCAACTGGGCATCCATACAAACATATAAGCATACAAACATATGAACAAGGAGCAGGAGTAAGCCATTCAGCCCCTTGAGCCTGCTCCACCATTCAATAAAATCATGGCTGATCTGATGGTAACCCACAATCTGCATCTCACCTGCCCCTGATAACCTAGCATCCCCTTACTTATCAAGAATCTATCCATCTCTGCCTTAAAAATATTCAAAGGCTCTGTTTCCACTGTCTTTTCAGGAAGACAGTTTCAAAGACTCACGACCCTCTGAGACAAAAAAAAATCACCTCATCATTTAAATGGGCGACCCCTTACTTTTAAACAGTGACCCCGAGTTCTAGGTTCTTCCACAAGAGGAAACATCCTCTCCACATCTACCGTGTCAAGACCCCTCAGGATCTTATACATTTAAATCAAATCACCTCTTACTCTCCTAAACTCCAGCAGATACAAGCCTAGTCTTTCTAACCTTTCCTCATAAAATAATCCACCCATTCCAGGTATTAGTCTGATAAATCTCCTCTGAACTGCTTCCAACGTATTTACAACCTTCCTTAAATAAGGTGACCAATACTGCACACAGTACTCCAGATGTGGTCCCACTAGTGCCCTGTATAACCTCCCTACTTTTGTATTCAATTCCCCTCACAATAAATGACAACATTCTATTAGCTTTCCTGATTACTTACTGTGCCTGCATACTAGCCTTTTGCAATTCGTGCACTAAGACACCCAGATCTCTCTGCATCTCAGAGGTCTACAATCTCTCACCATTTAGATAAAATGCTTGTCTTATAACCTTCCTGCCAAAATGGACAATTTCACATTTTCCCACATTATACTCTATTTGCCAGATCTTTGCCCAGTCACTTAACCTATCTATATCTTTTTATAGCGTCCTTATGTCCTCTTCACAATTTACTTTCCTACCTATATTTGTGTCATGAACAAATTTGGCAACCATCCCCTCAATCCCTTCGTCCAAGTCATTTATATAAATTACAAACAGTTGAGATCCCAGCACTGATCCCCATAGCACGCCACCCATTACATCTTGCCAACCTGAAAAAGACCCATTTATGCCTACTCTCTGCTTCCTGTTAGCCAGCCAACCTTCTATCCATGTCAATGTTACCCCCTATAGCATGAGCTTTTATTTTCCACAATAAAGTTTGATGTGGCACTTTATCAAATGCCTTCTGGAAAACTAAGTACACTACATCCATCGGTTCCCCTTTATCCACAGCACATGTTACTTCCTCAAAGAACTCCAATAAGTTGGTTAAACATGATTTCCCCTTCACAAAACCATGTTGACTTTGCCTGATTACCTTGAACTTATCCAAGTGCACTCCTACAGCTTCTTTAATAAAAGCTTCTAACATTTTCCCTATGACAGATGTTAAGCTAACTGGCCTGTAGTTTCCCACTTTCTGTCTCCCTTCTTTTTTTTTTTGAATAAAAGAGTCACATTTGCTATCTTCCAGTCCAATAGGATCTTCCCAAATCTAGTGAGTTTTTGGAAAATTGAAACCAATGCATCAACTATCTCACTCGCCACTTCTTTTAAGATCCTAGAGTGAAGTCCATCAGGACTCGGGCACTTGTCTGCCTGCAGCTCCAACAATTTACTCAGTACCACTTCTCTGGTGATTGTAATTTTCCTGAATTCCTCCCATCCTTCCATTTCCTGATTTACAGCTGTTTCTGGAATGTTACTTGTATCCTAGCACTTGCAGGTAAAAAAAAGCTCTTTCTCTTGCTGGAAGCAAGTCACAAGTCAGCAAAACCACAGTCGAAAACAGAACAACTCCTTTCAGCTAACCTGCAGAACCAAGAATCTCCAAACTCACTGCTCAACTACCAGAATCAGCACTACCAGAATCATCCAACTTAATGGCTGTTACGTTTCACCATCTATTCCTCACAGGCAAGCCAAAGAATGATTTGTATATCCTTTTAACGTTTACTTTTGAACTCAATATCTCATTCCTAATCTGTGTGTATGTGTGCTGCATAATTATTATTTGTTCTCATGTTTAGTAACTAATAAACTCACTCCTTCTTTGACTTAAAACAGCCTGATTAAATTATCCGTGAGGGAAGGGATCCTTTTTAAATTAACCTTGTTGTGACCAACCAGCAGGGAGGGGATTGAATAAAGAAAGGGAGTCAGTTCATCCTTCCTCAGTTTATAACATAACAACCTGGGGGTACCTCGTCCAGGATCAGAACAAATTGGGGGAACCTCGCCTGGGGACACGTCAATATGTAACATCACATTGAAATCAATAGAATTAGCCAAAGAAATTGAAATTTAATTGTACTTTCTTATAATTGTAATATTTTTTGAAAGTAGTACCAATGGTGAATCTCATTCTTAAAGGTCTCTAGGATGGATTAAAGATCTAATTATTAATTTAGTTAATAATTAAATGTTTAATTAATCATTCTTGATATATTTGTCTAAATGCAATATTACATTAGTTTAGCAGCAGTGCACCAGTATCACTGGACATCTCCCCCAATTCCACTGACTTCCTGTTCCCATCTGGGTCATTGCGAAGCCAAGTAGAAGCCAAATGGTAAGTATGGTGATGTTAATAAAAAAAATGTTCACATGCTGCTATGAAACTCATGGGGGGATAAGTCAGGCATGTTGAAGACCATTTTTGACACCATGCAGCCATATCAGGCTCAAAAATGAGGTCTGAGGTGTGCATGCTATCTTGGTAAAGGGTTTGCGCATACATACATAATGACTGAAGGAAGTGAGATGATGATGTGAATGAGTGTGCAATGCAGATTTGAAAGCACCGCTGCCGTTTTTGGACTCCACAATACACCCAGAGGCCTATCTTAACCTTGTACAGTTGAATATGTTACACAGAACGAAGGAACCCCACCAATGCAATTTAAAGGGATCATGAAGAATTTACAGGTTAATTGCTGGATTATTTCTTCTCGTTGCTGGTATGTGTTTTTGGAACTTTTCAATTCTTGGTTAAAATCTGAATAGTCAACAGGGAATGATCTGGCTGGTACTGAGTATTTGTTTTGTGATTCAAAATCCTGTGCTGAAAGATGTTGTTTCCAGACATAGCTGGCCTATGGGGGTTCCTCTGGAAATAGAACATGACTGGAAGAATGAAGCGAGGCCAAAAAGAGTAGCGTAATCTGCTAGAAATTTGGGGAAGAAGCGGGGAAGGGCACTCAGCAGAAGGCCATATATGCTCAGGGTCATCAGAGACTAATTCTCTTACTTCACTTTCAGTGAGAACCAATACATGAGGCATCTTTGCTTCACAAAAGAGGCCATGAATGAAAGCTGCTAAATGCTGCAGCCATGGCCCGAGATTTTCCAGGGCAGTGTTGACCCCAGTGATGCATCAGAATTAACCACGGGGCAACGCTGCCTCAGCCACTTGGGGAGATCCAACCTGATTTTATGTCCTCAGGCAGCTAATAAGCTGCCATCAGGGTTCTTGTCCCTTTCAGGCTAAGACCCTGCCTCCAAGAGCTGCCGGCCATTTGGAGGGCAGCTAACTCTTCAGTCCCAGCAGGCCACTAGGAGCATTGACCACAACTGGGACTGCACCTAACCAAGAGAAACAGCATGGGCACCACCCTCAGAACAAAGTGATTAAGGCTGGGGGTCACCGGGGCAAGTCAGGCAGGCCCCAGTGAATGGAGAGGAGCTGGTTGGTGAGAACAGGGGCTGGTGTTGGTGCAGAGGTGGCCAATGCTGCCAAGGGGCACTCTGAGGGCCTCGGAGTGCCCAATCAGGAGGGCACCCCATCTCCCAGCCCTCAGAGAGGCTGCCAGGGTTCAACAAGGTGGTCTCCACATGTGGCGGAGGGCCCACCTGCCACAGGTAAAATGCCATGGAAGCAGGAAGAGGCCCTTAATTGACCACTTAAATGGCACAAATGGCCTCTGGGTGGGAAGGTTGTCTGCCTCATTCCCCGCTGCTGGCAAATGGTCATGGTGGTGGGAGGGCAATGGCCACATCACCCTCTGCTGTCACTCTCAATTCCCCACCCCCAGCACTTCATATCCCATGCCACTCCTGCAGGCCTCCTAAAATCATGGCCCACAACTGTAACTTCAAAGTAGATCAAGGACAACATTGCCTGTTGGTAACAAAGAAACTGGATCCTTATAGGCTGTTGCTGCAGATATACATAACATCTCTCAGTTTTCAGTACTGTATACAGGACGTCACTGAGGCTCTCTATACCAACGGAATAAATTCCACCTAATTCCCTCCTGCATGAGACAAGCAGGGGGAGCAAGCACAAAGGTTTGCACAGAGAATAGGCATCATCGAGTTGCAGGGTACCACCGACTGCATGCACGTTGCCCTCGTTATGGATGGGGAGGGATGGTGGGATAACTTATCTCCTTTTTCCTCGCCTCTTGGTTATCTGCAACACAATGTGTATTTTAGAGGGAGTGTTTTAAAACCTTTTGGGTGTTGTGACT
Source organism: Cetorhinus maximus (assembly GCF_964194155.1). NCBI lineage: Eukaryota > Metazoa > Chordata > Chondrichthyes > Lamniformes > Cetorhinidae > Cetorhinus > Cetorhinus maximus. The sequence goes on from NC_135882.1 coordinate 100,114,424, forward strand.
TTTAATAATAGACACAAAACAGGCTTTTTGGTGTGTTTAAATCAAAAGAAAAGATAAACGCTTATTCACACAACCCTGAAATATAAACGCAACAAAAACACTCATTCCCTCACACAGATACGCACAAGTAAATATGAGTTCTAGTGTCAAAGCATGCACTTAAGTTTTTAATAGAATAACAAGAAGCAAATCACATGTTTAAATTAGTCCTTTAAGATGCAAGCGTTGCAAGTCTGATGGGTTTTCTTTCGTGGTTCTTTGAAGATAAAAATGGAGGTTGAGAGGGTTTCATTTGGAATTTTGGCTGAGTTTCTGTGGAGATGAATCTTTGCAGGTAAAGATAAATTAGCCCCTCTCTCACTGCCTAGGTTGACTGGTTGTACTAAGCAGGGTTCCTTCTTTTTGGAGATTGGTCCCTTTTGTGTTCTGTTGGTCTCCAGACTGATTTCTCCCAGACTGGTCCTTATAATTATAAGGTGTGTTGTCTGAAGTTAGTTTTGATCATGTGACCATGTGCTCATGCTATTATCCACACAGATGATACTGTGTTAGAAGCCATTGCTAAGCAATGGAGGCTGAATGTTAGCATTCACGCCTGCTTGTGATAAACTGGGCCCTTCATACCTGTCTTTGTTAAGTTTCAAGTTTGCAGACACTGAGTTTGAAGGCTTTTGTATTTGTGTTCCTGTACATACCCAAACAATGGGGGCTGCAAATTCCACCAATGGTCTTGTCTTTTGAATGTCTTTTCAATTGGAGGGTTCTCCACCACAGACACTTACATTTTAATGAATTTTCAGAAACATGTTCAGACATGAGTTAATCCTTTTCTGTCTAGAAACCACAAACAGTGGTCGTTAGACTTTCTGGCAGCTATTTTGGGAGAGTACAGTTTCCGTTATTCCATGTTTCTTCCTCTTTTTATAGAATGTACGTCGAGTAGAATTTATATTTCAAATGGTATGAATGTGACATGCCTTCACTGGGCATGAAACCCTCCATATACCTCATATTTTCATGAAATGAAATGGATTCTACCTCCTCAGTGTGCAGCTGGTGTGTAATCACAAGCAGCGCATTAGGCAGGTAAATGGCCTTTATCTTGGCAGCAATGGTCATTCCTTCATTCTGCAGCATCTAAAATTGAACAGCCATAACAAGTCTGCTGGCTACTGGGTGAGAAGGGTTATTCACTCATGTCAATGTACATAACTCCATGGCTCAGCAGGCCTACAATGAGAACTATGCTGCTACAAGGAACACTATAAGATAAAGTACACCTTAAGCAATGCTTCCACTGCCTGGAGTCTGGCAATACTCAGCTGAGCAGGCATCAAGATTTACGGTTGGTCATTACATGTTGCACTACCTTGGTGTCAAGAGGGAACAGCCTTTGCCATCACTTGACAAGTGAGAAAATAAGGAGCCAGAACATGAGGAAGAGGAAATAGGAGGAGGATGAGGAGGAGGAGAAAATGAGGGATGGAGGAACAGGGAGAGGAAGGGGGTCAATAACATGAACAGTCCCTTTCTGCCTGGGCTATACTTGATCACATTTTTCATGAGCAAAACCAGTAACCTGAGCCACACCTCCCTATTCATCAACAGTCTCATGCTTCTTACCTTTCCTCTATCTAACTATCGTATTGTCTTCTTTCTGACAACATAAAAATAAAAACTCACTCCTTACATAACAGACACAAAATTAAACCAATTATGCTTGTGCATTACTTTAGTGCAACTTCTATGTGTTTCGACCTATCCTAGTGCTCCCATGTGTTGTTTTCCCATCGGCTGCAGCATGACTAGTGGAAGGCTGATGACCTCCAATTGAGGAGACTACAGTTGGCCTTAGAGGGCGACCTCCAGCAGCTCTGGACCAAGATGGCCTGGCTTCAGGCTGCACCATCTTGGCCTGAGCTGCAGCAATTTGGTTGTCAGGCAGCAACAAGGGCACTGGTGGAGTAGCAGGGCAAGAACATGAACACTGTCAAACTGAGGACAGCGTATTTGTATTCCATGGAGCCACTGCTACTGTCCTGAGACAACACCTCAATTCTGCTGATCGGGAGAACAGATTAATGATGACTGTGACTGTTTTGAACAAAGATATAGAGCCATGGTGGCAGTAGTCCAACTTGCAGGAAACTGTCTGAGCTTCAACTGCCACACTCAAACTCTTGATGGAAGTTGTTGTGCTGCAATGGAAGCTGTGGTAGCAGCCATCAAATGCTGCAGCATGTTGGGTTCCATAGTTGTACTGATGGAGGGGATCAACCATTCCATGTTGGATAGGATGAGCTGCAAACTCTGCACAAAACCCTGTATTAAGTTGGAACTGGACATCTCCATGCTCCTTGGCATTGAACACAGGATTTCTGGCACACTAAGCATTTGACTATGTACGTCCATTAGCTTTCTTCTGTAGTCTGGATAACTAAAGCTTTTATCTGAGTTCTCTGCAGCAGACGAGGATGCAATCTTATCTTCAGGTAAGCTGGCCCACAAACTATCCTTTCCCCAGCCCTGGTTCCTGTGTACTTGTGCCAATGTCTTACCAGGTGCAGATCCATCCTCTATCCTAGCCTCTAAAATACATACAATTTCTGGGTTGTGAACATAAGATCGATTGATGGTATCTCTTCACCTTCACTGTCTTCTTTCTCTTCCTCCTCTAACTGGCAGATTTCCACTTCTTGGGTATCTGAAGCAAAAAAGGGACAATTCAGGTAGCGGTGAGGGGAGAGAAAAAAGGAAGCAATGTGTGCTTATACATCACCTGCAGGTTCAAATGTCTGCAGATAGCCAGAAATAGGAAGCCCCACCCCCAAACATGGCGCCTACCATTTTCGCAGGGGTGGGAATGGGCCGGGTCAGGGTTGGCGCTTGCACATTTCATAGAAGCAGCTGACCACATAAATCAGCAGCTGCCTCAACTCAAGTCAGGCTTTAGTCACACAGCTGTCTGAAACACGACATATGTTGAGTAGGCCTGGTAGGAGCAGGTCTAAGCTTGTGCATTTATTTGAATAGCCAGGGTAGCCCTTTGAAGAGGTGCAGTTACCTCTGTGGAATGAGCTTTAAACTGACCTCAACTGCCGCAGAGGCCAAAGGGAGGACAGAGGGTCAGGAGTAAGAGGCTGCTGAACGTGCATCAGGAAGGAGGAGGAGGAGAGGCAGGACAACAGGGGGAAAGAGCACCCAGACCTAAGACATCTTACATCAAAATGACAGGGAACCAGTGCCGAAGGTGGCTGAGGCTGAACCGTGAGGCGGTGACAGACATATGCCGTATGGTCCAACAACAACTTGAGCCACATTCCATTGGCCCCCATGCCCTACCAGTTGCTGAAAAGGTAACCATCACTCTCAATTGTTATGCCTGACGACCTTTCCAGGGATCATCAGGATGCCAGTCTGGTATATCCCAGTCAATAGCACACAGCTGTATAGAGGCTTAACTAATGCCCTGTTTGATCATGTGGGGGATCACATTAATTTCCCTGCAAATATGGCATCTCAGACACAAAGAACCATAGCCATTGGAGAATTAGCAGGCTTCCCTCAGGTGCAGGGTATTATTGATTGCACTCATGTTGCCATAAAGGCACCAACTCATAATTCGGACACCTTCATCAACCGAAAGGCCTTCCACTCATTCAATATCCAAGCGGCTTGAGCCCACAACAAGGTCGACCTTCAAGCATGTGCAAAGTTCCCTGGTAGGTGCCACAACTCCTTCATACTAAGGAGTAATCCCAACTCCCTCAGCTATTTCAGCCATCCTCACAGATCTGTGGTTGGCTGCTAGGGAACAAGGGCTACCCCTTAAGAACTTGGTTAATGATCCCCTTTAGTAGCCCACAAACTGAGGCAGAGCGCAACTACAACAGCAGCCTTGTCATCACAAGGAGTACAATCAAGCAGACCATTAGCATTTTAAAAATGTGCTTCAGGTGGAGTCTGCAATATACTCCAGCAACGGTATCAAGAATAATATAGTTCTGATGAAGAGTCATACGGACTCGAAAGGTTAACTGTGTTCCTCTCCACAGATGCTGTCAGACCTGCTGAGTTTTTCCAGCTATTTTTGTTTTTGTTTCAAGAATACTAGAGGTGTGCTGCATGCTGCACAACCCTGCTCAGTGGAGGGGCCTAGAAATTGATTATGACAACGCCATGGGCAGATCTCCAACCTCTCAGGAGGAGGAAGGGGAAATGAGGAGGAGGAGGAAGCCCCTGTCCATTCTGATGATTCCCAAATGGAGGAGGATGAGGAGGCTGCCAATGGCAAAGCAGCTGACAGGCATGGTCTTGTAGCCCAGTGACTCTGTGCAGGAGGGGCTCTTCACCAGTCCTGTCCTTGTGCAAAATCAATTCACATAAGGTCCTCCTAAATTACACTTGCCATCAGCCAATCTCCGATGAGCAACTTCAAAGAAAAAAATCTTTTACATTGATTCCACAATTACTCAGCGGAATGCCCTTCCCCCACAAGGGAGAGAATCAACATCAATGAGTTTGACTCTTATAAATTAAAATGGCTGAAACCATCATCATTATAAGCATGGGCCTCAACATTTTGCAAACATACATGGTAAGAAGTCCCTCATAACCCGCTCCCCTCACAATAAACACCAGTGCCTGCAAATGAGACCCCAAAGAAGCGACCTTGTCCATAATCAAACCATGACTACAATCTGAGTGACATGAGTTAAGACTTTACACCCTTTACATACTGATAGGATTGAATGTGCCAACAAACATGCAGAAAAAGCATATTGCACAGGATGATCCCACAACTGTGCAACCAAAGCTCTTTGAAAGAACCTGCACATCATCCATTCCAGCCAATGGTTGGTTTCTGAGGTGGGCAGCTAATACAACATTCCAGGCTTCTGTAAACCTCTGCTTCCCTCACAAAGCACATCCTCTGCCACCCGGAATACAAATGCTGCCAAAGTAGTGGGGACAGCAGACAAGCAATATTCCCTGGAGCCAACGTGGCCTGTCGAGCTGTAGTGCTTACACTTAGGCCAATGCGTAACACTGCTGTGCAGATGAGTGCCTTGCACCCAGCACTCATGCTTGAGATACACCTCCTGCCCAGCATCTGTTTGTGGAGTCTGATCATTGAGCCTCCCTTAAAGTCAAGTTTGGATGGACAATGAAAGATACAAGGAACATCTCAGTGTTCGAGCCTTTGAACACTAGATTCTTATGTGATAAACCAGAGAGGGAAGAAGCCCCCAATGCCTCACAAATATACATCACCTGAAAATGGACCTCAGCATGTCACCTTCATTATCACTGTAAGAATGTCTTTCATAATGTTACAATTCTTTTGGAGTGCAGTGTACAAACACACACTGATTCATCTACGAGTGTGTGTAAATATATTCAAAAAGTGTTCACATGTGCTATATATAGTGTGTTACGGACTGGAGGGGGATTAATTTAAACAGCCCTGATTTCTCCTCTCACTACCCATCAATAAACAGAAAGGTGTCTTTGATTTTTGATTTCCCCTCTTTATAAGTGGTGGCCTGTTTTCCCCAGCCTTTCAGTTTGGAGTGATCCAATCCTCTATTAATAACCCCACAGCAAACTTGAGATACGGTGAAATAAAGGGTTGGTTTATTTTACACACACGCAAAACGTGGGAAGAAGCTTTTGCAATGTCTGCCCATTTTTGCGTTCATACAATAGTAAAGGGATAAGGGAAAGAAAGGATACAGGGTAAGACCATGATAAAAATAAGAGTTATATTTTCACTTGAGTCCAGAGTCCAGAATCAAAAGTCCAATGGCATATTCCATCAGAGGGGGGCTGGCTGAAATGTTGCAGGGTGATCTGACTTTCCAGAAGTGAGGACTGCCACGCTGGAAGAAGGCACATAGAGATGGATTAGTCCTGAAGGCACAGATACAGAAGTTCCAGTGTTCCAGTAGTTCACAGTGTAGATGAGGGCCGGGCCCTTCCCCTGGACAGAGCTCTTTCTGCTGCTACCTGTTAGATGATAAAATGGTAGACTGCCTCGGTTCAGTTCCATGCAGCAATATTACAGGCTCTAGCAGCTTGTGGGGAGGTCATGTTACATGACTTCCTACTTCTTCTCCTGGGCATTGGACAAAGGGTGCATTTTCCCAGGTCTGGAACATTGAGGTGTTTAATAGAGGGGTCAGGGTCCCTTTTGTCCTTTGCGGGCATGCTGTCTCCATTGGCCAGCTCTGCCTTAGAAATATAAAAAGGGTGTTGGTGGATTTCTTTGGAATTTGATTGTTGGCTGTCACAGAGGGCATTAGAACCTCTTTAAAGATAATGAGGTCCCTGCTAGTTTCTGAAGTTAGAAATTCCTCTGGTATGAGTCATAGCTAGTCAGGGTAAAGCCATGTGCATTTTTCACATTCCTACGAAGTTCCCCTGCCCCCCCCACCCAAAATGTTGCCTTGGAGGAGATGGAGACAGGCTGCTCACTTCTCGGTCCATACAGCAATGAGGAGCCTGGTGGCCAACCTCATTGTACAGACGCCCATTGGGGACCTCCTTCAGACTCCAGCCTCTGCATCACTGCATGGGCAGCCGTGATCACTGGCACATGTGGAGCAGATGAGGGCTCTGGCAGAGGTGCTGGGTAAGTGGCGGAGGATGAGGGTGCTGAGAAGCTCTCGGTACCTTCACTCCCATCAGTGGCCTCCACAGCCCTGGACTGACCTTCAGGTGGGGTTGATGGGGCTGGCTGCTGATGCACAGCAGTCATCCATTCCAGCAACCACTGTGCCTACAATGTGATCACCCTCTTAAGGGTATGCAGCTCCTCGTGTATTTGTCGATGTCAGCACTCATTCTGAGCAGACTACTCCAGGCTACTGAGGGAGGCTTGCACCTTTTCTTAGCTGAGATGCTGCTGTTGCATCCACTCAGAGTGTTGCTGCATGTGGCTCTCCATGAGATTGGCCAATCTCTTGTGGTCAGAGCTCATGTGGTTGAGCCCCAGGAACAATGTGGAGCTCATGACAGCAATGGGCTCCTCCTTATTCATCCAGCAACTGAGCTTTGGCAACTAGCTACATGACTGCAGAATATTTTGCAGCAGGTAATGGTGGTAAGACAATGACATCTCCATGGCTGTGTCTTGTTAATCCGCTCCATGCTTTCAGTGCTTCAGTAAGTACAATGTGAATAGACAGGAACGATAACATTTTTTTCCAAGGGAAAGCTCATGATGGACCATACATCCTGTTAACTGTTAGGATCAGCTAACAGTTGGACAACATTTACAGAGTTCCTGCTCACCTGACAAGTCAATGACGTCTCCTCTGAGGTATGGGGACTTCGCCATGGATAGCCAACCTCCCAAATAGGCCTATCTGAAGGCCCATTTTTTTCTGCGCCTGAGTTGCCCAACTCACCCAGGCCAATCTCCAACCCCTCACTACTTCTGGGGTCACCTGTCCCAACTCCTATTCTAGCCCAGCTCCCCTGCACACCTCCCAACACCACAAGAGAGAAAAACCGCCGTTCAGTCAGACATTTTTTGAACTTCAGTTTGTGGGGCTAGGTATTCTCCTGATTCTGTACACCCAAAGCGCTGACGAAAAATTAGGCCTAAGCCAGAAGAGGGTCTGGGGTGAGGTAGTAGGATGAGAAAAGAAAAATTAGATATACAAATACCCTCATCATCAATCGTTTTATAACCACCAGTGGTCACAGAGGCAGTGATGCCCTTTCCCGTGATGGCCAGCACTGTCTCCTCCACAGAAAACAGGCAGGAGGACTTGCCCCTCCAGTTCTTCCCCTGCCTCCTGTAATGTGCCACCTTCTCCTGCAAGGAAGAGGGAAGTGTGTCAATTAGTGTCCTGCAATTTTCTTGGTTGATGTAGTTGTCATGGTTGACTAGCTTTTTTTTATTCATTCACGGGATGTGGGCTTCACTGACTGGGCCAGCATTTATTGCCCATCCCTAGTTTCCCTTGAGAAGGTGGTGGTGAGCTGCCTTCTTGAACTGCTGCAGTGCATGTGGTGTAGGTACATTCACAGTGCTGTTAGGAAGGGAATTCCAGGATTTTGACCCAGCGACAGCGAAGGAACAGTGATATATTTCCAAGTCAGGATGGTGAGTGACTTGAAGGGGAACTTCCAGGTGTTCCCATCTATCTGCTGCCCTTGTCCTTCTTGATGGTAGTGGTCGTGGGTTTGGAAGGTGCTGTCGAAGGAGCCTTGCTGAATTCCTGCAGTGCATCTTGTAGATGGTACACAATGCTGCCACTGTTCATCGGTGGCGGAGGGAGCGAATGTTTGTGGTTGGGGTGCCAATCAAGTTGCTTTGGCTGCTTTGTCCTGGACAGTATCAAGCAAGTGGGAGCTGCACTCATCCAGGTAAATGGGGAGTATTTCATCACACTCCTGACTTGTACCTTGTAGATGGTGGACAGGCTGTCAATATGAGCTGTGCATATGAAGTTTACAATAGTTCTGTGTGTGGGAGGGTACATGAGATAAAACTTATGAATTGTAGGTTTGAGTCCTAATTGATGGAGATTGTAAGCCAATGGATGATAGGGGTATAGAGAATTGAACAGTGGGTGAGGCTAGTGGTGCAATTGGTAGGATCTCCCATTTGAAGGTGAACTCATTCGCCTTCTCAGATCATCCATGTTTTTGGAGTAATGCTCCTGGCATTGACCTCCAACACTACTTCTTCCGAACGTTTGCTAAGCATGTGCCCTATAAGTACAGGATATCTTTCCTTCTCACTACTTCTTGCACCAAGACCGCCAGTGCATTGTTGAAAAAAACTGGTGTTCACTCCTTCACATGTTCAGCCATTGCTCAAGATATCACAGCACAAAATGCAGCTTTGAAACAAAATCCACCACTTCTTGCAGTAACAATGCAATGCCCCTTTAAGAGGTGAAGGCTGCCTTTAAGTAAATCTAGCCACTTGCAATTGGGCCCCCCTGTTGATGCATGGAGCCAATGAACAGTGCGGGTAGCACTGGCTGCACACAGTAATCATTTAAAACAGCAGGCAACATGAATTCAACTTGCTGGCTGCGCAATGATCAAGCACGGGTTAATCATGTACCACAATCCCCATACCCATATCCGGGTCTTATCCAATTTAACCCCCACAGTTTTATGCAAAAGAATTTACCAGCAACATCAATACAGCACTATCTTTGAGATGCATTGACAGACACCTACGTAATGTAAACTCAATTGACACGTTTCCCTCTGTCTGAGTATACATCAAAGTGTTAACAGAGTCTGGCAAATATGTTGGCATATCAGCAAAGTACCCAGCTCTGCTTCAGAATTAATATCAAGTGAGATTTCTTTGCCAGACCTCACTGTCTAGCTTGACAGGAAGACATTGATATATATGGGAGTCAAGTAAATAGACAGGCTTCACAGTTAAGCAGGAATTTAATTTTATCTGTATTTTTAAATGATTTTTTTAAAGCAGTCTTTCATAGTTTAAAAAAACGAACACAATTGAGAGATTCTTTGCTCGATTTGTTGCAATGAGGATGTTTAAAATGATGCATTGGGCAGAATCATTCAAATGTACTATGAGAAAGAGTGAATAATGACGTAAAATGAACCATTAGCATCTAAAAGCAGTGAATGTTGCTGTGTTGGGGGAGGAGGGAGAGCTGGGAAACTGTAACTCATTGTGGCTTGATTTTACTGGCCTGAGTGGCAAGATCCTGAGCCTTGGACATTCATCAACCTGCTGAGCGGCCCGCCAGGCTGGAGCCACCACGTTTTCACCATGTCAGTGTGATCCAGTCCAACTGTGCAAAGCATAGCCCTGTGGAGACGTGCTCTGCTCAGCCCAAATCATTCCAGCTCTGACTTCTCCCTCAGGTTCTTTTTTTAAACTCAGCAAAGCACTGGCTGCAATACAGAAGGATCCCACAGGAAGTTTGCGTCAATGCTCTCCACCTTCCTTAACTCACCACTTAACCAGACACAGACACAGTGTTTTAGTGTCTGTGCATCTTGAAAGGTTTCTCACATTCTGCATACTTTTCTGATATATAATTTAAAACTTTTGTATTTAAATGTGTCCCTGTCCCGATTTATAATATTAATAATCCCACTATTCAGTTTGCTTGACAACTCTCAACCTATTTCGGGTAGTAAAATTATAATTCTGGTTATTAGAAAAAATGTGAGAGTTTTATATTGCTGCTCTGATGCTCTGCTAACACTTCTAACTTGCTGTCAGCAATGTGCCCTCTAAGCTGTACGGGTTCGTGGTCACGCAGTAATCCAGGATGTACTGTGCAGGGAATAAACAGGCTATGCACAAGCATAAGATGTTTGCATGTGTAGTTGCGCATTAATCTTAAAGGGACTGCAGGGCAACAAGCAAACAGAAATTCAAGGAAACATTGGCTGTCAGTCTCTTTAAATTTGTGTAAGATTAAGGTCAGCAGTAGAACACTACATAAACACAGTTAGGTATTACAATAATTGATTCCATGAAAACATTAAGCCACGATGGGCAGCACTATCCTTCACTGGAGCTAGCAAATAAATGTCATTTGAAAGTGATATAGTAGGCTTTAATTCACCCTTTGAGTCACTGAACTTCCCCTGCAGCCTGTAAAATGTACTCTGCATCATCTAAGCTATTTCCTATCAGGTATGTGGTCTGAGATGCACTTGCTTAACACTGAAACCTCCATTAGTACTGAGCAAGAGCCCTGTTTGTCCTTAAATCTAATCCTTGCTTTGCCACTATTGACTACCTAACCAGTTACATTCAGTATCTCACAGGATCTTCTCAGGAGTGGTTTTGTCTGTGTCAAGTTCCACAAATGCTCTGTCCATCAGTTCTCCTTTACCTGCATCACATGATCTCTCTCTTACAAAGAAAAAAATAATTTAATTGTATGGGTTGCACACCCATACATGTGTAATCCTAGGCAGACACTTCCGCACAGGTAGCTGCACACAGAGACAAACACACATATGACGTACACATATCTGTACATGCATGCACACACAACAATCTGAACATAATCATGCAAACACAAAACAGGCATACTTTATGTGTCTACACACACCATCAAACACACAGAAACTTGCATTTATATGGCGCCTTTAATTTCTTAAGATGTCCAAAGGCACTTCACGGGACCTTCACAAATACAAAACTGCCACACATTTCAATCTACGTGCAGACACATGCTTACATAAACACACATATGCCAACACCCATAGTTATACATAGCAGCATGCCTGAATATAAATACATAAAGTTCGAGGTATCATCATTTGGATGTGATCTTGCTCAGATGGATAAAGAAGGTCCCATGGTACAATTCAAATAAGAGCGGTGGAGTTACCCTGGCCAACATTTATCCCTCAACCAATACCACCAAAAATAGATTATCTGATCATTTATCTCATTGTTGTTTGTGAAACCTCTCTGTACATGTATTGCTTGCGTAACTATAGTAATACACTTGGGAGTAATATCTAGTGCAAAGGAAGATGGTTCCAGGACATCACTGCAGGAGTTCCTCAGGGTAGTGTCCTCGGCCCAACCATCTTCAGCTGCTTCATCAATGACCTACCATCCATCATAAGGTCAGAAGTGGGGATGTTCACTGATGTTTGCACAATGTTCAGCACCATTTGAGACTCCTCAGATATCGAAGCAGTCCATGTCCAAATGCAACAAGACCTGTACAATATCTAGGCTTGGGCTGACAAGTGGCAAGCAACATTCACGCCACACAAGTGCCAGGCAATGACCATCTCCAACAAGAGAGAATCTAGCCATCACCCCTTGACATTACCATCACTGAAACCCCACTATCAACATCTTGGGGGTTACCATTGACCAGAAATTGAACTGGACTAGCCATATAAATACTGTAGCTACAAGAGCAAGTCAGAGGCTAGAAATCCTGTGGCGAGTAACTCACCTCCTAACTCCCCGAAGTCTGTCCACCATCTACAAGGCACAAGTCAGGAGTGTGATGGAATACTCTCCATTTGCCTGGATGAGTGCAGCTCCAACGAAACTAAAGAGGCTTAACACCATCCAGGATAAAGCAGCCCACTTGATTGACACCCCTTCCACAAACATGGCAGCACCTTCCATACCCATGACCGCTACCATCTATAAGGACAAGGGAAGCAGATACATGGGAACACCACCACCTGGAAGTTCCCCTCCAAGTCATTCACCATCCTGACTTGGAAATATATCGTTGTTCCTTCGCTGTCGCTGGGTCAAAATCGTGGAACTCCCTCCCTAACAGTACTGTGGTTGTACATACACCACAGGGTCTTCAGCAGTTCAAGAAGGCATCTCACCACTACCTCCTCAAGGGCAATTAGGGATAGGCAATAAATGCTGGCCTAGCCAGCAATGCCCACATCCCAAAAATGAATTAAAAAATTAAGCAACTTGGTGCTTGTGAAATGGTTTGGGACATCCTAAGAATGCTATATAAATGTATTTATAGTTGTGATTTATAATTTAACTATATTCAATGCATAATTTCTTATGGTGCTTAAAATTCAGCCTCGTCGCTATAATAAAATGATGATTCACATGAACTGATTTTATGTAAACAGTGATTGTAAGGAAACATTGAAGTAGTATTTCAATTGAGCCCAATTATAGATCCAGACATGACAATATGCAGCTGTGTGCACTGCAACGAAGCAGACCAAGACCAGCCCGAAATTAGAACATAGAAACATAGGACATAGGAAAGTAGCAGCAGGAGTAGGCCATTCGGCCCCTCAAGCCTGCTCTGCCATTTACTTAGGTCATGGCTGATCTTCTACCTCAACACCATCTTCCCGCACTCTCCCCATATTCCTTGATGTCATTGATACCTAGAAATCTATCAACATCTGCTTTGAACATATTCAATGATTGAGCCTCCCCAGCCCTCTGGGGTAGGGAATTCCAAATATTCACCACCCTCTGAAGAAATTCCTCCTCATCTTGGTCCTAAATGGCCTACTTCTTATTCTGAGACTGTGTCCCCTGTCTCTAACCAGAGGAAACATCCTTCCTGCTTCAACCCTGTCGAGCCCTGTAAGAATTTTGTACACTTCAATGAGGTCATCTCTCATTTTTCTAAACTCTAAAGAATACAGGCCCAGTCTCATCAGTCTCTCCTCATAGGACAATGCCGCCATGCCAGGGATTAACCTGATGAATGTTCCTTGCACTCCCTCTATGGCAAGTACATCCTTCCTCAGGTAAGGAGACGAAAATTGCACACAATACTCCAGGTATAGTCTCACCAATGCTCTATACAATTGCAGCAAGATTTCCTTACACTTGTACTCAAATCCCCTTGCAATAAAGGCAACATATCATTTGCCTTCCTAATTGCTTGTTGAACCTGCATGTTAGCTTTCAGTAACTTATGAACAAGAATATCTAGGTCCCTTTGAACATCAACACTTCCCGATCTCTCCCCATTTAAGTAATACTCTGTATTTCTGCTTTTCCTACCAAAGTGGATCACTTCATATTTTTCCACATTATGTTCCATCTGCCAGGTTCTTGCCTACTCACTTAGCCTGTCTAATTCCCCTTGAAGCCTCTTTGCAACATCCTCGCAACTCACATTCCCACCAAGCTTTGTGTCACCAGCAAACTTGGAAATATTACATTTGATCCCCATATCCACATCATTTATATAGATTATGAAAGTCTGTGGTCCAAGCACTGATCCTTGCGGTACCCCACTAGTCACAGCCTGCCAACCTAAAAACATTCCGCTTATTGATATTCTTTGTTTCCTGTCCATTAACCAATCCTCAATCCATACCAGGATATTACTCCCAATTCCATGTGTTCTAATTTTGTTTACTAACCTCGTGCGTGGAACCTTATTGAAAGCCTTCTGAAAATCCAAATACACCACATCCACTGGTTCTCCCTTATCTATCCTGCTTGTAACATCCTCAAAAAAAACTCCAACAGGTTTGTCAAACATGATTTCCCTTTCATAAATCCATGTTGACTGCCCAAACATACCATTATTTTCCAAGTTCCCAGTTATCACATCATTTATAATAGATTCTAGCATTTTCCTACTACTGATGTCAGGCTAACAGGTCTGTAGTTCTCTGTTTTCTCTCTCCCTTCTTAAATATTGGGTTTACATTTGCTAACTTCCAATCCACAGGCACCATTCCAGAATCTATAGAATTTTGAATGATGATCACCAATGCATCTACTATCTCTACAGCTACCTTTTTTCAATGCTCTGAGAAGTAGATCATCAGGTCCAGGGGATTTCTTAACTTCCAGTCCCATTAATTTCTTAGTAGTACCTTTTTGCTAATACTAATTTCTTTCAGGTCCTCAATCTCACCTCAGTGAGGACTTTTGTATCTTCCTCTGTGAAGACAGACACAAAGGGTGGGATTGTCTGGCCCCACCCGCTGCCAGGATTGTCGGGACGCGCCAAAAATCAATGGACTTTTTGCTGGACCACCAAATCTCCCGTAATGGGTCCCGCCACGACGGGGCCAGAAAATCCCAGCCAAAGTATTTGTTTATGGTTTCTCTGCCATTTCCTTATTACCAATTGTAAATTCTCCATTCCCTTCCTGTAATGAGCCCCTCGCTAGTTTACTTTGGGCTAGTTTGGGCTTTGGGCCTCAACAGCATTTTATGTACAAAGTACCAACGTCTGTCACAGTTCCACATGCTGCATATTTGAACAGCATGAATGTTGAACCACCAGAAGCTGCAATGTAAATTCCCAGAGGGACTTGGAATGGGCAATGGAGGATGAGGCTTGATTGTGATTGCAATGAAGATGAAGCCAGGGAAGCATTCCTGCTTTTCCTGGCTTCATGGGATGGTTTTTGTAAACATTTCTTTTTAAAAAAACTTACTTTTCATAAAGATAAAAGCAAAATACTGTGGATGCTGGAAATCTAAAATAAGGCTCTGAAGGAGAGTCATACAGACTCGAAACATTAACCCTGGGCAGAATTTTCACCTCGGCGGGCGGGCAAGCGCGCGCCCAACACACTCGAGCGTGAAATAACGCGCAATGATGTTGGGCGAGTGTCCCGACATCAACGCGCAGTCGTACGATAGTTCAGTCGGCAGGCGCGAGAGGGAATTGGCAGCATGCCTGCCAACAAATGAAAGGCCTTCTAAGGCCATTAAAGTATCAATTAACTTAAATTTTTCACAGCCTGTCCAATGGTTACGGTTGGCTGGATGAGGTTCCCAACATCAAATAAAAATAAAATAAATTTTTAAAAATTTCCTTTATAACATACCCCTATTCATGTGACAGAGTCATATGAGGGCACATGTTTTATAACATTTTTAAAATCTTTATTTCTAATTTTTAAAACTCTTCATCTCCCTGAGGCAGCTCTGTGCCTCAGGGAGATTTTCAAGCACTCACTCGCACGCATGTGCGAAGTTCCCCGCTCGCCATCCTCCCCCGCCTACACAGGCAGCGCTGAGTGCTGCCGCTCGCATTTCATGCTGGGCGGGCCTTAATTGGCCCAAAGGTGTGAAATCGTGGTCTGGCCCTGATTGTGGGCGGCCGTCAGCTTCACGACCACCCCGGCTTGTTCCCGCTGAGCCCACCTGACAAGGGCAAAATTCTGCTCTCTGTTTCTCTCTTCACAGATGCTGCCAGACCTGCTGAGTTTTTCCATAATTTTCTGTTTTTATTACTTTTCATAAAGCCTGTTCTGCTCATTGCTGCCCAACTCCTAAAAATAGACATTTAGGTCCCCTCAACTGCAAATGAAAGGGACCCAATAATTGTGTTAGGTAGCTGCTAGGGCACTTGAAAAATAACCTGACCCAATTTCAGTTTGTTAAGACAGCCTTGAGCTGCAAAATTGGGCCTTGTTATGCCTGTATTACATTTTTAAGATGGGTGTGGAAGGGTCTAAATTCAACTCAATCTCCTCTAATTAAAATCATACAAACGTACATATATATATATATATAGAGAGAGAGAGAGAGTGAAAGGCAAAAACCACCACTGGCAAAAAAGCTGCCAAGAAAATGGCTCTGCATGAAACATCAGCAGACATTGAGCCAAGGACCTGCCTTTGGGTAGGGCACACATGAATGAATGAATTAATATATATCGAAAATCTTCACAGTACAATACGGTATTACAAACAACTAGAGAAAAAAATCAAAGGGACACACTTTCAGCACTTTGACATTCAGTGAAATGTTTTATTACTTTTACTTCTGGTAAAAAAAAGTGGGAAAATTTGAGGTCCTCTCTGTACAATCTGTTTTCAGTTCCCTGTTTAGATTAGAGTGTGTAGTTTCAGACAGCATATGAAGTGAAATGCTTTGTCAAAGCACAATATCTTTTAAAGCACATGTGTTTCAGAAGTCTCTGAGGTCCCTTCTTTACGTAATGGATTGGTTTTAAACGGAAAACTATTTTATCACCCAAAGAGAAGATCTCTAGAGTTTTTAAAATTCTTGGTTAATAGGAAATAGCGTAGTCCATCAAAAGCCATCTTGTGTGTACTTTGTTGTATTAATGACTAGCAGTATGAGATTAGCTATGCATTCACCACATGAGACCAAATGGTTTAATATAATCCCCAACAGTCTGTTATACATTAAAATGTTGCACAGCATTAGTTCAATAGATCATCTCTCCAGAGTG
This sequence comes from Cetorhinus maximus, assembly GCF_964194155.1. Classification (NCBI taxonomy): domain Eukaryota; kingdom Metazoa; phylum Chordata; class Chondrichthyes; order Lamniformes; family Cetorhinidae; genus Cetorhinus; species Cetorhinus maximus. Next base: position 100,131,097 of record NC_135882.1, read on the forward strand.
CTTCCTTTGAGAGCTGTATAAAAATAGGGTTGTAGTAAGAATCATATTGTACAGAGGAGCCCTGCAAAGCCTTCGGGATTTCACCAGTCTCCCTCCATAACTCTATTAAGATACAAGTAGAAACCCCAGATATTAGGCTAAAACCCATTTGTGCTGTGTCTCCAGTTTCTGGGAGTTTTCACATTGATTTGCCCCTTACATGGCAAAGGACAGACTGGAGGCATGGTCAGGTTTGAGAAGCCCCTAGGCCAGAAATTCCCACTCCTGAAACTGGGCCCCAGCATCAGAATGGCTACAAGTACACCCAGTGAATTGGAGCTAGGCCAGACTTCACAAGAGTGTCTGCACAGCCCTCTGGAAAAGGAAACAATTTCTTCCAGAAAAAAATCATGGATTGGACTCCTTACACGAGAGTCAAACGGAGCAGTGCTGAGATTGGGGTTGGGCATGGAAAAATCGTCTCCCATGGGTGGAGTGAAGCCAAAGTGTTTGTCAGTCTGGGGCAGGCTGGGTGCCACAGATGTATCTGAAATGGTGCTAGCATTTGCCATGCTAATGGATGACCTCCCACTGAATACACAAAGTCAGGGAATGGAGGAGAGAAAGTCAGAGCAGGTTGTCAAGATCACAATTATGGTAATTATGGTTTTATTTAGCATGTTACCTTTAAGAATAATGCTTGTTAAGGAAGATTGCATGATCTTTAGTACCCAATAGGAGAGTAGTGCAGGCTACCTCTGTAGTTAGTGGTGTAGAGATAGAGTTTGAAGTGAAAGCACAAATGTAGTTGCTGAGTACCTTTGTAAATAAACTTAAAGTTTCCACCTAAGAAGTGTCTGCTGATCAACTCTATCAATAGTACCAACTCAACCACCTCACAACAACCCAAGAAAATTTAGGGCCAGGATGGTTTATACAGAACACTATAAGAATATAAGGGTGATATATTCATATGTACCTACTTTCGAGAACAAACCAGGTTGTCTGTATGCTGCAGGAGCAAGAATAGATCAGTCCAAAGCTCACCTGAAATTAGTCCTCAGGCCTCACATTAATACTTAGGAACACTTATGCATTTAAGGGAGATCTAGGCAAACATTAGAGGGAGAGGGGAATAGGTGGTTACAATGGTAGATTTAAATGAGGAAAAATGTGGGAAGGCTCGAGTGGAGCATAAATGCCAGCATGGGCTGTTTCAGATGAATGGCCTGTTTCTGTACCATACATAATGTCCTATGTAATCCTATGTAACTCCCTGGAAGCTGTGTCAAGGGTTTCAATTACAGGCTGCCTGCGTCATTGATGTACTGGCAGCATAATACCTTCCTAATTATTAGTGGTTTCCACAAATGCGTATCATGAAGTACATGTACCAAAATGTCATTTGTGTCCTGTTCCTGCTCAGTCGCTTTTCTAACGTCAGCAATTATCAGATTCTTCAGCATTTGAATCTATGAGATGTGCTTAGAAAAGTGGCCAGCACCGTTAAAAGAATTTGACAGAGTTTGTAATCTGTCTTATCACCCCATGGAACAGTTAGTAATTCTTTCAGCAGCTCTCCAGACATGTGGTGTTTTGGCTCCAGTGATCAGCTGGAAACAGCTTCTTACAAGGGCAACTTCAAGCTGTTTATCTTTGGTCAGACTGGGTAGACCATAGCTCTGTGTTTATGCAAACTAATTGCATGGCACCAACACACCCTCCTCAAAATTACACATATGGACTGAGACATTTGTGGTTTAATAAAGAGAGTTGCGTGTATTACAAATCATGGTGTTTGTAACATAAAAACAAAAAAGCTCTGAAGAGTCATATGGATTCGAAATATTAACTCTGTTTCTCTCTCCACAGATGCTGCCAGACCTGCTGAGTTTTTCCAGCACTTTCTGTATTTATTTCAGATTTTCCAGCATCCGCAGTATTTTTCTTTCATCGTGGTGTTTGTAGATATCAACTGGAACCGTAATTTACAAGGGTGGGAGAATGTGGTAGATTGATGTCAAGCTGTCAGCTTTCGCCATTATTACCCTTGAAAGTGACCACATTCACAATATGTGGCATGCGCAGGTTAGCAGGGAAATCCTAAAGTTGTGGCTGGTCACTCAGAGCTCCGACACAGGCTGCGCTGTGCACCCTGAAATGCACACTTCATCCCCACCCCCACCAACCCACAGCTGGCAATCACTGAAATCAGTGAGAATTTCAACTGTTCCACTCTCACATCATTGTTAGAATCCCCTTGAAAAGTTATACCTTGTTCACTCAGCGATGTGATTAATAAACTTTGATGAACAACAGAGCTAGGCACTGAAAAAATGGTTTTATATTCATGCAGTGCACTTAAATGATTCATTAGTAGATTTTTAAGATTTTTTAAAAAATTTTAATTGTTTAATACCTTCTCAAGGGTAATTAGGGATGGACAATAAACGTTGGCCTTGCCAATGACATTTATATCCCAAGAATGAATTAAAAAAAGATTCTTTAAAAAAATTTTCAGAATATTTTTCCTTCTACCTTCACCCCATATATATGCCCCAGGTCGGAATTTTCTGGCCCCATTGGCATCAGGTGTCATGGTGGTTTGGGGTGGCAGGGTGGGTGGCAAGATGGCCAAAAATTGGTTTTACGTCATCGTGAAACCAGTTTGCGACCGTCCACTCCCCTCGTCAATGGTAGGCTGTGTTTCCCGTAATTTCAATACTTCAGCATCTCATTATAAGTCCTGTTCACTGGAATCATCCCCCCCATGCTGGATCATCCAGGCACAATCACGCTGAATGTTTCACAACTGTACATAAGCGATGTGCACCTGGCGAGCTGCACTTCGTTTGGGACTTTGAGGCTTGTTTGCCTGCCTTGCTTTGGGCAGCACATCAGCGCCAGGCTTTTCAGGCAGCACCACATCACTTTTAGATCACTTTCATGGGCAGGACTTTACTTACTGACCAGCATAAGATGGGGGTGGCTTTTCAACAGCTGCAGGGCTTGGACTTGCTTGGGGAAGGGGGAGAAGTGGTTTCAGGCAAGGGAAGAAACTGCAGGGCGAGAGCTGTACTGGGGAAGCTGGGTATCCCAGGGTGTGTAGGGGCACGTTGATCTGTGTAAGTGGCCTCAAGATGGTGAGGGCTGAGGAGGCAGTGTCCAGAGGAGTTGAGGCCAGATGGAGATGTGAGGGTGTGTGTAAGAGAGTGAGTGATGATGTCCCTTGAACTGGCAGTGAGTGCTATGCCAGTGAATGTGTGATGGCCATGTGGGTATGTGAGTTTAGACTGATAAGATTGTTGTCTTACCCCGACAGCATGGACGAGATCATTCATCTGTTTTCTGCACTGGATGGCCATCCTCTTGTGTGCAGCATTAACACTGACCATCTGTGCCACTGCCTCCCAAGCCAGAGTGGTGAGATTGATGGGCCTCCTGGGGCCAGAGTGAGGTAGAGGACATCACAGTGGGCCTCCATGGCATCCAGAAGGCATCCCAGGGATCCATCACTGAACCTGGGGGCTGCACTTTTCTTAGCCTTTGGGGCATGTCTTCAGTGGAGCGGTCCTGGGCTGCAAACATTGAAAAGTGTGCGTGCGGCTGCAGTTTAAACATCACACCCTGCATGAGGAAATAATGAGGCAACAGCGTGGCAGGCAAATCAGAGGCAGCCCACCAGTGAGACAGCGTGTTTCCTGTGGCTGCATAATTAATGAGGCAAGAATGGGACGATACGGCCCGAAAACCTGCCAGTGCGGACAGCAGGTAAAATGGCTTTTTTCCTGCACATGCAAATCTGGGACGATTCGCCCCCAATCTTTAATTTTCTCTATGTAAAAACTTTTAGAAGTGATTCTATTTTACTGCTTTTTGTTTCCTGTTCCTGTGGCTGTGAAAATCCTTTATTATAATTGGACAGCCTGATGACTCCATACTGGAAATGCCTAGTAAAGAACACTGAAATAAGTTGCAGTATCACTGCACGGTGCTGGATGTGAAATTCTTGCCAGGTGGATCACTAGAGGATGGGAGTGATGGGATTGTGGGGCTCAGTGTGGCTGAGGACACATTGGGTGAACTGGAGCTTGTTGAGGGTTAATGGATGGATACAAGCCAGAAGGTTGTTGTAGAAGACAAAGCTTGAGGTTATGAAGGCTTGGGCTTTGAAGGAGTAACTTGAGCCTTGGATAAAGGAGAGCCTGGAGATGTACTGTACTTGAATTTCCTGAAGGCATTCGATAAGGTATCACATCAAAGGTTATTGTGGAAAGTAAAAGCTCATGGTGTAGGGGGTAACATATTAGCATGGATAGAAGATTGGCTGGCTGGCAGAAAACAGAGAACATGCATAAATGGGTCATTTTCTGATTGGCAGGATGAAATAAGCGGAGTCCTGCAGGGGTTAGTGCTGGGGCCTCAACTTTTTACAATTTATATCAATGGCTTAGATGAGGGGTGTGAAGGCATGGTAGCTAAATTTACAGATGACACAAAGATAGATAGGAAAGTATGTTGTGAAGAGGACATAAGGAGGTTGCAGACAGATATAGGTAGGTTGAATAAGTGGGCAAAAATCAGGCAGATGGAGTACAATGTGGGAAAATAAGAAGTTGTTCACTTTGGCAAGGAGAATTAAAAAGCAGAGAATTACTTAAACAGAGAACAACTGCAGAATTCCAGGGTGCAGAGAGATCTAGGTGTTTTCGTGCATGAGTCACAAAAAGTTAGTATGCAGGTATAAGTAATTAAGAAGACAAATGGAATGCTATCCTTCATTATGAGAGGAATTGAACATAAAAGTAAGGATGTTATGCTTCAGGTATACAGGGCATTGGTGAGGCCACATCTTGAATACTGTGTGCAGTTTTAATCCCCTTATTTAACGAAGTATATAAATACATTAGAGGTGGTTCAGAGGAGTTGGGTTGTCTTATGAGGAAAGGTTAGACAGACTGGGTTTGTTTCTATTGGAATTCAGAAGAGTGAGGAGTGACTTGATTGAAGTATGTAAGATCCTGAACGGCTTTGACAAGGTGGACACGGAAATGATGTTTCCTCTTGCGGGTGAGTCCAGAACTAGGGGGCACTGTTTTAAAATTAGGTGTTTCCCATTTAGGACAGAGATGAGGAGACTCACTCTCTGCCTCAAAAGGCAGTGGAGGCGGGGTCATTGAATATTTTTAAGACAGAGGTAGGTAGATTCTTGTTAGGCAAGGGAATCAAAGTTTATTGGGGTAGATGGGAATGTGGAATTAGTAATACAAACAGATCAGCCATGATCTTATTGAATGGCGGAGCAGGCTCGATGGGCCGAATACATAGAAACATAGAAAATAGGAGCAGGAATAGGCCATTCAGCCCTTCGAGCCTGCTCCGACATTCATTATGATCATGGCTGATCATCCAACTCAATAGCCTGCTCCGGCTTTCTCTCCATATCCTTTGATCCCTTTCACCCCACTCCTCCTTGAAATCATACAATGTTTCGGCCTCAACTACTTTCCGTGGTAGCGAATTCCACAGGCTCACCACTCTCTGCGTGAAGAAATTTCTCCTCATCTCAGCCCTAAATGGTCTACCCCATATCCTCAGACTGTGACCCCTGGTTCTGGGCTCCTCCACCATCGGGAACATCCTTCCTGCATCTACCCTGTCTAGTCCTGTTAGAATTTTATAGGTTTCTATGAGATCCCCCCTCATTCTTCTGAACTCCAGCGAATATAATCCTAACCAACTCAATCTCACCTCATATGTCAGTCCCGCCATCCCAGGAATCAGTCTGGTAAACTTTCGCTACACTCCCTCTAGAGCAAGAACATCCTTCCTCAGATAAGGAGACCAAAACTGCACACAATATTCCAGATGTGATCTTACCAAGGCCCTGTATAATTGCAGCAAGACATCCCTGCTCCTGTACTCGAATACTCTGGCTATGAAGGCCAACATACCATTTGCCTTCTTTACCGCCTGCTACACCTGCATGCTTACCTTCAGCAACTGGTGTACAAGGACACCCAGGTCTCGTTGCACATTCCTCTCACTCAATTTATAGCCGTTCAGATAATAATCTGCCTTCCTATTTTTGCTACCAAAGTGGATAACCTCACATTTATCCACATTATGCTGCATCTGCCATGCATTTGCCCACTCATTCAGCTTGTCCAAATCACACTGAAGCATTGCTGCATCCTCCTCACAGCTCACCCTCCCACCCAGCTTTGTGTCATCTGCAAATTTGGAGATATTACATTTAGTTCCCTCATCTAAATCATTAATATGTATTGTGAATAGCTGGGGTCCCAGCACTGATCCCTGCGGTACCCCATTAGTCACTGCCTGCTATTCGAAAAAAGATCTGTTTATTCCTACTCTTTGTTTCCTGTCTGCCAACCAGTTTTCTATCCACCTCAATACACTACCCCCAATCCCATGCGCTTTAATTTTACACGCCAATCTCTTATGTGGGGCTTTGTCGAAAGCCTTCTGAAAGTCCAAATAAACCACATCCACTGGCTCCCCCTCATCAACTCTGTTAGTTACATCCTCGAAAAATTCCAGTAGATTCGTCAAGCATGATTTCCCTTTCGTAAATCCATGCTGACTGTCCGATTCTGTCACTTTTTTCCAAGTGCTCAGTTAATAAATCTTTTATAATGGACTCTAGGATTTTCCCACTACCGACATCAGGCTGACTGGTCTATAATTCCCTGTTTTCTCCCTACCTCCCTTTTTAAATAGTGGGGTTACATTAGCTACCCTCCAATCTGTAGGAACTGTTCCAGAGCCTAAAGAATCTCGGAAGATGACTACCAATGCATCCATTATTTCTAGGGCCACTTCCTTAAGTACTCTGTGATGTAGATTATCAGGCCCTGGGGATTTATTGGCCTTCAATCCCATCAATTTCCCCAGCGCCATTTCCCTATTAATACTGATTTCTTTCAGTTCCTCCCTCTCATTAAACCCTGTGTTCCCCAACATTTCTGTTATGTTATTTGTGTCCTCCTTTGTGAAGACAGAACCAAGGTATGTATTTAGTCGGTCAGCCATTTATTTGTTCCCCATTATAAATCCCCCTGTTTCTGACTGTAAGGGACCTACATTTGTCTTCACCAATCTTTTTCTCTTCACATACCTATAGAAACTTATACAGTCAGTTTTTATGTTCCCCACAAGCTTACTCTCGTACTCTATTTTCCCCTTCTTAATCAATCTCTTGGTCCTCCTTTGCTGAATTCTAAACTGCTCCCAATCCTCAGGCCTGTTGTTTTTTCTGGACAATTTGTATACTTCTTCCTTGGCTAATACTATCTCTAATTTCCCTTGTAAGCCATGGTTTGGCCACCTTTCCTATTTTATTTTTGCGCCAGACAGGAATAAACAATTGCTGCAGTTCACCCATGCGCTCTTTGAATGTTTGCCATTTCCTATCCACCATCATCTCTTTAAGTAACGTTTCCCAATCCATCATAGCCAACTCATGCTTCATACCATCGTAGTTTCCTTTATTAAGGTTCAGGACCCAAGTCGCAGAATCAATTCCATCACTCTCCATCTTGATAAAGAATTCTACCATATTATGGTCGCTCATCCCCAAGGCGCCTCGTACAACTGGATTGCCAATTATTCCTTTCTCATTACACAATACCCAGTCTAGGATGGCCTCTTCTCTAGTTGGTTCCTCAATGTATTGGTCCAGAAAACCATCCCGTATACACTCCAGGGATTCCTCCTCTACGGTATTGTTACTAATTTGATTTGCCCAATCTATATGCAGATTAAAGTCACCCATAATTACAGTTGTTCCTTTATTGCATGCATCTCTAATTTCCTGTTTAATGCCATTACCAACATCACCACTACAGTTTGGGAGTCTATATATAACCCCCACGAATGTATTTTGCCCCTTGTTTCTCAGCTCTGCCCATACAGATTCCACATCGTCGGAGTTAATATCTTTCCTCACTATTGTGTTAATTTCCTCTACCCAGCAATGCAACTCCACTGCCTTTTCCTTTTTGTCTGTCTTTCCTAAATACTGAATACCCCTGGATGTTCAGTTCCCACCCCTGGTCACCCTGCAGCCATGTCTACGTAATCCCGACTATATCATACCTGTTTATATCTATTTGCACAGTTAATTCATCCACTTTATTGCCAATGCTCCTCGCGTTAAGGCACAAAGGCTTATCTTTTTAACATTACTTGTCCCGTTCCCACTATTTTTCACTGAGGCCCAGTTTGACTATTGCTCTTGATTTCTCTGGCTATCACTTTTCTTATTCCCCTTTCTGTCTTTTGTTCTATTTGTGGTCTACTTCTGCTCCTATTTCGTATGTTCGTATGTTCATAGGAGAGAGATGGGGTGGAGCAGGAGCAAGCTACATTGTAGAGGTGGAATAAAATAATTTTCAAAACAGGGTGGACATTGGGGAGAAACCTGATCTTAGGGGCAAGAATGATAGCAAGGTCATAGCACCACTGGAGCCAGCACTGTGGAAGCTGGAGTTCCAAAAATGCTCGGCACACCACTTCTGGTCACTCGCATCACAACCTGCAAGGCATGCCATGCTGGTAAGGGTGCTAGCATAGGCATTCCATGGGTGCGTTGGAAGCTTTCACACTGAGCAGATTGTGGCGTCAAGCAGCCTCTCAGGGTTATTTGACATGCATTCTGCCAATTTGGATTGCGTATGTCCAGTTAACTCCATGTCCTAAACACTCCTAACTTAACATGCATTCAGCTTCTCACAGGACGCGCCCCCCTCTCTCTCCCCAAAAGGACATGTCACCCAACTTGCAGGCGAGGTGCTTTTGACTTACTTTTGTACCTACAAATGTTATGGAAGTACTGTAGTGTGTTCTTAGAGGAGTTTTGATGACTTGTGTAAAGGGAGTAAGCAGGACTTTGAAGGGCATGTTGCTGCCTCCTGACAATGGGTCAGAAAGTTTTCTACCATCTGTACAGAAAGCCTGATGGAGTTATGAGGAGTATGGTTGCAGTCTTCTTTGGACGGTAATACAACAAGGACATGGAGAACAGGCTGCAGAGAGGTGGAGTTGTATGCAGAGGGAGAAGGAGGAGGACTGTCCAAAGATGGCCCTACCCACTATGGGTATTTAAGGAGCACTTCTCTCACCTCTATCTCATCCAGGAACAACATGTGGAGCACCTATGATTCATGAAGAAAATGATCACTGAACTGTGTTAATTCCTTCAACAGGACCTACTGCCACACGGCAAGTCAAAGAAAATACTGCCAATGACTGTCAGTCAACCTCGACAGAAGGCAACATAGCCAACATTCCCCAGTTCACCATCCATTGCATCAGGGAGGTGACAAAGACCCTGTACACCAGGAAAGGGGACTTCATAGTCTTCTCTTGTAGTTCAGAGAAGGTTTACTGGACTGATTCCTGGGATGTCTTATGTGGAAAGGTTGGATAGGTTGGGCCTGTATCCACCTCAGTTTAGAAGAATGAGGGGTGATCTGAATGAAACATATAAAATCCTGAGGGGAGTTGACAGGGTGGATGTTGAAAGGATATTTCCCCTTGTGGCAAAGGCTAAACTAGGAGACACAGTTTAAAAATAAGGGACTTCCCATTTAAGATGAAGCTGAGGAGGGGTTTTCCCCACAGAGGGTCGAGAGTCTGTGGATTTCTCTTCTCCAGACAGTGGCGGAGGCTGAGTCATTGAATATTTTTAAGGCAGAGGTAGATAGCTTCTTGACTAACACGGGAGTCAAAGGGTATAGGGAGTAAACAGGAAAGTGGAGTTGAGGTGACAATTAGACCAACCATGATCTTATCAAATGGTGGATCAGGCTTGAGAGACCGAATAGCCTACTCCTGCTCCTAATTTATATGTTTGTATGTTCTCTTCGAAGACGGATGAGAAGCGGGCATGTAGCTTTCCCAGGGTAGCAGTATTCTCAATGGTGCAGGAAGCCCTCGACTACACGCACAGAGCTCTGCAGCTTCCACACTTAAATGCTTGCTAGGACACAAGGGGAAGCCTCTCATAGACTCATAGGCATTTACAGCACAGAAGGAGGCCATTCAGCCCATTGTGTCCACGCCGGTCAACAAAGATCTGACTATACCAATCCTAGTTTCCAGCGCTTGGCCCATAGCCCTGGAGGCGATGGCAACGCAAATGAAAATCTAAATACTTCTTAAATGTTACAAGAGTTTCTGACTCAACTACCCTTTCAGGCAGTGAATTCCAGACTCCCACCACCCTCTGGGTGAAAAAGTTTCTCTTCAAATCCCCTCTTAGCCTTCTACCTCTTACTTTAAATCTATGCTCCCTGGTTATTGAAAAAGTGCCTTCCTATCCACCCTATCTATGCTCCTCATATTCTTATACACCTCTATCAGGTCCCCTCTCAACCTTCGCTGCTCCAAGGAAAACAACCTCAGCCTATCCAATCTTTCCTCATAGCTCAGACCCTCCAGCCCAGGCAGCATCCTGGTAAATCTCCTCTGCACCGTCTCCAGTGCAATCACATCCTTCCTATAATGTGGTGACCAGAACTGCATGCAGTACTCCAGTTGTGGCCTAACCAGCATTTTATACAGTTCTAGCATAACCTCCCTGCTCTTGTATTCTATGCCTCACCTAATAAAGGCAAGAATCCCATATGTCTTCTTAACCATCTTATCTACCTGCCCTGCTACCTTCAGGGATCTGAGGATATGCACACCAAGGTCCCTCTGATCTTCAGTACTTTCCAGGGTCCTACCATTCATAATGTAATCTCTTGCCTTGTTAGCCCTCCCCAAGTGAATTACCTCACACTTTTCCAGGTTGAATTCCATTTGCTACTGCTCTGCCCACCTGACCAGTCTATTGATATCCTCCTGCAGTTTACGGCTATCTTCCTCACTATTTACAACCCTACCAATTTTCGTGTCATCTGCGAACTTCTTGATCATACCCCCTGCATTTAAGTCCAAATCATTTATGTACACCACAAACAGCAAGGGTCCCAGCACTGAGCCCTGCAGAACCCCACTGGAAAATGCGCCCCTACTGATACGCCTTCCATCTGCCCAGGCTCATTTCTGAATATTAGGTCCAGAACTGCCCCTCCCCTTGTTGGGATTTCTACATACTGGCTAAAAAAGTTCTCCTGGATGCAACTTAAGAATTTTACTCTCTCCCTACCTTGCCCACTAAAACTATCCCAGTTAATATTTGGGCAGTTAAAACCCCCTACTATTACTGCCTCATTATTCTTACACGTCTCTGAAATTTGATTACATATTTGATCCTCTATCTCTCCCTGACTGTTTGAGGGCCTATAGTGCACACCCAACAGCATGTTTGCCCATTTTGTGCTTTTTTAATTCTACCCATATTGCCTCATTTGATGATCCTTCCAAGATATCATCCCTCCTCACTGCTATAATTGATCAATATTGCGACCCCCTCCCCCCCCACCACCACTTCTACCCGCTCTATATCTTGTCTGAATACTCTATAACGAAGAATGTTGAGCTCCCAATCCTGCCCTTCTTTTAGCCAAGTCTCGGTCGTAGCTATGATATCATACTCCCCCGTGCCTATCTGTGCCCTCAGCTCAGTGCGGCTTCATGCTCTTGTCTGGACCTGGAAAAATTTATTAATTTTGCTTCCAATCTCCACCCCTTCATCATTTTCACATGGTCCATCTCTGACACTTCCCTTCCCTTCCTTGACCTCTCTGTTTCAATTTCTGATGATAGACTGTCCACCAATATCCATTACAAGCCTACCGACTCCCACAGCTACCTCGACTACAGCTCCTCACACCCCGCTTCCTGTAAGGACTCCATCCCATTCTCTCAGTTCCTTCACCTCCGTCGCATCTGTTCTGATGACGCTACCTTCCAAAACAGTTCCTCTGACATGTCCTCCTTCTTCCTTAACCGAGGTTTTCCGCCCACGGTCGTTGACAGGGCCCTCAACCGTGTCCGGCCCATCTCCCGCGCATCCACCCTCACGCCTTCTCCTCCCTCCTAGAAACATGATAGGGTCCTCCTTGTCCTCACTTATCACCCCACCAGCCTCCGCATTCAAAGGATCATCCTCCGTCATTTCCGCCAACTCCAGCATGATGCCACCACCAAACACATCTTCCCTTCACCCCCCCTGGCGGCATTCCGTAGGGATCATTCCCTCCGGGACACCCTGGTCCACTCCTCCATCACCCCCTACTCCTCAACCCCCACCTATGGCACCTCCCCATGCCCACGCAGAAGATGCAACACCTGCCCCTTCACTTCCTCTCTCCTCACCGTCCAAGGGCCCAAACACTCCTTTCAAGTGAAGCAGCATTTCACTTGCATTTCCCCTAGCTTAGTCTACTGCATTCGTTGCTCCCAATGCAGTCTCCTCTACATTGGAGAGACCAAACGCAAACTGGGTGACCGCTTTGCAGAACACCTGCGGTCTGTCCGCAAGAAAGACCCAAACCTCCTTGTCGCTTGCCATTTTAACACTCCACCCTGCTCTCTTGTCCACATGTCTGTCCTTGGCTTGCTGCATTGTTCCAGTGAAGCCCAACGCAAACTGGAGGAACAGCACCTCATCTTCCGACTAGGCACTTTACAGCCTTCCGGGCTGAATATTGAATTCAACAACTTTAGATCTTAAACTCCTTCCCCCCATCCCCAACCTGTTTCTTCCCCCTCCCTTTTGTTTTTTTCAATAATTTTATAGATTTTTCTTTTCCCACCTATTTCCATTATTTTAAAATCTACAACTAATACCTTGTCAGTCTTTCCACCCCACCCCCACTAGAGCTGTACCTTGAGTGTCCTGCCATCCATTCTTAATTAGCACATTTTCTTAGATAATATCACCGCCTTCAACACCTCTTTGATCCTTTTGTCTGTGACATATTTTGATTATCTGCTCCTATCACTGCTTGCTTGTCCCTACAACCAACTACCCCCCCCTCAACTTCTCTCCCCCCCGCCCCCCCCTTTAAACCAGCTTATATTTCACCCCTCTCCTAACTATACTCAGTTCTGTTGAACGGTCATGAGGACTCGAAACGTCAACTCTTTTCTTCTCCGCCGATGCTGCCAGACCTGCTGAGTTTTTCCAGGTAATTCTGTTTTTGTTGTGCCCTCAGCTTGTCTGTCTTATTCCTCAGGCTCCTTGCATTAAAATATATTCCATCTAGCCTTGCTAAATTCGCTTCTTCCTTATCTAGCCTATGTTCCTCTGCCTTCCAGACTCACTTACTAGTGTTTTAACTTCTAATTTCATCTCAGCTTCTCTCCCCTCTGATCTACTTTTCAGGACCCAACCCCTGCCAATTTAGTTTAAATCTACCCCAACAGCATTAGCAAACTTCCCCGCGAGGATGTTGGTCCCATTCCTGTTCAGATGTAACCATCCAACTTGTACAGGTCCCACCTACCCCAGAAATGGTCCCAATGCCCCAGGAATCTAAAGCCCTCCCTCCTGCACCATCCCTCCAGCCACGCATTCATCTGCTCTATCCTTCTGTTCCTATACTCATTACTTTCAATTTCCTACCTAACTCCCTAAAGTCTGCTTGAGGGACCTCATTTTCCTTTCTTCCTATGTTATTTGTACCAACATGGACCACAACCTCTGGCTTTTCACCATCCACCTTCAGAATGCCCTGCGGCTGTTCCGTGACATCCTTGACCCTGGCAGCTGGGATGCAACACACCATCCTGGAGTTACAACTATGGCCGCAGAAGCACCTGTCTACTCCCCTCACTAATGAATCCCCTACCACTATTGGGTTATACATTGGGTCACACACTGTCACACATGGTTCATGACTCCCTCTGCCACCCAACTACATGAAGTCATTGTTGCTACACCAAACACAAACAGTCACAAAAAAACATCATGGAGCAGTCCATCAGCAATCTCAAGCAAGAGTTTCGCTGCCTGGACCACTCAGAGGGAACCCTCCAGTGCTCACCACTGTGGTTGTCCAAGTCCGTGGTGATCTGCTGCATCCTCCACAATATCACTATCATGAGGATACAACACCTACTACCAGGCTTCTAGATGCCACTGTGAGAGAAGGAGAGGAGGCAGTGAAGCATCTGGGACCCCTTCACTGTGAATGGGCTTTCCTGACTGGCTAATGTGACTCAGATACCCCTAATCCCATTATAACCATTGCTCCACAATTTCCTACCTTACAATCCATTCGCTATGTCCCATCACAATGGACTCTTGGTCAAAATTATGAAATAAAACCTATTCCATTTACAACTTTATCCAACAACACATCCAATGATACATATATGTAAAACTGAATCATCCACAACTGTGCATCCCCTTAGTGCCTGTCTTGCAGGGCGCCTTTGCCTGGCATAGTACTCCTATCCAGCATGGCTGGTCGAAGATTGCTGGAGGATGGATTGTTGGAGGATGGATTGCTGGAGGATGGATTGCACTGAGAAGAGCACTAAGATCTGCAGCCATATAGGAGCAATCTGAGCCTGCATGGACCTCATGACCTCAGTCTGAGCTCTCACTGCAGCACTGAGAGGTTGGGTGGCTTCTGCCCTTACTGCAGTGGAAACTGAGACAGGGGCCACCAGATGCAATCATGGAGTTAGCCAGCACTTCCACTCCATAAATGATGGGCTCCATGCGATGGCCTGTACCACATTGGAGCTGAACACAACCAATGGAACACCACCTCCTCTAGAAACTTCAGAAACAACCAACGGAATACCATCTCCTGAGGCTTCAGACACAACCAATGGAACATCACCTCCTCTAGCAGCTTCAGACACAACCAATGGAAAACCATCTCCCGAGGTTTCAGACACTACCAATGGAACACCATCTCTCAAGGCTTCAGGCACAACCAATGGAACACCATCTCCTCCCAAGACTTCAGAAATGACCAATGGAACACCATCTCCTCCCAAGGGCTCAAGTGATGCATGCCTGTCTCTCTCCAGTTCTGGTCTGCTCTGTCCTTTTACATGGCTTGCCTTGTCCTGCAGGAGAGAAGGAGGAATTACATTGATTTATTTGGGTGAGGTGCCTGCCATGAATGAATAGCTGGAGGTATCTGGAAGCACTGAGAGCTGGCTCCGAGGCTGGCAGTATTGAAAGGTGCATGAGGGTGAGGTGGAATATCTGGATAATAGGTCTGATTCCTGCTTGCTGGAGATTGCTGCTGGGTGAGTGATGGGGGTGTGGTGCATTGAGCAGTATGAGAAGCTGGTGGTGTGGTAGTTCGGAGATGCCATAGAAAGATGCATTCACTGGCCTTAGCCACCAGTGTGAAGTCATTGAACTCTTTGCGACACTGCTGCCAGGTCCTTGGGCAAGACTACAGGAATAGACTTCCCTGGTGATCTACTCCTATTCCCTTTTCAGACTTTGCCTTGTAGGCCTCCTAACCTCCTGCAGACGCATTGCTTCTCTCCTCCCATTAGTGCACCTTGTGCACTAATGCCTCCAGCGTCACATTTAAAAACTAGGGAGCCCTCTCTCTTGGCTGTCATTTGGGGAAATTCTCCTTGTAGCCAATTCCTCCACAGTCAGCAGCCACTTCCTTTTAATGAGCCCAGCTTCCCTTTAAGAAGGGCAGGCTGCCTTTAAGAAGAGCAGGCTAGTTGGAACACATGCTAGCCACACACACTACTGCCCAGCTCCCCACACCCCTGCTTCAGCCAACAAGCAGTGTAGCTCAATAAAATTATTCAACAGAGGAGGCAGTGCAACGTTTACATGCTGCCTGCATTCAATAGGACCTGGTGTGGGTTCATAACAAATTGTGATCCACGCACCCAAAAACAGGAGTATTCAAATACTTCCCCCCAGGATTCCACACACCTTGACTCAGCTTGACATGGCCTCAAGGGACATGAAAAGTCAATTGACTCAAGGCTAGAGCTTTAGAGGAAATAATAGTGCTGAGAATAGCCTTAAGTTTTGATTGTCAATTGGAGGAAATTTTGGCTCATCCAGGTCTTGAAATCCATTGGGCAATTTAAGAGTCTGGGAATCACCTATGGATCAGGCAGCGAGGTAAAGTTGGATGCTATCAGGATACATATAGAAGCTAACACCAGCTTCCAGTTAACATACTGTTACATAGTGCTGAAAACACAAAAGTGTATTTAATGTGAAAAACATTTTGTCTAAAATATCAGAAAAATGAATGAGTTACAGAATAAAACTAATAAAACTCAGCTGCAAGAGTCTCAAAATAAATACCACATTCATGCTGATCGCCAACTAGTACTAGTAAAGAAACCACAGCAAATATAAACTGACTCCAATTCTGCTGCAGTTTACTTTCGGCCATCAAGATATCTTGACAATGATCATGACCCTTGTTGCGTTTTTAGATCAGAGCATCAACAGCAGCATAAATCAATGGGCCTGAAATTCCATGGAGTGGCAGTCCGAGACGGATTGCCGCTCCGCTCCCACATTATTACCCGGAAATCTTTTCAAACCTTTCTAGCCCGACCTTCCGACTCAGGCCAGGCGAGAACTGTGCAGGGCAGTGTGCTGCTGAGGCCTTCAGTCAAGCACTGCAGAATCAGATGAAAGGTGACCACGCCCCCCCCCCTTTTTTTACTCCACTGGCTGCCATAAATCAAGTAAGTTTAAAGGTTTTTTTTATTCGTTCACAGGATGTGGGCATCACTGGCTAGGCCAGCATTTGCTGCCATCCCTAGTTGCCCTTGAGAAGGTGGTGGTGAGCTGCCTTCTTGAACCGCTGCAGTCCATGTGGTGTAGGTACACCCACAGTGCTGTTAGGAAGGGAGTTCCAGAATTTTGACCCAGCGACAGTGAAGGAACAACAATATATTTCCAAGTCAGGGTGATGAGTGACTTAGAGGGGAACTTCCAGGTGGTGGTGTTCCCGTGCATCTGCTGCCCTTGTCCTTCTAGGTGGTAGTGGTCATGGATTTGGAAGATGCTAACTAAGGAGGTTTGTTGAGTTCCTGCAGTGCATCTGTAGATGGCACACACTGCTGCCACTGTCCTTTGGTTGTGGAGGGAGTGAATGTTTGTGGAAGGGGTGCCAATCAAGCAGACTGCTTTGCCTTGGATGGTGTCAAGCTTCTTGAGTGTTGTTGGAGCTGCACTCATCCAGGCAAGTGGAGAGTATTCCATCACAGTCCTGACTTGTGCCTTGTAGATGGTGGACAAGCTTTGGGGAGCCAGGCGATGAGTTACTCGTCGCAGGATTCCTAGCCTCTGAACCTGCTCTTGTAGCCATAGTATTTATATGCCTAGTCCAGCTCAATTTCAGGTCAATGGTAACTCCCAGGATGTTGATAGTGGGGGATTGAGTGATGGTAATGCCATTGTATGTCAAGGGGTGATGGTTAGATTCTCTCTTGTTGCAGATGGTCATTGCCTGGCACTTGTGTGGTGCAAATGTTACTTGCCACTTGTCAACCCAAGCCTGGATATTGTCCAGGTCTTGCTACATTTGGTCATGGACTATTTCAGTGTCTGAGGAGTCAAGAATGGTGCTGAACATCTGAACATTATGCATTCATCAGTGAACATCCCCAATGAAGCAGCTGATGATGGCTGGGCCTAGGTTCACCCACTTTCAAACCAGGGAGAAAGTAGATTTGACAGGTAAATGGTTAGATTTGCAGGGGGAGCAGTGGTCAGGCAGTTGGGGGTGGGGGGGTCAGGTAGACGCAGGGGAGTTCGGACAGTCAGGGGCAGCTGGGAAGTTGGGAGGTGGGGTGGGGCCGGGCAGTCGGGGAGGTCAGGCAGTCCAAGGTGGGGAGATGGTCGGACAGTTGGCGGTGGGAGGTCGGACAGTCGGGGGGGTGTCAGACAGTCAGGCGGGGGTCGGACAGTGGGGGGGCGTCGGACTGTTGGAAGGGGTGTCGGAGTAGGGGTCAACAGTCGGGGGAGTTTGGACAGACAGGAGGGTTTTGGACAGTCGGAGGGGCGTCGGAGAGTTGGGAGAAATTGGACAGTCAGGAGTGGGGTCAGACAGTCTGGGGGGAGGTCGGGCAGTTGGGTGGGAGGTCGTTCGGACAGACTTGGGGGAGGTTGGACTGTCGGGAAGGGTTTGGAGAGTCAGGCGGCGGAGGCCAGACAGTCTGGAGGGGGCTAGTCAGACATTTACGGGGGGTAGTCGGACAGTCGGTGGTATGGGGGGCCGGGTCGGGCCTGGGGGTAGTAGTTGGAAGATGGGAGAGTCCCATGGATGTTTGGAGCTTGGGGGAGCCCGTGGTAATGGGGGGTGGGGGCAGCTTGGAGTGAGTCCCATGGGGATGCAGATTCCTATGGGAGGGTGCGGAGTCCTATGGTGGTGTGGGTAGTCGGGTTGTGGGGCAAACCCCCTGGGGGTTTGGGAGGGTGGGAGGAGACCCTTCGTAGGAGAGGAGACCCGTGGGGGCGGTAGATGGGAGGAGTGGGAGGAGTCCCCTGGGGGTGCAGGGTTTGGGGGGAGTCTCGTGGTGGGGGTGAAGATCTGTGAGGGATGAGCGGGGTTAATCAGGAGGTGGGGGCTCCATGGGGGTGGTCAGGGGTGGGAGGAGCCCACTGGGCATTTGAGGGGGTGGGGGGGTGGTGGATAGTCCCATTGTGGGGGTAGGTCTCTGAATGTACAATAGTACCCAGAAACTAGAAGAGGTTTTCATTCTTCTAACCTTTTCTGGGTAACTATTGATGTTAAACAGTTGGAATCATCTGAAGTTTGTGATTTAAATTATATTTTCGTATGTTTCGCAGTGCAGGGCAATTGCTCATCAGAAGTTTGCACTTCCCAGGCAATTACTCTGCAATCCTTACCTAGGAACTACTGGGGAGTGGTGGGGAGGGGTATGGTTCCCTAGCACATCTTTGGGGTACCTCCCCCCTCCCCATTACACTGCCCTGGAGCTCAGAAGTTAAGGCAAAATATCTTTTCAACAGCAGTGCCGTCTTTATCAACAAACCGTGGGACAATGTGTCACCCTCTAGCTTTTTGCTGGCCTGGGGATTTCTTAAGTGGTGCAAGTAGGTAATGTCATTTTCCAATTTCAACAGGAAGAAAATTGACTGTTGATTAATGTGTTATTTCCTAGACCGCATCTAGGCTGCTGTTATCATTGAATCATAGAAACCTAGAATGGTTAGGGCACAGGAGGAGGTTATCTGGAGGCCTTGCTGCTCTCTGCAAGAGCAACTCACCAAGACCCACTCTCTCATCTTTTCCCCGTAACCCTACATACTTTTTCTCTTCAAATAATTATCCAATTCTGTTTTGAAAGTCTTAGTTGAATCCAGACCTGAACTATTCGCTGCATAAAAACATTTTTCCTCATGTCGCTGTTGCTTCTTCAGCCAATCATCTTAAATCAGTGTCCTCTAGTTCTGGGTTGTTCAACCAATGGCAACAGTTTCTCGCTATCTACTCTGTTCTGACCCCTCATGATTTTGACCACCTGTATCAAATCTCTTCTCAACCTTAAAATAAAAGCAAAAGATTTGAAATAAAAACAGAAATTGCTGGAAAAAACTCAGAAAGCCTGGCAACATCTGTGGAGAGAAAAGAATCCGAAGATTTCCGAAGAAGAATCATATTGGACAGAATATTTTGACTCTGTTTCTCTCTCCACAGATGCTGCCGGACCTGCTGAGTTTACCTCACACTTTGTATTTTCATTTCTCCTCTCAATCTTTTCCTCTCAAAGCAGAACAGAAGTTCCTCATCCCTGGAATCATTCTTGTGGATCTTAATTGTGTCCTCTCCAATGCCTTCACATCCCTCCTAAATTGTGGTGCACAGAGCTGAGCACATAATACTCCAATTGAGAGATAACCAGTGTTTTATACGTGCATGCATACATATGGCTGCGAACACTCAGTTCCTTGGAGCAAGGATGAATACAAGCTCATGTCTGTTCACAATCTGAACTGTGTGATATAAATAGGTGCTGAGTGGAAACTGCAGGATTTCTCAATAGGTGAGGGAGTTATTTATGGGTGTTCCCTTGGAGATTGGCAGCAAGGGTCATGGATGACAATTTGTGAGCAGGTTGCATGCATGCCCTTGTTACAACCGGTCCCCAGGCGAGGTCTCCCAATTTATTATGATCCCGGATGAGATACCCCAAATTGTTAACTTCCCGAATGGGACCCCAATTTTGTAATGCTCCCAGGTGAGGAGGAATGAGCTGATTCCCCTTCATTATTCAACCCCCTCAGTTGGTCACAGCAAGGTTTAATTTAAAAGGGATCCATTCCCTCATGGATACCTTTTCCTAGTCCAAATATATTTATGTTTTAGAAGGAGCCAATTTAACCAGGCTTTCCTGAGTCAAAGAAAGAGTAAGTTTCTTAGTTACAAAAACCCGAGAAAAAAATAATAAAGACACATTGCACATACAAACAGATCAGAAATTAGAAGCTGAGTCCAAAAATAAAAGTTAAGAAAGATGTACGAACCAGTCTTTGATTTATCCTTGAGGAGTAGATGGCGAAATGCTGTGACCATTAAGTTGAGTGATTCTGGTAGAGCTGACTTTGGCAGTTGAGCAGTTAGTTTGGAGACACTTGGTTCTGCAGTTAGCTGAATGAGTTGTCCTGTTTCATTTCTGACTGTGGGTTTGCTGACTTGGCTCCAGCCAGAGAGAGAGAGGAGATGGAGACTTCTACCTGCAAGCTGCAGGGATGTCTAGTTGATGTCCTTCTGCTGTGACCTTCCCAGCACACACTAGCATGCCAGAACTAGAACACATAGATCAGGTTTGCAGCTGGTTCTTTAACCAATTTCCTTGTGTATTCCTGGAAGGGAAAAAAACAAACATGTCTTTCACCCAGAATCTGCTTTCTTTCAACTCAGACCATTTCCATATTCTGAGATATAATTCAACAGGAGATGGTTTCTGTTGAGATATGGTAATCAGTTACCATTGTCTCCGCAACCACAGGAGATTAAAGTTCAGACTTTTGCATTGCCTCTCTCCCTTTCAAGTGTCTCTGTCTCAAGTAGGCCCTGATACCTTTTTTAGGCGCAACATTCCATGTTCTCTCTGGACTAGTCAGTCAAATATAATCCACATAGGAATTTCCCATAAAGTGGTTATTTTACATTCTCAGCCAACTTTTACTTGTATGTCCTTTTTTCAAAAAACATATTTTCTTTTAAAAAGTTCATAATGCCTGTAAGTAATTCGGGGCTGTTGTCCACTGTCATGACACCCTGAGACACCAACAAACAGGAAATAAAAATATAAAATAGAAGGGGTGAATGTGCATAAAATACCTCAATCAAAGAGCGTGTCACATTACCGCCCATATTTACAAATCAGCTTCACGCCTAACCTATTGTGACTTGGGAATGAGGAACGGAGTTGGACTTGAAATGACCTTAGATTTAGCTGTTTGTCAAACAATGTGGGTGATGAGTAGGATTTGATCTTAGCTGCAAATGAACATGGTTTGATATGAGAAATGGCTCAATTTAAAATGGGATTTGATTTTAAAGATCCACCCCGACATTATGGCACAATTGCCAAAATGACTACAGTATGAACTATAATGAACAATCAAAATGTTATTTTTTAAATGGAATACTAGCTATTCCTATTCTGATCATGGAACTGGGCCAGGACAGAGAACTGCAGCTGCACTTGACTCAGCTCCCTGTTGCTTGACCCTACTTTCCTTTGGGATGTGCCTCCAAAAGTAGATTCAAAAGTATTTCTGTTACTGTGTGTGGCTGTCTTTGAGTAGGGATTGGAGATATTGGCTATTTAAGTGACCACTGTAGTGATTGTTATTCTGAAACTCCTTTAAGAAAAATAAATAAATAGTGCATTAAGCAAGGTTTTAAGATTGTTCACCAAAACCCAAAGGCATATTTATATGTGGAAAATGCTTTAAAGTTCACTTTACTGCTTAATATAATTTAGCAAGTGGGCCTTAAGAAATCTGATAGCGATTGGAATCCTATGGAACTTCTTTTTAAAAATTACCAAAAATATCATGGTGCACAGGAATTTAGTCAGAGAAGGGAAAATGAGGGTGTATTAACAAAATAAATTGATGGAGTCAGCATGATCTATGTTCTGTTACTCATTCACTAAAGAACAATGATGCCTCGTTTTTTCACTAAATACTTCCTATTACTTATGATACAATTTTTCTGCCATGATCCATTTTGCTCTATACATACAACAAATTTAAGTTAATTATTAATGCTTCCACTTATACACAAACTGCAACTATTACTCTGATTCTCAGCAACTTAAAGCATGTTCTGTTAGGTGTACAATATTTATAGTACCACATAGTTCATTTTAATTCCATAAATCCAAAATCAGGGTATGACGAAAGCCTGCCATTCTCTGCTTCTTGGAAACATAGGTGATCCATCCAAAGCTAACAATGGTGTCAGACCTACTCCCAATTTAGGCTGTGTCAATGCCAGCAGCATGCTGGTAGAAATCTATAGTCAGAGAGAGTGTAAAACGTTGATAGAAGAACTGGTTTCTAATTACAAGGCTATCTCCAGGCACGCATTCAAAACTGCATGATAGTAGACTTGCAAATATAGGCTGGATGTAGAAAGATGACATTGTTTACAACTGTTATATTTAGAAAGTGGCAGAAATAAGTGGGCAGGAGTAAAATCTATGGCTTGTCACATAACAGTTAAAGAGGTACTAACATCATGACATGTCTAGTAAGTCTTTTCATTCATGAATGCACTCATGTGAAGTAAATTGTGTTTTTTGGCATTATTTTCAAATGTTTACATGTGGCATAATAATAATTAAAAGTTAGCTATGGGTCTTCTGCCTTTCCAAACAAAATATTTTCCCTTTTTAAAAAAAATCCCAGTCTTGAAAATTATGTGTACATGAAGAATTTTTGTTATGTGAACTTCGAAAATATTGTCAATACACTAACTACTGTAAGTCTGTAATTAGAGCAGAACTAGAATTCCCTGACATGGCATTTGCCTTAAATTGTGGGCATTTATTCCACGTAAACAGATGGCGCAGAGAGAATTAGCATTGGCCTTTCTATTTATAAGGGCTCGAATTGAATCAATTTTCTAACAATTTGGCTTCAACATGGCATTGGAAATGAAATAAATAAACATATATAGAGTACATTTTAATTCAGAAAGCAGTAAACTCACAGCAGACCCAAACTGACAAAGATATACACTCTCAATACCATCTATACTATTCAAATTTTGTCATGAGCTTATTGGTGTGTGATATCGCTCTTGTGAACCAATTGGTTTGTTAGAACCATGTGACTGTGACATCCCCCCCCCCCGTCATTAAGATTGAATACTCTGCTTTAAATAACAGAAAATGCTGAAATGCTGGAAATGTTTCCTTCTCTGTCTCCATTTCTGGGAATCTTCGCCTTGTTAGGCAGTCCATCAAGATCAAGGATGACTTGCTTTCATTCCATTTCAATGGGTTCTGAGATGGCTGATAAGTCCAATGCATGATCTGCAGACTTTGTAGGTGGTGCTTGAAGAGTTGGTTAGGTGAGTTGTTTGGAGGTTTGTGCGCTCCCTCCGGTGCCATGACTTCACTGCACATTCCCGATGAAGTCTCTCAATGTATTCAGTGCCCTCCCAAATGAATCTTCCCTATTTTGGATGGTCACAAGCTAGGGTCTATCAATACTCCACAGGTATGTTTGACCTCTTCAGGGATGCTTTGACGACATCCCTAAAGCATTTCCACTGTCCTCCTGGGAGTTCAGAATAGAGCAATTGCCTCGGAAGTCTAGTGTCAGGCATACAAATGGTATGCCCCAAACAGTAGAGCTAGTTTTGAGTGATTAGCACCTCAACGCTGGGCAAGTTAGCTTGGGAGAAGATGCTGCTGTTGGACTGCCTTTCTTGCCACTGAATATGGAGGATCTTGTGAAGGCACTGCTAATGGCACTCCTCCAATGCTTTGAGGTGCCTGTTATAGGCTGTCGAAGTCTCTGAAGCATATAGGAGCCTGGGGATCACTGCTGCCCAATAAATTGATTGGCAGAATTTTCTCCCTGTCAGGGGGGGTTGTGCGGGCACGTTTGTGGGTGGGCGGGTTCCCGATCGGTGCCCCCAATTGGGGGCACGCCACCATTTTATGTGAGCAGGCCAATTAAGGCCTGCCCAGTGTGACATCTGCCCTGAAGCGCTGTGCGCTCCATGTGCGGGCGAGGGAGGATTCCCTGAGCAGGTCTGTGCGCTCTTTCACGCATGCGCAAAAGAGCCCACAGATCTCCCTGAAGCAAAGTACCGCCTCAGGGAGATTGCTTCAACATTAAAAACTGTGCTGAATGGAGAAAAAAAAAATTATTGACATGTCCCCTCATGTGACACTGTCACATGAGCTGGGACATGTCAATTACTTGAATGTTAAAACTTAATGAACATTTTTAAAACCCTCATGAAACCTCATCCATTCCGTGGATGATGTTTCATGTTTTTTCAGAAGCCCGCCTGGGCTCCCGGCCTGCTCACCAACCTTAAGGTTGGACAGTCAGCCCTGACAACGACCTCAATTCAGTAATTAACAGGCCTTAACAGGCTTTTGACAGTTCGGTGGGCACGCAGCCAATGTAGCTGCGTGCCCGCCGAACTGAAAATCTAAATGACGCGGGGTGACGTCGGGTCGCACGCCCGACATTACCCCGCGTCATTTTACACGTCGGCGTGCGGGTCCCACCCCCACTCGCCGACTGGGAAATTCTGCCCGATATCCACTTTCAGATTTCCAACATTTTCTGTTTTTATTGCAGATTTTTAGCATCCAAAGTATTTTACTTTTGTATTCTATTATGATTGGTTGCTGTTGAGCACATACTTATGAAGAACTAATCATAAGTAAGAACTTTTCAGAACAAACATGGAAAGAAAAGAACTTGAATTTTTTAAGAGCCATTCACATCCTCAGGATATGCTAAAACACTTTGCACCAATGAATTATCATTGCTGTATAATAACTGATTGTAGGCAAATATATATGACAAAGTCCCATAAATATTAAATGAAATGAATGATCAGTTAATCCATTTCTGGTGTCAAGAGTTAAGGGAGAAATGTTGGCAAAGACACCAGACCTCCCTGTAGTTCTTTGAAATGCTCTGTGTGGTTTTTTTTTAAGCCACCTGAGCTGACCGATGGGGCTTCAGTTTAGCATTTCATCTTCCACAATGCAGCATGCTCTCAGGACTATATTTGAAGTGTCAGCCTTAATTATGTGTTCAAATTGCAGACTGAGATGGATGTGAGATCATAGCTTTATTTTAAACTTATTGTTGTTGAAAAAAGGGATCTGAAAGAAAGCCTGCCTGTTAGAGCAAATTCTGATGGGGAAACTGTAGTGGGAAGGAGTGCAAATGGGAGATAACAGTGAAAGGATATAAACTGTTTAGAGGAGATGGCTGTAGGTATTGGGATAGAGGAATCTCATTGTATATAAAGGGTAGCAGAAAGGTACAGGAAAGGCAGGATATTAGAGGTCTCAGGAGACTGAATGACTCTGGATGCAGTTAAATGAAGGAAACAGAAAGAAAATACCAGTGGGAACCTACTACAGACAGATCTGAATAAACAGCTGATGTTAATCAAATATTTCACAGGGAAATAAGGAAAGCACCAACAAAGGTAATGGTTTAATAATGGGGAACTGTCGCTACCTGTAAATTCAAGGATATTTTGAGTAGTACTAGTAATAAAAAGAGTATGGAATTCTGTGCACACTAAGAAATGGTTACATTAATCAACATGACATAAATGGAGCATGATAGCAGGAACTGAGGTGGGGAGCAACTGGGAAATAGTGATCATAGGGTCATACAGTTCAGAATAAACAAAAGAAAATAGCAGTATTAATCATTAAACTTTATGAAGGCAGGTTTTAGGAACATGTGCACACAAGTAGGTGAAAAATAGGACAAAACTAATAAAGAATGAAACAATCTTAAAAAGCTAACTGAAAGGGAACTGGGAGAAGGCAAAAGCTGGAGTTGTAAAAGGAATATGGATGAAAACAGCCATCGTAGACATCAGGAAGTAGTAAAAGCTATTAGAGATAAAGTAACAGCATTCCAGCATAAAGTTGTCTGTTGTCAAAATCAGGAAAAACTATAAGTGGGTGGGGAAACTGGATGAGGCCCAAAAATTGATGCAGGGTTCACAACGTGTGGTTAACTTTGTGCTGCTAACTTAAATGATTGTAGCATGCAGCCCAGCAATAAATGTTCTGCTGAATGGTTGCATGTCTCAGTCTCCCTGGCTACAGGAGTGGTGCCAAAGGATTGGAGGACTGCCAATGTTTTACCACTGTTTAAAAAGGGAGAAAGGGATAATCCAAGTAATTATAGGCCAGTTATCTTAAATTCAGTCATAGGCAAATTATTGGAATCAATTCTGAGGGACAGCATTCATTTAGAAAGGCATAGATTAATCAAGGGAAGTGGGCATGGATTTGTTAAGGGAAGGTCATGTCTGACTAACTTTAAATTTTTTGAGGAGGTGACAAGTACCATTGATGAGGGCAGTGCAATGGATGTGCTGTACATGGACTTTAGCAAGGTCTTTGACAAGGTCCCACATGACAAACTGGCCAAAAAAGTAAAAGTCCTTGAGATCCAAAGGAGAGTGCCAAATTGGATCCAAAACTGGTTTAGCCACAAGAAGCAAATAGGAATGATTGGCAGGTGTTTTTGCCAATGGAAAGTTATTACTGGTGGGGTTCTGCAGGGCTCAGTACTTGGTTTCTTGCTTTTTTATAGTTCATATCAATTACTTAGACTCAAATGTAGGGGGAACAATAAAGAAGTTTGCAGATGAAACAAAAACCAGCATGTCACTGAGAGTGAGAAGGAAAGCTTAAGACTGGAAGATGATATGGATGGTCTGGACAGTTGTGTAGAAAAGTGGAAAATGGAATTCAATTCACTGAAGTGTCAGGTAATACATTTTTAGATGTGCAGCAAGGCAAAGGAATACACAGTAAATGGGAGGATACTAAGTAGTGTGGAGGAACAGAGGGACTTTACAGTGTAAGTCTACAGATCCTTAATGGTAGCAGGACAGGTACATAAGGTGATTAAGAAGGCATATGGCATGTTTTCCTTTATTAGCTGAGGCATAAAATATAAGAGCAGGGAGAGTATGCTAGAACTGTATACATCATTAGTTAGGCTACATCTTGAGTGCTGCATACAGTTCTGGTCACCACTTTACAGGAAAGATGTGACTGCATTAGAGAGGGTACAGAGGATATTTACAAGGATGTTGCCAGGACTGGGTAATTTTAGCTTTGAGGAAAGGTTAGATAGGCAGGGGTTGTTTTCCTTGGAACGGAGAAAGCTGAGGGGTAACTTAATTGAGGTGTATAAAATTATGAGGTGTCTAGATAGGCCAAATAGGAACAACATATTTACTTTAGTGGTGGTGTCAAAAACAAGGGTGCATAGATTTAAAATAATTAATAGGAGGATTAGAGGGAAGATGAGGAAACATTTTTCACCCAGAGGGCGGTTAACACTTGGAACTCACTGCCTGAATAGGCGGTGGAGGAGAAACTCTCACCATATTTAAAAAGCACTGGGATGTTTACTTGAAGAATCCACTTACAGGGCTATGGACCATCTGCAGGAAGGCAGGATCAGGCTCAGTAGCTCTTCATCAATCAGCAGGGACACACTGGGCCAAATGGCCTACTTCTGTGTCATAAATTTTCTATGATTTCTATGGGGGGTGTTTTGCAGCACCCCCAGCGAGCATGTTGTCGGTGGGGCATCGGAATGGCAGTTAAAATATTTTGGTTGGGTAGCCCACGGCCTTCCCACCCACCCAGTCCCCAGAATATGAAGGATGGGTAACGACGACATTGCCAAAAGTTCCCACTAGTTCCCCCACCCATAGGCCTATTGAGGCCTCAATACACCTGCACTGGCATAATACACTGAGATGTGGAAATCAGGCAAGAATGGGAAGGCTGTTTTATACACCAAAGTTGCCAAAACAACGGGAAGGAAGTTGGAGGTGGAGTACATCCCCGGAAGGTGCCCTGTGCTCATCGGGTGCACTCCCACAAAATTGTACCCCTTTTTTGTGGCCTTCAAAACCCTCTTTCCCACCCTCCTCGTCCCCTTCTCTCGGGTTCCCAATCCCTCCTTGCCCAAAAAGGCCCAACTTGCCCATCTCTAGGATTCATGTGATTGGCTGGCAACTATCGAGGGCGGGCCTTCCTTCCACTGAGAGGTGGAAGTCCAGCCCTCAACTTGTTAAGGCTGCCCGCAGATTAATATCACTGTGGGGCAGCCTTTTTTAAAGTCAGTTAGTTTGCAAACAACTTTTCTTCCGGAGAGGTGGGAAGCGGTACACTCCCTGAAACGCCCGAAAAGTTCAGCCCTCCCTATGATTTAGTAGGGGCTCCAAGTTCACATGAGGCTAGCACCACCTAAAGCAAGCCTGTACAACTTCAAACCAACCTGCACCTCTGTAGAACATGCTGGAATTGGCTGGGGAGGAGTCTCTGAGCAGAAAGAAGAGTGCAAATAGTATGACAGAGCAGTGCGGGTGCTCCAAGGTTCTCTGATGTGCCACCACAGGCCTTGATATAGTAGAGGAGCCAGGAGACAGGGGCTAAGAGGTCCTCCAGACAGACACTGAGAAGCTAGTGGGAGCAGATGGGCATCACTGTCAAAGCAGGCAGTGTAGCCCTGAGGGCCTGGGTGCAGTGCAGGTGGAAATTTAATGACTTACACAAGTTGGCGGGTTAGTGAATTCATCTTCAAATGCCATATCCTCACAATTAAGCCATTAGCCACACACACTGCTCCATTCAACATCCCTCCTTCAATTACCTGTCAACAATCTCTATCAAGCACAATTCATAGCTCACATGCATAGCTTCTCCTCACCCTCACACACTCAGCACTGCTGCAAGCCTCACACACATCTCAAAGCTTGCATACATTGCCAGCTATTCAACCATGACAGCCGCATTACCCAAACAGATTGCACCACACTCACTGGCACGTTTTCCTCTCTCTTGCAATGTAATGGTTAACCAGAGACAGCAACGCCTAACTGGTTGGGGAGAGATGACCCCAAGGACGAGACAGTGCTGGTGATCATTGGAGCAGCCACATCTGAGCCCAGCAGCAAAGCTGAAACCATTAAAGATGATGATATGTTCCTGCCTAATCCACCTTTTCACATCCCACTTCCCCATCATTGCATAATGTCTCCTGATATATGACCTGCAGACGGTGTAAGCATGTACCTCTTGCTTCCCCCCACCCCTCACTTCACTTACTGCATCATTACCCTTGACCCTTTCTCCTTTCAGATACACAGGAACTGTCACCTGATCAAGCACTAGTGCTAATGCATGAAGTCCAAGAGGAGCAGAACTCTGATGATGAAGAAAGACCATCACTGACTTTCGTACTTGCAGCCAACAACAGGTACCTTAGAGAGTAGCATAGAGGCAGGGTCTACATGTGGTGAGGCACCAAGTGGGCTACGGCTAGGGGCAGGTGCAGAAAAGATGGCTCAGGTGCCAGCGCCTTGGAGGGTAAGGTCCCACACGAGGCCAGCTGCAGAGGATTCAGATAAGACTTTGGTGGGGCAACATACAGAGAAAGGCTGCTGGGCATACTCAATGAAATGTTTGCTGCATTAACAAGCCTGCATTCACTGCCAAGGAGTCTGAAGAAGTCCGTTATGATCATGACATCAGGCTTTGCACAGAGCTTGGAGCCCATCCTTCAGAGTGAGGAAGTGGTGGTTAACTCCTTGAAAACAGTTTCAGATCCAATCATGATGCAGCATCTCATGACTGATGTCTTACCCGTATTGTCCCAAACCCGCCACATTAATTATGTATTCCCGGAATATACACAGTTTCGATGGTGAGCACACTCCATGCTTTCAGCACAGGACTACAGCAAAGAAGACAGCCCCAAAAGGCAAGAAGACTGCAACCCTCAAACACCATTTGGATGCCCGCTGTGATGTTCCTCTACCCCAGCTCTGGCCACAGGAGGGGCAGCAATGTTACCACTCCAGCTTGGTAGGTGATGGCAGTGGTGATCAGTGCCAATGCTGCACAGAAGAGGTTGGCCATCCAATGCATTAGTGGATGAATGATCTCACCAGTGCAGCCAGGGTATAGCAACCATCTCATTGCTCTAAACTCACACACTCAAGCCCACCACACTTTCACTGGCATCTCACTCATTGCCAGATCAACGGATATCACCACCAATTCTCACACACACACCCTCACATCTCCATTTGGTCTCATCTCCTCTGGAGACTGCCTCCTCAGCTCTCACCACCTTGAGGCCACTTGCACAGAACAGCATGTACCCCCACACACACCCTGGGTTACCCTCCTTCTCCAGTACAGCTCTCACCCTGCAGCCTCTTCCCTTGCCTGAGGCCACTTCTCCCCCTTCCCCAAGCAAGCCCTAGCCCTGCAACTATTGAAAAGCCACCCACACATGGCTGATCTGATAGGTAGAGACCCACTCGTGAGCCCCCCTAAAAGTGATGTGGTGCTATCTGTGAAGTCTGGCGCTGATGACTGAGTGCTGACCGAAGCAAGATAAGCAAACAAACCTTGAAGTCCCAAGCGAAGTGCAGCTCACCATGTGCACGTCACTGATGTGCTGATGTGAAAGACATTGGTGTGTTTTCCCGCCGACATGGGCAAACGATCCATCCAGGGAGGATGAGTCCAGAGGGCTGGCCTTATAATGATATCCTGATGTATTACAATGAGTTTCCTGATGTCTAATGACGATGTCGTGAAACCAATTTTTGGCCTTCTCACTATATTGTCCGCTCACGCCACCGAACACGCCCAACGCCAGCGGGCACGCAAAATCATAGCCAACGTCAGAGTACTGCAGTGGAAACACAAACTGAGGTCATGAAATTTCAGCTTGTTGCCATGGAATCACAGCTTGCTAACATGCAGGTTCAGACTGTTGCCATCATGTCTGCAGATGCCAAGTGCTCAAAGTAGTTTGCAGGCCCTCACAGCAATCCAACAATCTGTCCTCCAGACTGCGAGGATCACGGAGGTGCCAGCTCAGGGGAATGGCAGTGACCCTATGGGGCATGAACCTGCTGTCATCTCTCAGGTCAATAACATTCACCAGTGTTCTTGCTGTCAGTCAGCCAACCTAGATTGCTGCTTTCCATGTTGTGATGGTGCAGCCTGAAGCTGGACTTCCTGGTTCCAGAGCTGCTTGAAGTTGTCCTGCAAGGCCACCTTCAGCCTTTCCCATTGAAAGTTAGCAGCCTTCCACCAGCCATGCCTCAGCAACCGCATAGTGTGTAGAGGAACTACACCAGCCAAATGCACCTGCAAGGCAGATACTCAGAATATGTATAAGAGTGAGTAGTTTGCTTTTGTGTGGAATATTGGATTGTTTGATAAAGTTTGCTTTGAATGTTTTTATGTGGTGGCTTTTATCCCAACATTGTGACCAAGATGACACTGTAATGGTCAGTAACAGAGGTATGGGAAGGTGTGTGACTGTTGCAGAATGGGGAATTGAGGTTGTGCCCATTAGAACTATAGTTGGAGGGGTGAATCATGAACAGCCCAGCCAGAAAAGGATGTATTAGTTGCCTCCTCTCTTCCACCTGTTCCTCCTCTTCCTCCTCCCCCTCCTTTTCTTCCTCCTCCTGCTCCTGAACTACTCTCTGTATCTCTGGTAGCCCTTAAGGTGAAGAAGTTGTGCAGGATACAGTAGACCACCACTAATCAGGACAGACATTCCAGTGAGTAATGCAGGCCTCCTCCAGGGTGGTCCAGGCAGTGGAATAGTGGTGTAGGCTCCCCAATGGTCTGCTCGATGATGTTTTGCTGTGTCAGAATAGTTCTCATTATACACATACTGGCTACCTGTGGGTGGGTTGCACACCGGGGTCATGAGTCAACTGGTAAGTGGATAGACATTGTCACCCAGCAGCCACCCTTTGGTTTGACATAGTGACTCGAATATTGAGGGGACAGTGGAGTAGTATGGTCAAAGGTATCATGACTGCTGCCAGGATCGTGGGTATTCAGTTGCATAATGTACTGAGCAAGATCACAGACCAACTGTACATTTAGGGAATGGAATGCTTTGGGATTGCAGTACATCTCAGCATTCAGATGCGGTGAGCACAAAGGCACGTATCTACAGTCGATGGCACCCTGTACCATGGGGAAACCTGCCAACCTAACAAAACCATGTCATAAGAAAAGACCCAGTGGGAAATAGTGATCATAATGCAATTTAATTCCACATTATTTTGAAAACAACATACTCAAATCACAAACAAGAATCTTAAACATAGACAAAGCCAATTACATAGGTATAAAAGGAGAGTTGGCTAAGGTTGCTTGGGTAAATAGACTAAAATGTATGGTGAGAAACATTTAAAGAAACAATTCAAAATGTTCAATAAAAATACATTACATTGAAAAACAAAAACTCAGTGAGAGAGATCCATTTGTAGCTTACTAAAGAGGTTGAGATAGTACTAGATTAAAAGAAGTTTATTATGTTTCAAAAAATAGTAGTAGGCCTGAGGATTGGGAGTGTTTTAGAAGTCAACAAAGGATCACCAAAAAGTTAATAAAAAGGGGAAAAAGTAGAATATGAGAGTAAATAGCCAGGAATATAAAAACAGCTGTATATTAAAAAGGAGCAGATTGGATAAAGTAAACATTGGTCCCTTAAAAGCAGATAGAGAAGAGAAAATTATCATGGGGAATAAGGAAATGACAGAGACATTGAACATATATTTTGGCATGGATTTTCACCATAATGGAGATCCTCTCCATCATGGCAAAAATGGCAGAAGAGGCCAAATCCGGAAGTTCTGCCACTGAGCACAGCACCTACCGTTTTCACAGGAGTGTTCGGATTGGGATTTGCACATGTGCGTTTTACTGAGGCAGCTGCCCATAGAAATCAGCAGCTGCTTCCATTCATATGATTTTGGTGTGAGAGGTGTCAGAAACTCGATGTGTGCAAATTAGATTTGGTAGCGGCAGGTCTGAACCTTGTGGATTTGTTTGGATAGTCAGGTATCCTTTTGAAGATGTAAGGCACCTCTTTGCATACGCTCCCGGGTCACCTTTGTGGGAGGTCAGGTGTCCGTTCGGAAAGGTAAGGTGCTCTTTGGGAGAGGTCACGTGCTCTTTCAGAGAAGTAAGGTATCCTTTGGGATTGCTAAAATAGGCATGAATATGCATAAAAAGTGCATAAACCCATTGGAACTGTGAAGCTCATTGGAACTGTCAAAAACCAACTGTCAAAAATGTCAAGATGAACTGTCAAGAGGAGCTTTCAAAAACAACGGCCGGGATTTTCTGGCCCCACAACCGCCAGACATCATCGCAGGTGGGACAAGAAAATTTGGAGAGCCGTAACGGTAACCGGGCTGGAAAATCCTGACAACTCTCAAATGTGCCAAGATGAGCTGTTAAAAGGCAGTGTCAAGCTGTCAAGACATTTAAAACTCCTGTCCTTTAATTCTTTGTGAAACTGTCTGGAGTGTTAAAAAAATGATTGTTTGCCATTTCACTCTGCCTGTTGACATAAGCCTTCGGGTTATGATCATTAGATTAGTGCTGCATGACTGTTTTCACAACCGTCCATTATCAGAGTAGGGTGCCTGCCCTTCCACAGTTTGACAGTGCCAAGTGGTTATGGACTCTTTGAAGTAGGACTATGAATTCCAATGCTTGTTTTTATGAGGGATTATGCAATTGAATTAAATATTTGTTATTATAGGGATAATGTAGTTGAAGGAATGTAAAGTAGTAAATGGGTTTTTATGAATTAGTGTATTTTTTTAAATATAGCCTGCAATAGATACTTGGAACTTTATTTCATCTCAGCATGGATCCTGAGGTCTGCCCATAGTGAATATTGGGTGAGTTGTTATGTTAAGTGTAAAAGCAGAGGGTGGTTGGGTGGGGGCATGGATTGGCATGAGTTGGCACTAAGTTGGCATAGGGGCTTTAAAGGGCCATCGAGTGAATGGGGGGCATAGGCTGGCATGATGGATATGAGGGGTCATGGGGTGGGCAGAGGGTCACAGGGTTGCATGGAGGGTATGAGGGGTCATGGAGGCTGGGCAGTGCAGAGGTTGGCATAGAGGTATGAGGAGCCATGGGGTGGGTGGGGTGGCATGAGCTGGTATTGGTTGGCATGGATGGGGCTTGAGAAATGTGTGGGTGTGAGGGGGCATGAGGGGTGAGGGCTGGCAGATTGTTTTATGTTCTTCTGTATTTTTTTAAACTTCAATACAGTGCCAGTGCACCAAGGCAGGCCTACCACCTAGCATCCTCTGCACTCGTCCCAGGGTCACCCAGGCCAATTCCCAGGCAATCCTACTACCCTGGAATGGGAGTAAAGTTGTCCTGGAAAGGGAAGCCTAAGATATCCTTGTGCGACCAGAATGAGCACAACAGCGCGTATTGGCACAAGGAACCTTTAAAACACATATTAAAAGTTAGTTACCTGGGCCTTCTGTCATCAGGATCCTTGTGTCACCAGCTGTTGTTGGGATGGAAACCATATGGGCCTCTGGGTAAAGTAGTGTAAAGTCATCAGGACAAGACATTGTCATTTGAATTAGTCTCTGCTTCTCTTGCATGGGCAGCCTTCCCATGCCTGAATTCAAGCAAGTAGAGATGGTGAGGCAGGGGTGAAGCAAGCCCAGATGCAGCACAAGTTCCCTTCTGCAACCTCATCCCCCTTGCCTGCATTGCTTCTGCTGGGTGGAAATTTAAAAATGTCCATGTGTAAAAGCTGCAAGCGTGTTCCAGTTAATTTGAAATTATGCTGCAGATGCTGATATGTTGCAGCAGGTTTTCATTTGTCTATTACCCCGTTTGCAAATTCAACTGAACATTTGAAGATTTCCATTATTTCCTGCCTGCATGAGGCCTACTGATGTTAATTTTTAAGTGTGCCTTGAATGGTCAATTCCCCTGCTCAAAACATAAGCAGACCTTTTCCAAATACTTAACACGGGGTCCTACACCCATTCTAAGACCTCAGTGTGATTTCTATGTACCAATGGGCTGCACCTGAGCACTCTTCACCCATTGGTCCCTGACATGTAGCCACATAGCCAGCAGTCCTTAAACAGACCACTAGAAGTTGCTTCAAAAATAGCCTGAAAAAAGCTATTTCATTTTTATGGAGCCACAAGGAGTAGAAGGTGCTTCTCCTAGGCCCCACAATAATTTATCAGGCAAGTGTCATCACCCCGCTCACCCACACCACCTTTCCAGGGTCACCTCTCCCCAGTTCTATATTGTCAGAGTAGGAACTGGATGATTTCCCACTCTCCAAGAAACCAGATGCTTCAAAGTGACTAGCCAGCACTCGCAGGTCATGGTCTGACTCACAAAGACATTTGATATGTCTCTGGCTGCTGCAATCAGGTGGACACAATGGCTGCCTGATTGCCACAGAAAACTAAAATCAGCCTACTGTTCTATAATTCCTTACATTTCTGCCATTGTGCCAGCTTCTCTTATAGAAAATATCTGCAAAAATGGGGCTGAATTTAGTCAGGGTGCTGGGGTCCCGAAAACAGCGCCGAAATCTAGGGGCAACCCTCCCTCAGTCATGTGTGGTATCCCTGGCCACATTTTTAGGCCCATCCAACAAATGATTAGGTGCCACCGGGGCACCGGCCCTTTAAAGGATGAGAGCCTGTCTCCAAGAGCTGTCAGCCAATTGGAGGACCAGCAGCTATTCAGCACCTAATGATGCTGTGGTTACTGCTGGGACTGAACCCAGCTGAGTAGATACACAAATGGTCGCAGCCCTTGTAAAGAGGTGAATGGGACAGTCAGGCAAGCCTCAAAAAGGAATGGGGGTTGGATGTTGCCAAGGGGCTAGTTATTGTCGCCAGGGAATCCCTCCATAGACCACAGAGTGCCCGATTATGAGGGCTCCTTTCCCTCCAATGAACAGAGAGGCTGCCAAGGTTTATCAGGCAGTCTCCCCATGTGGCAGAGGGCCTACCTGCCACTAGTAAAATGCCATGCTGGCAAAAAAATGATGGGCACTTCACCCATACCTTCCCTCACTATTTCATGGGCCTCCTCACCTCCCAGCCCATCCCTAGAGGGCTGATAAAATCCAACCCGTGATGTGAGCGAAAGCTAGGAACAGGAGTAGCCAGTTCAGCCTCTGAAGCCTGATCTGACAACCAATCAGCTCATGGCTAATCTATACCTCACCACCAATTACCCACCTTTATTCTATACCTTTAATAATCTTCCCCAGTGAAAATCAGTCAATGTCAATACTGAAAATTTCAATTGTTGGAGAGAATTCTACTCAAAGAAAGGTGAATGTTGTAGAGAATAACATGCAAGTTCAGTAGGTGGACACTTCAGGATAGGCTCTGTAAAGTTTTGATTTGTCAATTGCAGAAGTTTTTTTTAACTTGTACGGTTAATTGATGCTCTAAATTAATGGGACCCAGAATGGGTCCTGATTCCTGTAATTTTTGATGCACAGCAACCCAGAAGCAAGCGCAGAAGTTGCTCACAAGTAGGCTGCACAAAAATTTAAAGGTATAGGACACTGAAATAAACAGGACGTGGACACCGAGGAAAAAAACAGAGGGAACACTGAATGTGGCTGCTAGGTTTATGTGTATGCTTTATTTATTTTTGAGTATGTCACAGCCCAATTTAACAAGGTTTTGCTCACGTGATTTTGAAAATTAGATTAAAGACTCTTTAAGTTAGATCCTACTCCAAATTTAATTACGTTGAATAACTCTCCACTGTCACGCAGACACACATGCCTCACCCATATTGTCATGTCAGAAAAATTTGGGCCTGCCATGCTCAAATAGAATTCTTTTCTTAAAAGTTTTGTTTTGGTGGGGTGGGGGCGCATTTGGGGTTTGTAATTACATTTTGTTGCATTATGCTGGATGCATTAGGTGGCTTTGCGGGTAGTGTGCCACTTTTTCAGTTTTTATTTCTTGTCTGCCAATAATTTGCTTAATCGTTCTTGATTGTTGTTGCCCAAAAATCAAGCCTGACGCTCTAGTGCAGAACAGAGGGAGCACTGAACTATCGGAGGTACCATCTTTCAGATGAGATGTTATGGGATAGTGCAGCAAAATGGTGTTAAAGTAGAACATCAGCGATGATCCCATTGAATGGCGGAGCAGGCTCAAAGGGCTGAATGGCCTACTCCTGCTCCTATTCCTTATGTTCTTATAAACAGAGGCCCTAGCTGCCTTTTCGGGTGGATGTAAAAGATTCCATGTCACTATTTTGAAGAAGAGCAGGGGAATTGTCCCTGGTGTCCTGGCCAATATTTACCCCTCAGTCAACATATGATCAGGCCAGTATCACATTGCTGTTTGTGGGAGTTTGCTGAATACAAATTAGCTTCTGTATTTCCCAAATAACAACAGTGAATACACTTCAAAAAATACTTCAATGGCTGTAAAGTGCTTTGAGACATCCCGTGGTCATGGACTGACAGGGGTCTAACTGCCTAATTTTACTAATTTGTGGTCTGGTCTTCTTTAATTTCTAGGTTCCATTTGTAACCCATTATCCAACCGACTGTGCTGGGAAGTTAATGCTCAGCGACTTTTAGGGGATTTTCAGTAGGCCTCCTGAGGCCTGTGTAATGCATTTCCTAAAGAGAGCAGATTGCTGTCTGATACTGCTGGAATGAATTTCTTCTGAATCAGTCGCATGCTGCTGCCAATATTGCCTCCCGAAGGTAGTGGAGGTGAAAGTGGTGAGGGCTTGGAGCTGTATTCCCTTTCCCATGAATGGGAAAAAGATTCCATAGACTTACATCTAGCAGACCTGAAAAAGTGTGATTAAACTTCTAAGTTCCAGTGTTGTGAGCCCCAAAACCTGGATTCTGAAAGCAGGAAATGCTTCATGAGGAAGAAGAGTAGGACCAGGAGTGGTATTTAATGATGGCGATGGGGATCTCAGCCACCGCCTGGAAAGCCCATGAGAGTTACCTCTTTTAGGGAAGGCCCACCACATTCTGTGCCACTCAGGCATTTAACTGGACAGCAGTGGGCCTCTCCTGGAAATAAGGACCCCTGGGGAGGAAGCCCCACACACTGAGAGCTGTTGGCCAATCAGAGGACCCCATCACCAAACATGCCATGAGAAAGGGCATCAAATTCTGCTCCAGGGGAGGAACACCCAGCATTATGGTGCTCACCCAGATAAATAGAGAGTAACAGAAGTTAGTGACCATGAGCAGTGAGAATTGGAACTAGTGAGGCCAGCAGCATATTTGAGCATACTTGTACCTGTTTAAGCACTGTAAAAGAAACACATACTATCAGCCAGCTACGTTGTGAAAGAAGTCACTTGGTACTCTGCCATTGCCATGCTATCACTTGTCCCTTTTCTGTAGGTCCTTTGCAGCAGCAAGACCATGAAAATGATACATTGGACAATTTTTGTTGCAGAAGAACAATCCTCCTAAGGCTGCACCATCATGAGTTCCATCTCTGTCGAGTGCCAGCAGGTTGGCAGTACAGGTGAGTTAAACAGTATATTAGCCAGATCTGCATTTAGTACAGCACCCAGCACAAGTTTGCAGAAGCAGGTCATGGTGGCAAATAGCAGTCATGAGATTTTCATTAAACGCTTGTCTACAATGCCCACATGATTAAAAGGAAAGAAATACTGGAAGCAATACTCTGTGTCTGAGCTGCTGACCCCACCAAAAAATATTAATTTCTTAAGCTGTCAACCTCCACTTGTAGGAAAATTGCACCATTCAACTTTGGCACAATAATAAAAGGTTCAAAATGTTAACTGTTGGGGACAATGCTACAAATTGTATCTCATTCACAATGCAGCAGCTCTAAACTTGGTTCTGTGGTGTGCATGCATGATAAGGTTCACAAGAAACGTGTAAAAAAAAGTGAGGAACACCTCCCTCCTTCTACCAGAAATTGTTTTCTCATTTAGAGTCAGGTGCAAAGGACTTAGGTAACTTGATTAATTCAGTTTGTGACATACTAAAACCTCTCCAAACCTGCCTAATATGATTCCAGAAAGACAACAATCCCCAGAGCACATGGGTTTACTGAGCACTAGTAATAAATGGGTTCTGCTTGGAGTTGAAGAACATATTAAAGTATACAAGTTCAATGAACTACAGAAAACATCATTCACTCTCTGCAGGGTCTCCAGAGAAGTAGAGAGCAGAGAATCATATGTGAGTATACTTCCTTTTACATTTTACACTTAAAATACAGACATCCTGACTCTGAGAAAATGGTATTGCTCTAAGAAGTCAGTAAAATAATTTTACAACGTGAACAAAAAATTGCTGGAGAAGCGAGTTATAGGTCAATAAAAATGACTGGGTTTTATCTACTTGAAAATGCCTGTGATGTTTTACCTCAGTAGCTCTTGTGTAATGTTTTTAATTCATGGAAGTCAGTAAAATCTCAGTAATTACATTTGGTGCCATATAAATGTGCTGTTGTTTATTCTGTCTGTTCATTGTGATGTCAGTGCACTTTAATATGTTGGGTTTTTTGAAGCACCCCCCAGATTCTTGACTTTTTGTATGTGTGAATGTTCAGACTTTTTTTGAACTTCATTAGTCTGGTGTTCAAACAACTGTTTCTCCCCCACTACTTAGATACAGTGTGATGAGGTGAATGTTGGTGTCTTACAGAGAAGATTAACGGCCCATAAAGTTAATGTTGCATGAAGTACCTGGAATGAATATAGCTTGGCAATGGGAAACAGAAGCTGGTGATCAATTGAACAGGCCCTTCCAACAGGTGGTGGAGTTCTATGGATGTGTTCTATGTCTCCACTGTTGTTTGTACCAATTACAAATAGCAACATCTTGCATTTATAAAGTGCATTTAATGTAACAAACTGTCCCAAAGAGCAAAGGAGATATGCACCAAGCCAAACAAAGAGTTATTAAAAAGAGTGATCATAACTTGGTCAAAGGAGATTTAAGTGAGATATTATAGATAAAAAAGGTGCAAAGAGTTAGATTAAAGTTTAAAAATTAGCCTACCTGTGTTAGTGGGAGTTGAAAGAAATCTGACCTAGCTGTTACATTATCTGTTTGTTAACATTACCCCAAGGGCTATCATTGTGTCATTATTAATGCTTAGCTACTTCCACAACCTATTATTCTTTCAGTTGTGGATCCTAAGTTCACAGTTTGATTGACAGGTCACAGAAGTTCTTCTGATGTGGGGTTATGAATACAGGTTTATTTGTTTTTATATGGGATGAAGTATTGATGGGGTTTAAATGTTTTGAATGGGCTTTTATGAATGGGAGTACTTTTTAATAGAGCGAAGGCTATAATACATATTTAGAACTTTATTTTATTTAATCTCAGTATGGTTCCTGAGGCCTTCCCATGGTGGATCCAGGTGAGTTGACTTGAAGGGTACGAGGGGTCATTGGAGATGGGTGGGAGACATGGATTAGCAAGGAAGGTATGGGGACCATTGGAAGTAGGTGGGGGTCATGGGTTAGCATGGACAGTATGAGGGGCCATTGGGGTGGGTGGGGAGCATGGATTGGCCTGAGTTAACATGAATGGGACATGGGGTGGTGAGGCATGATGGAATGTGAGGGGTGAGGAATAGGGGAACTAATGTTTAACAAAACAACAGGAACGAAGTCCCAGAGAACAAGATGAGCCTTTTAAACAGCCTGACTCGGCATTTGGCAGCTCCTGTAACCAGCTCTGATCTGTGTCTGGTCCAACTCCATCCCACATCCACTCCATCCCAGACGATGATCTCACCATTCGAGTGAGTTTCTCCCGAGGCAGGTGTAGCAAGCTAGAAAATTTCTCGACTCCCTCTACCCGACTTGGGAGCAAAAGCCCAAGCCATAGAGTGTTGTAGGGTGTTGGATACTGTTCAGTTGGTCTTAATGAAGTCTTCATAGTCATAAGTAAGTTAACTGTATGTATTTATTAACTACAAGAACTATGTACAGTGAAGGGTTCAAGCTAGGAGCTGTCTCCTTGCTTACTTGTGCACACGGCTCTGTCTAACATTAGACTGATTCCTTGGTGTGGGTTGTGTGTTCTCTTATGTCACTGTGTGTGTGGTACTGTACTCAGTCCCACATTAACACTATATGTGCCAGACCCTTATACCACAGAGAGTACAAATGCAAGGAAGTTATGATGAGCTTTTAGAAAACTCTGGTTCAGCCTCTGCTGAAATATTTTGTCCAATCCTGGGGGTTGTACTTCAGAAAGGATGTGAAGGGTTTAGACAGGATGCAAAAAATATTTATGAGATTTGCTTCCAGGGCTGAGGGACTTTAGTTATGAAGATAGATCAGAGAAGCTGAGGTTGTTTACCTTAATGAAAAGAAGGTTGACAGAAGATTTGCTAGAAGAGTTCAAAATCATGAGGGGACGAGACAGATTAGATAGGAAGAAACTGTTCCAATTGGTGGAAATGTCGAGAACCAGAGGACACTGATTTGAGATGATTAAATGATTAGCAAAAGAAGCAACAGTGACATGAGGAAAAGTAAGTTGATGGATCTGGAATGCACTGCCTGAGAGTGTGGTGAAAGCAGATACAATCAGGGTTTAAAAAGGGAATTGGATAAGTACATGAAGAGAGAGATTTGCAGGGCTACAGGGAAAGGGGGGGGGAGGAGTGGGAGGACTGAGTTCCTCTTGCAGAGCCAGCCGAACATCCTCCTTCTGTGCTGAAACCATTCTATGATTCTATGAGCACAGTGACTAAGTTTCAAAGAAACAGCCACAAAATCAAAACTTGGACAAAAATACATAATTTCTGTCTCAGTTAACTAATCTGGATTTGTCTATGGAACAGTGAATGTGCAGGCCACGATTCTCTAGGGAGTCTTTAACAGAGTTGTGTTGAATACTGCAAGCTGACCTGTCAAAATCATTACAGCTCTGAATTTATACCTCAGGACATGAGTAACATCAGCTAATCTTCAGTGTGCAAACATATTGGGCAGAACTGGGTGTCATCAGCATACCTGTGAAAACTAAAGCCGTGCCTTCCGATAATGTTGCATACAATGATTAGTATGTATCTACCACAGTGATCAAGTGAAAGTATAAAGTTAGATGCCCAGGCAAATCAGAGGAATCATACAATACAGTCCAACCAAAGCTTCCTGTATCACCATCTCAAGGGCAACTAGGGTTGGGCAATAAATGCTGGCCCAGCCAGCGAAGCCCACACCCCGTGAATGAATTTTTAAAAATAGTCTGCAACTTGCAGAAACTCCACAGAGGACCCAGAGGAGGAAGGCAATGGATGTTAGCAAAGAGTTGACACAGTACAGGACCGATTTTACAAGAGTGTGTTACCAGCAATGAGCCTTGCCTGTTGGTAAATCCTGGGTGCGGTGTTAAAATTAATCAAACATTCTGGACAATGTGCCCATGATTTTTGACATATGATGCTCG
Source organism: Cetorhinus maximus (assembly GCF_964194155.1). Classification (NCBI taxonomy): domain Eukaryota; kingdom Metazoa; phylum Chordata; class Chondrichthyes; order Lamniformes; family Cetorhinidae; genus Cetorhinus; species Cetorhinus maximus. The sequence continues at coordinate 100,173,545 of NC_135882.1, forward strand.
CGGGTAAGACTCATTTGGGAGCACAAGCTTGGACAAAATATAATTACCCGAATTACTGAGATCCCCTCCTTGCTTAGATTTTAAAACTATCATGGAACTGCTGCATAATAGAAACACCATGGATGTCCCCTGGACATTCAGAATATTTAATGAATTTAAATAATGATGCTATTAAACTGAAGTTTCCAGTTGTCTGCTGTGCTATCACATTTGGCCCAGCAAATTGCAAGACATGGTGCACAGTGAATCAAGCACGCAGTTTTCATAACCCTCACCCCCACCCCCACCAGATATTTACGATTCTGCTCTTTGATCTCAAAATATTACAGAAAATAGTTTTTTGGAAATTAATATCATGTTGGCAATAATAGAACTACAGTCAATAACTTTTCAATAACTGTTAATGACATTTTTAGCACTTCTTATTTTATCTGGAATTGTATTGAAATAATTTTGTCTTATTCATGAAATAGTGAATTAAGCTTAGCGCATAATAATGTTATGCCTGTCGATCTTTCCATAGAAATTTTGTCTGGAAATACTCTGCTAAGGTGTGAAAGCTGCAGGTTTGCAACACATGTTGGGGCATTTTTAGCAAACTTAAAGGGCAGAATTTTGCCCTTGATGAGTGGGTGGGCCTGACCGACTCGGCGGCGGGCGGGCAGCCAATTGCCACTGCTGAAACAAGCCCCGCTACCATTTTACGTGGGTGGGCCAATTAAGGCCCGCCCAGCGTGTCGCCCAATGGGAAGTGCTATGCGCTCCCTGTGCAGGCGGGGGGGATTCCCCAACTGCGAGAGTGTGCTCTTACGCGCATGCGCACGAAAGAGCGCACATCTCCCTGAGGCAAAGTGCTGCCTCAGGGAGATCGCTGAAAGGCAGTGAAACATGAAAAATAGAAAAATAAAAAAATCATTAACATGTCCCCCTCATGTGAAAATGTCACACGAGATGGGACATGTTAATGAAATACGCAAAAACTTTATTACACATTTTTAATTCCAATATCAAACCTCATCCCGCCACTGGATGAGGTTTGTAAAAAAAAAATCACTTACCCGCCTGCCCGTTGGGCCCGTGCGCTGACCCAAAGTTCGCACGGATCCCTCAAAATCCTGGTCGATTGGTCACTTAATGGCCTTAACAAGGCCTTTAATAAGTGGCGGGCGCGCGTCCCGCTGCATAGCGCGCCCGCCAACCGAAACATCGCAATGCCGCGCGCTGACATCGGGACGCTCGCGTGACATCAGCGCGTGACATTTTAAGTGCTGACATGCAGACTCCGCCACCCGCATGTCAGCCAGAAGATTCAGCCCAAAATGTTTTCAATGTGCCTGTCTTGTTTAAACTCATAAACTTACTGTTACATCTCCAGGATTCATTGAAGATTCCAGATTTTAAATGCTTTCTGGATCAACTAATGGAATATTCAGATATTATCCACAGGCTGAATCCATGAAAACTGATGAAGAAACAGAAGCTTTGATGAAGGAAGATGCAGAGCAATAAGAGAAATGAAATACCAAGACAGAAAAAAATTAGAGGAGAACAAGAAAGGTAACAGTGAGAAATTAAATAATTTTTTGACCTTAGCAGATTGTCCATTGCATTACTCACAATAACTTAGATCATATGATGTTTTATGTAGGGACTTGGAACATAAGTCCTTCAAACCTGTTCTGTCATTCAATTAGATCATTGTTGGTATGTAACTCAACCTCATTTAGCCACCTTCACTTCTTTGTACCCTTTCCAGAAGTGCACATTATGCAATGTATTTCAATGCTAATGTTACAGACAAGAGGGGGTTTTAATTTAAACAGCCCTGATTTCTCCTCTCACCACCCATCCATAAACTGAAAGGTGTCTTGATTTGCTTCCCACTTCATCAGCCGTGGCGTGTTTCCCAACTCCTCTTGTGTGATCTGATTTTCTATTAATGATCCCACAGCAAACTCGAGATAGCATAAACTCAGAGGGTTAGTTTATTTGCACACACTTGAACATGGGAGGAGGGTAGCAACATTGCCTCCTTTTCACTCATACTGTAAAAGAGGGATAGAGAAATAAAGATTTACAGGGCAAAGATCACAGCGAAAAGAGTTATTGTTTCATGTGTGTCCAGAGTCCAAAATCAAAGCCCAACGAAGTATTCCTTCACAGAGGTGGCAGGCTGAACTGATGTTGGATATTTCACTTTTCCAGTAGACTTGACTTCCACAGTAAGATAGGCATGCAGAGATGAATCAGTCTTGTAAGCATTGGTACAGAAGGCCTGGTAGAAACAGTGCAGGTGGGGCCAGGTATTCAGCCTGGCAAAGCCCCTTTTCTGTTCTGCTGATAGGTACATGGAAAAATGGCAGACTGAGCTTCGCAGCTCCACAAGGCAATATTACTGGTTCCACCAGCTAGGGGGCTCATATCACATCACTCCCAGCTGTCCACTTTGGCTTTGACAAAGGGTGAGTATCCCTTTGTCTGGGTCCCTGAGATTGTTAATGTTCCAACTATTAAGCCTTAAAAGGAGGTTGCAGAGTCCTTTGGCCTAAAAGATGAATAAGCAACAGTTGGCCAGGCCTACTAATGAAATGTAGAGGGCCTCTGTATAGTTCCCTTTGAATTTGGTCTCTGCAGCCCACAGACGGTTGTTAGGGTCTCTTTAGAGATAACAAGGTGTAAATTCCTTTGATACTGCCAAGTGGCCCATTTTGTTCAGAGGCATAGACATAGTTTCAGCCATTTTGAAAGGTCATTGTCCAATTTTTAAAATGTTAGAAATTAGCCTTGAGGATACACATCTCATAAAAATAAAGAGTGTGAGGTCTTAGCCCCCTGACAGTCCTCGTGGCCTCAGAGAAAAAAAAATGAATTCAATTTATTTTTTCATATGTGCGATCTTATGAAGGAAGAATAGGAAGTAAAGAAGTATGCACGCATTCTCTCATTCACACTGACACATCAGACACACAGCTAGCAGGAGTAATGGCAGTTTCCTGCTGCACTTTCCTTTCTTTCAGGTTTATGCCTGGGTCAGGGCATCAGTCAGGACATTGTCCCATCCTGGAATGTGGAGGGTTTAGGTGACTTAGGATGATTCAAAATTCATCTTTTGGGGAAGTCTATTCAGGGTTAGAGTTCTGAACTTTACTTCATTGGGGAGAAAGCATAATTTATCAAAGCTCTTGGTTTCAGAACTCTGGCTGTCCTGCTCCTGATTAAGTATCCTCAAAAGGGTCTGGGGGTTTTACAGGATGGTTAGCACTCGGGGTGGGGGGGGGGGGCGAGCAATGGTCAAGCTGCTCTGGGCTATCTGCAGGGGAATGCTGGGTATCTCACCCTGAGAGCGCCAGGTCTTTCAATCATAGGGCTGAATTGCCCTTGCCCCGCTTAGCTCCTGCCTGTCCACCTTGCTAATCTGAACCTTGTGGGTTCAGCAGTTCAAACCCAGGAACTGTGGTTAGGCTGAGGGTCAGGAGATTGGAGTGTTTGAAAAGGACTTTGGCCTCTTTAGGGGATTCAGATTTAGTGCCCAGCACATGTGCTAGCACAATTGGGGTGTTCCAGTGTCTTTTGCTAGGTACTTTGAGTTGGCACAGCAATAGGCAGGCAGCCCACTCCTGAATTTGGGCCAGCCTTGGGCCGGAAAATAAGGAGATGGCCTTCCGGAAGGGGCCTCTCCTGCATCAATGCGAGGTAGGGCTACAGTGCTATAGCCTGGTGGGGTGTTATTGATCATTTTAACTACAGGGGCAATCCTGTTAAGGTGAGTGAGTACGGGGTCCAATCTGGTTGGGATTTCTCTGCTGGTCAGTTGGATAGAAGGCTCCAGGTCTTTTGGGACATTACTGCCCCCTGGTGGATGGCCCGCTTTCACCGTACCTCCTGGTGGCTTTTCAACTGAATAAGGCATCTCACTCCCTATTTGCTCATCAGTTTGGGAACTCCCTTAGTCCTTATTTAATGTCAGAAAGGAGGTTTCTGCCAGCCATACTTCAGACAATTCCTTAATCTTTTCCTTTCCTGGTTTAAAAGCTTGCTTTCCTTCAGTATCTTTGACTACGTGGGGCATCTCCCTCACTATCTCTTTCCCTGCTTTAGGACTTCTCTGGTCTCTATTTAATTCTGGGACACCCTGTGAATCTATTTAGATTCTAGTGGCTTTTCCTGGACCTCTTTTAACTTTACTGGCCTGGCTTTGGCCTTGCTCCATTTGGGCAGCCCTTGCTCAATGTTTATGAGTGTTACTTCATCCTTTTGGGCCTCTGGACCTTCCCCAGCTTTCTGCTCTCCTGCAGATTTCTGCTGATTGGCATTGGCCTTTTTTCTTTCACTGGCCAACACCTTGCTGCCAGTCAAATTGTTCCAAAAGAGGAAATCGATTCCTGCTGCTGGTAGTTCAGGGATAATTCCGATTGTAACAGGGCCTGAAACAAGGTCACACTCTAGGTGGAACCTAAGAGGGGTGAAAACACAGATCCCTCCTCCAACACCACTGATCAGTGCTTTGGCCTTCAGGGAGGACTCAGGGGGTAGATTTAAGTTTCCCTCCGACATTAAGGACTGATTGCCCCCTGTGTCCTGGAGCAGTACAATGGGCTTGCTCACATTTTGGGCCTTTAAATCTCATACATGTACGGTACCCAATCATTTTCACCCTCTCACAGCTCTGGCAGTGCCCTCCCACCATCCCCACAGCTCTGGCACCCCAATGACCCCACTGCCATCACAGTCCTGGCACCCTCCCACTGCACTAATGGACCCCAACGCCAGTGTCCCTTAATTTTCTCTGTGAGAGTTGGTCACCCTGACCAGGGTGGCTCTGTTCCCACAGCGACTGGCATTTGCAGTCTGCATGGGGGCAAGAGACATCAGGTTGGATCACAGTCAGGCAACCATCCATCCTGCAAAGATGGATTACCGTGAGTCATGGCCGCTGGGACACAGCCGCTGACCATTGTGTTAAGGGGTTGCCCGCCACAATCACAGCCAGGCAGCTATGACTGTTATAAATTTTTTAAAAGCTGAGGAGCCCTGTCTTTCTCCCTCCCTCACGAATTGGCAACCCCCACCTGACCAGTGGGGTTACTGATGTGTCAGAGCTGAAGGGCCTTCTATTGACCCTCGAATCTCGGGAGCCAGCCCCCTGTCCTTAATTGGACAGTGAGTCTGCTCCCTGCCATGAATTGGCCTAGCCCTTTAAAAATCCTGGTGGGAATGCCTGGAACACGCTGTGCAGGGTCAGGACCTGGAACTGGCCCCAAAGCCGGGTTCATGATCCTGAACTGAAAATCTCGTCCAAAATCTAATTTTGTTATTGGACTCCCAATGAAAGTAGTTAATGATCCTCCAATATCTCATTGGCAACTTGGAATCACAGAATCACAGAACTGTTAGAGTGCAGAAGGAGGCCATTCGGCCCATCATGTCCGCACTGGCACTCCAAGTCAGCAATCCACTTAGTGCCATTCTCTCATATTCTCCCCAAAACCATGCACATTCTCCCTTTTCAGATAACAGTCTAATTCCCTTTTGGATGCCTCGAATGGAAACTTACCTCCACCACACACTGAGACAGTGCATTCCAGACATTAACCACTCACTGCCTGAAAAACGTTTTCCTCATATCACTTTTGCTTCTTTTGCCAGTTGCTTTAAATCTGTGCCCTCTTGTTCTCAATCCTTTTACAAGTGGGAACAGTTTCTCCCTATTTACTCTGTCCAGACCCTCATGATTTTCAATACCTCTATCAAACCTCTTCTCAGCCCTCTCTTCTCCAGGGAAAATAGCCCCAGCTTCTCCAATTTATCTTCAAAACTGAACTTCCACATCCCTGGAACCATTATTGTGAATCTTTTTTGCACTCTCTCCAATGCCTTCGCATCTTTCCTAAAGTGTGACACCTGGAACTGGACACAGTAGTCCACCTGAGGCTGAACTAGTGGCTAAGTTCAACATAACCTCTAAGATAAAAGCAAAGTACTGCAGATGCTGGAAATCTGATGATCATGGAGCAAGTTTCATAATATCACGGCTTATATATTTTTAATCCAGGCATTGTTAGGCTGTATTTTGCCATGGAAATGGAGGAGGGTTTAAATCAGTTATGGCAGCAATTTCTCACTCCTGGCTGGCATGCTGGTCTGTCACCAACTTTCTGCCTCTGGCCAATTTTCAGGGTGATGGCTCCCATTCACCAGTGGTGGGTAGCCAGTTGAAGTGCCAACTGAGGGCACTCTTCACACACCATATGGATTTTCCAGACCACAAACAGACCCACTGATGTGGCTGCAGCCAGTAGTTGGAAGGCTGACGGCCTCCCATCAGTAGGCTGGGGACGGCAGAGGCGCATCCTGCAAAGCAGTTCAGCATGGATCCACTGCGCTGCGAGGGCCAGAGCCTCGGCTGCAGACTATCCTGTGGAGGACCTCCCCCCACCTCCCCCTCCCTTCCGCAGCAATGGCCTGATAGATGCGGCCATAATTTATTTTATGCCACGGCGACTCGAGTGGTATTTTTCACTAACAGGATACTGCCTTCAATCTAAAATGGCGTTCTGCCTACCACACAATTGAGCAATGTCATGTATGAATTTAAGTGCCAGTGTGATGCCAGGTACGTGTACTGTACGTCCCAGCAGTTGGTTGATCACAGCAACAGCATGTTCCTTTGGTTGTTTATGATAAGCAGAGTACAGACTGGACTCAACCAGCCTGCGCTTATAAATCCCAAAACAAAACATCTCCTGTGAGATGTGATTTCACAATTGGGCAGCACTTACTGAACAATCCTCAATGCGTGAATAGCTACATAAAAAAACAATTTAAGATAATCAGTTGAGCTTGTAATTTGGTTCATTTACACTTGCTAGACATGACATACATTCACACACCAGGGCCCATTCTCTGCAAACAAAAGGAATATGTTCAGTCTTACACCATTTTTCAATTACCCGGGAGCTTGGGTGGGTCTAATCATTGGCCAATCAGGGTCGACTTGCCAACCAATCAGCACCCTTTTCTCCTGTAGTATAAATTGTTGTGATCGTTTAAAATCTGGCATTCTTGCCATTGCCCAGATGAATGCAAGACAGAAAGCTTTGGCTTTAGACGAGATGGTGGTGCAGTGGTCATAGAATCATAGAATGTTTACGGCACAGAAAAAGGCCACTTAGCCCATCTTGGGCTAGTAATCCAAATCCCTAGGCTAAAGCTCTGGAAACATGGGCCTGGATTTTCCAGTCCTGCCCCGCGATGATTTCCGCTCCAGGCAGGACAGAAAATTTGATGGACCAGCCAATGTTGACTTCAGGCAGGAATTTCCGGTCCCACCAAAAATCCTGTGCATGGGTTCAAATCCCTTCATGGCAGCTGGCGGAATTTAAATTCGATTAATAAAATCTAGAATATAACACTCATCTCAGTCATTTCTTTTATTCATTCACGGGATGTGAGCTTCGCTGGCTGGGTCAGCATTTATTGCCCATCCCTAGTTGCCCTTGAGAAGGTGGTGGTGAACTTCCTTCTTGAGCCACTGCAGTCCATGTGGTGTAGGTACACCCAAAGTGCTGTTAGGAAGGGAGTTCCAGGATTTTGACCCAGTGACAGTGAAGGAACGACGATATATTTCCAAGTCAGGATGGTGAGTGACTTGGAGGGGAACTTCCAGGTGATGGTGTTCCCATCTATCTGCTGCCCTTGTCCTTTTAAGTGGTAGTGGTTGTGGGTTTGGAAGGTACTGTCCAGGAAGTCTTGGTGAATTCCTGGAGTGCATCTTGTAGATGGTACACGCTGCTACTGTGCGTCGGTGGTGGAGGGAGTGAATGTTTGTGGATGCGGTGTCAATCAAGCAGACTGCTTTGTCCTGGACAGTGTCCAGCTTCTTGAGTGTTGTTGGAGCTGCATTCATCCAGGCAAATGGGGAGTATTCCATCACAATCCTGACTTGTGCCTTGTAGATGGTGGACAGGCTTTGGGGAGTCAGGAGGTGAGTTACTCGACGCACGATTCCTAGCTTCTGACCTGCTTTTGCAGCCACAGTATGTTTATGGCTGGTCCAGTTCAGTTTCTGGTCAATGGTAATCCCCAAGATGTTGATAGTGGGGCATTCAGTGATGGTAATGCCATTGGACATCAAGGGGCGATGGTTGGGTTCTGTCTTGTTGGAGAAGGTCATTGTCTGGCACTTGTGTGGTGCGAATGTTACTTGGCACTTGTCAGCCCAAGCCTGGATATTGTCCAGGTCTTGCTGGTTAGGCACACGGACTGCTTCAGTATCTGAGGAGTCACGAATGGTGTTGAACATTGTGCAATCATCAGTGAACATCCCCACTTCTGACCTAATGATGGAAGGAAGGTCATTGATGAAGCAGCTGAAGATGGTTGAGCCTAGGACACTACCCTGAGGAACACCTGCAGTGATGTCCTGGAGCTGAGATGACTGACCTCCAACAACCACAACCATCTTCCTTTATACTAGGTATGACTCCAACCAGCGGAGAGTTTTCCCCCAGATTCCCATTGACTTCAGTTTTGCTTGGGCTCCTTGATGCCACACTTGGTCAAATGGTGCCTTGATGTCAAGGGCAGTCACTCTCACCTCACCTCGGGAGTTCAGCTCTTTTGTCCATGTTTGAACCAAGGCTATAGTGAGGTCAGGGGCTGAGTGGCTCTGGCGCACCCCAAACTGGGTGTCGGTGAGTAGGTTATTGCTAAGCACATGCTGCTTGATAGCACTGTTGATGACCACTTCCAATACTTTATTGATGATGGAGAGTAAGCTGGTGGGGCGGTAATTGGCCAGGTTGGATTTGTCCTGCTTTTGGTGTACAGGACATACTTGGGCAACTTTCCACATAGCCAGGTAGATGCCAGTGTTGTAGCTGTACTGGAACAACTTGGCTAGGGGTGCAGCAAGTTCTGGAGCAAAAGTCTTTGGTACTATTGCTGGAATATTGTCAGGGCCCATAGCCTTTGCAGTATCCAGTGCCTTCAGCCATTTCTTGATATCACGTGGAGTGAATTGAATTGGCTGCAGGCTGGCATCTGTGATGCTGGGGACCGCCTAAGGAGGCCACGATGGATCATCGACTCAGCACCTCTGGCTGGTGACAGTTATAATTATCATTGATTTTTGCAAAAGCTCATCTGGCCCACTAATGCCCTTTAGGGAAGGAAATCTACTGTCCTTACCTGGCCTAGCCTACATATGACTCCAGACCCACAGCAATGGCTTACCCTGAAATGACCTAGCAAACCACTCAGTTCAAGGGAAATTAGGGATGGCAACAAATGCTGGCCTTGCCAGTGACACTCACATCCCACAAAAAATTTTTTAAAAGCATTTCTCTCTTTTCAGCAATATTCAAATTTTGTATTACCAAATGACTGACAGTTTATAATGTTGATAGTTCAATTTTTCAGATGGTGCCTCCATGCTGAAACACCCTTGTGATCCCCCATCTGCCTCAGCAGTGCCCGCTTCTCCCACTGGGACTGTCGGGGTATTTGGCGATGTTTTGTGCTATTTCCTTGGGCTGAAATTCTTGCCAGGCATTCAACCAGTCTTTCACCATACAATGCAAAACATCACTGAGTCTCCCCACCAATACTCTTCTGAGCATGGGCTCTGGTCCACGCATGCACAGAAATCCACGGACGTCGTTCTGCTGTGCCCAGCCTGCCAGTACCATTGCGCATGTGTCAATATACTCCGCACATATACCATCTGCCTGTTTGTAATTGCTTGGAGTGAGGGAGAAAAACATTTCGGTCACCACATTTTGTTCATTCTCATTCCAACAGTTCGATTCACCATTCTCAGTCCGATTCCAAGACTGTCAATGTCCTGGGAAGTGCTGGGCTCATCTCCTTTTCTGAACTCACCTTAGCTCCCTGCAATCCACAGCTTGAGCAAAAGTTTTCTAATCAATTTTATATTGCAGTGCTCGGTGAAGTATTGATGCAGTTCTTGGATTATATGGGTTCAGTCAATTTGATAATAGTTCTTCGCCATTACATAACTGTATTTTGGGAATTTGCGCAAACTTTTCTTTCTTTTTTCACATAACCCTGACCATCAATAACTTGTATTTATTTAGCAAACAGAAAAAAAAACCTGAAAGGCTACACCTGCTTTGGTGTCTTGTCTATTATGGACTTTATTAGAATATTGTTTTTCATAAACAGCAAGTCAAAAGGGAGAATCTTGATAAATGGGGATGAAAACCGATAGACTAAAAACACATTGCTGCATCTTACAATAATCAAAAAATCTAATAGAAAGAATCCAAAAATAAAGAAAAAACAAGGCCATTAAGATATTCAAACTGCCTAAATCACAGCCATGATTATTTGATCAGCACCATCTTTGCTCCTTACGGCTGCCTGCTCTGTCACTCACACTGATGTAACAGAGTAAAACAGTACAACTGCAAATGCACGGCGTTATCAGCAAACACAGCCCAGGACAATGGCTGAAACAACAACTTCTCTTTCCCTCTCCTGCTATTCTGCAGCTTGGGTCAAAGTGGGGGACAAATGGAACCCCTGAAGCATTATAACTCCAATGTGTCTAACTTAGTAGCATGAAAGTATGCTGATATAAAAGCAAAGAACTGTGGATGCTGGAAAGTATGCTGTTTGCCCTGCTGTATGATGCCCCAAGTACTTCATGCATCCGTCAAGTTTCATTGATAGAAATCACAAATTGACTATTGGAAGCTAACCATTTTGGTGAGCATGAGTAAAGCATTTTGAAATGAAATCCAAATTGTGACAAGTTTATCAAATTTCAGACTCTGTGCATTTTATTTAAGGCCTGAATTTATTTTCTACAAACAAGAGAGTTTGTTAAACTGTGTAAGACTGAATATTTTTCTTACAAAAATCAATTTCTGTCCTAAACCTTACATGAAACATGCAAACTAAATGCAAAGTGAGCCTTACAGTCATCCCAGTTTAGGAATATTAATTTTCAAAAGATTTAATTTTGCAAAAATCAATATTAAATATTCAGCTAAACATGGAAGATTGTAATGTAAATTTAACTACATATTCTTGAAGTGCATAAAGTGTGTTAGGTCAGCTGGCTTGCAATTCTGCATCTGGAACCTTGCTGCTAAATACTAAGGGTACAACACATGTAATTATAACTACTCAGCTTTTTTTGCCTGATACCCAAATATAATTTCCTCCAGAACAGTTTCTGGACAGTCTTCCTGAAGACCAAGTGAAAGAGCTTATTTGCTACCATTTTACGGTGTCTATTACTGATGAATTTATAGTCACTAGTCTTTCTTAAAGCATGTAGAATTTTAAAACAACCCTCTAGTCTTCCACAAAGCTTTAACATATAGAATAGCTCTGTGTTCAGTAAAACCTAGATTTTCTTCTCAGGCAAGGTTCCCATTGGATGAAGATCAGGGCAGGTCTTCCATCTGTCGATGTGCCCCTGCTCTAAAGCTGATGATGGTGGTGGGCTCCCAGAAGATTTATGAAGCCACCCAATCACCTACTTCTGGTGGGATTGGGGGTAGGATAGGTAAATATTTTAGCACTTGTTTTGCAAATGTATGGCCAGCAGCCATGGCTGCAGAAAAATAAATTCTTATTCCTAAATTAATTTAAGGGGATGAATCTATGCCATTTATCTAAGTTTTCTGCAGTATCCAATATCACAATTACAGCAAATGAGCTGGACAACCCTTGTGGAAATTCACCTCCTAATTTACCCACTTTGTCTAGTGCAATTTAGGAAGCCAGTTGTTTGATTCTCAGATTCCCCCTCTCTGCCTCCTTAGTACCACTGGATGCCTAGGAACTCAATGACATTCCTGGCTCCCAACACTGATAAAGCATTCATGATAGCAAATGCATAAAAGCCATCATTAACCATCATTTCCATTTACCATGATACCTTTCAACCAGAGGGAGGTGATGGCAGAGGGAACTGACAGGAAAGCAGATTCCTGCTCTTCTCAGTTCCAAAGCAGCTTCAAAATGGACAGAAAAAGGAAATTTTTCATTAAAGGGCCTTCATTTCCCCTTCCTCTGTTTCAGCAGCTTTTATTGCCTTGTGATTAATTAGGCTGACATCCTAAGTCACCTCCAGGTTTAGGCATACAATCACTTTGCTTGGCTTTTTGGTCTGACATTGCTGGCAGGTCAGTGCTGCGTTTATGACACACGTGTGAATGCATTGCGCATGGCATTAGATGGTGAGCTGGTGAAACTAATTCTGAAAGCCAGTTTGATCAGAAAAATGGCTAGAAATTCAAGCGATGCAAACATTGTATGGATGTTGTAAGCTTTTGAATGAAAATATCCATGCTAACATCTGCAGCCTGAGATATATGCAATTGACTAACAGTTGATGGGAGAGGTGGCCAAGGGAGTAACAGAGCACAGATGGAATCATGTCCTGAAATTCCAATCAGTAAATAGCCTACTGGGGAGGCTATGTAAACCTCTCAGGACATTCCTTGAAGGCCTAGTAGATTTGTTAATATTACAAAGATATGTCCAAGATAAACCAAGAATATGAAGCAATACCACAGAATGAAATATATACTGGAATTAAATGAAATCATTAGGCTTTGGGGAATTGTAACTTATCCTCTATGGGAAAGTAATGGATTTGCAAGAGCAAATGTGGCTGCTTTAGCTTCATAACTGAAGAGTCAGATATTGACGAACATTGATATGACTGGTGGCTGAATTTCATAGCTCTGATGGAGAGATTTTGTGGTTTAACACTGTATTCTTTCATTTGTTTCTCTTCCTCTTTGACGTCATTGTACCTAAGAGTATCTTGTGGTCCGGCAACTACCACAAGGAAAATTATTTACTGTAACTTACAGACACCACTCTAGGCACATGAAGTTAATTTAAGGAGTTAATAGTCATGTCAGCCATTGATATCTGTCCAAGTGAATATGGCAGAACTCTGAACTTTTCAGTCATATATGAAGCTTGGGAACTTACATGACAGACAATTGCAAATAGCCTTCTAGTCCACAACATAATGTGGAATAGAAACCCTTTGGAAGAGAGTCGGTAAACAAAACCCACATTTGATTACAGAAAGCCCTAATTAAAGCTTTACCATTCATCCTGTATTTAGATAACTTACCCTGGAATGATAAATCCTGAGGCTTTTTACAATATTTGCACAATTGGAAAGTGCACTACAATCTGAATTTAATAAAATATCACATTATTTCCCACACCTTAGCTTAATCTCAGTATTAGAATGCAAATAATACAAAGACAGGTTTACAATGCATGTATGTAAATGCACAAAGTGTGATGAGCAAAGCTGGTGAGCTACAAACACAAGTAGCTCTGTGGGAATATGGAGCAGGATTTTGCAATCCTGCCAGCGGTGGGCATTGTCGCGGGCCGGATGGGAAAATTTGGAGTGACCAAAAGTCAATTTCACTTTTGGCCACTCTCCAAACTTTCCGCCCCGCCCACAATGCTGCCGGCCATAGGCAGGAAAGCCCTGGCCATGATGTGGTGGCAATAACAAAAACATGGGCCGGGATTTTCCAGCCCTGGCGCAGCGAGTCCCACCACGGCAGATATGGCAAGCCAGCCAAAAATCCATTGACTTTGGCAGCACTGGTAAGTCCTGCCAGCGGGCAGGACTGGAAAATTCTGCCGGTGGTTTAAAATTGGTGAGGACTGGGCACTTAATATTCACAGAAACCAAGTGCTCAGAAAAGATAGGGAAGGAAAACAGGGAGCTGGGATGTTTGATAATAGGGAAGAAATTGTCATGTTGGAAAGAGAGGAAGCAAGGGCAGAAACCATTTGATTAGAGTTGAGAAGCCAAAAGGATATGATCATGCTACTGGAGGTTGCCTCCAATTAGTGAGGGAGAGATAGTGGAGCAAATCTGCAGGGAGATCACAGAGATGTGCAAGACCCATAGAGTGCTGACCCTGGGAGAATTTAATTATCCAAATACTGATTGGAATAGTGTTAGAGCTACGCATATGGAGAGAGAGGAATTTCTGAGATGTTTTCAGCACAACTTCTACGATCAGTATGTTCTTGACCTTATTAGAAAGGAGGCATTGCAGGATCCATTGCTGGGGAAAGAGATGGGCCAAGTGTCAATGGGAGAACACTTGGGTAACAGTGATTACCATATTTAAGAATCAATCTACCGGTCCTCTTTTGAACCTTCCTCAGGACCTCCATTTCCTCCACTGTACGATAAAACTTAAACTGGATACTGTTTTCTAAACATAGTCTGCCCAAGACCTTAAACAAAGAAAAGATAGTGGTTCTGGTTTAAGATGTAATTGTCCAGGCAATACACCCTAACATGGGTCCGCATGGGCCCCAGCCATGCCTGTCTCTTTATAGGGTATGTGGAACATTCCTTGTTCCAGTCCTACTCCGGCCCCCTCCCACAACTCTTTCTCCGGTACATCGATGATTACTTCGGTGCTGCTTCATGCTCTCGTCGGGACCTGGAAAAATTTATTAATTTTGCTTCCAATCTCCACCCCTCCATCATCTTCACATGGTCCATCTCTGACACTTCTCTTCCCTTCCTTGACCTCTCTGTCTCAATTTCTGATGATAGACTGTCCACCAATATCCATTACAAGCCTACCGACTCCCACAGCTACCTCGACTACAGCTCCTCACACCCCGCTTCTTGTAAAGACTCCATCCCATTCTCTCAGTTCCTTCGCCTCCGTCGCATCTGTTCTGATGACGCTACCTTCAAAAACAGCTCCTCTGACATGTCCTCCTTCTTCCTTAACCGAGGTTTTCCATCCACGGTCGTTGACAGGGCCCTCAACCGTGTCCAGCCCATATCCCGCGCATCCTCCCTCACGCCTTCTCCTCCTTCCCAGAAACATGATAGGGTCCCCCTTGTCCTCACTTATCACCCCACCAGCCTCCGCATTCAAAGGATCATCCTCCGCCATTTCCGCCAACTCCAGCATGATGCCACCACCAAACACATCTTCCCTTCACCCCCTTTGACGGCATTCCGTAGGGATCGTTCCCTCCGGGACACCCTGGTCCACTCCTCCATCACCCCCTACTCCTCAACCCCCACTTATGGCACCTCCCCATGCCCACGCAGAAGATGCAACACCTGCCCCTTCACTTCCTCTCTCCTCACCGTCCAAGGGCCCAAACACTCCTTTCAAGTGAAGCAGCATTTCACTTGCATTTCCCCTAACTTAGTCTACTGCATTCGTTGCTCCCAATGCGGTCTCCTCTACATTGGAGAGACCAAACGCAAACTGGGCGACCGTTTTGCGGAACACCTGCGGTCTGTCCGCAAGAAAGACCCAAACCTCCCTGTCGCTTGCCATTTTAACACTCCACCCTGTTCTCTTGCCCACATGTCTGTCCTTGGCTTGCTGCATTGTTCCAGTGAAGCCCAACGCAAACTGGAGGAACAGCACCTCATCTTCCGACTAGGCACTTTACAGCCCTCCGGGCTGAATATTGAATTCAACAACTTTAGATCTTAAACTCCCCCTCCCCCCATCCCCACCCCGTTTCTTCCCCACCCCCCGCTTTATTTTTATTTATTTATTTTTTTCAATAATTTATATAGATTCTTCTTTCCCCACCTATTTCCATTATTTTTAAATCTAAAACTAAAACCTTGTTAGCCTTTCCACCCCACCCCCACTAGAGCTGTACTTTGAATATCCTGTCCTCCATTCTTAATTAGCACTTTTCTCAGACAAAACACCTCTTTGACCCTTTTGTCTGTGACAACTTTTGATTATCTGCTCATCTCCACAATCACCACACCCTCAATGTGTCTCTCTCCCCCCGCCACCCCCACCCCCCCCCCCACCACCAACCTTAAACCAATTTATATTTCTCCCTTCTTCTAACTATGCTTCAGTTCTGCCGAAGGGCCATGAAGGCTTGAAACGTTAACTGATTTCTTCTCCGCTGATGTTGCCAGACCTGCTGAGTTTTTCCAGGTAATTCTGTTTTTGTTTTGGATTTCCAGCATCCGCAGTAGCTTTTAGCTTTTTGTTTTCACCCTAACATTCTATTTGATTTCACAATAGAATTGCAGAACTGGTGATCAACTTTCCAAGAATCATGCACTATAACTCTTGATCCTTTTGTTCATTAATTCATGGAATATGAGCATCACTGTAAGACCAGCATTTATTGCCCATGCCAAATTTCCCTTGAGAAAGTTGTGACCTTCTTAAACCGCTGCAGTGCACATGTGTTAGGTAGAACCACAGTGCTGTTGGTGAAGAATTTCTTCAAATTTCAACCAGCAACAGTGAAGGAACAGCGATATAGTTCCAAGTTAGGATGGTGTGTAACCTGGAGGAGAACTTGCAGATGGCGCTGTTCCCACAAATCTGCTGCCTCGTGCTTCTTCGTAGAGGTTAAGGATTTGGAAGGTGTTGTCGAAGGAGCCTTGGCGAGTTGGTGCAGTGCATCTTGTAGATGGTACATACTGTACCATGGTGGAGGGACGAAAGTTTAACGTGGTGAATGTGGTGCCAACCATGCAGGCTGCTTTGTCCTGGATGGTGTTGAGCTTCTAGTCGGAGCTGCACTCATCCGAGCAAGTGGGAAATATTCCATCACACTCATGACTTTTGCCGTGTGGATGATGGAAAGGCTTTGGGAAGTCAGGAGGTGAATTACTCGCTGCAAAAGAATTTCCAGTCTTTGACCTGCTCTTGTAGCTAGAGTATGTAAATGACTGGTCCAATTATGTTTCTGGTCAATGGTAACCCCCAGGATATAAACAGAACCGTAAATACTCAGAAAGTCAGGCGATATCTATGGAGAGAGAAACAGAGTTAAAATTCCAAGCCAATAACCTTTCATCGGAATGGTTCTCTTTCCTCCTTCAAGATGCTTCTTAAAACTAACCTGTTTAAGTTTTTGGCATTGCCCTAATATCACCTTCATACTAGGTGTTGAATTTTGCTTTATAGTGTACATGTGAAGCATGGCGGAAAGGTTTATTATGTTAATGGGGCTAAATAAATACCAGTTGTTGTTATTATTGTTGTTCAGAGATCTTTCCAGTAAGTTAACAGACAATTTTGCACTTCAGTAGAAGAACAAGCTTGTTAAGTTTTGAATCATCATAGCTTATTTCAAAATTCCCTGGTGGTCGTAACATGTAGGTCCATATCCATAGTTCCCCACCACAATCACAATCAGGGATAAGCACCAGTTGCAGACCAGATGCCATCTCATGAAAAGAAGAAGAATGTCGAAGAGAGAGGCACCCTGGGCTACTCTGGTGCACCTTTCATCAATTGATTATGGGGCATCTTTGACTAAAGCCTGGGAACCTATCCATTTTTTAGATAACTGATTATAAGTAAATCCAGAGCTGTTCATTGTATTAACTCCAATGGCACATACATCACAAAATTCAGAAAGTGTTTTGAAATCAGTTTTTCTTTGAAATGAGGTCTTCATTTTAGTGCACTCCTAGGCTGAATTTCTATCCTCCTGCCTGAAGCAAACAAAGGCCCAGATTTTTGTTCCTGAGTCGGCTGTGTAGGGACAGGAGAATCCCGGTTCTGTGAATCTGGCCTTTAAAAATGGCCACCTATGGGTCAGATTTTCATTCCTGGGGGCAAGCTGGATTGGAAGTTGGGCCTGCCACCCCTGGAACAAGTACAGAGGCTGCTGAGTGTGGAGACGGATTGGGCAGAAGGCCTGCCTTTGTGCTCCGGCACTGTGTTGAATTAAATTTTTTAAAAGTAAAACACAAAAAATAGCATTCCAGCCCTCACCCCACCCACCCCACACCCATGCCCCTGCTCCATCCATGCCACATGATGCCCCTCCACCCACCCCCCATGGCCTCTCAAACCCTCTGTGCCAACCTATACCCCCCTGCCCACCCCTATGGCACTGTGCCAAGTTAGTGCCCATTCATGCCAATCCATGCTCCTCCACATTTTGCCTTTACCCTCCTCCAAGCCAATGCACCTAGTATCCTTTGACAGTTCCTTGACAGCTTTAACAGCTTTGACATTTTCTTGACAGCATCACAGTCCCTTGACAGTTCTTTGACAGCTTGACAGTTCCATTGAGTTTATGCACCTCTTTTATATGCAATCATGTTTACTTTTACCTCTCCCAAAAGTGTCCAGGGGCCAGATCCAAAGGGGTACCTTACCTCCAAAGAAGTCCGCCAAATTCAGACTCCCTCTTACCTGGTCTAATCTACTGCATAATCTGGGTTTCACGCTCCTGACCTACCAAAATCCCACCTCAGTGGAGGGAGCTGGTGATTTAAATGGCTAGCTGCCTTCGCAAAGCACACATGCACAAACCCTGGTCCACTCCATTCCCGTCCGCCATGAAAATAGTACATGCCATGTTGGTGAGATCTAGGCCTTAATATCACTCCCCACAAAATGGTGGGCAATGATTTAGTGCACACTTAAGACTGTTGTTGCCTTAATGTTCACTGGGGCCTACTGCTATGTGGTAGTAACAGCTCTGGTAATCTAACGGTAGGCCTATTTAAAATGATAATTGAGGCCTGACATCAATAGGACCACGATTTCCATTATTAGATTAAACAGGCCAGAACCTCAATCATGTAAGCACTGACCAGTACCAGCCCAGCCAAAGAGGATACGAAAGATTAATTTTTTTTATTGGGCTGGGAGGAGCAGGGATCATTGTCCAAGATTCACAAAGCTCACCTAGGCCACTGTCACTCTGGCTCCCAACCCTCAAACAGTGCAACCCACCCGCTCCAATGGTCTTACCTTCATCAGCCACAATATCAGATAGCCTAAAGCCAGCGACTGACCCAGGGCACTAGAATTACAGGTGCCACCTGCCGTTCAAAGCAAGTCAGATGGAGTCCTCAAAATAGACCAGGGCATGACAATTAGGTGGCATCATTGGAAGCCATTCAAGAGTCTTCCACACCCCATAAATGAACACTTATACATCAAACTGACTCCTGACACATTTCCACGTACCTAACATGAGAAAGCTAGAAATTGATATTGTCACACCCATTTTTCAGATGCAGAATGGGAGGCTAAGCATTCAATATGGTGGGGAGGAGTAACGCATTCATTACACCAGAAGTTTGCTACTTGCCCCATTGGCGCAAAAAGAAAAAGAAGGGTTCAGTGCCCACACCTGAAACAGATATCAGTCTGTTTGCTTATGGGTGTAGGAAACCCCTCATCTGCTTAAGGTCCTCCATACAAAATTGGGCTGCCCTGAGCGTGCAGTCGATTGCTTTCCGTAAAATATCATCTGCATGCAGCCTAACCTAACTTTAATGAGCTGTGGACGATGCCACCAAAAAAGGCCACGTTTTTTAAAAAATTGAACGTGGAGCAGGGAGGTGCAGGAGCGATCCTCCCAGCTCCACTGCTGTGTTAAAGAAAACTGCTGGCCCCCACTTGGTCCCATCCCTGACTTCTGATCTCTTTCTTCCCTCCCTCCGTCACCCTATTAAACATAAGGCCCTTTTCTTTCAGTCACCCCCTTCCATTGATCACTTTCCCTGCCTCTCAGGACCCAGTGGAGGGCCACAGATGGTGGCACAAAATTTGAATCTACTTCATGATGAGTCCCTGGGGGTGTCCAGCATATGTCTGCAGCTCATCAACCTCATGCAAATCAAACCCAAACCTAATATCACGTGGGCCTCAGCTCTACTCACTCAGTACAGGCTTGTTCCCTGTCACAGTTTGTACCTACCAACAAACCAATTTCAGGCCAATATACCAAAAACTATACTTGGATGATGCATGTGTCAGTATGCTGAAACTGCCAGAAATCATTTTAACTGCATGAATCTGCGCTCATTGACCTTGGCTGCATTGGCTTCAGGTCAAGCAGTATCTTGACTTTAAAATTCTCATTCTTGTTTTCAAACCCTTCCATGGCCTTGTCTCATCCTAGCTCGGTAATCTCCTCCAGCCCCACAAACCCTTGAGATTATTCTGTGCTCCTCTAATTCTGGGCTCTTGTGCATTCTCAATTATAATTGCTCCACCATTGGTGGCCATGCCTTCCGCTGCCTCTGCCCAAGCTTTCTGTCCCTATGCCTCTCTACCTCACTTTCCTCTTTTAAGACACTCCTCTTTGACCAAGCTTTTGGTTATCTGACCTAATATCTCATTTTGTTGTTAGATGATGTATTTTGTTTTTTAATATCCTGTGAAGCTCCTTGGGACATTCCATTATGTTAAAGGCACTATATAAATATATGTTGTTGCTGTTCTTATGATATAGCAGTTTAAGTAAGCTAAACACCAATGAGACAGTAACCATAACATGAACAATTGTGCCTTATATTACTGGATCTATGATAGAAACTGTAATCGCCTGAACTGCTGAAGGCCGTGTGCACTCAGTGACATTTGCCTGTAAATCTGGCACTAAGACTGGCAGTAGGCTCCAATTGCGTTCCTAATTCGTGTAATATATGCAGTATGAAAACAGCCATGCTGGTGCCTGTATTTCTTTAAAGAGGAAGTATCTGTTTTCCATTATATGACATAAAATTTCCCTCTCATTAATTGCGAACTGTTTCTTGATAAACCTGCAGTAATGACGTCATAAACATGCTTCATAAGTTTCTGTAAATGTTAACTGTCACATTGCACTACTGTCAAATGCCAATTTTTCTCTCAAATCTGCCAAAGAGTATAAAGAATTGTGATCTTAATTACCTACTTTAAAAAAATATAGGTGAAGTAAAGTTCAAACTAAAGAAAACAAACA
The DNA here is from genome assembly GCF_964194155.1 of Cetorhinus maximus. Classification (NCBI taxonomy): domain Eukaryota; kingdom Metazoa; phylum Chordata; class Chondrichthyes; order Lamniformes; family Cetorhinidae; genus Cetorhinus; species Cetorhinus maximus. The sequence continues at coordinate 100,194,296 of NC_135882.1, forward strand.
AAAACAAAACAAGTCCCTCTGGTGATTGGTGCAGAGGGGATTGTGAAGCACAATCTGAAACGCCGCCCATTTTTATAACGAAACGAATGGAAAGTGAGTCGAAACTATTCTTTCATCAGACATCTTCAGCCCTGGGCCACAAAGCCATCTGGACTGATGGGTGAAATTTGGGGTGCGATCCAATTAAGGTGGATTTCTGTCCTCCTTTTGGATTATATAAAATCCAGTAGAAGTTAGGTGAGGAATTTATTTGCAGCCCCCCCACCCCACCCCAACATCCCCCCCCCACCCCCACCTTCCATGCAAATGTCAGAGAAAGGAAATAATTAGCCAGAACTCTTCCTAAGCTCTCCTCTTGTTTCCCCAACATTTCCTTTGGGTATGAGGTGCAACGCAGCGTATGGCATACATGAGACCTGCAGGGGCAGAAAATCATGTGGCACCCAGGAACACAAGACTGAATTTTGTCAGTAGTGGGGAAGTCTCGCCACCGGGTCTGAAAGTAGGAGGCGTTCCCACTTGGCCGGTGGCAGGACCAGGGGCGGTATATGCCCAGTGATGGCCAATTAATACCTGGAGGATGTTTCTTCTAGTGGGGGAAGACTAGGACTAAGGGACACAGTTTAAGAATAAGAGGTCACCTTTTTAAGATGGAGACGAGAAGAAATTTCTTTTCTTGGAGGGTTGTTAGTCTGTGGAATTCTCTTCCCCAGAAAGCAGTGGAGGCCAGGTCGTTGAATTTATTCAAGGCTGAGTTAGATAGGTTTTTGACAGACAAGGGAGTGAAGGGTTATGGAAGACAGGAATGTTGACTTGAGTCCCCAACCAGATCAACCATAATCTTATTGAATGGCACAGCAGGTTCGAAAGGCCGAATGGCCTGCACTGCTCCTAAGTCCTATGTTCCTATGTCCTAATTTTAAGAAGCCACTGGCCAGGCCGGCATCCAATTAAGGACAGCAGCCCACCCCCAAGTGGTGTCCAGTGCTGAGGCTGCGGCTCCAGGGAGAGGGCACCTCAATGGCAGGGCCCTCATGGTAGGTGAGTTGGATTGGAGGCACTGGGGTCAGGCAGACAGGTCGCAGTGAACAAGGGGGTTGACACTGAGCACCGCCAGTGCTGCTATCACGAGGGCAACCATTGCCATGGGCTGCCCATAAAGGAGGTTGCCCGCAGGCCCCAAAACCCACTGAGAGGCACCGGGTTTCACCCAGCAGTCTCCCCACATGGTGGCAGTCAGTCACAAAGCAAGCAAAATGCCCAAGTAGACAGGAAGTGGCCCTTAATTAGCCACGTATATGCTTCAGTTGGCCCCCCAGAGGCCATCCAAGTTGCAAACTTTCCCACTGCTGGCAATGTGACATGGTTATGAGAAGACATCAAGCTCCCATTCCAACCCCTTCCCTCACCATTTTGCCAATCCTCCCACTTTGTAGCCTGACTCCAAAGGGTCCGGAAAACTCAGCTCTATGTCTCTGCCCTGAAGAGAAGCCATGAGTAGTTTCTGCTGGGCCTGGGCAGGAGAGGATTCCGCCAATGTCACACAAGGTCTGTGACAGAGATGGGTCAGGTGAGGCAGTTTATGCCATTGTTTTTTACAGCCAGTGGTCTGAACCTTGCAAAGAAATTAGCACCCAGATATTTGCAGAAGTGGAAGTGGGGTCCACCAGGGTCTCCAGGTTAGAGTTGTGCCAGGGAAATCCCCAGAAAACTATCAAATTTTTAAATTAACCCTCTAACAAAGGAATTCAAATTCATTTTTCAGGGTGGGATGCCAGCTTCCCCACCTCTATCAGGTACTGAAGATTTGCCCACGATGTTGTGTGCGCCTGCTGAAAATATTTAAAACACGTGACCCCCAGCCTGATAACAGAAACTCTAGAAATGGCAGGAGTGAGGTTAGTGGAACATCAGATTCTAGGATTTTGGGGCTCATTATCCATTGAAAGCAGGAACCAATTTCCTTTCAAAAGCCACTTTCCCCAGTGAAAACAATTGCAGAACAATTATTTACCATTGGGAAAAGAAGCAAATTCAAACTTAGATTTTTTAATGAAGATTTAAAGACCTTCAGCGGGCACAGTGATCCCACTGTTGCTGTAAGAGCACCAATATCTCTCATTTACCCACACTCAAAAGAATCCAACCATATGATTTAAGATGGGGTTAGGGGTGCATCCATGGAAAGGCCAATGCAGATCCTCTCCTCTGAGATGTTGTCATAGAAATTTTCAGGACAGGAATTCAATCAACCTCTTCATTAGAATATAACCATGAAAAGCTATCAGAAGAACTTGAGAAAGCATGAATTAAAATTGGCTATTTGCCCCATCAAACCTTTTCCTTATATACAGCAAGTACAATGTGCTCTCTCATACACTATTCCCGAAATATTAAATTTTCATAGGAAACAACCCAAGATGTTTCACCCTGCCTTCCTAATGCAGTTCAAGTTAAACTTTATACTAACCATCTAAAGTTACTATTTTTTTGGGCGCGATACCTGAAAAGTTCAATCCAAGGATCTGCTGCAGCCAAGCTGCAATTTGTGTAGAATTCTTTATCAGTCTAAATGCATACAAGACTGCAAAGCATAATGTGTTTCAGATTAGGAAGTAAGAAAATAGGAGCAACATAAACAGATCAACCTGTCCCTCAGAATGGATTGGCATTTACATTGAATTGTTGCATAGTAACAATATGGTAAGTTGGTATTTGTCCCGGAAGTCTCATACATTATGCCGTTATGTTGAGATAGTGAAACTTGGTAAGGTACATCAGATTTGAATGTATTTGGCAGAAATTAAAGAGGTGACTGAGTAACAAAATGCATCGTGGGCACTAGCTTCTCAATTTAGGCCATAGGGGAAAGTAAGCTTAAAGATATTTAAGGTATTAAAAATGTTAAATTTAGAAATGTTTTTTGGGAGGAATTAGATGGCACATGAGAGAACACTTGTTAAACAGAGTTTTAAGTATGCCACAAAACAGTGATCGACTTCCTTGAAGAAGTATCTTCCATGAATCGCATCTTTGAACATATATAAAGTTTTATATTTACCCTACATGCATTATCAGTAATTTCGTTGGCCATAAGATCATATAGTTAATTTGAGTGAAAATCCAAGATGATTATTTCCATATGTGAAGTAACAGTTAACTTTTGGCAGAATCAACTTTAACAATGCACTTAAATTTCCAGCAGGAGCCATGTACCCATAAAATAAATAGAATGTCATCATCACTCTGAGTGAGTTTCAGGCTTTCATTCGCTTTTGAGAAAGAGCATGGCAACTCATTTTAATCTAGGGCATTAGTCACTATCGGCAATGAAATAGGTTTGATGTGTTTCCCCCACATCTTGCAGTTATTCAATACCCTAAGGCCTCTGACTTCTATATGATCTTCTCCACGTGGGATGGTGAGACATTCTACCAAGTAGACATTTCTATGACAACCATCAATGTCACCCCATGCTTAACCAATGGAAGATGATTCAAGCAAGAGAAGATGAAGTGCTATTGCTTTCTGTCCTTGAGGTGGAACATTTTGCTGTCAGAAACATCTCATGTAACAGCAGCACTAAGTACTGACAAAACTGGCTCAGCTGTGGCAGCAGGATTCAGACAGACAGCGCTGGATTCAGAATCCTAATCATCTGTTGAACAAACCAGAACAAAACATAACATCTTGAAGTAGTCACACTAGTCATGATTGTTCTAAAGTGATCCTTATTCTCATCATTAAAAAAGCAGGAAAATGCAGAGTTTATAAACTGCTAGTATCAAAATGAAACTTGTTTGCACATAGAGAAAGATTCCATAGTGGTTATGAATCATATAAAACAAGAGCTAGGCGATAAGGAGTTGCACAGCAATATGATCCCTGCAGAGATTATTATGAAAACTACACTTAACTTGTTGGAGAACTTATGAGCCTACAAGGAATTCACTAACCCCCCTTTCAGAACTACTTGTTTTACTTTGAGTTAAAGGTACATTTTAAAACATAATCACCTTACAAAGTTCAGTGTTCATGACAACAGAAAGAAACAAAAATGATGACGTATATGATCAACTGTTTTTGGGCTGCTAGTAATTTGCTGCAGCCTTTAACTCTCTATTACCTGCTAATAAATTTTCTCACTCACTTCTTTATTTGGAAGTTATTTATTCACATATTTACCAATTTTTAAAGACTATTGCAATTTTGGTTTCAAGTTAAAGCCATGATATGAATTCCTACCAAAGTTCATTGTTACTAGAGATCCAAACAAGTATATTACAAAACTTATAATGAGAAAATGTATGACACAGACCTTGTGAGTTGCAGAGTGTTATTACAGACAAGGCAGCAACCCAGATGACATAAATTGTAACAACTCAGATTTAGAAATTCCTCCTCCATCGCAGAAGGGAGCAGAGCTGCAAATGCGGATCTTGCCTCAAGTTTCAAGAACACAAGAAATTACAGCAGGAGTGGATCACACGGGCTGTCAAACCTGCTCTGCCATTCAAAACTGGAGTGCTGCTTTGGGCTGCAGTAGAGTGCTTAAGTTGGAGTTTGGTGACTGAGGGAATTTAAGGGTTAATTTCTATCTAAAGTCTAGTCTTTCTTTAATTTAGTAATTAACAAAAAGTTCCTGTTTGGTTTGGAAGAAGGTGAGTTTTAGGCCAGCTTTAAAACAGGATTTATAAAGGCTCTGCTTGTAGCTACAACCAGTTAATTAGATAACTGGCTAAAACAGGTTTTCAGAGGCTAGATTCAGAGAGTATAAAAACAGGCCCTCTTACAGTGCTGACTTTGTCTGCAATGGAGTGCTGCTTTGGGCTGCAGCAGAGTGCTTAAGTTGGAGTTTGGTGACTGAGGGAATTCGGTGAGGAGGGAACGAGGTGATCCTTTGAGTACCGTGAGTACGGTCGGGTAAGTATTTACTACTTTTATCGCTGAAAGTTTTTAAGGTCTTATTTTGTGCTTCATCATTTATAAGGGCTATATTCTGTAACAATGAGGAGCAGGGAAGAAGGGCCCTAGAGTAATTGATATTATTTGACATTAAGTATCTTCCAAAAGGTTTAATCTAATTTAAAGGTGTAAGTCATGACAGGAGAGCTCAAAGCTGTAGTGTGCTCCTCCTGCTCTATGTGGGAAGCTGGGAACATTTCCAGTCCTGGAGCCAGCATGAGTGCTTAAAGTGTCTCCAGCTGCAGCTCCTGGAAGCCCAGGTTTCGGAGCTAGAGCGGCAGCTGGCGCACTGTGAAGCATCTGTGAGGCGAAGAGTAATGTGGATAGCACATATAGAGAGGTGGTCACACCGCAGCCTAGGATTCAACAGGCAGGAAAGGAATGGGTGACCAGCAGGCAGAGTAAGAGGACTAGGCAGGCAGCGCAAGAACCTCCTGTGGCTATTCCCCTGCAAAACAAATATACCGCTTCAGATACCTTTGAGGGGAATGGCGTCTCAGGGGAAAGCAGCAACAGCCAAATTCATTGCACCACAATTGGCTCTGCAGCACAGGGGAGGAGTAAAAAGTGTGGGAATGCAATAGTTACAGGGGATTCAATTGTAAGGGGAATAGATAGGCGTTTCTGTGGCCGCAAACGAGACTCCAGGATGGTATGTTGCCTCCCTGGTGCTAGGGTCAAGGATGTCTCAGGGCAGCTATATGACATTCAGACGGGGAGGGTGAACAGCCTGTGGTTGTGGTACACACTGGTACAAACGACATAGGTTAAAAAAGGGATGAGACACTAAAGGCAGAATATAGGGAGTTAGGAAGTAAGTTGAAAAGTAAGACCTTAAAGGTAGTGATCTCAGAATTACTAACAGTGCCACGTGCTAGCCAGAGTAGAAATAGCAGGATATGTCGGATGAATACGTGGCTGAACAGATGGTGTGAGGGGGAGGGTTTCAGGTTCCTGGGACATTGGGACCGGTTCTGGGGGAGGTGGGACCAGTACAAACTGGACAGGTTACACCTGGGCAGGACCAGGAGTGATGTCCTAGGGGGAATATTTGCTAGAGCGGTTGGGGAGGGTTTAAACTAAAATGGCAGGGGGATGGGAACCTATGCAAGGAGTGAGAGGAGGGGAATCAAGGACAAGAACAAAAGACAGAAAGGGGAATAAGAAAAGTGATAGCCAGAGAAATCAAGGGCAAGAATCAAACAGGGCCTCAATGAAAAATAGTGGGAATGGGACAAATAATGTTAAAAAGACAAGCCTTAAGTCTTTGTGCCTTAATGCGAGGAGCATTCGCAATAAAGTGGATGAATTAAACGTGCAAATAGATGTAAACAGGTATGATATAGTCGGGATTACGGAGACATGGCTGCAGAGTGACCAGGGATGGGAACTGAACATCCAGGGGTATTCGGTATTTAGGAAGGACAGACAAAAAGGAAAAGGCAGTGGAGTTGCATTGCTGGTTAAAGAGGAAATTAACGCAATAGTGAGGAACGATATTAGCTCCGACAATGGGGAATCTGTATGGGTAGAGCTGAGAAACACTAAGGGGCAAAAAACATTCGTGGGGGTTATATATAGACCCCCAAACTGTAGTGATGATGTTGGGAATGGCATTAAACAGGAAATTAGAGACGCATGCAATAAAGGAACAACTGTAATTATGGTGACTTTAATCTGCAAATAGATTGGGCAAATCAAATTAGTAACAATGCCGTAAAGGAGGAATTCCTGGAGTATACACAGGATGGTTTTCTAGACCAATACATTGAGGAAACAACTAGAGAACAGGCCATGCTAGACTGGATATTGTGTAATGAGAAAGGAATAATTGGCAATCCAGTTGTGCCTTGGGGATGAACGACCATTATATGATAGAATTCTTCATCAAGATAGAGAGTGACGTAGTTGATTCTGAGACTAGGATCCTGAACCTTAATAAAGGAAACTACGATGGTATGAGGTGCGAGTTGGCTATGATGGATTGGGAAACGTTACTTAAAGGGAAGACGGTGGATAGGCAATGGCAAACATTCAAAGAGCGCATGGGTGAACTGCAACAATTGTTTATTACCGTCTGGCGCAAAAGTAAACCATAGCTTACAAGGGAAATTAGAGATAGTATTAGATCCAAGGAAGAGGCATACAAATTGGCTAAAAAGAACAACAGACCTGAGAATTGGGAGCAGCTTAGAATTCAGCAAAGGAGGACCAAGGGATTGATTAAGAAGGGGAAAATAGAGTACAAGAGTAAGCTTGCGGGGAACATAAAAACTGACTGTAAAAATTTCTATAGGTATGTGAAGAGAAAAAGATTGGTGAAGACAATTGTAAGTCCCTTACAGTCAGAAACAGGGGGATTTATAATGGGGAACAAATAAATGGCTGACCAACTAAATACATACTTTGCTTCTGTCTTCACAAAGGAGGACACAAATAACATCAGAAATGTTGGAGAACACAGGGTTTAGTGAGAGGGAGCAACTGAAAGAAATCAGTATTAGTAGGGAAATGGTGTTGGGGAAATTGATGGGATTGAAGGCCGATAAATCCCCAGGGTCTGATAATCTACATCCCAGAGAATTTAAGGAAGTGGCGCTAGAAATAGTGGATGCATTGGTGGTCACCTTCTGAGATTCTGTAGACTCTGGAACAGTTCCTACAGATTGGAGGGTAGCTAATGTAATCCCACTATTTAAAAAGGGATGTAGAGAGAAAACAGGGAATTATAGACCAGTCAGCCTGACGTCGGTAGTGGGAAAATTCTAGAGTCTATTATAAAAGATTTAATAGCTGAGCACTTGGAAAACAGTGGCAGAATCGGACAGAGTCAGCATGGATTTATGAAAGGGAAATCATGCTTGACAAATCTACTGAAATTTTCAAGGATGTAACTAGTAGAGTTGATGAGGGGGAGCCAGTGGATGTGGTTTATTTGGACTTTCAGAAGGCTTTCGACAAAGTCCCACATAAGAGATAGGCGTGTAAAATTAAAGCGCATGGGACTGTGGGTAGTGTATTGAGATGGATAGAAAACTGATTGGCAGACAGGAAACAAAGAGTAGGAATAAATGGGCCTTTTTCCGACTGGCAGGCAGTGACTAGTGGGGTACCGCAGGGATCGATGCTGGGACCCCAGCTATTCCCAATATAAATGATTTAGATGAGGGAACTAAATGTAATATCTCCAAATTTTCAGATGACACAAAGCTGGGTGGGAGGGTGAGCTGTGAGGAGGATGCAGAGATGCTTCAGTGTGATATGGACACGCTGAATTAGTGGGCAAATGCATGGCAGATGCAGTATAATGTGGATAAATGTGAGGTTATCCACTTTGGTAGCAAAAACAGGAAGGCAGATTATTATCTGAATGCTATAAATTGAGAGAGGGGCATGTGCAACGAGACCTGGGTGACCTCGTACACCAGATGCTGAAGGTGCAGCAGGCGGTAAAGAAGGCAAATGGTATGTTGGCCTTCATAGCAAGAGGATTTGAGCACAGGAGCAAGGGTGTCATGCCGAAATTATACAGGGCTTTGGTGAGACCACACCTAGAATATTGTGTGCAGTTTTGTTCTTCTTATCTGAGGAAGGAGGTTCTTGCTATAGAGGGAGTGCAGCAAAGATTTACCAGACTGATTCCTGGGATGGCGGGACTGCCATATGAGGAGAGAGTGAGTCGGTTAGGATTATATTCGCTGGAGTTCAGAAGAATGAGGGGGGATCTCATAGAAACCTATAAGGTTCTAACAGGACTAGGCAGGGTAGATGCAGGAAGGATGTTCCTGATAGTGGGGGAGTTCAGAACCAGGGGTCACAGTCTGAGGACATGGGCTACACCATTTAGGACTGAGACGAGGAGAAATTTCTTCACCCAGAGAGTGATGAGCCAGTGGAATTCGCTACCACGGAAAGTAGTTGAGGCCAAAACATTGTATGTTTTCAAGAAGTAGTTAGATACAGCTTTTGGAGCAAAAGGGATCAAAGGATACGGGGAGAAAGCAGGAGTTGGATGATCAGCCATGATCATAATGAATGGCGGAGCAGGCTCGAAGGGCCGAATGGCCTACTCCTGCTCCTATTTTCTATGCTTCTATGTTTCTAAAACAATCATGGCAGATCTTGGGCTTCAACTCAGGTTGGACAGGCTGCGCTTGTTTCCAATGGAGTGTAGAAGAGTGATGGGTGATTTGATTGAAGTATACAAGAACCTGAATGGCCTTGACAAGGTGGATGTCGAAAGGATGTTTCCTCTTGTGGGTGAGTCCACAACTAGACGTCACTGTTTTAAAATTAGGGGTCACCCTTTTAGGACAGATATGAGGAGAAATGTTTTCTCTCAGAGGGTTGTGCGACTTTGGAATTCTCTGCCTCAGAAGGTGGTGGAGGTGGGTTCACTGGATATTTTTAAGGCTGAAGTAGATAGATACTTGTTAGGCAAGGGAATCAAAGATTATCAGGGTTAGATGGGAAGGTGGAAATCAAAACACAAGAAGATCAGCCATGATCTTATTGAATGGCAGAGCAGGCTTGAGAGGCTGAATGGTCTACTCCTGTTCCTATTTCTTATGTTCTAATTCCATTTTCCCGTCACTTCCCATATCCCTTAATTGCCGGAATACTTGAATTGGGTGCATCATGCCTGTACAGCAACATCAGCAGCACTCACACCACCATAGGCCTGGAATGCTGGAGTGGAGTGGATCAATAACCACATTATCCAAAAATCTATCAATCTCTGATGTGAACGTATCCAACGTCTGAGCATTCACAGCTCTGGGATAGAGAATTCTAAAAGATTTAATCCTCAATTTTAAACAGTCCTCAATCTATGCTAATATATTACTCTCCCAACCCCAAGATCCATAATTTTATGTAACAGCTTCATGAGATTAATAATTTTTTCTTGTGGGTGGTTGATCTGTCCCACATTTCATGGCCTTGACAATCAGACATTTGGGGCCTTTCCTGGGGATTCAGCAAGTCACACACCAGTTCTCAGCTTGCATGAATTTCATAAAAGCCTTATAAAAAGTTGAATTTCCTTAGTAGTCCAGATAAGCCCACATAACATAAGGAGCTGGGCAGCATTGACGAACCGCCCATCAGAAAATCACCACATGGGGCAGAACACGAGTGGGACTGATTTCTGCACCATTTTCAGACCATGGTTGGGTGATCTGCTAAGAAGCCTTTTCACTATTTTAGATGCTTTGGGCTGGATTTTCACAGAGTCCATCTGACTCTGGACACAAATGCACAAGTCCCATCCCCCATTTCCAGCAGATCCAATTTTGGTAGGGGAAAGGAACAGGACATGAATCATACAAGCAGGAAACCTGAACTCAGCAGGGCCATTTGAAATTATTGCTAAATTCAAACAGACCCCATTTTCATTGTTCCAAGATTCTTTAGCCGTAATGTGGAAGTTATGAGTTTATGGAGGAGGTATAAATCTCTTGATGGGTGGATAAGGTCTGGTTAATTGTCATTATCTGAAACCCTTTAAATCTCCAGCCCTTCAAAAATGAAGAAAACAGGCTGGAGCTGTCAGTTAGAAATTAGAGTTAAAAAAAACCTACTACTGGAGTGCATTGATTGATAGGCCATCTGATGTAGCTTAGAAAAAAAGTACCATCTGTTCCTGCAGTTTCAATAGACTTTGTTGTTGGCATTTTCCAAGGGCTGTATTACAGCTGAGCTCCAAAGCCATTTATCTCAGGAGCGAGGTTGTGTTCACATTTTGATAGTTTTAAGAGGCTATTAAAGGATTAGCTATCTTTGTCTCCATGGAAACAAACCCCCACACACAATTTGTTTTGATAACAGATTGACCACTTGAAAGGATTTAAAATCTTTGAATGGGTTTCATGAATGAGAATTTTTTTTCTGTATTATATGTATATGTGTGAGTGAGAGCTGTCTTAGATTGTTAGAAGTTTGATTTTTTTTTCATTTCCACATGGTTACTGAGGTCTGCCCATAGTGGATACTGGGTGAGTGGCTATTGAAGTGGTGTGGAGTTTGAGGGGCATGAGAGTGGGTGGGTGGAGGATATAAAGAGTCTGGGCTAGAGGGCCTAACAGCCTTTTGTAAAACTGGGCCAAAGTCTCAGAGAACCAAGATCTTCTAACTAGCCCACCTCAGCACGTACCCACCTCCATAACCACCTCTGAACTGTCTCCAGAGGCAACAGGTCTGACTCAATCCTGCCCCTAACCACCCCGGTGCAAAAATTGTGTGTGGGGGAGCTGTTTCCATGGAGACAAGTATGCCAAGTCAGAATATTTCCCAGCTCGAGCTTCCCATGTCCATGGTGAAAATCCAACCCTTTACGTTTATCCACTAAAACGATAAAAAATTCATATAACACCTTTCATGGTCACCAAAGCACTTTACAGCCAATGAAGTATTTTTTGAAACGTAATTACTGTTGTAATGTAGGAAAGGCAACAACCAATTTGCACACAGCTAATGTGATTAATACCAAATGAACTGTTTTAGTGGAGTTAATTGAGGGATATTGCCCAGTGTGGCAGGGATAACTCTCCTGGTCTTCTTCAAAATAGAGCTGTGGGATCTTTTACATCCACCTGAGGGGGGTGGAGAAAGGGCCTCAGTTTGACATTTCTCTGAAAGTTGGCATCTCTGGCAGTGCAGAACTCCCTCATTACTGCACTGGAGTGTCAACATTGATTTTTAAGCCCAAGGTCTGACTAGAGATTAGATTGCTACCTTCAAATATTTTACATGTATCTGATGTTATCCTTAATATCTAAACCAGTTACCAAATTTCTATTTCCTTTTTGCTTTTTGTGCAGTTTCCTTAATGTACAGGTTTTATAAAATCCTTGAAACTTGAAAGAGAAGTTGAATGATAGAGGACAAAGATGAGACCATAATTTCTTCGATGGCTTATATTATGTGAAAAAGTAGATCTGAGTAAACTGGTATCCTTTAAAAAGCAGAAAAAGGTGTCACCGATGGTGTTTTAAAAGGGATTTACACTTGGCCCTCAAAGTAGCCATCTATTTCAGCCAATAGGATACTTCTATGAAGCAAATCACAAATCAGGGTCTTAAGGCCCAGTTGCCATTTTAGATTCGGTTCCACGGGCAACAGAGATGAAGAGGCTGAGCTGAGACAAGTTGCAAATTATTTCTGGGGGGTCTGCAGGATCATTCCTGCTTATATGAGTTGTAGATAAATAATCTGGCACATTTCCACCCACGATACCAACTCCGCCTCAATCCAGTGAGCTGCAACCATTGGAGCACCCATTTGGCAATGCAAGAAAGGACAAAGACTCAAAATCACAGCCATCTCTTCACCACAAGTTCCACTGGTTGGGTACCTAAAAGTTATTATCTACCCCCCGCCCTCAGAAGTTATTGATCTACTTCATATGGGCAAGTATTGCACTGAACCAAATAGTCAAACTCAGGCAAACTTAACAGGGCTGATCACATCAGATTTTGCTTAAATTTCTTAATTTCCCTTCCCAATCAACATTCTTTATCACCAAACCTGATCTAAAACTTTGAGTTTATTCTTCTCTGTACTACCTTTATCTCAGTTACTTTAGTGATCTGAATCTACTTTTCACTTTGATAGTGATGTTATCGTATCAGAAATGTTTACCTTTCTGTGTTAAAGGGTTCCCACCTGCCCATTTACACATTTCCAGCATTTTCTGTTTTTATTTCAATATTAATGAGTCAAGTTCAATGTAATTTCAATGTAGACATAAGCCTAAACCAAGATTGGACTGTTCTACTTTGTTATTCAACTTTAGTATAATTGGAATGGATCTCACGTTGGTGCTCATAGTGAAGCAAAGGATAAAAGGATTTATGAAGTGTGTCTGTCAAATCCTTCAGCAACCATCCCCCAATTCAGCAAACAAAAAATGTTTTCTCCTTCTTTTCCCCACTATCTTGTATACTTAAATATGTGCCTATTTTGCAGGCGGAAGTGCCCAAATTTCTCCAATCTTTACTTATAACTTAGATTCCTGACACTAGAGATCAGCTTCATGGCTCTCCTCTGCACTGTTTCTAGAAGTGTCTCCTTTATTTGTCAGAACCGACTGAAGTCAGAAGTGGGGATGTTCATTAATGATTGCGCAATGTTTGGTATCATTCGTAATTCCTCAGGTACTGAATCAGTTAGTACCCACATGCGACAAGACCTGGACAACATTCAGGTTTGAACTGATAAGTGGCAAGTAAAATTCACGCCGCACAAGAGCAAAGCAATGGCTATCTCCAACAAGAAAAAATCTAACAATTTTTGCTTGACATTTAATGGCATGACTAGATCCCCCACTATTAACACCCTGGGGGTTACTATTGACCAGAAACTGAACTGGACCAACCATATAGATACTGTGGTAAAAGCAAAAAACTGCAGATGTTGGAAATCCAAAACAAAACAAAAATACCTGGAAAAACTCAGCAGGTCTGACAGCATCTGCGGAGCGGAACACAGTTAACGTTTCGAATCCATATAACTCTTCAACAGTCATACAGACTCAAAACGTTAACTGTGTTCCTCTCTGCAGATGCTGTCGGACCTGTTGAGTTTTTCCAGGTATTTTTGTTTTTGTTTTAGATACTGTGGTATATAGGTACAGTGGTATACTGTGATATAGATAACAGCAAATCAAAGGCTGGGAATTCTGCAAAAAGTAACTCACCTCCTGTCTCCCCAAAGTCTGTCCACTATCCACAAGGCACAAGTCAGGACTGTGATGGAATACTGTCCACTTGCCTGGATGTGTGCAGCTCCAATAACACTCAAGAAGGTCAAAGCCATCTGGGACAAAGCAGCCCACTTAACAGCACCTCATCCTCCAACTTAAACATTCACTCCCTCCACCATCGATGAACAGTGGTAGCAGTGTGTACCATCTACAAGATGCATCGCAGCAACTCATCAAGCCTCTTTCGACAGTGCCTTCCAAACCTGTGACCTCTACCACCCAGAAAGAAAAGGGCAGCAGATGCATGGGAACGCCACTGCCCACAGGTTCCCCTCCAACTCATCCACCATCCTGACTTGGAATTATATCGCCGTTCCTTCACTGTCACTGGGTGAAAATACTGGAACTCCCTTCCTAAAAGCACTGTGGGTGTACCTGCATCAGATGGACTGCAGGGGTTCAAAAAGGTAGCTCACCATCAGCTTCTCAAGGGCAATTAGGGATGGCAATAAATGCTGGCCTAGCACACACCCCATGAAAGAATAAAAAAAACTGATTGCAGTACCCAATGTGCAACCTGACCAGGGCATTGTGCTTGAGAAAACAGTTTGACATATATTTTACTGTTTCAGTCATGAAATTCAGCATTTTATATATATTCCTTTTTCTGAATGTTGTTCTGCAATCTAGAGGCAATTATCTCTATTTATTGCTGGAGGTAAAGCAAGATGGGCAGTAAACATCAGTGGTGACACTTTATGGTTAAATGCTATCCAGCCTTCAGATCAGCATTCCAGCTTTTATTAAGGAAAAGGCAGTTGAAACTTGATAAACATTGTAGCTCTGGTATTTTTGATTCTTGGCTTTTGACTGCCAAAAGATGGAATAGATTAATTTTACATATACTTAGCCTATAGGAAATGTGATTTTGACATAATGGGGAAGTGCACACAGGTGCTCCTATCCCTTTCCCAACTTTCTTTCCAACTATATATTATGCTTAGAAATATTGATCTCATTCACTTTTCCTATGCTACAGCTTTTATTCCATGACTGAAAAACACAATCACAAATTGAATGGGAGTGGGTTAACATAGAGCTGAATTTTGCGGCCAGATCTGAGGTCCCGCTGTCAGAACCAATAGCAGAAGCCACTGCCACTTCGACGGGGTCAACTGGCCACATGTGATTTTCTGGTGGCCCGCCAATTAAGATTCATCTGGCATGAGGGCCAACCACTAAGGGAGAGATGATTGGCTAAGAGGTGGCGAAGGCAGCGTGAGGTCAAGCTGCATCAGGTGCTGATGCCAAACTTATATGGACTGTCAGTACTCAGTATAATGGAGATTGTCAAGACATCTTTTTTATTCTTTGATGGGATGTGGTTGTCGCTGGCAAGGCCAACATTTGTTGCCCATCCTTTATTTCCCTTGAACTGAGTGACTTGCTAGGCCATTTCAGAAGGTGGTTAAGAGTCAACCACATTGCTGTGGGTCTGAAGTCACTTGGGCCAAATCAGGTAAGGATGGCAGATTTCCTTCCCTAAAGGACATTAGTAAACCAGGTGGGTTTTTATGACAGTCGATGATAGTTTCATGGTCACCATTATTGAGGCTAGCTTTCAATTCCAGATTTTTTTTAATTAATTGAATTTAAATTTCACTAGCTGCCAGGGTGAGATTTGAGTACAAACCTCCAGGGCATTAGGCTGAATCTGGATTACTAGTCCAGTGACATTACCACTATACCACTATCTCCCAAAAGGAAAGCAAATTGGCAGAGACTATGACAATAGAAAGACCCTGGGTGGCCCCACAGTTCGGTGTTGCTTCCCTGCAGGCTCTCATCCAAGGCAAGAGGTCCTCTACCCCAGAGATGGGAGGAGGTGACCGGCCCACCTGATCAAGCAAGCCTGGAAGAAAATAGCAGAGGAGATCGGTAGCCAAAGATTCACCTCAAGAAACTGGATCCAGTGTCGCAAGTGCATCAATGACCTCACTCGTTCCATCAAGGTGAGTACTGCAGACCCTTTTTCCCTTTGGGGCTTGTATGTGGCAACACAAGAGGGTGAGTTTGGTGGGAGAGAGTAACCACCCAATCAATGACAATGGGGTCAGGCAAAAGCATATACTGTCATGGCTACGTCTTGTGAGAGGCACCCAACTGTCATTGCTGACTTCAGTAAGGCCTGCCAAGATTGGCCAAATGCAGAAGGCATTTGTGTGGTCCCATCATGTACCTCTGGGATGCCACCAAATTGGCATTGTACATGTCTCTGTGGGGCAACTTACAGTTCATCTCTATGATTACAGACCAAGTCAGTGCATAACACAAAGGAAAGGACCAAGACCAGCAGAGGGGCTCCGTCCCTGGCCATCCTAACCCCCATGGCAGAGGAGGCATTGGGATTGGCAGGGCAGAATGGCAGCCATTTCCTTGCAGGTGGTGAGACAGGAGTACAGACACAGGAGATAGAATAGTCGAGTGCAGAGGCACAAGGGAGCCCCTGGCGCACACAAGTCTTAGTGTTCAGTGTCCATCACTGGTCACATGGATCTCCACACAAGGAGTTGTTGGAAGGATTTAATGGGAAGCACATAACCCTTTAATCTATCTTTTCTCTCATGCAGGTCAGGCAGATGAACAGGGAGCTGCAGTGATTGGGGGACAAATGCACATCTCTGAAGAAGGGGCCCTTGGAGGGTGCAGTGTCACATCATTCCCCCGCACCCTCCACCAGTGCAGTTGCTTTCACATTGATGGGTGTCCGTTTGTGCATATATTCCGAATTACAGACTGGCGAGCGCAGCATAGACACACACGAGCAGCTGATGGAGGCTGTGACAGCTGAGGCCACTGGCAATCAGAGGACTGTCGGAGGCCAGGACGATGCTGAGCCCTGGGCTGATGATGTGCCCCTGGAATCGTTGGCAATTAGGCAAATGCTGGAGCTACAGCATGATGCAAGGGAACATTTGATGGAGCTTCCAAAGGCTTTGCACACCCTGCACAGACAGTGGAGGAATCTATCCAGGCCTTGAATACTGCCATGTCTCTGAGGTGTGTGTGCTTGGCTTCTTCTATTGAGGAGCCCCTCAGCATGCCAGGGCCCTCCAAGTTTCAAGGTAGTGTTAGGAATTAGAAATAGTTTTAAGTAAGTTATATTTGTATTTGTGGGTGTTAGGAACAAGATATTGCTTTACGTTTAATGTATATCCTTTTTTATTTATGTGTTAAGAAAGGTGAAACCCTGGTTTGATTTCAGTTTAGAGTTTTTGTGAGATGGATCAGGCAAGTTTGTGAGGCCTGTTTGTATACATACATTTTTAATACTCTTAAAGTGAAGAGATGGGTTACCAAGGGGTTAGCAGTTTAGGGAAGTTAAAACAAAAAAAAAGTAGGAAAAAACTGTGCTGTTGCCTAGCAACAGGGGATTAGAGAGAGACCCAGAGATACAGGGAGAGACAGAAGCAAATTTAAGTTCAGTTGGTATGAGTATACCACAGAGCGAAGACAGAAAAGGTCTAAGACACTCTCTAACTAGAAATTATGTCAGACTATTAAGGAACTCATATGTATTGCTTTAAAGTTAAAATAATAGTGACTTTATAGTTTTCTGGATATCTCAAGGGAGATACCAATTGTAGAAGGACTTCCAGTGACTGTTCAGAAGTCTGCTGGAAACTAAGCCTCTTTGCAACTGAACCAACTCTCCCTGTGGTGTAGAAATAGTGGTGTGTTGGGTCTGGAAGGGTATTGCTGGGATAAAAAGGACGACGTGAGTTTGAATCATTTTTTTCTTTGTGGCTGTCTTGAAATCTTTCCAACCTTTTTGTTGTCTAGTGCAATATAGTTAACTTTTCTTGTTTGATAAATGTTTTATCTTTTTGTTAAAAGTCATGAGCAGTCTCCTGTGAATCTGTTTCAGTAAATACCTTCCACGGTTTAAAAAAAATCAAGCCAGGTTCCATTCTGGGATCTGATTTGTCCAGTAATAGCATCAGCTGGGATCATAAGAGTAGTCAGAGGACAGCCACCAAAGTCACCCAAAGCCACAGGGCAGCAAGGTAGCCTACCTCCACTCAGCTGAAAGTGTAGGAGTAGCACCACGTAGGAACATATTTAAGAAGAACACCTAGCTCCACTTGGAGTTCATGGATGAAAACTATGTTAAAGTGTGAAGCATCATGTTTCTTGTTCCATTTAATAAAGGTTGAATGTGTTGGTGCAATATCTCCTTCATATTTTGCAGGCATGTGGAACTTCCTGTATACCCTAGCTCCCACAAGGTGCTGGTTTTGAGACACCATGCTGCGTGTGGTCGACACTTCACCCCTCTTGATGTATGATGTACAACTGGGTGCAAGACAATGGAATGTAAATTATAGAGGTGACAGCAGGACTGCAGAAAGCTGAGGCTTTATTGGTATGGCTCCAACAAGTACTAAGTGTGATATGAAAATCTGTGTATTAGTACACCCAAACCTCTCTTGCACATAACACATTGTATCTTGCCCATGAACCCTGGGATCCTTAAGCTTATATCACCCGGTCAGCAGCCTCCTCTACATCCTCAACATCAATGGAGGTATCACACGCCATGATATCCTTACTGCTCAACACCTCTTCCCTCTGCAGAGTCAGGTTGTGCAGTGCACAGCAGACCATCACAGTACGTGAGACCCTAGCTGCAGCATACTGAATGGCTCCACCAGATCAATTGAGATACCTATATTGCATCTTCAGGAGATCAATGCCCTGCTCGACAGTCACTCAGTTTCCATGTGTCAGATGGTGGATCTCTCCTCTGCATCTGTGTGTGGGTTCCTCACAGGCATGAGCAGCCATGTCTTCAGTGCATAGCCCTGGTTTCTGACTGTCCATCACAGAAGGCTACAGAGTGCCGGAAAACCTGTGGAAACGTGCACACACCTGAAGGACCTGTGTGCGGTGGTCCCAGACCAGTTAGACATTGATGGAATGGAAGCGTTTTCTGATGATGAAGGCCACTGGCTGGGAATAACCACATTCATGCAGTCAAAGCCAAAACTTGAGTGAATGAGGCCAATGGCAGGTGGCCTTTCTCAGTTTCCAGGACCTCTTATCCAACCGAGCACGCCCCTTCCCTCTCCATTTATTGTGCTCAACTGCCAATGCCCAGATAGCACTCTGGCAACAGGCTTTCACAGTGCTGGCACCTTTCTCCTCCCACCTTTGATTGCCAATGCCTATACTGCTGCACCCTCCCTGGCATGCCACATTGGCTTTCTCCTGGCTGTCAGATGATGCCAACACTGCTTTGCTGCTTGGTTATCACCTTCTTTCACTGGGCAAGACTCTGAAGCCCCATGGTTCCCATGCACCATTAGTAAAATTCAAAAACACCTGTAAAATTGCTGTCAATTGACTAACTAATTGACTTAATTATCTTTCCACCATATTCAGATGTGATGTGTTCTCCCGCCATGTCGGCCACCATCAGGAATATCCGGCAGCAACATGAAGATGTTGGACTTCCATCCTGATGTTCTACCCCCTCCCACTTTCCAGTCTGTCCCCAAAATTTTGACCTGTTTTCCTTTCACTTCCAGCTTAATCCAGACAGCCAAGAAATAACTCGTGAGAAATAAGTTTGGGCCACTGGACTCCATAACCACTACTTTCTTCTCGTTGCAGGCAGGTTGAGTACAATTTAGCCCAAAAGCCTGCAATGCAATTTTTCTGCTGACCTTCCACTAATATGGTGGAAGGAACAAAGCCAGAAGCTTTACTAAGTTTGAAACTTTCAGGAAACCTCTATCACAATTTTTGAACAAGGCTTCAAAGCTTTTCCCAATGACTGTCCCATGTAAAAAGCATAGGCCTGCACGTTTTGATATTATATCAGACCAAGCATTCCTATTTCCTGCTGCTACTTCTAAGCTTGCAGCAATGAAAAAGTCAATTGGAGTCAGACTGGTGGAATTCTCACTCATATCATACCATATGGTCAGAATCCAATCTGAATCCAATTTTACTCCCTTTAATGTGGTGAATAGAGGATTCATTATAAATCTTCAAAGGGGACATTAGATATACACAGTCCATAAATAAAAACAGAAAATGCTGGAAATACTCAGTAAGTCAGGTCATATCTGTGGGGAGAGAAACAAAGTTAACATTTCAAGTTGATGACCTTTCATCAGAACTGGGAAAAGTTTGAAATGTAATAGGTCTTAAGCAAATGAAAATGGGTGGGCAAAAAGAACAAAAGGGTAGGTCTGTGATAGGGTGGAAGGCAGGAGAGATGAAATGAGAAAAAGTCAAGTGCAAGACCAAAGGGAGTGGTAATTGGTCAAGTAAAGAATCAAAAGATGTGACTACAGGAAGTGTGAATGGCAGAATGATGATCAGCTGCTGTCTGAACACAAAATCAAGAGAGAAATGAGAGTAAAATCAAAACCTGCAAAGAAAAAGGAAATAAAATGGTGATGGTCTGAAATTGTTAAACTCAGTGTCGAGTTCAAAAGGCTGTAAATTTCCTAATCGAAAGATGAGATGCTGTTCATTAAATACTGAGGGAGCATTGCACTTTCAGAGGTGCAGTCTTTTGGATGGTATGTTAAACTAAGGCCCCATCTGCCTTCTCGGGTGAATGTAAAAGATCCCATGGGACTATTTGAAGAAGAGCAGGAGAATTATCTCCAGCGTACTGGCCAATATTTATCCCTCAATCAACATCATAAAAAATCTGGTCATTATTTCATTACTGTCTGTGAGAGTTTGCTGAGTGCAAATTAGCTGCTGTATTTCTGACATTACAACAGTGTCAGCACTTCAAAAATTACTTCATTGGTTCGTAAAACACATTGAGATGTCTGGTCGTCATGAAAAGCATTATATAAATGCATACCTTTCTTTTTTCTTTCTCACAGTGCACTTTATTGAAACACTGCAGGAGGCTGAGGATAGAATAGGTCAACGTGAGAGGAAAATGGAGAACTGAAATGATAGACAACTGGACTCTTGGGGCCATGTTTGCAGACTGAATGAAGGTGTTCCTGAAAGCGATTATCCAATCTGTGTTTGGCCTCCCCAGTGTCGAGCAGATAGCAATGTGATCAGTGGATACAATACCATAAATTGTAAGAAGTACACATAAGTCACTGTTTTGCCTGGAAGGAGTGTTTGAGGCATTGGACTGCGAGGAGAAGGAAGGTGAAAGGGCAGGTGTTCAACTTCCTGTACTTGTATAGAAGGTTGCTGTGGGAAGGGGAGGGATGTTGGGGTGATTAAGGAGTGAAATAGGGTGCTGCGGAGGGAATGGTCCCTTCCGAATCTTGAGAGAGGAGGTGAGGGGAAGATGTTTCTGTAGTGGTGCCATGCTGGAGCTGGCAGAAATGTCAAAGGAGGTCCTGTTGAATATGGAAGCTGGTGGTGTGGAATGTTGATCCAGTTCGTAATTGTTCATTTTATATTAATATTAAGAGCAACATAGACCTCCCTTTTAAAGGATATGAACTGCTTCAATATGGCCACAGGTTTGAAGTATTAGTTTATTAGACATTTTCACAGCATTGTTGTTCATTTACTCTCAAACTTGTATTTTACCGAATAAACTATTTTTTTTGCTGACATTGAACATTTCACCTTTTTCCTTCTTTCCCGCATCTCATTTAAAATTCTCGCTCTCTAGCACCCACCTAAGTACCATGCCTAGTTACTCACCAAGATATCGTCCCATTTCTCTGCAATGACTACTTTCTCATCATTGAGGAATTCAACCTCCATCTCAACTTATCATGCTCTGTCTTCTCTGAGTTCACTGTCCTTCAATCCTCCCCAGATCACTCATTTAAGCTCCCTATGCATATTCATAGTCACGTCCTTGACAACGTCATCTCATGGGGCCTCTCTACTCTAATCGTGTCAGCCACACATAAAGCTAAAACAATACAAAACACAAAAGCAAAATTCTGCAGATGCTGGAAATCAGAAATAAAAAACAGAAAATGCTGGAAGTACTCAGCAGGTCAGGCAGCATCTGTGGAGAAAGAAACAGAGTTAACATTTTAGCTCTGTGACCCTTTTATCAAAACACATAAAGCCACCTTTTGATCACTTCCTTGTGCCCCTCTCCACCCATATTCCCCTTTTCCCTCCCAACACCATTTCCTTTCATGTTCACTCCAGGAAAAAAACTCTCCCCCAAGTCATTTACATCTGCACTTTCAATATCCCAACTTTCTCGTATTTGAACCTCCATTCACCACAACATGCTTGTGTCACAGCCTCACCTCCACCTTTAATGTTTTTATCCCAATTAAGACCGTTACTCACTCTCACCTTAATTATTCCCTCGGTATGGCCCTCATTTTTGCTCCCTTAAGTTCAAGCAAGGCAGACTTGAATGTCTATGACAGAGAACTGGTTTAACCATTCATCACCAGATCTGGCTGGGCTACATGAAACACTATTGGGTCTTGCTCATCTCTGTCAAAACTGCTTAGGCTCCAGTATTATCCTGGAATGCAAAAGTAACCCCTGGCTTCTTTTCTCCGCTATAATCCCTCTTCCTCAGCCTGCCTTTCCTGCTTCCTCATCTCCAACAACAATTGGAAGGAGATCATTTGCTCCAGGTCCTGTCCTCATCTGTAGGAAAGCGGGTATCCAGAGTTGTCTAGTGTTGCAGAAGAGGCGGAATTCAGTTTAAAGAGATCACTACCTACCTTCCTTGAATTTTCAGAAATTTTAGTTGTAATTTTAACCTAAACCAACAGTGAGAATGGAGTCATTTCAGATCTAACAATTTACAATTCACATAACTTTACACTCCACTGAACTCAACGAAGTGTAAAATTGGTGGGATGTAAATCAAACGCTGAACCTAAACCTGCCCTGTTCTCGCTGGAAAGACCAATGTAAAATCAGGGCTTTTATTTCCAAATTGACTTAACTAGTATTTTTGGGGCTTTTTTACTGTTACTGGGAGTTGATGTGAAATCTGTACTTTTGAAATATTGTTTAAAACTGTATTTTGTACATTTCAGAGTCAAATGGCAGATGATTTTTTGTAAACATTTTGAATCATTTAGTTCATTTATCAGTAAAATGTTTATATACGGTTTTCTCATTATAAAATGTTTACATAAAAAATCCCATTATACATGTTTATACAGGAAGTTTTCATTATAAATGTTGACATAAAAAAGTTACAGGAAGTAGTTTTTGTGGACAGAATCCGTTTGCATTATATTAGGGCTGAGAAAATCCGTAGCAATTCCAGTGAACTACCGTTGACATTATGGTCAGAAATTAGGTCAGGATCAGCATCCATCGTGTGACATCTTTCCTCAGGATATAAATATGATCATCATTGTAAAAGGGAAGACTAAGGGTGAGGATTCTGAACATTTGAGGTTCCTGCACCCTTCACTAGACTTATGTCGTCAGGTCTCCCTGACTTCAATAGTAGTTCTGGCTTGGCTCAACGTCTAAACCCCTGAAGAAGAGTGTGTTTTTTTTTAATCAGTTCAGCCCCCTTACAAAAACACCTTGGGGTGGGGCTGGAGGGGGGTCTGGGGGCATTTTCAATGGAAACCAGAATGGATGTTTCACCTCATTTGGCCCAGCTGGGCAGCTTTCTTAGCCAGTCAGGAAGTGCAATTGCTGCCCATTAAACTGACTGTCGGGGCCTGATTGGTTAGACAGCTCTGTAATGGTCTTTGCCTGAGTCAGATGAAAGGGCATGGTGTTTGATGAGGAATGACATGGTGTTTGTGAGGTGTTTATGCTCTTGGGAAACCCGGCTACAATTTCTGGCCTCAAACCTAAGGAAACTGAAAGGGGAAAGTGTTAGTAAAATGTAGTAACTCATGAAGAGCTGCCTTGGCAAGGCAGCTGGTCATCTAATGGATGGTGCCTTTGATGTTAGTGCTTGTGGAAGTACATATGATGTATTACTCAAGAAAGAATAATACAAAACATATTTCCAGATGTGACAAACATTTCACTATCCCCAGTTCCCTCTTCCCCTGCATCCTCTTTGTGTCTTTGATACATGGCCCTAATATCGGATGGTATCTACATATTTGCCAAGACCATCTCCAGAAGCAATCATCTGACTTTTGTTGTTGACAGACACAGTCACGGACTTGTGCCTGGAATCTGCCTACCCCATGTAAGAAGGTTTTTTTTTATTCATTTACGAAACGTGGGCATTGCTGTCTAGGCCAGCATTTATTGCCCATCACTAATTGCCCTTGAGAATGTGTGGTGAGCTGCCTTCTTGAACTGCTACAATCCCTATGGTGTAGGTACACCCACAGTGCTGTTAGGGAGGGAGTTCCAGGATTTTGACCCAGCAACAGTGAAGTGACGGTGGTATATTTCCAAGTCAGGATGGTGAATGGTTTGGAGGGGAACTTCCAGGTTGTGGTGTTCCCATGTATCTGCTGCCTTTGTCCTTCTAGATGGTAGTGGTCGCGGGTGCACTCTGTAAGCACACCGACGAAAGAAAAATGCAGTCTTCCAGTAGTCAGACTAGTTTATTCCAGCAAATGCAAGATGGAATTCATAGGTAGTCAAGGATAGGTTCTGAGAAACTGTCCTGAAAGTGAGGCTTTATAAAATGATTGTGTTTTGCACTGTCTCTTTAATTCAAGATAAAATGAAGGAATGGAGAGAGTCATGTGATCTGCTATGAAGTCTGCCTGACAATAAGCCTATGTGGCCTGGCTACCATGGGGACAGCAGGGGGCCTGGTCAGAGGTTATTGAAATGTACATTAACACCTGAAAACCAAGGCAAGAGCAGCTGGGCTAAATCTTTTTCATTCTTTCACAGGAATTGGGCATCTCTGGCAAGGCCGCATTTGTTGCCTATTCCTAATTGCCCTTGAGAAGGTGATAGTGAGCTGCCTTCTTGAACCGCTGCAGTCCATATAATGTAGGTACATGCATAGTGCTGTTAGGGAGGGATTTCCGGGATTTTGACACAGCAACAGTGAAGGAATGGCAAAATATTTCCAAGTCAGGATGGTGAGTGGCTTGGAGGGGAAATTCCAGGTGGTAGTGCTCCCATGCATCTGCTGCTCTTGCTCTTCTAGGTGGTAGAGGCCACGAGTTTCCCAGAAGGAAAAATCAGTAAAACTTAGAAATGACTGATACTGGTCTGAACGGTCTTGTGTTCCTGAAAATGGAATTCCAGTAGAACTGGTACCAGTAGTGCTGGTTTTTGACAATTTTGAACTGTTTGTTTCCTTCTGGGTTTGTCAAAGAAGCCTTGGTCATTTGCTATAGCACATCTTGTAGACGGTACACACTGATATCACTGTGCGTCGGTGGTGGAGGGAATGAATGTTGGTGGTGGATGGGGTGCTAATCAAGTGGCCTGCTTTGTTCTGGATGCTGTCGAGCTTCTTGAGTGTTGTGGGAGCTGCACTCATCCAGGCAAGTGGAGAGTGTTCCATCACACTCCTGACTTGTGCCTTGTAGATGGTGCACAGGCTTTGGGGAGTCAGGAGGTGAGTTACTCGCCACAGAATTCCCAGCCTCTGACCTACTCTTGCAGCCATATTTATATGGCTGGTCCAGTCAGTTTCCCATCAATTTGGTAAGCCCCATGTTGATTGTGGGGGATTCAGTGATGGGAATGCCATTGAATGTCAATGGGAGACAATAAGATTCTCTCTTGTTGGAGTTGGTTATTGCCTGGCACTTGTGTGGCATGAATATTACTTGCCATGTAACAGCTTAAGCCTGAATGTTGTTCAGTTTTGTTGCATATACACACAGACTGCTTCAGTACCTGAGGAATCGCAAATGGTACTGAACATTTTGCAATCAGCGAGCACCCCCATTTCTGAACTGTGCACAGACTTTCAGTCTCCAAGATTTTGGACAAAAAGAGAGAGAGTGAGAGGTCTCACCGAGACTAAAAGCTGCAACTCCTGTGGTCAGAAAATAGGAGAAGGCTGTGAACCCTCTACCAGCTGCTAGGCACAATGTGGGAAAGAGGACGGTCTCTGGTTGAAGAGACATAATCCCATGCTCTCCAAAAACTTTGGAAGATTTGCTCTGAATAGACAGGAAGGAGAAATTGCTGGAGTGAACCTTACTTTTGGTGGTTGGTTCGGGGAAATCTTCGAAAATTGAGGGAAGCACCTCTCGGCGGTCACTGAACTTTACAACTCAGCGAAATGGGAGACGTGAACCCTTTGGAAGCTGGGAGCGACTGTGGATATTACCTATAAAGACTGCAACCCTGTGGAGAAAGTGATATAATGTATTTGTATGTGGCGTGGGGTTATCGGTTACATTAAAACATTAATAAGGGTTAACTTTTCTGTAGTTTAGAGTATTAGTTGCCTACTAAGTAACGTTTAGTTGTTGTTGCTTTTAGTTTGTTTGTTACAATAAAAGTCTCAAAACTTGAAATCTTGTATGATTCCTTTAAGTAAGTCACTGGGAATTCAAAGATCTTTTTGCAAGTTATTGGTCTCTACTGAGTTCGTAACAAAAGAAAAAAAAATGGATGGGTAAAAGAGCTGAGATGATGATAGCATTGTTTGTTGCACAACAGAAACAGGACAGTTCGTTTCTCCCCCAACTTCTCATGACGATCCTTCTACTTCTTCAGTCCTCTACTTGAAGGCAGGTCTGACCCACAGCACCACAATCTCCACCAAGGGTAGGGCAAGGAGGCAAGTCCCAAATCCATTGCAGCCAGAACAGGGAATTATCTATGTTTTTGGTACCAATCTGATCCATATTGAATGTCCAGCAAACTGAGCCAACCAGCACCCCAAGGAGTCTGAGTTGCTGTGGCAACATACACTTTTACATGCATGTTATAGCCCAGAGCTATGGATAGTTATGGTAGAGGTTACACTTTCTTTCCATTGCATGGCTGACCAGGAATGTCTCCCGCTCTTACCAACTGCTGTTGGTGTATGTTGGAAGGATTTACATATTGATGCTCAGCCTGTTTTGACACATTATGAACGCACTTCCCTTGGCCTTCAAATCGTGGAGTGGGACTTGAACCCAGAGCTTCTGGCTCAGAGGCAGAGACGCCATCCACTTCACCAAAAGATCTCCCATGACCATCCTGGTGAGGTTATTACATTTTTCTGCACTGAAGCTACAGCCAGTGCGTTGGATGTATTCAGTGGCATCAGCAGGCAATATGGTGCAATCGGTTTCACGACAGCTTGAAACCAGTTTGTGATCACCCGCTCAGTCTGCCGATGGCTGGCCGAGTTTCCCACCATCGGATATCGGGAACCTCATTATGATACACCTGCATATCATTATTAGGCCTGCCCACCGGAATTGTCCACCCCCCGTTGGATTGTCTGCTCACGTCAGTGGGAAAGCACCAACGTGTTTCACAACAGCATATAAAAGGCATGCAATTGGCAGGCTGCACTTTGAGGGGAACGCAAAGGTGAGTGCACAGTAACATTGCGCATCATCGCCCAGGTTGCCTGTTGGACCTCAAGCTTGAGGCACATTTTGGGCGGGTGGAGGCAAGGGCAGCCCTGCCATTGAAGTGGCTTGGGTGGGGCGCGGGCAAGGGCTGCCCTGTGGTTGAATATAGCGCACAAGCATTCAGGGTGGGGGTTGGGTGGACGAGGGAAGTGGCCACATATCAGGGATACCTTACATAAAGTGACCATTCCTCTGCAACTGAGACAGTTCAGGCACAGCCATTGATATGATTGGAGTTGGGCTTCTAGCTAACCTGCCCACTCAAGCAATGCAGAGGCATCAAAGTGCCGCAAAATTTTCCAGAGCTTTTCACCCCTCGGGCAGAGACTGCAAAGTAATGAGCATTTTAGTGGATTGCAGAACAGTTGAATGACTGGGCACGTTATACAATCTCCTTCCTAAAGCTGGCCATGAAGCAGTCACTGGTGGGGATGCTCACAGCTCCTTGCAATGTCATCATCCCAGTTTGGATCAGTCTCCCCCATGGTTTTAGCTAACAGTGCAGCCTTGCAGTGTGGGTTAGGAGAATGCCTGCGCCTGAGCTGAGAGCACAGCATGCAGTCCAATGGGCAAAGCTGCCGCCAATTGGTCAGGTGGAGTGGGGTGGAGATGGGAGGGGTTTCGGAAAGCCATGCAGTGCACTAAACTCTGCCCATCCAAGTGGTGGCCAGCACACTCCAGGATGTTTTAAGGGACCTTCAGACTTAACGAAGACAGATTCTCAGTACACCCATTCTAACCATGTTTCTCTCTCCTTCATCCTGCAGGAGGAGTACATCAG
Organism: Cetorhinus maximus; assembly: GCF_964194155.1. Taxonomy (NCBI): domain Eukaryota; kingdom Metazoa; phylum Chordata; class Chondrichthyes; order Lamniformes; family Cetorhinidae; genus Cetorhinus; species Cetorhinus maximus. The sequence continues at coordinate 100,222,218 of NC_135882.1, forward strand.
GGTGATGGAGCCTGGTGAACTAGCTGTATGCCTCGTGACTTACAGAGAGTGAAGATAATGGAGAAGAGAGCGACTGAGGCTCCTGGCTGTGCAGAGGGAGGAGCAGCAACCTCAGGAAAATGGGGCAGCTGGGGCCGGAGAGCCACAGTGAGCCATCGCTGGTCGGCGCTTAGTGACACGTAGAGTCTATAGACACCCCCTTTCATTCCTGCAGGTGACGAAGAACCAGAGTCGCCAAAGACTACGCATATCAAGGAAACTGGTCAGTCACATCTGCAACCTGCTGCGGAATTTGGTGCCACGAGGACATGGAGGACAACCACTGACAGTCAGTGGCTGCCTCAGTCAGTCACAAATCCCCGACATATTCCAAGGCCCACAGAAGTTGCAGGGATGGCTCCGTGGGAACAAGGCCGTGGCTGATGACACCCATGCGGCGGCCTCAGAGTGCAGCAGAGCAACGGTATAACAAGGCTCATACTGCAACTCACAACTTGGCGGAGCAAACCATCCGGATGCTGAAGATGAGGTTCCGGTGCCTGGACCAGTCTGGTGGAGCCCTGCAATACAGTCCACAGAGGGTGTCACACATCGTCGTTGCCTGCTGCACCCTTTACAACCTGGCGCTGCAACAGGGAGACGAGCTGGCTGAGGAGGAGATGGAGGAGCTGGAGGTCTCCTTGGATGAGGAGGTCGCCGACAGGGATGAGGCTGAGGAGGACCTCGAAGGCGGCAATGATGGGGATGAGGATCTCACTCTGGTTAGACGAGGCAGGCACGCTCAGGAGGCCCTCAAAGCTGCTAGATTTGTGGAGGATGACGATGACATGCAGTGAGGAGGCCCCGTAGATCCTCATATTGCATCTATAAATGTTTGACTCCAGTCTGGCTTATGGCAGCACGAATACCCTCTGTGAGGATGCTCCTGTCATGGAGATGCAGTGGAGGCCCTAATAGTCACTCGATTGCAGGAAGATGATGACAACATGCAGTGAGGACACTCTGTAGAGCTTCACATTGCCTCTGAGAATGTCTGACTCCTGTCTGGCCGAGGGCAGCTCACTTGCGATCTGTGATCAGGGTCATATTATAGAGACACAGCCATAAAAGCACCTGATCATCTGTCCACCTTCAGCATCTGAGCCCTTCAGGAGTACAGCATTACTGGTCACAGGTGCTGAAGAGTTGGGGGCTAGCCCCACCTCAAAGGTACTGAGAGCACACAGAGAGAATGATGGTACTCTGTGATGCCTGCCCATGACATTCTGGCAGCAACGACAAGCACCATCGAGGTGCAGGCCTCGGGAATGTGAGGCCGGATCATTGCTTTGGTCTGAAGGCTGCACAAAGCGCAGGGAAGAGGCCTTGGACGGAGACACCTGTCTTTATCTTGTGCAGAAAGGTTTCATCTGGGTGACAAGAACACTGCTCATCAGAACAAGGAACCACAGGCAGGGAGACATACAAGTGATGAACACCTGTGCCCAGGCTGTGGAGCTTACAGCTTCCTGATTGGGCTCAGGGGCAGCTTGTTCCTACCTGAGTGGGAGCTGTTGCTGTGTGCTGGCTGTGGCTGCTGCTACTGGGAGAGGTACACCGTGCTGCTAGAATTGCTTTTTCCAACATACTTCTCTTGACTTCTACAAGCTGCTCTGGTTTTGCTGCTGCCCGAGGGACACTAGAAGCCGACTGCTGGTATTGTTGCCGGGGCTGCAGGGGCCTGGAGCCTGCAAGGCCTGAGGCCTCAAGAATTTGGGGAGAGAGAGAGGAGGTGCTGCAAGACAGGGAGGCCAGGAGGCAAGGGCTTATCTCATTACATCTGCGGTGGGTGTCTGGACTTCTGTTTGGTGGAGGCTATGAAGACCATGTTGCTTTGTAGGGGGAGGTAGACTACTGAATGGACTCAGGGAGAAGGGGTGCGTGTGTGTGTCCATTTAACACCTATTCCCCCCCCCCCCCGCCACTTCTCGCCTTGCCTGTGTCCAAGTCCAGGTAGCAGGTGCTGCCTGGTGAATAGGGACAGACCTGACTTCCATGTGCCAAGCAGTACCGGCTGCCAGGCAAACACATCACCCTCCCTTTATGGGAAGGACAGCTAGGCCCCCACCAACCCGCTCCACTCCACCCATTGATTCCTACCCACCCTGCACCCATTACCCTTTCCCCTTCTGTGCCTCCCTGTCCTTTTTTCCTTCTCTCTCTCCTCCCCTTCTGACTTTACACACCATCAGGAGGAAGAGGGTAATTCCTTTACTCCCCCTCCCGCTTTCTAAACGCTGTTGCTACCGGCGACAGAGCTCGGCGTGGATGTAGCTCATCCCCCAATGGCTGCCACGGGGTCACCGGTGGCCGGGCCCTCCGGGGCTGCGAAGGCGGCGCTATCACCAGTGGCGGGGCCCGCCGAGAAGACCAATGCAGGAGTGACTGCTTCCGTGGCCTCTGCTGTTCCCGCGGCCTGGTCACCGTTCGCCTCTTGACCAGGGCCATGGGGGTAAAGAGCTATATTCACCCCGAGGTGACTGTAGAGGCATGTGTGAAGGCTTTGGCCAGGGTTGTTGGCACCTCAGCCATTATTGCGACCTTGCGCGTGTATGGAAAGGCGGTGTTCTCCCTGAGGTCCGAGCGGGCGGTGCACCTGGCCCTGGCCAAGGCGCTCGCCGTAGGCGGGACCTATCTGGTGGTGGATCCTCTTGAGGCCACCGCAGAGAGACTTGTCTTATCCAATGTCCCACCCTTCGTTCCTGGTGAGCTCCTCCTCCCCCACCTTCACCAGCTTGGGGAGGTCAGGTCCGGGGTGATGCCAATCCTGCTCGGCCTCAGGGAGCCCAGTCTCCATCACATGGACTCCTTCCAGCACCAGGTCTTTGTTCGCGAAGGAGTGCATGGAGGGGCGGTTTGATGTCACCTTTGAGGGGGCTGCCTACCACGTCTTCTGGTTGGCGCACAGCATGCGGTGCCATGGCTGCAAGGAGGTAGGGCACATCCGAAAGAACTGCCCCCACCTCCAAGGCCGCCAATGTCACTCAGGCGGCCGCGGCTGGCACTGCCGCTCCTCCCCCCGCCACCATTCCATCTTACTCCCTGCAAGGGGCGGTGCCGCCAGTAGCCACCGCCATCTCGGTAGCTGGCGAGGCTGGGGAGAGACCCCGCGCCAGAAGAAGGCATGGCCCAAAACCCCTGAACGCCTCAAACCAACCCTGATCCCCAGACACCCAGGGACACCGGCTCAAGGAGAAAAACATCATCCGGCCCCAGCGACGTCTCTGCGTGTGCTCTTGGGCCCGTGTACACCTCAGCATCACGTACTGGGCCCGGCATCATCCATGCGCGGGCTCCCGGGTCCAGCGGCGATGGGGCGCACGACCCTCAGCCGGTGGTGGCTGTCCTAAAAAGAACAGACCAGCCAAAACCACAGAGGTTGGAACATCGGAGGGGCTGGACAAGGCGGTGGGGGCCTCGCAGATGGAGGTTTCCCCAGCCCCAGCCTAGCCCAGAAGGCACGCCACTCCTCGGAGGGGGATGACCTCGCAACTTGCAAGGCCGGATGTGTCCCCTCCCCCATTGAAAAGGTGGTGGCGTCTCTGCCCTGTAAGTCTTCGCTCTGCCCTCTGGTGGGAACCCAAATCACTGAACCCCTCGCTGCAGTTCCCTGAGCAGGGCCCCTCGGGGGACAGTGAGGGTAGCGTCCTTGCGGTGGTGCCCCACCCTGGCCCACCTTTTGCCCCAAGATGCCATTTGGCCCGCAAGGGGACTGCAGCAGTCCATTCATGGCCCTGACTGCTGGGTCATTGAGTGGCGGTGGTGAGGAAGGCCTCCCCGGTCCCTCCAAGCCTTCAGTGCCGGGCACCTCCGTGCTAGGTCCAGGGATTTTTCCGGACTCGCCAGGCGACCCGGTGCCTGAGGAGGAGCAGGGCTCTGATCCACTGTCACCCTTTGACCCATATCCCCAAGAGGAAACCAGAGAGGACCCCTCTGCCCTTGATCCTGGGGGTGGGATCGAGGTAGAGGTGGAGCCGACTGGCAGCTCGTAGTCAATTCGGGCGAGAGGTTGGAAGTTGGAGGCGACGACCTGGAGGAGGACAGAGTTTCAATGGTGATCACCGGGGATGATTTAGAGTCATTGTCGGGCGAGATGGTGGATCCCCTGGTGCCCCCCACCGATTCTCCCTTCATCCCTTTAGGGGAGCTCCAGGATTTTTTAGCGAGTAATCGCGGTCGCCAAGACAGGGTCCAGTCAGCCCTAGACTGGTGGCATTCTTTTCCTCTTGTGTTCTGGCCTACCCGTGAGGCTCTCAAGGCCCCTGGGCTAGACTGGAACACTAAGAGGAGGGTCCACATGTTTCTCGCTGGGCTTCTGAAGGACAGGAAGGATTAAAATGGTCCTCTCCTTCTTACACTAGACTGGGTGATGTTAGCACATACTTCTGACAATGAAGACTACCGTCGCCAGCCTCAACATCCACGGCAACAGGGACACACAGCGCAGGTTCCAGAACTTCTCGGTCCTCTGGGACGGGAAGTATGCGGTGTGCTTCCTGCAGGATCCGGGAGACAGAGCTACGTGGCTCCTGGAGTGGCGAGGGTCGGGGGGGGGGGGGGGTCTACATGAGTCACCTAGCCTCCAATTCTGGCAGGGTGGCTATCTTGTTGGCCCCACATTTTCAGCTGGAGGTCTTGAGGGTTAAAGAGCCAGTGCCAGGCCGGTTGCTGTACCTTACTGTGTGCTTAGGGGGTATGGCGCTTCATTTTGTGAACGTGGACGCTCCCGTGGGCTCACAGCAGTAAGCGAGCTTCTTTGAGGAAGTGTCCACTCATCTGGGCTCCATCAACGTGGGCGAGTGCATCGTCCTCGGGGGGGGATTTCAACTGTACCCTCGAGGCCCAGGACTATCACGGTGCCCAGCACCACATGCTAGGTGTGACTAAGTTGCGGGACCTGGTCGGGTCCTTCAACTTGGTGGACGTCTGGCGAATTCTCCATCCTGACTCCAGCATTTTTACTTCTGTGTCACCTGGACTCAACCACCTTTACGTTTCCAAGGTGTTCATGTCCTGCATTCCGTCAGCTTCTGTGCGGCAGGTGCCATGCACGGACCACCGCCTGGTGTGGGCGGAGCTCGTTCTGTTCTGCACTCAGACGGGGTCCGTGTACTGACACTTTACATCTGGAAGACGAGAGGTTCCTGGACTCGTTCCGTTGTTTCTGGGCTGGCTGGAGAAGGAAGGGGGGGGGCTTCCCCTGCATGAGGCTATGGTGGGAGATGGGCAAGACTCACATCCACATCTTCTGTCAGGAGTACGCGAGGGGGTCGACAAAGAGGCAGAAATTCAGGGTTGAGGAGTTGGAGAAGGAGGTGCTCGACCTGGAGACACATCTCTGTCAGCCCGATGCGGACCCGGCCCTGCGGCTGGTGTACGATGAGAAGAAGGATGCGCTGCGGGACCTACAACTCCTCGGGTCCCGCGCACCGTGAGTACGTGAGGTCACGCACCCAGTTCGTCCGGGACCTGGATCGCGGCTCCCCCTTCTTCTATTCGCTGGAAAAAAGGCACGGGGTCCGTCAGCAGCTCCTTATGCTGTTGGCAGATGACAGATCCCTTGTCTCGGATCCGAAGGGCATCAGAGCCATCGCCCAAGACTATTATACTGCCCTGTTCTCTCCGGATCCGTCCAGCGAGGATGCTCGCAGAGTTTTGTGGGAGGACCTGCCGCAGGTCGGCCCAGAGGGTGCCGGAAAGCTTGACTCCCCTATAAGTCTGGGGGGTGCTGACCGGTACCCTCGACAACCTCTCCAGGGGCAAGTTACTGGGTCTGGACGGGCTGACAATGGAGATCTTCAGGGCGTTCTAGGATGTCCTGGGGAATGACTATACGGGGGTCCTGGGAGAGAGTATTGCAACCAGGGAGATGCCCCCCTCGTAGCGCAGGGCCGTGATTGCCCTGCTGCCTAAGAAGGAGGATCTCCGCCACCTTAAAAACTGGCGCCTGGTCTCCCTCCTCAGCACGGATTACAAGATCTTTGCCAGGGCAATGTCTTCTCTCCTTGGCACCGTGCTGGACCACATGATTCACCCTAACCAGTCCTACACGGTCCCAGGCTGCACCATCTTTGATAATATACATCTGGTTCGGGACATCATCCACTTTTCCCAGAGGACTGGTCTGTCGAGTGCCTTCCTGTCTCTTGACCAGGAGAAGGTGTTCAACGGGGTGGATCATGACTATTTAGTCGGGACTCTGCGAGCATTCGGGTTTGGGACACATTTCGTCGCCCAGATCCGACTTCTGTACACTGCCGCAGAGTGTCTAGCTAAGGTTAACGGGTCCCTGACGGCGCCCCTTCGCTTTGGGAGGGGAGTGCATCAGGACTGCCCCCTGTCTGGCCAATTGTATTCCATCTGCATGGAGCCTTTCCTGCACCTCTAGTGGAGCAGGTTATTGGGATTGGTTCGCGCAGGCCAGGCATCAGGGTGGTCCTCTCGGCTTACGCCGATGACGTGCTTCTCCTGTTCTCTGACCCGGCTGACCTGCGGTGGATCTGCGAGTGCCAGGCGGTCTGCTCTGCCACATCCTCTGCCAGGATCAACTGGGGCCAGTGTTCTGGACTCCTGGTCGGTCAGTGGCAGATGGATCCCCTATCCAAGGAGCTCAGGCCTTTCACCTGAAGCAGGACCAGCCTCCTCTACCTGGGGGTCCACCTCTGCCCTGCTGAGGAATCCTGGCTGGCGAACTGGCAGGAGCTGGAGGCCAAAGTCACCACTCACCTGCAGTGCTGGACAGGATTGCTCCGAGTGCAGTCTTACCGTGGTCTAGTGCTGGTCATAAACCAGCTGATCGCCGCCATGTTGTCGTACCGGCTGGTCACTTTGACCCCTCCCCCAGACTTTGTCACAAAAATCCAGAGAATGCTTGTCGACTTCTTCTGAAACAAAAGGCTGCACTGGGTCGCTGCTGAGGTTCTGAGTCTCCCGCTTAGGGAGGGCGGTCAGGAGCTGGTGTGCCTATGCACCCAGGTGGTGACTTTCCACTTTCAGGCCCTGCAGCAATACCTTTATGTCGAGCCCCCTCCAAGATGGTGTGCCAAGATGATGGCGACATATTTCATCTGCCAAGTGCATGGCCTGAATTATGACATGCAGCTCCCATTTGTAGAACTGAGGGGCCGTCGTGGCTCCTTGCAGGCATTGCCCGTCTTCTACCAGGACCTGATCAAAGTCTGGAACATGGTCGCCTCGCAACGCAGCTCTCCGCCGTCAGGAGAAGCATCTATCGTCAGAGAGCCTTGTTGCTGTCCAGCAGCGGAGGTCCGCAGTGGGGGGCCCTCTACAAAGGTGTCCTCCCCTTTTCCATCGGAGACCTGGGGTGGAGGGTGTTGCATGCAGCAGTCCCATACAATCTTAGGATGTGTTGGTTCACGGACTCCCAAGATGCCTGTGCCTTTTGCGGCCGTGTGGAGTCCATGGACCACATGTACGTTGGTTGCTGTAGGCTGCACTCCCTTTTTAATTTCCTTAAAAACCTTTCACTGTTGTTTTGTTTGCACTTCAGCCCCACGCTCCTGATCTATGGGCACCCGGTGTGGAGGGGGGTCGGGAGGAAGGAGGACCTCCTCGTGAACCTGCTCCTGGGCTTGACCAAGTTGGCCATTAACAGGTCCAGGCAACGGGCGACCGCGGGGGACGTCCGACCTGACTGTCCGCCACTCTTCCGCGGCTATGTTCATGGCCGGGTGTCCCTGGAGAGGGAGCACACGGTGTCCGCTAGCACCATCGAAGCCTTCTATGCTCAGTGGGCACTACAGGGACTGGGATGTTTTAGCGACCCCTTTAATCCCATTTTGATTTAATGTTGGTAAGTTTCCTTTGCATTTTGTCTTTTGTTTTTGCAGTTTCCCTTTAAGGGGCTGCTTTTTACTTTGTCACTTGATTTGTTAATTTAGTTTTTTTGTTTTGTAACCAAAAGAGTTACATATTCTTAACTTTCCTAACCCTGCTGCTACATCTTGGTGCTCCCCAGACATCCACAGCAGAGGTGGAGGCAGCCTACTGGCTGCTACGCCCTGTCTGTGATGACCTTGGTGGACGTCTCTGGAGGGCTGAGACTGGAGGCCCCCAGCCTGCTTTCAGGGTCCTGCTATGTGACAGTGGTACCCTCCTCAGCCTGTGGAGCTGGAGTTGCTGAGGTCACAGAGAAGATTCAGATGGGCTGAACACTCCCAGAATCACCTGGATGGATGGCCCCTGCTGATCTTCCTCCCTATGGGTGCCCAGGGACCCCAGGCTGACTCCTTGAGGGGAAGGGGTAGCTGGTCTGTGATCGAGCTGCCCCGCACCCCATCATGTACACACTATCGGAGGCCAACGATGGCATCAGCGATGGAGATGAGCCCGCACAGCAGTGCAGGAGCAAAGTCCTAGACCAAGGTCTCCTTAGCAGCCGTCATCCTACCAGTGTTGGCTCAGTGTGTTAGCATGCCGGCGTGATCACCTCATGCCTTGCAATCTGAGGAGTGCAACAGATATCCCTTCCTGATGTTCCCGTGCTTGCCTTTACAGCTCCAGCAACTGTGACACAACCAAGTCCAGAGGCTCATCTGACTCAGACTCAGCAAATTTCTGGCCTCAAGCAGTCCTCCGAGTGCCAGAATCCTGGGAAGTCCCTTCCGCCGCCTGCTGTGGATCAGACAGTGCAATGTGCTCACCAGATTGTTATCCGGAGGCTATTCTAAAACTAGGTCCCATCGAGGTGTGTATTTCTGCACTCGGGAAGGGTATGGCTGAGCGCTGTGATGGGACTTCAAGGAGGGTGCCTCTAGATTCCTCTTCAGAGGTTTCGTCAGGGCTTGATTGGAAGACCTGGGTCATCGGCAGTTTCCTATATGTGCCTGTAGAAGCAAGGAGAGATAGTTAGTGCATGGCAGTGGCCTGTGAAACAGGACAGATCACTCACAGCATGGTTGTCTGATGGATGTTGCACTACCGGACCCTCACTTGGTAGAGCACCGCCGACCTCACCGTCAGCACAGGAAAGGTCCAGGCTATCATCGGCCAGCAGGATGGTTCTATTTTCAAAGTCCACGAGGACCTTGATTTCAGGCATTCCTCCACCAGTCTGCGACCTCCCCCTGTTGTTGTGTGCCAGCTTGTCCTGCATGAACAGAGATGATGAGAGTGTAAGCAGGATGCCTGCCAAGCCCAATAATAAGTATGCCAAGCATGTGTGGGTGGTGAGTGGTCCCATGGACAGGATGAGGACAATGAAGGTGTGTGAGTGAATGGTGATGTCCTTTGAACTGGCAGTGAGTGAGATCCCTCTGAATATGTGATGGGTTTGTGAGTGTGTGAGTTGAGAGTGTGAGAAGAGTGACTTACCCTGGCAGAACAGAGGAGGTCATTCACCTTCTTGCGGCATTGGGTGGCTGTCCTCTTTTTGGCACTGACCACAGCTGCCACCGCATCCCAAGCGTGGCTGGTCATGCCGCTGCCCATCCTGAGGCCAGGGCAGGGGTAGAGGACACTGTGGTTGGCTTCCATGGCATCCAAAAGGGGCTCCAGTGACGTGTCATTAAACCTGGGAGCTGCAGTCTTTTTGCCTGTCGTGGACACCCTCCCTGCAGCTGTTGTGGGCTGGAAGCACTGAGATATGTGTGCATGGTTGGACTTTAAATATGGTGCCCGGCTTGACGAAGCGGCAAGGTGATGACGCGGCGGGCGAATGAGAGCCCACCCTCCATGGAAATGGTGTGTTTCCCAGGAATGTATAATGAATACAGCAGCTTTGGGATGATACAGCGTGAAAACCCACCATTGCAGCCAGCGGTTAAAATGTCATTTTACTTACCCGCTACTGCACGTAGTGCAAATCTGGGACGATTCTGCCCTACGTCTTCTGCACTATGCATTCACTCCCGCTCCTGCCCATTTATTCTGCCACTGATTGGAGAACCCTGCAGAGGAACTAAGCCTCCCTCATCCTTCCAAATTCAACCAGAAAGAGCTCAACTGCATCTCCATCAAAATACAAGCCTTTCTTCCTCCTCCTCTTTTACCTACCCAGTGTGCCGACTTCCACCCAGCCACACCAAAAGTCAGCCAATGCCATTCAAACAGTAGGTCAAGGTCAACCACCAGGTTGTGTTTAGCCATCAGGTCAAAGTCAGCCAGGAAATCAGGTCAGCCAGCAAGCCTAGCTCAATGAGAAAGTAAAGGTCAGCCTGCAGATAAAGGTTAGCCAGCAGGTCAAGGTCAGCCTGCAGGTAAAGGTCAGCCAGGAAGTAAAGGCCAGCCAGAAAGTTCAGGTCAAGCTTACTGGTAGCACACCAATCATTGTCTACACCAATAAGCCTTCTTCTGTAGCCTAACCCATCAAAGCCCTTGTCAGTCTCCTCTGCTGTAGAAATAATGTGCAATCTCACCCTCCAGTGGCTGGTACCTGCCCCATCCTTTCCCCCAGCACTGGCCCCTGCTCACCTGTACCCCTTGACTCACCACATGCAGACTCCTCCCCTATCCTATCCTTTAAAATGCATGCAATGTCCTTTCCTGAGCTGGTGGCTGTGAGTGTAAGATTGAGTGAAGGTATCCCTTCATCTTCACTTTCTTCTTCCTCTTCCTCTTCCTCCTCTGACTGGAAAGGTTCCAGTTCTTGGGAACCTGAAATGAAAAAGGAAAATGTGTTGGGTTGTATTGAGGGGAGAGGAGAAAGTAAGAAGTTTGCTTACAAGATCTGCAGTTTGTGAACCAAAAGCAATTTTGGGAAGAGTGAGAAGTGAGATGATTGCCTGGACTGTCTGCTCCAAGGGGGTTCAAACATAGGGGCATACTTATTCTCCAGTTCTTTCCTGCTGCCTTTTGTTATGTGCCACCTTCTCCTCCAAGAAGAGGAAAGTGTGTCAGTCAGTGTCCTGCAATATGTTTGGGTGATGTGGCTATCATAATTCAACAGCCACCAGCATGTGTGAGTAGTGAATCGTGAGTGCAAGGCTTTCAACAGTGCTGAGGGTGTGAGAGTGAGGTAGAGCATATGAATTTTGAGTCCTGTTTTTTAGATATAGTTGGTATGTGGATGATGGTGGTATAGTGAATTGAGCAGTGAACGAGGCTAGCCATGCAGTTCATAGGATATGCCATTTTAAGATGAACTCACCCACCTTTACAACTCTTGTCAGATCATTAAACTTCTTCCTGCACTGTTCTTGGAGCTACTGACCACAGCTACTACTTCTTCCCTGAGCACATTGCGAACACAGGATCTCTCTCCTTCTCAACACCCCTGCCACCAGGACCTCCAGTGCATTTTCAGAAAACCTCAGTTTTTACTCTCTTGCATGTTCAGCTATTCTTCAAGGCATCACAGCCCAGACTCACCTTTCAAGAGACTCCGACCACTTCTTGAACCACAATGCATCTCATTTTAAAAGATGCAGGCTGCACTAGCAACCCATGACATCAGGGCCCTACTGACACATGCAGCCAATGAACAATACACAGGGAGTGCTAGCTTCACAGCAATCATTTACACCAGCAGATAGCATAAATTTAACATGTTGTTCACAACGCAATGAATAGGTGAGGATTAATCAAATGCTGCGACCTCCATACTTAGTTTCAGGGGTTAACCAATTTAATCCCCTATATCCTGCAGCAACCTCTAAAATTTCTCACCACAAATAGGCCTGCACCCAATCACAGACTCTCATGCTCCAGCACGTGCTAACAGAATGCAAATGTGAAGCAGTTGGAATTACTGGGACTTGTCCCAACCTCCTAACAGAGTGCTGTTTTGGTGCTGTCTGCTACTTTTGTGGGCATGCACAGAGAACAAGGTGGGAGAAAATGAGTAATATATTAAAGGGTTAAGCAAAATTGGGCCAAAAATAGATTCAAATTTTAATTCTAATTTCATAGCAGCCGCAAGAACTTTCCTGAAACATGGGCAGGCTAATTTGAAGTTAATTAAATAGAATCAGAGATTCATAAAGGACAAAGAGGAACCTTTCAGCCTCACAAGGGTGTTTTTGATGGTTGTTGCAGAAACAATTAAATTGAAAAGTAAATCAGTGAATATTCACCATAATACTGAAAGAATGCATATGTTTGTGATGTGAAACACAGATGTTTGCTGTCCACCACTCAACTTCTCCATAAATCAAGAGAAGAACAGCAGAAATTGAGAAAAGGCCCTCCCGTGCCTGATTTGGAAATAGTAATGTAATGCAAAATGAAGTATTACTATCATTCCTTGTAACATGTGCTCATTAATTTTTCATATTTCCATGACAGTAAACTGGCAACCAGAGAAAAACTCAAGTAAATGACCAGTTAAAATGGCCAGTTGGGGGGGGAAATCAGTTGAATTCTCTCCAGAATAAAACAGACTTGAAGAAAAAGCTTTTTCATGCAAAAAATGGTTAGGGTTTGCAATGATAGGCTGGCAGAAACAGATTCAATAGTTTTCAAAAAGGAATTGGATAAATCTTTGAAGGGGAAAACCTTGCAAGGATATGCGGAAAGATTTAGGGAATAAGACTAACTGGATCGCTGTTTGAAAGAACCAAAACAGACTCAATAGGCTAAATGGCCTCCTCCTACGCTGTATCATTCTATGATTCTATGATACTATCAGGACTTTGACATATTCAAGTGCTTTTTACTTATACATACAAATCACCCACAAAGGTTTTCTGCACTCCCAGAAATATTCCTGCATAATTTTTCAGCTGGAGCTAATTTTCAAAAGATGAATCTGCCATAAATAGTTGCATTAAACAGAGAAAGCATGTGTGTGATATGTAGCATGCATTAACCTTGCAAACATGCTGATTATATCTTTTCTGCTGATTTTGGTTGATCATAAAATAGTGTGCTACATTAATGTAAATCCATTTTTCAATCTCACATTAGCCATCAAAGAAAGTTCTAAAGTGGTTTGTCACTTTGGTATTTTCTGAGTTATGTGAGAAAATCACTGATGTACAATTTATAGCTGGGGAAGATTGGCAAACATATTAAACAGGTAGTTCAGCAATGCGATGATTTTCTTCAGACGGATAACATTTTGCAATTGGATTATTAACTCCAGCTACCAACAGGTCCTTCTTTAGGATGAATACTAACCAGAAAGACTAACAGATTTTTAAAAATCTGTGATTTTGAAGCCCTGAAAATGAGTGGGGGTAACTGAGTTGGTAGAGGCAGGATAATGTGAAAAGAGGAATATCAATTCAGCCATTGAACAGCTCAATTACATTGACTTGAGGTGTTTTACACAATCATCCAAAGTCATAATTACCCCAAAGAGTCTGATTGGGAGGTGTTATGATCAGTTTTCGGGGATAATTCTGCAGTGAGTTATCCACTTTCCTGAGCAAAATGTACCCAACAACTACAATCTCCCTATGTCTTTCTGTCTGAGTCATGATTCCAATCTGCTTGAGCAACTTCACCAAGTTCCCTATGCCTTTCCTGCTATATTTTCCATCATTACTCCGTCCTTTATTTTCCATCATTACTCTGTCCATTATCCTAATTTTCTTGATTCCCTCAGAGATTTGTTCCTTTTTTTTTGGCAACCTTCAGCCAGATTATATCAACCTCCACCTCCTTACCCGATGACTGAAACTCAAAGTGGATGTCAGCCTGTCAATTCACTGGCCTCTGATACCTTGTTTATCAACCCCTAGTCACTCACCCTAGGTACTCTATTCGCTCCTGTCAGCTCCTGTGAATTTTACGTTAAAATCAGAACCCTTTCCTTGAGCTTTTTAATCGACAAACAGTGTTTGTGTTTCTTCCTCCCACTTTGATAATAGGCCTTCTTGTACATAAGCATCCCACAGCAATCACACATTTTAATCTCCAATCTAATTAAAATTCACTTTGGTGTTCACCTTTTAATATCACTTCTTTTGAGACATACCCTTTTAGTTTCATTTCTCTCAGGCTCTTCCATTTTAATATTACTCTTTCAGTGTTCCCCTTTTAAACCTGCCTCTGCCTAATGTACCCCTATTCATTCTTCTGCTCCCTTTTCACCCGATCTCTACCGCTACCTTAGCCCACTGAAACTTTTTTGGAGAACAGAATTCTCCAAGGATGAAGTGCTGTAATGTTATTTATTTTCACACTTGTCCTGATAATACTAACAGATCCCAATGTGTTTACTCTGTCGCTGCTTCCTTGTTATTTTGTGCCTTTGCACCTTGATACTGGTGGGTTACTTTTGAAGATTGCAGAGCTGTCTGGAGAAGCAGCCATGTCAATCAACTAAAAGTTGGAAGGAGAAAGAGAGGAAAGTTCAAAAGAGTGTTGATCAAAGTAGTTGTCAGCAATAATTAAAGAAAAGAGAGGCAGGGAGTATAAAGAGTGTGTAAATCTTTTATTCGCTCGTGGGATGTGGGTGGCACTGGCTACTATTTATTGCCCATCCCTAATTGCCCTTGTTCAGAGGGCATTAAGAGTCAACCACATTGCTGTGGGTCTGGAGTCAAATGTGGGCCAGACCAGGTGAGGATGGCAGATTTCCTTCCCTAAATGACATTAGTGAACCAAATGGACTTTTGCGACAAGCGACAATGGTTTCATGGGGCAGAATTTTCCCGTTGGCATGCGGGGATGGGCCCCACACGTTCACGAGTAAAATGACACGCGGTGACATCGGGCGAGTGTCCCAATGTCACTGCGTGCCATCGCGATCTTTCGCTAGGCGGGTGCATGATGATGTCCGACACGCACCCGCCATTAATTAACGGGCCACTTAAGACCCTTGACTCACCAATCGACACCGATTTTTCAGCACCAATGCAATCTTCGGGTCGGCGCATGAGCGCAACAGGCAGGCGAGTAGGACACATTTGTATTAATCTCATCCACAGGCAGGATAAGAGGGCTCACTGGGGTCGCGAGTGTACATAGTCAAGTATTTATTTTTGAAAGTTTTTGAAACTTGCCTGAGTGATCTGCAGTACTTCAAAACACACACCAGCTGCTCTTTCTGGACTCTTAACCTTCAGGTCAGCACACTGCAGTGAGTAATCTTTTCTGGGTCTACAAGTTTCAGAGGAAGCCTTCCCTTAGCCTGGGAATGGGAGCTGAAGTGTCCACTGGGGGCAGCTCCTATAGGAAGGAAGGGCTAGAAGGGAGAGGAGGCCAGGAGTGCACATTCAGCCTCCAGGGGAGCCACCTTTGGGAGGATAGGTGCAGGCACAAGGGGCGCAGGGTCAAGAGGTAGTCCAGGGCGGAAGGGGCCACAGAAAACGCCACTATCCTGCTGCCAGGGTATACAGGCGGCGAAGCAGCTACCTCAATATGCCTGGGGTGCAGTGCAGAAGGAGGCTCCGCCTCTCAAGGGAGACAGTCAACTATATCTGTCAGATGATAGGGCCTGAGATCTCTGCTAACTATGGGTGGACACCCCATGCCAGTGGCTCTGAAGGTCACAGCTGCCCTCAACTTCTATGCCTCTGGCTCCTTCCAGGGGTCGGTGGGTGATCTTTGCAGTGTCTCCCAATCAGCTGTCCACACTTGTGTCAAGCAGGTTACAGATGCTCTGTTCAGACGTGCATTGACCTTCATCGACTATGGCTGGGACCAGGCAAGACAGACACAGTGAGCCAGAGGCTTCGTAGCGATTGCTGGCTTCCCCCATGTCCAGAGTGCTATAGACTGCACACATGTGGCCATCAAGGCGCCAGCAGGTGAGCCCGGTGCCTTCGTGAACAGGAAGGGCTTCCACTCCATAAACGTGCAGATAGTGTGTGATCACAGGATGCAGATTCTGCAAGTTTGTGCCAGGTACCCAGGCAGCTTCCATGACGCCTACATCCTCAGACACTCCCAGGTGCCGGGGCTCTTCAGTGCTGCAGCCCGGCTTGATGGATGGCTGCTGGTGACAAGGGCTATCCCCCTCAGAAGGTGGTTCTTGACGCCTCTCTGCCATCCAAGAACAGAAGCTGAGCAGCAGGACAATAGGACCCATGCCTCCACAAGGGCTGTGGTGGAGAGAACTTCTCAAGTGGTCTTCTCAAGATGCACTTCTGATGTCTGGACCACTCAGGGGGCGCACTCCAGTACCCCCCAGATCGTGTCTCGGTGATAGTGGTTGCATGCTGCACTCTCCACAATCTTGCGCTGAAAAGAGGGGATGCAGTGGACGATGAAGATGTTGACGCTGTGGCTGCGGCTGCACATGATGAGTCCAGCAGTGAGTCCGAGGATGAGCACGCACAGGGAAATGCTGAGGAGGTAGATACTGACCTGGGCATACTCCAGGGAGGCAAGGACACCCAGGAGGCTTTAATCCAATGAACCTTCAGCTAGCACACCACAGATGGACCTCCAGGACAAGCCTGGGCTGTAGGCTCGATACTCGTCAGCTAAGTGCAAAATTTGCCAGGTTAGGAGCAGTAGCTAGGGGCCTTGTTAATAAAGCTGAATGTCAAGCAAAGCACTCATTACAGTTTTGGAAACCATACACATTCAGAAGAAAAGAGGCACCCTCAGTCATGGTGACATATCTGAATTTAAAATGTCAAGCAAACCAACTTATTCCAAAAAAAAGACAATAGTGTTACCAATCCAAACAAATTATCAGGACCTCATCTCAGGCCAACACAAAAGCACCAGTGATAAACCTGTGGTGTGCCTAAGGTGCCTTATGTTTTCGTTTCCGGGTGCTATGTTTTGGTGCTGCCCTATCGCTCGGAGTGGCATCTCAGACAACCTGCTCACTCTGCTGTCCTGTTGGCCTCGATGACCTTGGCGGTTGTCCTCTGGCCCATGGAGCCAGTGCTGGCCCTGCCTGGGAGGGAGCTGCCAGTTCCCACGGTCACTGGGAGAGGGGCGGAGGAGCTGCTGCCCTCATCTGGAGCGCCCTGAGAGGTGCCCACAGAGACACCAGGCAGCTGCTGCGCCGACGCAAGGTTGCTTCGGACCTCCCTGCTCACCATGGATGGATGGGCACTGAGCTGGGAAAGTTGATGCCCGGACCATCTCCCACACTGGCACTGACCAGCTGAGGTCAATGCCAATGTGAGGGCTTGCTGGTCAGAGCACACCCCCAGGAATCCTGGAGTAGCCTCTCCACGAGAGTCGCCACTCTCTCCATGGAGGACGCATGGTGCTCGGACATGTGGCTCATTGTTTCGGCGATCGCCCACATAGACTCCTCCACCATGGAGACCAAGCCAAGCATTGCCTCATGTATCTCCCCCAGATGCTCCCGTACGCCCAGCCGCATTTCCTGCACCTGCTGCATCTCGGACGACTCCAGAGGCACATCATCAGGCACTGACTGAGTATGTGCCTGGTCCCCTGCAGTCCTCCTACTGTTGGAGCCATGGGCAATCTCTGTCCCTGCCAGCTCCTCCAGCGACTGTGAAGTGCCCTCACTACGGGTGCCCGGGACACTAGCTGATGTTCAAATTCCCAGCGAGGTGCTAGTATCTGCACTGGTGCCTGCCTGGTAGAGATGGTGTGACGCTGGTGAGACTTCAGGCCCCTCAGGTGTGAGAGGGGGCCTCTGCTGCTCCGCCTCCCGGCCCTGCTCTGATGATGCTGGAAGGAAGAACAAGGACAGTGGATCAGTTAACATGGAGACAATGACAAAGTGCATCCCTGTCCCCTGGATCATTATGCGCTCATTCTTCCATAACCAATGGTCAAGCCATGTTGCAAAATTAAATCATTTAACAATCAGTGCTATGGCTATTGGGAGAACAATGCTGACCTCACTGTTGGGCATAAATACCTGGTCGTGGCACCCCAGCCTCACCGACACCAGTGGACCTGGGCACATGGCACCTCTCCAGATCCAGGGCCTCCTGCTCGAACCGGCTAAGATTAGTGATCGGCGCCTGGCCACCACCAGTCCGCACGCACACATGCATTATGAGCATTCTTCTCCTGAAAATGAGAGACAAGGATTGATTAGTGCAAATTGCACATGGATTCTCTTCGCACACGGCCCACCCCAACCAGAGTGGGATATATCAGGGCTCCAGTGCCTCCTCACCCCACTGCTGCTGAACACTCTCATCAAGATGCTAGGCCTGTTCCGCACCCACCCCCACCAACCCCCCTTGGACACATGCTGCCTACATCACATTAGGCACCACATGGTATATCCTTCCTTGGCAAGGAGGCGCAAGCACATGGAGCGCAGAGTGCAGCAGATGGTTCGTTGCCATGCCACCTTGAAGCTCCCCTCCCAGCATGTCATCACCCTGACTTGGACATGTCCTGCAGTTCAAACACAGCGCCTCGGTGCAGCTCCTCCAGGTTGCCCCCAAAACAGTCATGCGGGACTCAGAGTAACACATGCTGCGGAGGCAAAACACATCTCTTCATCACCCTCTCAGGATGACCTCAGCATGGGCAGTATGTGCTGGCCCACCCAGCAAAGGACAAAAGCCGTCAATGATTCAATGCAGTCACTACACTCAGACTTGGTGGGCAAAAGGGGGGGTAAGCCGACCTGCTGGGTTACAAGACCAATGCCAATATGGTACTCACCCTGCCAGAGCGCAACGAGTCATTGAAGCGCTTGTAACACTGGATCCAGGTGCACCGCACCACGTTGCGGGAGCTCACCACCTCCGTCACCTCCTCCCAGGCACATTTCGTCATGTGGGGGGGCCTCCTCCTCCCGTCCTGGGGAACCAGCACCTCCGCCGTGCTGACACCTCCTCGAGGAGGGCAGCAAGGCAATCATCGAAAAAACGAGGGGCACACTGGCCTACCCTCTGGCCTGGCCTGTCCTGCTGCTCTACCCTCCAGCCTCGCCTGCTCCGCTGGCCTACCCTCCGGACTGGCCTGCTCACCAGAAGCCCTCTGGTAAGCCCTTCCACTTGACATTGTGAGCAGCCTTGCAAAGGCTGCCAGCGCTTCTGACAAACAGGCTGCCAGGTCGCCACCCGCCGACGCCCACCCACTCCCACTATCCTCGGGAGTCACGCATTACGCTGAGTGGGCCTTAATTGGCCCGCCCACGTAAAATGGCAGTGCAGACTCGATCGCGGGCGGCGATTGGGTTCGCACCCACCCACTCCTGCTCCATCCCCCCGCCAACCAGAAAATTCAGGCCATGGTCATTATTAGACTTTTATTTCCAGATATTTATTGAATTCAAATTCCACCATCTGCCGTGGTGGGATGCAAACCCCGGTCCCCAGAGCATCACCCTAGGTCTCCAGATTACTAGTCCAGTGACAATACTACTACACCACCGCCTCCCCCTAAAATGATTTAGGGGAAAAGGAAGGGGGAAGGCTTACAGTTTGGAGAGGGAGGGAAAGGAAAAGAGAAGGGAGAGATGACGTAGAGTATAAGGGAGAGTTAGGGGATGGGAAGAATGAGGAACAAGATGGAACATTGAAAGAAGAAAGACCTAGGAAAGAGGATAGGGTGTGAATGTTGATGGGGAGAACAATGGGTGAGAGGGGACAGTGAAAGAGAATGGGGTGAAAAGATGGAAGATAAGAGATTGCAATGGTGACAGAACAAGAATGTGGGGAGAAAACAGGGAAATTACTTTAGTGACTAGTCTCCATATTCAGTCTCTGTGTTTCCTTACAAGTCAATGAGGCTCACATTTATATACATCCAATATGATTATTTTCATTATGATGATGTAGGCATAGATGGATGTTTCTTGCCTTCTCCCAGGTTGAGATACAACTACGTACATTGTAGCGATTGGGGGACCCCAATGGATCTGCAAATTGTAATTCACAGGAAGTCAGAAATGTTTAACATGTTGGTTCATTAGTGGATTGTGATGCAGTTCAAGAGGCATATCCCTTGTATTCCTTATTGAAATTGAAAAATTAAACTATAGTCCATTGCTGTGATTCATTGAAAATATTAGGAAAAGTAATACGTCCACAAAATATTGCAACTGCATTTATGGACAGGTGCGCATATAGCAATACAACTTCAATTCAATCACAGATCATAAACTGCTTGTACCATTAGAATTTTATGTTGAGGTGCTTATCACAGCGCCACCTACCTATTATCCAGACACTGCATGGAATGTTGCATCCAACCTTTGTAATATATAATACATTTTCACGACCAGGTTTCAGATTCGTAGGTGATCACTACATGAGACCTTTTCACTCATCTCGTTATTAACATCATTTTCGTAGCATGTCTAGGATAACTAACAGAAAATCCTTCTTCAGATTGGTTTAGCTGTTTGTTTGCCTCAATGGGACTCTCCTCATGCCTCTTGTTTGCCCTTACCCAATATAGAGGGCAGTGACTCTCCACCAGACGTGTGCACATGCTTCCTGTCCATCATACTAAGGAAATCAAAGGCTGAAAAATTGGTGCAATTCAGCCCAATTTTTAGGCTATGTTTACTTGAATACTTGCAACCATTCTAATGCTTGCTAAACTTAAAGAGCACCTAAAGGGATCGATGGAGAAGGGAGAACTGGGAGAAGAATGACCAGGATGACTCCAGGACTCAGGGTAACACATATGGTTCAATTGTCACAAAGTCAATCTATAATAATGTATTTTAAAATGTGAGCCTGTCCATTTCTGGTGCTGAATTTTATAGGCCAACCGTGGGTGGACCCATAAATTAGGGCACCAAGCCATCAGTCCACACTTGCCTGCCCCTGCTGTGATTTTACGGGTGCGGTGGGGTGTTGTTGTGTAGATCGCCCACTTGTAGTCCAATTGAGGCCCTTAAGTGGACAATTAGTGCCCACTTAAGGGCCTCAACCTGCTACTGCGGGGTATTTTACCTGCAAAATGGGGTGGCCCCACCAAGCAGGAAGTCTGGCAGCTTTAGCTGCATGGGCTAGTGTCGGACAAGGGTTGGGGGTAACCTCTTTTGGGGTCCCCTGTGCCCATTAAAGGCATTCCCCCATCCCCCAGGTCTTCCCCCCAATTAACTCTCCCCCCTGGGCTTTGGTAGTGAGAGGGTGTGGAGTGGGGAGCAGAGACCACAGCACCCTGTAAAACCAAGCCCCAGGGTTCATAAATTTAAAGTACTTGGTAGAAGGATTTAAGGGGAGTTGAGAAATAATGTTTTCACCCAGAGGGTGGTTGTGATCTGGAACTCACTGCATAAAGGGGGAATAGAGACAGAAACCCTCACCGCATTTAACAAATACGTGGACATGCATCTGAAGTGCTGTAACCGACATGGCTATGGACCAAGAGCTGCAAAGGGGGATTAGGCTGGATTAGGATTCAGCTGACACGGGCATGATGGACTAAATGGCCTCCTACAGTGCCACTTCTATGTTTCTATGCTTTCTATTTCCTGCTCATCCCTTCATCCTCATGCCCATTCCAGTTTCCCTATCCCCGTACTGGACTTCTGGGCTTCTACATTTCCTCTGGTCCACAGCTATCCAGCCATGTACCCATATCCAGAACTCCTGCTCCCCATTGCCTCTCTCCTATATCCACTTCCAGGCTTACCAGGCAACCATCTTTCCCCGCCCACAACCCCACCCCCCACCTCCAGACCTGCTTTCTACTTTCCCCTCCTTCCCCTGGAGCTTCTAACACTTCAACAAAAAATTTGAAAACAGCGGGCTCAAGGCAAACATAGATAGCATGCGTTCTGAGATGTGTCCTTCTACCTTGGACTCTAAGCTGGGACTTGGTTAGTAGACAGAGTATAGACATACTCTGGTATCTGCTTAACACTTGTTTATTAGTACTACATCTATACAGGTTACAGAGTTGTCATGCTGCTCCTGGGCATGATTCCAATCTCTCTCAAAAGAGAGAGTCAAACACATGACTAACTAGTGTCAATGATACATCATCACCTACGTCATACATTAGCATATCCCATCTGTTAACTCTTTATACTACACCCCAGCCCCTCAAATGCACTATCCTATTTTCAACAACATGAAATCTTTAACTATTTACATTGCATTTCTGTAATTCCCTTTTCACAACGACAGTTTCTAGCCAACTCCAACTCCTACTCTTCCCCACCCCAAGTAACAGTCCTGAGGGATTCAGTCTCCCACAGTATTCTCGGCCCTTGGAGACATGAGGGCTTTCTTCTGCATCTGGTAGGGCATCATAATTTGCAGAACAGGACAAAACTTTAGCAACATTGCTGGGAAGCAGAGTGTAGGTTTCAGGATGATTGAACTGCAAGCATAACAAAAACTTTAAAATAAGAGACTGATCCAAGAGAGAATACTGAAGAGAATGGACCTTGGATTCTCTGGGACTAGAAGAGAAGAATTCAAGACACTCTGAGAAACTTGTTGCTCCCTTGAAACACCTTGGGAAAGATCTTCAGAAGAGGAATGATCTTCAACTCCAGGGAAGACCGTCACAGCTACATCGCCTGCTGCTGTATCAATAACAACTGAAAAGGCATTCAAGACCTGAGATTTCAATGAACTTAGGCAATGAAGTAAAAAATTACCATGTTCCTGGAGACTGTCTGGAAAAGAAGAAGAGATAATTTCCCAATGATATTGTGGGAGGACTGTCTGCTTTCTTGACAGTGGTAAGAGAGCCACACGTCTCTCTGTAGGATGTTACTTCACAATGGGCAATGGGAAGAATGCTGAAAATATGGAGACAAGACAGTCTCATCTTTTGTAATAAGTGGAATTTCCTGTAGACAAGGAACTGGGGGACAAGATTGCTATGTGAGATTCTGCAGCTTCCAAAGTGCTAAAGATTCTGCCACAGCTCTGTGCTGACCACCAGCTCTGGAGGGAAGAAGAGTTTCAGCTGGCACTTAAATGTGGGTGATAATTGACTTTGACCCTCGGAAGGCACCAACTCTTCAGCAATGTGATCCTCATTGGACTCTGACCTGGACTCAGGCAAGGCACGCTCTGTGGAAGATTCTTCATGGACAACAGGAAATAGGCAAGGCTATACATTGGTAGATTCAGTGGAACTAAGATCTGATGCTGCACAGCCACTAGAAACACAGCTGACTACTCTCAAAAGACAACAGAAACTTCATATGGTGCATCCATCAATGAGAAGGATGAATCATCCTTTAGGACCTCAACCTCCAAGAGATCACTCAGTACTGCAAGGGATTCTTCCTCATCACTCTCTAGGAAGAGCCACTCATCATGGGGATTGTCACCGTCTGCTGCAGTGCCTCTGTATCCATCACCTCTGGCCTTATTTCAATCTCCACCCTGGGTATAATGTATGGTGTCTCTGTGAAAGAAAACATTTTACTGCTGAGTGTATAAACTTCCTCAGCTTCTGAAGGCTGATTTTCCACTGCTTCTAAATAAAAGGTTGAAGATTATTGCATGAAAGACAGTGAGTCATTCAAATGATGGGCATCATCTGGCTTTTCTAGGATTCCTAGAAGTATGCCAACATCTTCACTCAGTAAGGATGTATGTCGATCGTGAAGAACATAAAGAGAATCAGCAATCTGTCACCCCTTGTAGCTGAGAGGAGCAACAATCCCGCCCTTGATTGGAAAGCCTGTGCTGCCTGGATCTTGTAGCTTGCTGTCTGATGGATAAAGGATCATTGGCTGAAGCCAATCAAGATCACCTGTTAAAACGTTAACAGCAGCGCCAGTATCAATTTTTATCGAAGCCTTGAACTTGGACTTGGACTGTAACTGACCAATAACCTGGATTAAGACTATCAACTTCTCCTAGGAACTCAGTAATTTCATCTTTTTCTTGACTTTCCATATCTTGGATGGAATGTGTTCCATTAATACTATCTTGTCTTTGGCTTTGATTAAAATTGTTGGATTTGCAGAAACGCTTGAAATGTCCAGTTTAGCTGCACTGGAAGCATTCCACACCCCCTGCTAGGCAGTTCTGGCGTCTGTGCTGGATTTTGGTTTGTGCTCTTTTTCCCGATTTGGGGAGGTTTCATATGGGTGGGGCCACTGCTTGTGGGCCTACCCAATCTACAGAGTCATGTGAAGCCTCAGAGTCGCCTCAAATTATAGCCTGATTAAATGTTCGAAGCTTTACCTATCTCGCACGCTGGACCACTTGATCCAAAGTAAGATTATCTTTGGTCTGCAGAAATTCAGAGAGTTTTTCATCCCAAATACCCACAACTCGGTAATAATGGATAAACTCATTCGTTCAGTGCCCCATACCCACAAGATTTAGTTAGGTGATATGGGTTGGTTAAAAATAATTAAGTCAATTCCTCAGGTCGTTGTGTCTGCTGGTTAATACGTGCTCGTTCAATTACTAAGTTTTGCTTCAGGCTAAAATAAGGGTCAAAGGCTTCAAGAATGAACTGAAAGTCCACAGTGGACACCTGCGCACCCTGCCTTAAGAGAATCTTGTCTGCTGCTGGATCTACTGCATAAAGAAAAGAACTAACTCGAAGCTTTGGCTCTTTATCATGAAGACTTGACACTAATTGGGACCGGAGAAAATAGTGTTTCCATAACTCCAACTGCTGATCTCTCTGCGCGCCCTCGAGGCAATCAAACAGGTAGCCAAGGGCAGAGACCACTCACCAAATACGGTCATCGTTATCTGTCTCCAGTGTGCCTCCTTCTTCCACCGATTTTTTTTTTAATGAGCTGCTTCAAAGGTTTCTTCACCCTGTAGTTCCTTTGATAACACCAATGCGGTTTTTACATCAATGTCTCCATGGCTGTCACCATGTTCTGAGATGTGTCCTTCTACCTTGGACTCTAGACTTGGGATTTGGTCAGTACACAGGCTGAAGACATAATCTGGTATTTACTTAGCGCATGTTTATTAGCACTGCATCCAAACAGGTTACAGAGTAGGCACGTTGCTCCTAGACATGATTCTAACCTCTCTCTCTCTCTCTCAGAGATTTGCACTGTGCGGTAGTGGGCAGGTAAAACGATGTTTTACCTGCCGTCCGCAATGGCGGCTTTTCATGCCATATCATCCAAAACCCGCCGGATTAATTATACATTCCCGGGAGACACGCGGTTTCCATGGTGGGCGACTCTCGTTCACCGGCCACGCCATCAACTAAAGTCCAGCCACGTGCACACCTTTCAGTGCTCCCAGCCCAGGACTACCGCATGGAAGACAGGATGGCCCCATAAGGCAAAAAGACTGCAGCCTTCAGGTTCAATGACACGCCCCTCTGGCACCTTTTGAACGCCTTGGAGGCCCGCTGGAATGTCCTCCAGCCCCGCTGTAGCCATAGGCTGGCAGTAATCTCACTCATCTGGCTTTTGAGATGGTGGCAGTGGTGGTCAGTGCCAATGCCCTGCAACAGAGGACAGCCTCCCAGTGCCAAAAAAGAGTGAATGGTCTCACCCACTCCGCCAAGGTAATTCACTCTTCTCCTCACTCTCAACTCACACACTCAAAAATCCATCACACATCCACAGGGATCTCACAACTCAAGGGACAACACCACTAACTCTCACACACACCTTCACATCTCCATCAGGCTCAAACTCTCTCAAGCTTGGGTCCTCATCCTGTCCATGGCTCCACTCAACACAAAATTTCCACACAGTGCCACGTGTCCTGCTCAAGCTCTCTCCATCAGGAGAAGCCTGCTCACATCAGCAGGGAGAGGTCCCAGACTTGGCATCCCAGAAAGGGGCTCCTCACTCACTTTGAGGAGTGTGCCATTGCACTGAATTGTGAGGACATAGGCCGTGTCTGTGCTGACGGTGAGGTCGGCGGCAAATACCATCGTGAGGATACTGCACCACACCATCCCTCTCTCAATGCAAATGTGAGTGCTCTCGCTCTTGCTTTTGACTCTGCTGCCATGCACTAATTATCTCTTCTTTAGTTCACAGGGAGCTCTGCCAAGCAACCGACACCCTCAGCCAGCCAGTCCCTCAGCTCCAAACACGTCCTCACCTCCAGCCAAGAGGACACCTCCTCCATTGAAGGCTTACCCATACCCTCCACCAGCGCAGAGACATACACCTTGGTGGAACCTAGATCTAGAGCAGACTCGGGTTCACAATCTCGTGGTCACCGCACAGACACATGTCTACAGCAAGAGGCAAGTTCGTGCGAGCTCCCCGGCACTCGGAGGACTGCTGGGATCAGGCATCTGTGAGGCCGAGCCAGATGACGAGCCTTTAATTTTGGCCTTCCAGCTCATACTGGAGAGTCAGCAGAAGGCTTGGGAGCATCACACAGAGCTGTTGGAAGCCCTCAGCAGAGTGGCACACAAGTCAGAGGAGTGTGTCTGCCTGCTCTCTGTTGAAGGGGTGCCCACATGTGCACGTATAGAGGTCTCCATGGGGAGGATGGCGGATTCCATGGAGGCCCTGGTCCAGCAGAACGCAGATCTGCACTCCATTGCGGGAACCATGGGTGAGTTCCTGCAGTGGCAACACGAGAGGGAAACAGGGCACCTCGACGTTCCTGCAAGTGCTCCTTCCCCCCGAGGAGTCAGGCCAGGACCCCGGCACCCGAAGGGAGGAGGAGCAGCAGCTGAACACCCCTGGGTCATCAACTCAGGAATCTCAGAGGCTGTTCTCTCCCTCCAAGTCCCCTTTGTCTGTAACCCCTCAACCTCATCCTTTGTCGCTGCAGAGGGAGCAGCTGGCCAACGAGTGATTCTGGAGGGAGATCTGTGTGTGTGGCAGGGCCTTTCAGAGCTTCATGCAGGCACTCTCCCATGCACACGGATCCTTCATGCATCACACTCACCTCAATGTCCTGAGCATTGTGAATGCTGCTTGCTGGTTTTCACTTTCAGTTGTCCATCTGAACTGACCTGCATCTCCACCCACCCATTGATCAGACTGTCACGCAGCACCTGATCGATCCCACCATGACTGTCATTTCACTTTCGATTTAGACAGCATAGTCTGGGTTCAGTTTTTCATGCGCTCCCCTGTCTTATCTCTCCCCCAGTCACCCATTTACTTTCCCCATCACAGTCAGGATCCTGTTGCTGTCGTGCTCCAGCATCTTCTGTTCCTCGGATGTCCATGATGTGAGCAAGGCTTTAAAAATAAGTCCCGATTTTTGCACATCACAGTTGTCAATACATGTTCCGAACAGGTGTGTTTTCCCGCTGACGTGGGCAGACAATCCAGCGGGTGTGATGAGTCCAGTGGGCTGGCCTTATAATGATATGCTGATGTATTGCAATGAGGTTCCTGACATCCGATGGCAGGGAATGCGGACCGCCATCGGCGGGCGGAGCAGACAATCACAAGCTGGTTTCACGACATCGTGAAACCTATTTTTGGCCTCTTCGCCATATTGTCTGCTCACACCAGCGAACACGCCTGACACCAGTGGGCACAGAAAATCCCAGTCAGAGACTCTAACACATGACTAACTGATGTCAGTAGTACATCATCATCTATTTCATACATTAGCATATCCCATCTGTTAACCCTTTATACTACGACATGTAGTGGGAAGGCAGGTATGGAAAGGAAGATAAACAGCAGAAGGCAGGATAATCAAATGACAGTGGAGAGAAAGATTGGAGAGAAGTTGCAGGGAGCCATGAGGTGAGCATGACAGACAGACTGTGGGGAAATAGAGACTGGGGAGAGAAAGGGCTGTCAAGGGCAGAGAGAGATTAGAGAGAAAGGAGAAGATATGGCGGGGAGAGAAAAAGAGAGAAAGAGAGAGAGACGAAGATAGAGATATTTGGGGAGAGGCAGATGAGGAAGTCAAATCAGAAGGAAAAAGAAAACAGAGCTGAGAAAGCACAGAGAAGGGGAAAGATCAGGTAGAGGGTGTGAGATAAAGGTGAGAGACTGAGGAGAGAAAAAGAGATCAGGAGAGTGAGAGTAAAATCATGGATGAGAGAGGGAAAAATTATGGGGCAGAGGTTGGAGAGACATGCTTATCTTTCACACAGCTTGTTGTTGAATCCCCCCAAACATATTTCTGCTCTTTCCAAAGCTCTTTGAAACTACCCTAAGATAAGTTATGAATAAAGTTATAATAAGTTATAATAAATGATTAAGTCTGTCACTGTGACCACGATGCATTGTCTCTCCTTGCCCTCTTTGACCTCTCTCTGCAACCTTCAACATGTCTTTTTCACTGCCCCCTTCAGTGGAACTTCTTTCATTCTATTTTTACCAATCCGGATACTGTTAAAGCATTTTCAGATATGGTCTCTATTCCCACCCACTCACCATAACCCCCAGAGTTCTTCAAAAGATCCATCCTTGCCTCCCCCCTCACCCCTCCTCTTCCCCAGCTACATGCTGCCCCTTGGTGACATCATCTGCAGGTTCCGCATGAAAACTGACAACATCCAGTTTTACCTATCCACCTACCTATCTCTGAATGTGGAGCAGGTGGGAAAGTGAAGTTGAGGACGATGAACAGCCTTTTTTAAAATTTATTCTTTCATGCGATGTGGGTGTTGCTGGCAAGGCCAACATTTATTGCCCCTCCCTCATTTCCCTTGAGAAGGTGGTGGTGAGCCACCTTCTTGAACCGCTGCAGTTGTGTGGTGTTAGAAAGGGAGTTCAAGGATTTTGATCCAGCAACAATGAAGGAACGATGATATAGTTCCAAGTCAGGATGATTTGTGGCTTGGAGGAGAACCTGCACATGGTGGTGTTCCCATGCAGCTGCTGCCTTTATCCTTCTAGGTGGTAGAGGTCGTGGGTTTGGAAGGTGCTGTTGAAGGAGTCTTGGTGAGTTGCTGCAGTACACCTTGTATATGGTACACACTGCTGCCACTGTGTGTCAGTGGTGGAGAGAGTGAATGTTTAAGTTGGTGGATTGAGTGTCAATCAAGGGGTTGCTTTGTCCTGCATAGTGTCAAATTTCTTGAGTGCTGTTGGAGCTGCATTCATCCAGGCAGTTGAGAGTATATGACACTCCTGACTTGTGCCTTGTAGATAGTGGACAGGATTTATGGAGTCAGGAGGTGAGTTACTCATCACAGGATTCCTAGCCTCTGACCTGCTCTTGTAGGCACAGTATTTATATGGCTAGTCCTGTTCAGTTCTGTTCAATGGTAAGTCCCAGGATGTTGATAGTAGGGGATTCCGTGATGGTAAAGCCATGAATGTCAAGGGGAGATGGTTAGATTCTCTCTTGTTGCAGATGGTTATTGCCTGGCATTTGTGTGACATGAATGTCACTTGCCACTTATCAGCCCAAGCCTGGATATTGTCGAGGCCTTGCTGCATATGGACACAGACTGCTTCAGTATCTGAGGAGTCACAAATGGTGCTGAACATTGTGCAATCATCAGTGAACATCCCCACTTCTGACCTTATGATGGAAGGAAGGTCATTGATGAAGCAGCTGAAGATGATTGGACCTAGGACACTACCCTGAGGAACTCCTGCAGTGATGTCCCAGGACTGGGATGATTGACCTCCAACAACAATAACCATCTTCCTTTGTGCTAGGTATGGCTCCAACCAGCAGAGAGTTTTCTCCCTGATTCCCATTGACTCCAGTCTTGCTAGGCTTCCTTGATGCCACACTCTGTCTAATACTGCCTTGATGTCAAGGACCGTCATTCTCATCTTATCTGCTGAGTCAGCTCTTTTGTCCATGTTTGGGCCAAGGCTATAATGAGGTCAGGAGCTGAGTGGCCCTGGGAGAGCCCAAACTGAGCATTATTGAGCAGACTATTGCTGAGCAAGTGCGGCTTGATAGCACTGTCGATGACGCCTTCCATCACTTTGCTGATGATCAAGAGTAGACTGATGGGGCATGAATTGGTTGGGTTGGATTTGTCTTCTTTCTGTGGACAGGACATACCTGGTCAATTTTCCACATTGCCTTGAAGATGCCAGTATTGTAGCTGTACTGGAACTAGCTAGGGGCGTGACTAGATTGGGAGCACAAGTCTTCAGTACTAATGGCAGAATATTGCCGTAATCGTATTGAATGGCAGAGAAGGCACAATGGGCCATATGGTCTGCTCCTGCTGCTATTTCTTATGTTTTATGAATTCAGCACTGAGACAGTATTAGAAAGATTACTGTCATTAATTTCTCTGTGTTCTTGCTACCTACCTTCCCTTGCTACTGTGTAATTCTGAAACAGACTGCTCATGCCATTGTCATTCTGTTTAACCCAGAGTTGAACTTTAGACCCAATATTTTCTCCTTTACATGTCTCAGTCATCTCCAGGCCTGATACTCTATTTTTTTCCTTGCCAACCTACTCTCAACCTACCATAAACTTCAGTTCACCTAAAACTTTGCGGCCCGCACCTTATCTCAAATCATGTTCCGCTTGTCCATCAGCCCTGTGCACATTGGCAATCACTGGTTTCTAGTTCTCCCATTACCTCAAGTTTTAAATTCTTAACCTTGCATTTAAATTCCTCCATGGCCTTGCCCCTCCACTCTTGAACCTCTTTTGACATCAGCCACTTGTGCATTTATCCTCCTTCATCCTACTGTCTGGAATATCCTTCCTAAACCTCACAGCCTCTCCACTCCATGTTTCCTCCTTTAAGATCTTTTTGTCCAACTTTTGGTCACTATTTTCAATTTGTCCTTCTTTAGTTAAGCATTCCTTTTTCCCTCACATCTCTGTAAAGTGCCTTGGAATGTTATTCATCATTAAAAACATTATACAAATCCAAGTTCTTGTTTCTTGTGTGATATTTTTTCATCTTCTCATATAACAAAAAACATTAAGCTACTTATTTTAAATGAGTTGTTAAAATAGCAAAAAGAATTTCAGCATGTGTAACTAATATCACATAGCCTAATTTCAATCAATTTTACTTCAAGCATAATTTTAATGAAGATTAATTAGACCAGTTTGGGCATGGTTAATATGTAGATAGCTTTAATTAGTGAAACAGAAGAAGGGTTTCTTCACAGGATGTGATATGTTTAGACCAGCATACACCTTCTGCAAACCTTTATTTAAGTTTCTGTAGTCATGCTGTAATAATTACATTTTGGCAGTGAACCAGTATTTGTCACTGTTGTGTCCACATGTGCTGTGCACCAGTCATTCTTGTCACGGCAGCAGCGGTAGAGAAGGAGAACTGCCCTGCAGGATGCAGGACAATACTGGGAAGGAAAAGGAGGGAGTCCTGGACCTTGGGCTGAGGCCTGCTAGCAAGCTGCATGACCCTGTGCTTTGACAAGTCACAAGAACAAAATTCTTGGAAGCAGAAGTGGTCACAAGTGAAAACAATAAAAGAGATCCTTTCATGTATAGAAATATAAACACTCAACGAGCTGTTTCTCTGTGTCATGTTCTTTGAGAAAGATGAACATGTTTTATTCTAGAGAATAAATAACCTGTTGTCCTGTTTTGAATGGGAATATTCCATAAATTAAAAGCATCGCTTCATTTTCAAAAAAATCTAATTTATGTTAATTGGGCTGTATATGGCCTTATAATTGGTATGCAGACAGTAAAATGCTTACAAAAATCATCTTGCTCAATAATTCATAAAAATAAAATGGGGATGAAATTGGTCTATGCCATATGAACAAAATTGGCTCATAGTGAATAGGCAGCCAATTTCTCCTCATGTATGATCTTCTTTCCACTGAAATTTTTGGGAACAAACAATAAGATTCGCTAAGAAGCATTCAGAATCAGAACTGTGCTTGCTGTTAAAACATGGATTCCTTTATTCTCCTTCTAGACTCCCTTTGATGGTATATCCTTACAGTAGCCTTAAGTGGACAAAATGTACAATGCAATTTTCAATACATTACATAGCTCCCCTTCTTAATAAAGGAGAGGCATAGTGTATGTCAATGGTTTATTTCCAAAGTGGAAACAATAAACTTAAGCATAACTTGAACATTCAACCTCACCAGTAATACTACTACATGTGCAGACATTTGCATTAATTTAGCAATGCACTCAGTCATACACAATGAGATAAAAGATTTGTTCACCAGCTGAAAATGGTTCACTTTGTAACATAATCACTTAAATATGATGGATTAAATCACACAATCATGGCTTCTGTTGCATTCATTAAGCAAGAAGCAAATGAGCCAATCGACCAATATTGCACTCATGGGTTGGAATCCCATGCTCATCACCATTGTAAAGTTCTTAGGAAGAAAGATAAGACAGGTGACCTATAAATTGTTACAATGGCAAGCAGGTTGTTAATGCCTGTAGAGCAAAGTTATTCACAAACAAAAAGAGAAATGTTCTCAATCACATAAGGTATCTTACACTTTCATCACTACTTGTATGAAGGTGAATTTGAAGTAATAATCAAAGAATCACAGAATTGTTATGGTGTAGAAGGAGACCATTCGTCCCATCATGTCTGTACCAGCTCTCCGAATGAGCAGCATGACTCAGTGCCATTCTCCTGCCCTTTCCCCATAACCCTGCACATTGCTACTATTTAAATAATCATCTAATGCCCTCTTGAATGTCTCAATTGAACCTACCTCCACCACACTGCCAGGCCATTCATTCCAGACCCGAATCACTCACCAACAACCAATCATAGATCACTAGTAAGCTTGTTCAACAATCCACATAACAAACCACCCAGCTGGATACTCAAACTATAAGAATACGAGTTCCATGCCTCGCCTTTGAATCAGAAGGTTGTGGGTTCATGTCCCACTCCCAGAAACCAAGAACTGTGATTGTACTCGAAAGAGTTGCAATCTGTGACTGTTGATAACTCGAAAGAGTTTGAGCACCAGCCAGGCAAGCTCATCTAATGGACTATTCTTCACGACATCAGTTGCTGTCAGTCCTACTGTTGTGAAAAAAGGTTGCCGAACAACATCTTAACTATATAAGCTTAAATGTGGTGCCAAAGTTGCTAAACACTAGCTGACATCAAAGTGGCAACAAAACAAGATGAGGCTTTGCAACTATGCATGACAGCTATAGAATTGTGAAACTAGATTACGTACTGGAAAGGCCTGATCAAGAGACCGTCTACAAACAAAATCACTCACACACTACAAGGTCTTCATAATGCTCGAAGTGAGCTCCCCATTACAACCAAATCTGATATGGTGTTACATGGCAACTGTATTGTCATTACGCACTCATTGAGGGCATGTGTAGTAGATTACCGCATGAAAGTCACTAGGAAATTGTCAAAACCAAACAGCTCCGTCAAGAAAAGGTATGGTTCCCAAGAAT
The DNA here is from genome assembly GCF_964194155.1 of Cetorhinus maximus. Lineage (NCBI taxonomy): Eukaryota > Metazoa > Chordata > Chondrichthyes > Lamniformes > Cetorhinidae > Cetorhinus > Cetorhinus maximus. The sequence goes on from NC_135882.1 coordinate 100,255,238, forward strand.
TGACGGCATGGTAGAGCACAAATCAATCAGTGTTTGCCATGCCAAGCAACCACAATGTCAAATCTTTGTGATCCTCTCAAGATGTCTGAGCAATCCCACAGAGCCAGTGATCAAAATGCATGCAAATGCAATCGAGAACAGAAGGATTGAATGAAAATAAATGCAGAGTGAAACATGACCTTCAGAGCTACAAAGAGATATGATATTTATGAAACGTGATGACCACGTTGGAAAGCAAATAACCTCTTTTGGCATCCAGACATTTGTTGTGACCAACATAAAAAGATCCACGATCACTGCTAAGCGCAGATCATCGCTCGAAACACTACATCTTCAAAGCACTGAAAACACTATTCATAAGCATTGAATCCGATTCCGACATCGGCATCTCAGGTGAAGAACATGAAAATTGTGCCACTCGAGCCAAGCAAACCCACAGCTAAGTTCTGGGGGAAAGGCAAATAAAAATAGGCTAAGTGTAGGCCAGCAGTAGCCTGTACTACTGATGTAGAGCCAGAAGAAGCACGCTTGCGCTTCCTAGCTCCACATTAAAATAACTACAAAAGCAAACCATACTTTCTTTCGAAATCAACTACCAGTCCCTTTAAGGACTTTGATTAGATCACAGTTGACACAATGAAACTGAGTGGGGCATGCACACCTAATGATCAGCCCCTCTTATTTGCCAGATTTAAAACCAGGATCCTAAAACAGGCGTTAGATCACTGTCTAGCATATTCAAGTATGCTTACACATAACCCTGCTGAGTTAAGCACTTTTCAGAGACTGTTAACGGAGTTTGCAATCTCTGAAAAATATTTAACTCAGCGGGCTTGCATTTAAACAGCCACAGAGAGCAGCATTCATATTTTGTAATGACCCAAGTATAAAATGTAGTGCATAGCTCAAGTTACTCTTTAAAAACACTTCATTTACAAATTTTACAATATCATTTATGATATTGTGAGATAGACAAGTGAGTCATTGCTCTGATTTAGAGATTTCACATTATTATTCTAATTAGTTAAAAAAAAGATGGAATAAAAGAATTCACGAAGCTGGAATTTGGACTATATTCACAGGAATGTTGTAAAAATATCAGCCAATCCGTCAAGCAACACAAAAGATTGTCCTGTGTCAGTTTTTTCTTTGCATTGTTGCTATTTCAGAGGGAAGTTAACACAAGGGAAGGGTATTTATGGTAACAATGGAACATTTTTACATCTTAGGGTCCAATGTCATCAACAAGGAATCCATAGGTCAGGTCAAACATGACCACATGCATAGTCAAAGCATGCCTACTTTGCCTCATTAATATACATAATCTCAGTAAATGGCCCCTTCGCTGCCCCAATCGCCAGTTTGAATTTTTCCACTCTCCATATTGAACAGTCTAGTAATATTATCAAAATTGATGATATTTTCTACCAAGTCAAAAACTGGATAGGAAAACAGAATAAAGGCAAGACGCAAGATGAGATAATGTTTTGAACTGTGTGACTTGAAAACAGATAGATCTGACATTTCAATGTACGTGCTGGGTTGAGCCTACCTGTGACTTCTGGTGCTGTCTACACCAAAGTGCATGGGGTCACAAGAAGGTCACTTAACTTTTATATTGTAGCCAAGCACCCACAGACCTAGAGATGCACCCCAGTTGCCCGCCAGAGTGGGAAGGTCAGGAATCCTAGCAAAGGGTGTCCAAAGCAAGAGGATGGCGGAGCCCACAAATTACCAGTGTTTTCTCATTGACTCCCCTTTGTAAAGGGACCACAAATCTGTAAAAGTTATTAGCCATCAAGTGTCCAGGCCATAACCCTGAATTAGACATCCTCCCCTCTACACCCCACCCCACCACAAACCCAGGCGAGCCTCACTTCCATCTGATGGTGTCCGAGGAGACCTGGTCTTACTTGGCAAACCACTGTTATTCTGTCAGGCTATGATTAAGGAAATTCTCTGGGCTGAAAGGCCCCTATTCTACCCTTACAAATATAAAAAAACAAAAGCAACAGGTGACCTCTAATGATGTGCAACAAATTTCATTCCTGATAAGTGAATCTCACTTTTTGGGCAGAATTATCTGTTTTTCAGACTAAGCGTGATGGTGGGCGGGATATTCGGCGAGTTCCCCAGTGCTGGCGGGAGTGGAAAATTCTGCCTTTTGTGTGGGGTTGACTCTGTACTGAGTAATCCAGATTGAGAGCTTCTAACTGTTCAGGCATTGGCAGACTCAAAACTGTTGAATGCACAATTGTGAAAACATGCCTGCCACCAGCTCACCTGGGCTTTACCCTTGGGTTCTGTCCATTCTTACTTAGTTGATCACATTTAAGTTGTTGGAAAGAAGCGGGAACATTTAAAAACACACACATGCACGAAGCCACATGCTATAAGATTCTAGGATCAATTCCAGATCTTTGCTGTTAGCAGATCTTTGTTAAAGCATGAGCAAGGACACCACAATTAACTTCACCTTAGCCAGGTTAGCCAGAGGGAAGAATTATCAGCCGGATTTCTATCCCTTTCTAATTACCTGGTAAATCCCCCCGGAAAGTGCACATGTGAATGATGGGTAAAGGTAGCATTGGGGTTAGGGATACAGGAAAAAAGGCAGATTTATGGAGTTAAGTCACAGATTAGCCATTATCTCATTGCATGATGGATCAGGCTCAAGGTACTAAGTGGCCTACACTTGTTCCTATGTTTCAAAGGATGGGATCAGGCTTGATCTTCCACAGGTTGAACAGTTTGGGAGGGATTTTCTGGCCCCGCCCACCACCAGGATCATCCGGTCCCGTCCGGTCCTGCTGAAAGTCAATGGACTTTTGGCTTGGCCGTCTAATCTCCCACAGCCGTACCCACCACAACAGGGCCGGAAAATCCCGATCTTTATGTCAGTTTACACAGGAAGAATGGCCACCTGGGCAAGTTACCAGAAGATTGTGGCATCCATAGTGCCGGACTCCAGCAATAGTCCACGGTTTCAGAAGAGGAGAGAAGAAAAGTGACAAAAAAATGTTGCAACATGTCCCTGCCATATCGCAAAATTAGAGAGTTCTGTAATATTATTTTCTTCAATGTTATTTTCAGCACTTTTAACCTTAGCATTTGACTTGCCAACTAAACTGGAGAGACCCATTGAGGTGAGAATGGTTCAAACTCCTTGCTGAGAACAGGGGAGCATTCCAGGAGAGCAAGAGGTGAGCGAACTCTGTCATGCCCAAGTGCTTGCTCCTTTTTATTGCTGAAACACATAATGCAGGCACAAAGATCTTTTAACAGGAATAAAGTGTTCGCCATTCCTTTTTCCAGGCAACAAAATCTTCCAGTCTTCCAGTGTTTTTACTTATTAGGAGTTTATCTAACATAAAATCTCAAATGTCAGGTCTGTTGCTGATGATGTAACTTGAGAAATAGAAAACCCAGCAATAATGAGCTCAGGGCATATAAAACCATCTTAAGCCTCACTCATTCAGGAGAAATGCAGTATTCAAGTTTGTTTGTGGCATTTTTTATTTCATGCGCTTATGTAAGATTTTTTTTTAAATCTGTCCCACACCATGAGGAAGTTTAAGTTAAAACCTGGTTAATTGAACATAAGGAAATTCTATAGACTGTTGCAGTGAAAATTATACCATTCTGAGGCAACTGCTAAGGCAAGCAATGCACTGACATGACAAAATAATTATTCTCACAGGCACCAGGCTGCTTCCTCTCACCAGAAGGAAGAAGTCATTCAAACGACTGTTTGTCTGGAGGATGGAGACATCATACAGCACCTGTGTGCCAAGAGGTGGCATCTGTGTGCAAAAATTGGCAGTAACAAAGGATGCTGGCTTAAATTTTCCAATTGGTGCTAAGTGCTGGGGTGGCAGTAAACTGTCAGAAATAACCAACACAATGTAAAGTCATTCAGTTCTTGCTGTAAATGCTGCTGATACAGTTATCACCAAAAGGGAGTAATAAAATAATCAGTAGACATTCAGGAAAACCACCTTGAAATTTTCCCGATTTCCACATTTTTCTTTTTCAAATAACCAACGTTCTCTTTGCCCAACTCTGGAACTAGCAAATCTAATGTAGAATATATTCTAGTGCTTCTGTCAGCAGTATTTAAACTTGCTACTTGCCAACTGAAGAGAAAGTGGCCTATTATTAAAGCCCTTTCATTAGTCACATCTGGGAGCAGATCTTCAGCTCAGAAATCAGACATTTCAGAAAAAATACAAAGCAAAAAAATACCCGGGCCCCAAATTTTCTCTGGTTCTGAGTCAAATTAACAATATGAAATGATTGGGAGAGTATAAGCTGAGACGGGAAATCAGGTTGGACCTGGATATCCTGGGTTTTCACCTAGAAGAACAGCCAAGGGGAATTCATGCTGGCCTCTGGAATGGGCGGAAGTTCCACCGATCACATAGAAAACAGGGTGGTCTTTTTGCATCAAGATTCCTGCAGCTCCCATCTTCTCTGTGCCCAACATTTTGTAAACCAGAGGAATATTGCCCTTCACCTGTGGCTCAACTGGTAGCACTCTTGTCTCTAAGTCAGATGATCATGGGTTCAACTCCTGCCCCAGAGGTTTGAACATTAAGGCTCAGATCTTCCGATCAGGATTAGAAACCCTATTTCCAACACTGATCAGGGAAAAACAAAGCACACTTACCTTCCATTGATATTTCAGGGCAGTCTTCTGATGGAGGATCCTTCACATCCGACTCAGTGCAGCAAACTTCATAGGGAGCAGTGCAGAGAATCTGTGCAAAAGCCATGCTTCCTGTTTACGGCACTAGCTGCCAAATTCTGGTAAGTAAAGAGTTTAAATGTCCAAAGGCTGCTTTGAAAACAACTATGGAGAGCAGATAAGTGGGTAAGGGGATAGGTTAGGTAAAAGGGTCGGATGGTGGGTGGCAGGTGGGTGAGGTGGGTAGGGTGGTAAGTGGATGGTTGTGGCGGGGTGGGGGAGCCAGATCAGTAGCTCTGGTTGGGTTGTGGGTTGTGTCGGAGGGGAGTTGGGTAGTGGAAACTAGCCATGTTAGGTCAGGGGTTAGGGGCTTAGCCGGGTTGGAGGGGGAGGTAGTTGGGGGAGTGAGTTGTATAGTTACCAAGTGATAGACCAGGTTTTCTCCTAACATTTCCTGGGTAATTACCCAGGTAAGTAAATTGGCACTGTCTAAAGTCTCTTACTCTAACTCAGAGTTGGAGATTTTTTCAGGGTTCCAGGAAGCAGGGGGATGCCATCGGAATTTCAAACTTCCAAGGCAATTCCCAGGAAGCCCTTGCGTTAGGGTTTCCAAGGAGCCCCGTAGCGCATCTTCCGAGGTATGTCCGGTCTCCAACTACCCGGAGGTCAGAAGACCTGGGCCACAAATCTAGACTGATGCTCCAGTGTAGTACAGAATAATGTGCACACTTGGAGATCCCTAAGCCATAACTCTTGCTTCACCGTACCTCAGTTCCCTGATCTCAGTCACTGGAGTGTACATCCATGGGAAGAAAGTTACCTTTCCATATTGGGTCTAGGCACTCTTAACATGACGATGGTTTTCTGCAGGTGCCAGTTAGCCAGCTCAACTTGTGGAATTGTTTATTTTGCAAAGGAGTCTTGACTAACGAATGGATATTCATCCCATCAGCCTTTGTTGCATTTAAACCCAGATTTCAGAGATGCACCACGCAGTCTCTCAGACATATACATGGATATGACAAAGCAGCACATGACATGTCATACATGGACAGGCATATATTAATTATACTCGATGTGTGTCACCCATGAAAAATGACTTCTTTAGAAAGAAGTAAAATAAACCCACTTTGAAGTCTCTGTCGTTTAGTTGTGACATAATGCAGCAGATTAACAGTCTAAGTCTTTCCTAGTTTACAAACACTTTTGAAACACTGAACATTTATTTTTACAATAGTTTTATATGCACATGTTTCAGATTTGTGGCAGGGAGAAGGCACTGTGAAAAACAAGGAGTATTTGTGAGAATGACCTTATAATATAGTCATTTGATGAATTAAGAGGATCAATCTCACTCATAGGAAAATAAGTAGTATTTTTGAACCAGCCTGTGAACACTGTACAAAAACAGAATCCGGAGTATATGATGGAATGAGGATATCATGCAAGTCCAGAATTCAGCCTACCTTTACTTCTAAAACTTTCATACCAAATAAAATTCATAAAGAACACCTTTGAAATGTCACCAGAATTTCTAAAGTCATTCAATAATTATGCAGTGTGACCTTTTTAGGGGCCCGGATCATCCAGCCTCCGGATCATCAGAGGCCGGATGTACGACTCAAGGTGCATGTCGTGGTGGAAGTCCTGATGCTGACCTCCATGGGGATTCCCCGGGAAGTTTGAACTTATGACTGAAAATTCTCCTGCTACCCGGGATCCTCCACAAATGTTTCCGATTCTGAGTTAGAGTCAAAGACTCTGGACAGTTCCATGGGGCTTACGTGAATAGTTACCCAGGAAATGTTAGACAGAAAAATTCTAGACTAACACCTGGGTAACTCCAGAACTGACCACCTAATCACTCACACTGGCCCCCCAACTCCCTCCTCGACCCCCCAATGCCCTCCATGATGCCCCCAACAGCCCCTGACCACACCCGGCCCGACAACTCCCCAACTCACCTACCACCTCACCCGCCTACCTCCCTACCCATGTACTACCTTACCCACCTAACACCCTACCTGCCTGCCACCCTACACACCTATCACTCTACCCACTTATCACCCTACCCACCTATCACCACACCCACCTGCCACCCTACCCACATGCCACTTTACCAACCTGCCACTCTACCCACCTACCACCTTACCCACCTACCACCTTACACACTTACCCACTTACCTCACCCACCTACCTATCCTACCACTCTAACCATTCACTCATTCATCCATTCACCCATTCACTAACGTGTACACTGGACCTTTAAATTTACCATATTGCAGCTAGTGCCATAAAAAGTGGGTATGTTTGTCTGCTCCCCGAAGCTACAGTGCTGCGACAGAGTTTTTTGCGGGATGCTGCTCTCCACATTTCTGGAGAAACTCAGAAGAAATCTGGAACAGCCTCTAGGCATGGAAACGTTTGAGCAGAGTGGCAATCTGATGATGATTGCTGTTTCGTGGAAGATCCAGGCCAAGGTTTATTCTAATGAAATGAAGTCTTGGGTAGATGGTATGAGCTAAATGTTTGGTGGCATTTTTTTCCTGTTATCAACAAGTTCATACTTTGTTTATTAACATAAAAAGAAAATACTCCAAATGCTAGAAATCTAAACTAAAAACAGGAACTTGCTAAAAAAATACACCAACGTTCTATCAGAGTCTGTAGTGAAAAGACATTTCAGTTATGTATATATTATCAGAACAGTTCTAAAGATACAGGTGCAAAACATTAACCTGTCACTTCTCTCTACAGATGATGACAGACCTGCTGTGTATTTCCAGAAATTTGACATTTAAATAATGAAACTATTTGCTAGTGGTGCTCCTTTCCTCCAATGTCAAAATGAATGAATACGACCAGTAATGTTGGTTTTAAAGGAGACAAAAATACAGCAGCAAACTCTGTAGAGTGAATGGTTTTAACTCATTAAAATCAGAATTATTAGAGATTTAAGGGCCTTGAAATGCGATGTGTGGACCTACTTTGTCACTGGTTGGCCATCCAAAAGTTCAAATTTATGAGTCTGTTACATTTTTACATTTTTCTACTCTTTTTATTTTAGATTATTTCAGATTTTCAGATCACTTCCATAAGCAATCCTAACTCCCCATAACTTGGAGAGCGAAAATCCTAGCCTTTCATTTTCAGCAAAATTTCGGTATGTTCCCAAGATAATAGCATACCAGGAAATTAATTTTAAGCCACTGGAATGCATCCTGTGCCTCCACAAAATCTTTCTCCAGCTTTTGAAAGCAGTAGTGCATTGCATCAGCCTTTTCTTTAGCTTTCATGCCCAAGCCATTTGCTCAATGTGCAAGCTTGACCCCAAAATAGGGTGCATCAAAGATACTGACAATTCAAAACTGCAGTTGCAAGTGAATTGACGGAGTTTTCCATGGGTAGACACAGAAGGAAGTAGGGTTGGGAGGGGGAGAGGCAATATGGGTGGAGAACAATACAAGGAAGTGATCCAGAGAAGGCATAGAGGAAGCTAGGAGGTGTAGGGAGAAAATAAGTGAAAACAGTGGGGGGAGCAGAAATGGGAATAGAAGTGGCCGACTCAGATCCAGAGTGGCGACCAAAACGTGCACATGAATGAATACAGGGAAATCTTAAATTACAGAGGTTTGGTTACATAGCACTTATTAGGATGCCTGTATGCTAGCGGTAAATGGTGCAATAAGAGGAAGTTCAAGATTAAATTTAGAGGTCCTTTTGTCAGACAAAATTGACATCAGTAAGGTGGAGCCAGCATTGAGTGTTGCCAAATTGTAACCCAAGTTCAGCGACAGGTGTGGCAGGTGACAGAAGTCCAGACATTATTGGAAGGTTAGAGTATCAGAGGATGCATTGACAGAGGTATTTATGTGGAAATTAAGATCCAGGGCATAAGCAGATGTGGTGCAAGGCAGAAAAAATGAAGTTGCAGATCACCATAAGATCCAGAAGCGACAGAGAAATATATTTCAGCCCAGGAATGGGAATCTTTCGCCAGAAACCAGATTGTACTTGAAGCTGGAAAATCAGAAGAAGCTGAAGGCCAGGGGCTCAGTTAGCAACAGCAGTGGTGGGGGAAGGGCTCTAAACTGATCAAAGTTAGTTAAAAATGTAAGCAACTGAGCAGCAGATCAGAGGCACCGCAGCTGAGTCTTATGATGTAATCCAACGTAGTCCACGCAATGCAAGAGTGTAGTCTTGATTAATGTTCAGGAAGCCCAGGAATTTGGAAGCCAGATTTGAGGAAGGATCCAGTGCTCACTATAAAACTACGAGCAAACATAGTCAGGGAACAGGCATAGCAATTCAAACTGGAAATTAATTTGCAGTTAGAGCTAAAATGCACCCGCTATTTGAGCTGGGTAATTCAACAATAAAAGATGGAAGATTGGATGAGAAAGGGCAAAAGAGTTTTAAGATTTTATTCCTCTAAATGGGGAGGAGTACAGTAGTTTAAACTGGTTCTGGGGAGATATAAGTATTGCAATAAATTTATAGCTTAACTAGTTAAACTAATTAATACAACTACAGATAACAGTTGAGTGGTATTTTGAAACTTGAAACCTAAGCAGTGGAATAAAACACAGTAAAGGCAGGACAGGTGATGTGTTGCAGCTGTAGCATGTGGGAAATGGTGGATGCCAGTGTGATCAATAGCAGTACATAGCATCTACAGTAGGTATTTGCAGTAGAGGAACTTTTACTCCAAGTTGATGAGCTGGACACCAAGCTTCAACACTGTAATGCATCAGGGAGGGAAAAATTACCTGGACACTTTTTTCCAGGAGGCAGTCACACCCCTTAGGCTAGGTACTTCTGATTTGGTGTGTAGTCAGGGACAGGTAAGTGTGACTTGAGTGAGGCAGGTATGGAGGCCCAGAAGTTAGCAATGAAGGAGCCTTAGCCCTTGCAATTGTCCAATAGGTTTGAGGTAAACCCCCTCCGCCTTAAACCCACCCCCTCACTACCCTAACCTGCCCAAACCCTCCCTGCCCAAGACCCTGGACTTACTTGTTTCTGGTAATCCATTGGGCCTTGCAATCCCAGCAGTGCCTAGCAATGCACTCTTAGCACTGCCAGGACTAATGGAGCTGCCCGCCAATCAGATTGGCCGGAAGCTGCCGATGGCGGGACTTCCCACACCGGCCCTGTTTAGCCCACCCACAGAACTTCATGTCCTCCACACTGACTTTGCTTCCGGGGGGTCGAGCTGTCTGCACACACACCCCACCCCACCCCCCCAACCACCCCGTAACATTCAGCTCATAGACAGGTCATGTGAGCGGGCAAGAGCTGACAGATGGAGTATAATGTGTGGAACAGGGAGGTAATATCCTCACTTTGGTTGTAGGAAAGGAAAAGCAGAATATTTTTTAAAAGGCATGAAGCTTGTAAATGTTGATGTTCAGAGGGACTTGGGTGCACTCATACAAGAAACATAAAAAGTTAGCATGCAGGTACAACAAGCAATTAAGAAAGCAAATGTTGGCCTTTATTGCAAGGGGATTGGAGCACAAGAATAAAGTAGGCTTGCTGTAATTTTCTTGGGCTTTGGTGAGACCACACAATACTGTGTGCAATTTTGGTCTCTATATTTAAGGAAGGGTATACTTGCACTGGAGGTATTTACAGTGAAAGTTGACTAGGTTGACCCCTGGGATGTGAAGGTTGTCCTATGGTGAGAGGCTGAGCAAATTGAGTCTATATTCTCTGGAGTTTAGAGGAATAAGAGGTGAACTCATTGAAACATTCAAGATTCTGAAGTCTTGACAGTGTAGATACCAAGAGATTGTTTCCCCTGGTTGGGGAATCCAGAACATGGGGGCACAGCCTCGGGATAAGGGGTCGACCATTTTGAACTGAGATGAGGGTAATCATTGAAAGGGTTGCGAATCTTTGGAATGCTCTACTTCAGAGGGTTATGGATGGGCCATCATTGAATATATTTAAGGCTAAGATGGACAGATGTTTGGTCTTTCAGGGAATCAAGGGATATGGGGAGTGGGCAGGAAAATGGAGTTAAAGCCCAAGATCAGCCATGATCATATTGAATGTCGGAGCAGGCTCGATGGATCATATGGTCCTCTCCTATTCCTATTTCTTATGTTCTTATGGCAACTGATGACCAAGGATAGAGGTGCATATTAAGGAGTACCCTAGGGAGCTCACCACCCAGGAGCCCTCTTGAATCCAACATTCTCTTATGTAATCAACTCATCAACATATTAACACCAGCTCATCAACCATTGTAAACAACCTGCTCACTGTTTACCTTATCATAACCCTTCAAAATCTTGAGGACTTTTAAGAGCACTGCTTAACCTTCTCAGCTCTAGTGAAGAAAAAGTTATTACTTCTGAAATGCTGGAACAACTTCAAACTTAATGCCTTATCTTTACATCTCATATTTCCTATGTGGACTGGAATGCTTTTGAAGCATCAGCTTTTCAGATTCCATCAATTGTTGCTCATTTCTAGGTTGGCACATATCAGGAAGCATCTGGTTCGTGAATGTCATTTAGGGAAGGAAATCTTCCGTCCTTACCTGGTCTGGCCTACATGTGACTTCAGACCCACAGCAATGTGGTTCAATCTTAACTGCCCTCTGAAATGACCTAGCGAACCACTCAGTTCAAGAGTAATTAGCGATAAGCAGCAAATGCTGGTCTTGCCAGTGGCACCCACATCCCATGTAAGAATAAAGAAAAAAATAAACCCCTTCATCCCTCAGAGGTTAAATGAGTAAAACAGAGTCAGTGCACGGTGTGAGAAGAGGTAAGCTGCTGGTCCAAATAGATTTTTCTTATTTTATACTTTCTGTGTTCCCGCAAATATTCGTCAGTCTCCCACTTTTTGAATTCTAATTTACAGCATTCAGGGTGTATCAGTGACTGTGATCCCAGAAGATTTGTCAACCTAAGCAGCCCCACCACCACAGGACAATTAACAGTCTGCAAAAGAGTGGAAAAAATGGAAAGAGAAACAACCCAAGTGCAGTTCGAATCTCTGTAAATAAGGATTTATTATTTCCTAATTTTCCATATTCTCAGCAGACCCAATGAATAATAAAGGTTATTTGAGTTCTACTTCATTAGATTAATATCAACTAAGATAACAAATTGTTTCGTTTAAGATCCAGTTAGTCTAATGCTCAATTATAAACATTGCATTGTGACTCTGGACAAACCTTTTGTTTATGTGTGTAGAACATTTAGGAATTTGTGCACTCTGATTTCAGATATTGCACTCCTTCTTTCATGCCTTTTAAAAGTGGGTCTGGCATGAATGTCAGAGTGGCTTTCGTCTGCTTTCTCAGCACCATCTCGACTATTTGGATGTTGACAAATCTAAACATTTTCCAAGTTGCTCTTGTTGTCATTGGCAGCCTGTTCCTAACCTTTTAATTTAAACATTTTTCACTCATAAAAAGGAGACTTAGTGCTGTTCCCAGGGCCATGTGTCAGTAAAATGTTTAGATTAAACATACAACAGAAAGTTAATGAGAAAATGTCAGCAAACCTCCAGGCTGCACAAAGGAACTTCATCTGTAATCTCTAAATATAACTGCTTAAGTTTATGAAATTTCTTAAGAGCTACATGACCCTGGGTCCATAAATCTCCATTAAATTCAATCCTTGCAGAGCAAACATTCGGGGCACAGCAGCCAGAAATAGCTTTTTCCTGTAAATTGTGGAAAGGATTAGGGCGGGGGAAGGGCGATGCTGAGGAACCTATAAAAGTCACATTTGTTGGGATGCATTAGGAAGTGCAGGCAGCTTTGGCACGCGTGTCCACCGTGTTAAATTAACTGTTAACACAAATAATCAAAGTGCAAGACCCATCCAGCACTGGCGCCAGCAAAATGAGGGGGAGGCTGGGTCACTGGTGCCTCTAGTGCTGGCCTAGCAGGTGGAGACCAACCAGGGACTTCACAGGATGGAAGTGCTTACAGAACACATTGACCCACTGTTAGAGGAAAACCATTTTGATCTCATTTTCCAGCTATTGTGTGTGCTTTTTTTATAACTTGCTGAAGACAAGAACTTCAAATTACAGGATGATCAAATGATGGCATTTCTTTTCTGTCCTAGTGATAATGATAAACGTAATTCAGCAAAAAAAAATTTCAAAGGTTACAGAGACTATATTCCTTTGTAGGATTAGTGGCTTCAAGGTCTCTGCGTTACAAAGCTACTTTTTGTGTATGGCTTAGAAAAACAAACTGCATGCATACGATTTAACTCCTTCAGTGCAAGCAATGAATACAGTGACAGAAATTTTTAACAGCAACAGATAGTAATGTTCATAACAGCCAATCCTCTGTGCTTTGTGTGGACTGACAGCATTTTCAGGAGTTGTGATGCATCATTATATGTTGAAAAAAAGATTTCTCTTTTTATTCCTTCATGAGCACATTTGGGCTGAGTCATTCCAGAATCCCTGAAAGTTATTTTATAAGATGCAGCCAGGAACTGAATGCCCCAAGTAGCAACAAAATGGGAAGATAGAATGGAACACTTCAGAATTCTAGAAGTATTACCTGAAGCAATCATTCATTTTCTGTTGTGCATTAAAGTGTTCAGCTAGTGACCAATGAAGATTGGATAATGGAAAACACTTCTTAAGAATGCTTTTATATATCCCATTTAAAATTGATTCAATTTAGTTTTTCTATTTGTTCATGGGATTGAGTATCACTCACAAAGTCAACATTTGTTACCCTTCTCTAATTGCCCTTGAGGAGGTGGTGAAGATGGTGAGCAACCCTCTTGAATCACTCAGTCCCTGCGGTGTAGGTATGCCCAGAGTGCTGTTAGGAAGAGAGCTCCAGGATTTTGAACCAGCGACAGTGAAGAAACAGCAATATATTTCCAAGTCAGGATGGTGAGTGGCTTGGAAGGGATCTTGCAGGTGGTGGTATTCCCGTGCATCTGTAGGCCTTGTCCTTCTAGGTGGTAGAGGTCATGGGTTTGGAATGTGCTGTTGAAGAAAACTTGGCAAATTGCTGCAATGCATCTTGTAAATGGTACACACTGCTGCCACTGTGTGTCGATGGTGGAGGGAGTGAATGTTGAAAATGGTGGATGGGGTGCCAATCAAGAGGGTTACTTTGTATTGGATGGTGTCAGGCACCTTGGGTGTTGTTAGAGCTGCACTCATCCAGGAAAGTGGAGAATATTCCATCACACTCCTGACCTGTGCCTTGTAGATGGTGGAGGTTTGAGGAGTCAGGAAGTGAGTTACACAGCACAGAATTCCCAGCCTTTGACCTGGTCTTGTAGCCACAGTATTTATATGGCTGGTCCAGTTGAGTTCCTGGCCAATGGTAACTCCTCCAAGATGTTGATAGTGGGAGATTCAGCAATGGTATGACACTGAATATTAAGGATAGATGATTAGATTCTGTCTTGTCAGAGATGGTCTTTGCTTGGCATTTGTTTGACACAAATGTTACCTGTCACTTATCAGCTCAAGCCTGAATGTTGGCCTAATCTCGCTGCATGTGGACATGGACTGCTTTCGTATCTGAGGGAACATGAATAATAATGAGCACCGTGAAATCATTAGTGAACATGCCCACCCCTAACCTTCTGATGGAGGGAAGGTCATTGATGAAGATGTTTGGGCCTAGGACACTACCCTGAGGAGCTTCTGCAGTGATGTCTTGGGACTGAGATGACTGCCCCCCAACAAGCAAATATTGGCAAGATTTCTTAATCGTGCAAATTCAGTGACCCATCTACTGATATGTGGTTTAGTTTAAAGTTCTCTCCCTTCTGTGATTCAAGTTGCAAATTCAACCCTTTAATAATTAGGAGCTAAATATTAGGCATTTTGTTCACTTTCTCAGTCCATATATTTTTAAAAACCAGGAAGCAAATGAGGGGATGTGGTATGGCTGATCCGTTCATGCTGAACTGTCAGGTAATGAGGATGGCCTAAGAAACACCCTTCAACAACCCCAAGATATAGTTCACATAAACCAAGCACTCTCAAATTGCCGGGGACCTGTGCAAGGAATTAATAGTTAATGCAATAAGTTTGAATTACAATTCAATCATTTTATTCATAAACTGTACGTCATTTGGCTGTCGGCCTTTCAGATTCTACAATGAGGAGTTCAAGGATGATCTTTTAAAAAAACTCCCACCTATCAAAGATTTAAATTTAATAAGTCAACATCATATTACAATAGTGGCATTAAGCAATGTTTCAGGCTTTATCATCAAGGCTGCCTTCTTCCACCTTCATAACATTGTTCAGCTCCTGCCCAGCTTCAGCTGATCTGCTGCTGAAACACCTCACGCACATTTTTGTTACCTCGCGACTTAAATATACCAAAGCTCTCCAGGCTGACCTTCCATCCTCCATCCAACATAAATAGGTGAGTTGGCAGCAGGCATGGTGCCCACTGAATTTTACATGCAACCCCTCCACAGCTTTCAAACCCACTGGCAGTGGAGTGTAAAATCTAGCCCAATATTTCAGGTTAGTAGTGTTCTGATGGAGGGTCATCGACCTGAAACATTAACTCGGTTTCTCTCTCCACAGTTGTTGCATGAACTGCTCAGTACTTCCAGCAATTTTTGTTTTTATTTCAGATTTCAGATCTGCAGTATTTTGCTTTTACATTAATAGAGTGGTCAGGGAGTTGGGAAATGCACCCAAAAAGTGTCAAATGTCAAAAACCCCTGAGACATACTCCCAGACCTGGCATGAAATTATTTTTGCACTATCAGAGCTCATTTCCCCCTGCAAAAATTAAGCTTTTTTTTGTTTTCTCTATAATATGACTGATACATATTGAGTATATCTGCAGCTGAAGCCGTGACAAGTCTACGTCTCACTGCGCTATCGTGTGACTATTCCTTTTTGCATCAACGTGGGTTCAGCTTTTGCAGAAAAGCAACCTCATTTGCTTCATGTGATCCTAAAATATTAATAAAGCTCCTGAAATTTAATTAATGTAACTGCCTTAAAGCAGTGGCCTTGATCATAGGCTTGAATTCAGGGCTATTCTTCAGTTTGTTGCTTTCTTTTGAGTTGCCAGCTTTTTTGGGAATACATCAGTTTTTTGAAGCTGTTTATTAACGTTGCCAAATTTTGGAGATTGGCATGTATGAATGTGATAGCTGTTTTGTCACATTGGCTCACAAATGTTTTAAATTGGACAATTTAGCAAAAGAACCCTGTGATTTGCAATAAGTTAGTTGAAAGTTAAGAAAATTATTTATAACCAGTATTGGATAGAGTTACTGAGGTTACTCCCCCAGTACATCAGTTGTTATGTGCAAAGAACTGTGCCAGATAGACCTAGAAGCACCCAGGCTTAATTCCCAGTCAGTGCTAGCTGATGTCAACAGTATCAGATTTGACTCTGATTATTGTGTCCAATTCCATTCATAAATCTTTTATTTAATGTTGCTACTAATGCATTGCATATAACAACATTCTGCTATATATATTGATTGCAATTAATCTCACTATACAAGAAAACCAACAAGGTTTCCAGTTTATGATTACTTTCCAATGACTTTTACCAGACTGGTATCAGATGTGATTCCACGATTGCTGAATAGACTTCTGACACTCTAGGTGGAATCATGGAAGATTTGCACTAAGTGCCATAGTGGGCAGGTAAAACGACGTTCAACCCACCGGCCGCAATGGCAGCTTTTCACGCCGTAAAATCCCAAACCTGCCGCACTGATTATGCATTCCCGGGAAACACTCCATTTCCATGGCAGGCGGGCTCTCATTCACCCGCCACAGCATCACGGCACCGCTTCATCACACCAGGTGCCATATTTAAAGTGCAACCGCATACACATAGCCATATAAATACTGTGGCTACAAGAGCAGGTCAGAGACTAGGGATCCTGCGACGAGCAACTCGCCTCCTGACTCCTCAAAGCCTGTCCACCATCTACAAGGCACAAGTCAGGAGTTTGAGGGAATACTCCCCACTTGCCTGGATGAGTGCAGCTCCCACAACACTCAAGAAGCTTGACGCCATCCAGGACAAAGCAGCCCGCTTGATTAGCACCACACCCACAAACATTCACTCCCTCCACCACCGATGCACAGTAGCAGCAGTGTGTACCATCTACAAGATGCACTGCAGGAATTCATCAAGGCCCCTTAAACAGCACCTTCCAAACCCATGACCACTGCCATCTAGAAGGACAAGGGTAACAGATAGATGGGAATACCACCACCAGGAAGTTCCCCTCCAAGTCACTCACCATCCTGACCTGGAAATATATCCCCATTCCTTCACTGTCGCTGGGTCAAAATCCTGGAACTTCCTTCCTAACAGCCCTGTGGATGTACCTATGCCACATGGACTGCAGCGGTTCAAAAAGGCAGCTCATCACCACCTTCTCAAGGGCAACTGGGGATGGGCAATAAATGCTGGCCCAGCCAGTTAAGCCCACATCCCGTGAATGAATGAAAAAAAACCTCTCAGTGCTTCCAGCAAAGAAGACATAGTCCTGAAAGGCAAAATGACTGAAGCTCCCAAGTCCAATGACGCATTCTACTGGATGCAGTAGAAGCTCACCTTGATGTCCTCTATGTGGCTCTGGCTGCAGGTGGGTAGCAACCTCACTAACCCGGCTTGGAAAGCGGTGGTCAGTGCCAACGACATGCAAAAGAGGACAGTCACCGAGTGCCACAAGAGGATGAATGATGTCTTCCGTTCTGCCAGGGTAAGTCACTCTTATCATTCTGAACTCACACACTCACAAACCCATCACACATCCACAGGGCACTCACTCACTGCCAGTTCAAGGGACATCACCATTCACTCTCTCACACTCACCATCATTGTTCTCATCCCGTCCATAGGGCCACTCACCACCCACACAGGCCAGGCCTACCTTTCATCTATCCTGACAGGCTCCCTGCTTACACTGTCTCCATCTCCATTTATGCAGGACAAGCTAGCACACAACAACAGGGAGAGATCACTTACCAGTGGAGGAATACCTGAAATCAAAGTGCTCACGAACTTTGAAAACAGAGCCATCCAGCTGGTTGGTGACGATCTGGACCAGTCCTATGCTGACAGAGAGGTCAGCGGTGCTCTACCAAGTGAGGATCCAGCAGTGCAACTTTATCAGACAGCCATGCTGTGAGTGATGTGTCCTGTTTCACAGGCCACTGCCATGCACTAATTATCTCCCCTTGCTTTCACAGGCACACCTGCCAAACAGCCGATAGAGTTCGCGACCCAGGGCCTCCAATCAAGCTCTGAAAAATCTCCTAAGAGGAATCTGAAGGCACCCTGCTCAATGTCCCGTCACAGTGCTCATCCATACCCCCCACCAGCGCAGAAACACACAACTCGGTGGGACCTAGCTTTAAAGTAACCACGGGATTACAATCTGGTGAGCACATCACACTGATCCACAGCAGGCAGCGGTGGCAGGCACTTCCCAGGTGTCTGACACTCGGAGGGCTGCTGGAAGCCAGAACGTTGTTGAGTCCAAGTCAGATGACAAGCCTTTGGACTCGGTCATGTCGCAGTTGCTGGAGTTGCAAAGGCAAGCTCGGGAACATCAGGAAGGGATGTCCGCTGCACTCCTCAGATTACAACACACAATGGAGGAGACCATCTGCCTTCAAGCTGAGGCGATGGTCCAGAATGTCTCTCCTGCACTGCTGCACGGGCTGAATTCGCTGACGCCATAGTTGGTCTCCAACTGTGTGTAAGCGAGAGGGGTGTGGGGAAGCCCAATCTCACTCCAGCTACCCCTTCTCCTCAAGGAGTCAGTCTGGAGCTCTCGGGCACCCATAGGGAGGAGGGTCAGCAGGTGCATGCCCCAGGTGAATCCAGGTGTGACCAGCCCATCCAAATCCACTCTTCCTGTGACCCCAGCAGCTCCAGCTTGACAGCTCGAGGAGGGTGCCACTGCCATACAGCAGGACCCCAAAAGCAGGCCAGGGCTCTTTAGGTCTTGGCCCTCCAGAGGACACCCATCAAAGTCACAAGAGACAGGGCGTAGCAGTCAGCAGACTGCCTCCACCTCCGCTGTGGATGTCCAGGGTGCACCAAGATATAGCTGCAAGGTTAGGAAGGTTAAGAAGACGTAGTTCCACAGCCTGGGCACGGGTGTTAATCACTTGAACATAGTGTTCACTATTGTCAATAAACCCCCAAGAATGTCTCCCTGCCTGTGGCTCCTTGTTCTGATGAGCAATGTTAGTCTAGGCAATTTTTAAAAAAAGAAAGCATGCAAGTACACATCTTAAAAACGGGGGTCGATATAAAATGAAGACACGTCAAAACATGCATCATAGGGTCTCTGACAACACACCCGCCTTCTTTGAGTCAGTTTATTGTTCAAAAGGTTTTGTGCCTCTGCTTCTTCACAGCCTCCCTCCCCAAATAAAATGCTACAGACCCAATGATCTAAAATAGACAGACTATGGCTAAGTGTCCCATGAGTGTTTGTGTCACTCAGATATGAAATCTTCCTGTACAAGATAAAGGCAGGTGTCTCAGTCCTGGGCCTCTTCCCTGTGCTTTGTGCAGCCTTCAGACCAAAGTGATGGTCCGGCCTCACACCCCCTGGGCACATTAGTGATGCCTGCACCTCAACGGTGCTTGTCATTGCTGCCAGAATGTAGTGGACAGGCACCACAGGGTTCCTTCATTCTCTCGTGTGCTCTCACCCCCTTTGAGGTGGGGCTGGTCCCCACCTCCTCAGCATCTGTGACCAGTGACGCTGTGTTCCTGAAGGGCTCAGGTGCTGGAGGCTGACAAAGGATCAGATGCTTTTAACGTTTCATGGCTGCGTCTCTATGATGTGACCCTAATCACAGAGCATAAGCGACCTGCCGTCAGCCAGACAGGAGCCAGACCTTCTCAGTGGCCATGTGGAGATCTATGGAGTGTCCTCACTGCATGTCATCATCATCCTCCTGCAATCGAGCAGCTATTACGGCCTCCACTGCATCTACATGACAGGAGCTCTATCACAGCGGGTATGTGTGCTGCCATTAACCAGATTGGTGTCAAACAGTCATAGCTGCAACATGAGGATCTTATGGTGTCTCCTCCCTGCATGTCATCATCATCCTCCACAGATTTAGCAGCTATGAGGGCCTCCCGAGCACGCTGGCCTCGTCAGGCCACCCTAATCACCTTCAACATCCCCTGCATCTGTGGAGACCTCCAGTTCCTCCATCTCCTCCTCAGCCAACTCCTCACCCCATTGCAGCGCCAGGTTGTAAAGGGCACAGCAGGCAACAACGATGCATGACACCCTCTGTGGTGTATACTTCAGGGCTCCACCAGACTGGTCCAGGCACCGGAAACTCCTTTCCAGCATCCCAATGGTCTTCTCCACCGAGCTGCGAATTACAGCATTAGCCTCATTATACCGTCGCTCTGCTGCAGTCTGAGGTTGCCACACGGGTGTCATCAGCCACGTCCTCTGCAGGTAACCCTTGTCCCCAAGAAGCCATCCCTGCAGCCTCTGTGGACCCTGGAAGACGTTACGGATCGGTGATCGACTAGGAATGTAGGAGTCATCGACACTCCCTGGAAACCATGCGCAGACTTGCAGAATGCGTTTGCGGTGGTCGCACACCAGCTGCACATTCAGTGAGTGGAATCCCTTGTGGTTGATGTAGTCCACCGTGTGTTGCAACAGAGATCTGAGCGCCACGTGAGTGCAGTTGATGTCACCCTACACCTGTGGGAAACCTGAGACCTGGGCAAATCCAACCACTTTTGCATCCTTCACTCCTGGTCCCAGGCAAAATGCACAAAACTGTGTGCCCTCGCAAAGAAGGCATACATGACCTCATAGATTCATAGGCTCATAGACGTCTACAGCACAGAAGGAGGCCATTTGATCCATTGTTTCCACACCAGTCAACAAAGATCTGACTACACTAATACCCTTTTCCAGCGCTTGGCCCATAGCCCTGGAGGCTATGGCAATGCAAGTAAATATATAAATACTTGCTAAATGTTACAGAAAGTTTCTGACTCAACGACCCTTTCAGGCAGTAAGTCTCAGATTCCCACCACCCTCTGGGTGAAAAAGATATCTCCTCGACTCCCCTCTTAGCCTTCTACCTCTTATCTTAAATCTATGCCCCCTGGTTATTGACCCCTCTGGAAATGCGTTTGTGAGTGGAGGCTTTTGATATCCCACAGAGGTCATTTATGGGGCCCTGGAAGGAGCCACTGATGTAGAAATTGAGCACGCGGTCACTTTCACAGCCACTGGCAGTGGGTGCCCTCCATGCCCATGTGGTGCCAAATCCTGCAGTAGCTGGCAGAAATGACCGACCAGTTCCCTAGACATGCACAATCTTCGGCGACAATGGTTGTTGGTCATCTGCAGGAATGAAAGGCTGCATCTAACAAGGCGCCAATCAGCGACAGCTCGATGTGGCTCTTCAGCAGTGTGTGTGGGAGCCCCAGCCTCCCCTTCTTCCAGAGGATGCTGCTCATCCCTCTACACTGTCCAGTGCCTCAGGCGCTCTCTTCTCTGTTGTCTTCACTCTCTGTACGCCACGGGGCATACAACTAGTTCACCAAGATCCATCATCCTTATGTACTCCTCCTGCACGATGAAAGAGAGAGATGCGTGGGTTAGCTTGGGTGTTCTAAGAACCTCTCTTGGTTGAGTCTGAAGGCCCCTTAATGCATCCCGGAGAGTGCCGGGCACCACTTGGATGGTCAGAGTTTAGTGCACTGCCTGGCTGCCCAAAACCCCACCTTCCTCCGCCCCACTCCACCTGACCAATTGGCGGCAGCTTTGCCCATTGGACTGCATGCTGTGCTCTCAGCTCAGGCGTAGGCATTCTCCTAACCCACACTGCAAGGTTGCACTGTTAGCTTGAACCATGGAGGAGACTGGTCCAAACCTGGATGCTGACATTGCAATGGGCTGTGAGCACCTCCACCAGTGACGTCTCCATGGCCAGCTTTAGGAAGGAGATTGTACAACTTGCCCAGCCGTCCAACTGCTCTGCAGTTCACTATGATGGTCATTAGTTTGCAGTCTCTGCCCGAGGGGTAAAAAGCTCTGGAGCACTTGGTGGCACTTTGATGCCACTGCGTTGCTCGAGTGGGCAGAAAGCTAGAGGCCCAACTCCAATCATATCAATGTGGCTGCGCCTGAACTCAGTTGCAGAGGAATGGTCACTTTCTAAAGGTTTCCCTAATATGTGGCCTCTTCCATCGCCCACCCTACCCCCCATCCCGCACGTGCGCTACCTTCAACCGCAGGACAGCCTTTGCGGGTGCCCCCCACCAAAGTTGCCTCAACCACAGGGCATCCCTTGCACCACCCCGCCCCCGCCAATGCACCTCAACCTCGATGTCCAACAGCGACCAGGGCGAGCGCTCCATAACATTACTCTGAACTCACGTCCAAGTTCCCAAGTTCAAAGTGCAGCACGCCAAGTGCACGCCTTTCATATGCTGTTATGAAACATGTTGGCGTGCAATCATGCCGACGTGGGTGACCATCCAGCGGCGAGGGTGGTGGTGGGAGGGGATGAGTCTAGCCAGCTAGCCTTATAATGATATGCTGATGTATTACAATGAGGCTCCCGACGTCCAATGGCAGGAAACATGGCCTGCCATCAACGAGCTGAGCGGATGATCGCAAACTAGTTTCACGAGGTCTTGAAACCGGGTTTTTGGCCTTCTTGCCATATTGTCCACTCACGCCACCGAACACGCACATTGCCTGCAGGCACAGATGAATCCGCCCTCTGACTGTGTTTTTCCATTTCAACTGCGTGAATTTTATACTCCCACAGTGGCAATTTGGCTGACAGGCAGTGGCACGTAAAATTGGATGCAATAACATGGGCGTCATTCCCTGCGCCTGCTCCCTCCACCCCCATCGCAATTTTACGCATGGCAGTGGAGGCATCAGGCAGCCTGTCTATGGGCCAATTGAAGCCATCAAGCATCGTGATTTTTCCTTCGTTGGCCAGAGGCCGGCACCAAGTGTAAAGCCCAGCCACTTTCACTGTTTGGGCTGGCAGCAGACAACATGGGGTGGGAGGGGGGGCCTCCTTTAGAGGCTCCCCGAGCTACCAAGGGCCCCCCTCCTGGCCTGTCCAACCCAACCCCGCAGCCCCCTCACCAGGGCCTGCCAGCCTGGCTCCAGCGATAACATCCCCACTTAACTCAGTGTCCAGCTCTCGCAACAATCTCCATTGGAGATTTTTTCAATCCCAGCACAGGCCACCACTCCAAGTGATGCTGCTGGGACCAGGGAGCTGCCTGCCAGCCATTTGATTGGCTGTCAGCTTTCAGAAGTGGGACTCCCTCCCTAGATGGGGGCGGAAGTCTCGCCTCGAGCCAGTTACCGGCCCGCCAAATGTCAGGGGCAAGCTACAAGAAGAAGGGGTGGGCTTGAAAACAGAGCCATGCAGCTGGCTGGCAAGGGTCTGGACCGATCCTGTGCTGACGGTGAGGTCGGTGCTGCTGTACCAAGTGAGGGTCCAGCAGTGCAGCATCCATCAGACAACCATGCTGTGAGTGATCTGTCCTGTTTCACAGGCCACTGCCATACACTAATTATCTCTCCTTGCTTTCGCAGGCACATCTGGGAACAGTCAGGGTGAGTCCACAACTCAGGTCCTCGACTCATGCCCGGAAGACACCTCAGAAAAGGAATCTGCTGAAAGCCCAATTGAAGACCCGTCACAGCGCCCACCCACACTCTCCACCAGCGCAGAGATACACACCTCAGTGTGACCTAGTTCTAGAGTAGCCTTGGGTTCACAATCTGATGAGCACATTGCACTGTCTGATCCACAGCTGGTGGCAGCAGGAACTTCTCAGGCACTTGGAGGGCTGCTGGAGGCCAGAAATCTGCTCGGTCCAAGTCAGATGACGAGCCTCTGGATTCGGTCATGTCACCGTTGCTGGAGCTGCAAAGGTAAGCTCGGGAACATCAGGAAGGGATGTCCGCTGCACTCCTCAGATTGCAAAGCACGATGGAGGAGTCCATCCGCCTTCAGGCTGAGGTGATAGCGCTGGAATGCCAACGCACCGAGGTCAACACTGGTAGGATGATGGTCGCCATGGAGACCTTGGTCCAGGGCATTGGTCCTGCACTGCTGTGTGGGCTGAACTCCATTGTTGACACCATTGTTGGCCTCCAACAGTGTCAACGTGAGAAGGGTGCAGGGTAGTTCGATCTCACTCCAGCTTCCCCTTCTCCTCAAGCAGTCAGCCAGGGGCCCTTGGTACCCATAGGGAGGAGAATCAGCAGGTGCACACCCCCTGGGACATCCACCAAGGTGAGTCCAGCCCATCCGAACCCACTCTTCCTGTGACCCCAGCAGCTTCAGCTCCACTGGCCGAAGAGGGTGCCACTGCCACACAGCAGGACCCCATAAGCAGGCCGGGAAGCCTCCAGGTCTCGGCCCTCCAGAAGATGCCTGTCAAAATCATCACAGGCAGGGCATAGCAGTCAGCAGGGTGCCTCCACCTCTGCTGTAGATGCTGGGGAAGCCCCAAGAAGTAGCGGCAGGGTTGGGAAGGTTAAAAGATATGCTGTCAGCCAGCCAAGAAAAAGCGACCTGCCTGTGCCCTCACCTGAATGCGCGGTGCCTCACCTTGAGGTCCAACAGACGACCCTCGCAAGCGCTGCGCAACATTACTGTGCACTCGTCTCTCAGTTCCCATAGAAGTGCAGCTCATCAGCCTTATAAATGCAGTTGTGAAATACGTTCGCATGCAATCACGCTGATGTGCTCGGACGATCCAGCGCGAGGGATGATTCCAGTGAGCTGGGCTTATAATGATATGCAGATGTATTACAATGAAGTTACAATATGCAGATGTATTACAATGAGGCAGGAAATGCAGCCTGCCATTGACAGGCGGAGTGGACGATTGCAAACATGTTTATGATGGCATGAAACCGATTTTTGGCCTTCCCACCCTATTATCCACTCACACCCGTCACGATGCCCACCGCCAACAGGAGCAGACGATTCTGCCCATGGTATCATCAAACGCCTGCATAAACGTGACACCATAATCCCCAAATCTTCTACTGTGGACAGACAGTGTGAGAGCAGCTCTGGTAGATTACTATCACCCAGCTTTAGAAGAAGCTAAACCTCTATATTAAATTTATATGCAAAACCCAAGCAACATAAATATTGACTCATCTTGTAACAAGTCAACAAACAAGTTTCAGATATTTATGCTTCTAAATATTTACATTAGAAACAGTCATGTTGCAGAGCTCAAAAGAAAAATGTAATATTCCAGGAATTCGCTTGTGAAAAGAACCAAATCTGCCAAAGGCTATCAAAACTTCCAAAACAGCATGGGATGTAAGAGATTCATGCTGTGACAGTCACTCTTCAGTTACTCATGCTAATCACCTGAGTGAAGCAGTAGCCATTTTGCAACACTCCAATAAAAATAAAACAAATACCCTTTTGCTTTCATTTAATTTGAATAACAATGAAGCAGTGTTGCTTGAATTATGTTCTTTATTTTCGTCTTTATTTAAATCTTATTGAGAAGTTAAGGTAAAGGGACAAGCCCCATAGGACAGAACTGAACCAAGATTGAAAACAGCAAGAGAAGATTAAGTAACTCATGAAGTAGTGTGCCGATTCTGCCAAGCTTAGGTTTTCATATTTTGACGATTGTAAGAGAAGAGAAATACTGAGCAATTCAGAAGCTACCTGGTTTTGAGGACCTGGGAAAGAATGCATTTGCGTTTGGAACTGTGTGGTGTGCCTTTATTTCGTCACAAGGGAGATTGTACGGAGGAGAAAGAACTTGTAAAACAATATATTTTTGGCTTAGAAGGAACAAGCAACATTCAAAGATCAGTAGACTTGATAGAATAAAGACAGACAAAAGTTACAGGATAGACTGGCAGCATGTTGCATTTCAGAAATTCTAGCATTCAGAGGGTTAAATTCCTTTTCATTCTCAGAAGCACAATATATGGTTTAGCAGTGAATTCAATTCGGAAATGCACTCAAATAAAAACATTCCAAATCTCATATGGAAATGGTGAGTGGGTTTAATAGATGGATAGAACAGAAATGTTTCCTTTCTGGCAGCTTTTGCCCCATGTCGAGATCTAAGAATAGTTGGGTTGGTGGCTGAGTCTAAATTCTTTTTTTTTTTTAAGATAGATACAAGAATAATTAATGGATGCATTTTACGGCATGTTTCATTAGCAGATTTTTAAAACTTTCGAACTTCTTAAACGTAAAACTATATACACATACTGTCTCCCACACTCACCCGGCCAGCCAATTGATCAAGTACGTTACAGTTTTAAATCAAAATCTGGGAGTAATTTTAATTTTTGGCAATGGAGTAAAACAGCAATACTGCATCGGCCATACATATATTCTTCTCTCAATATTTTTTTCGTAGGAAATTGGAGGAGGTGTTTAATGGGCTGCCAATCCAATATTGGCCATTTTATGCTATCAAAATCAAAATTACAGCAACTGAGTCTCTCTCCAAATAAATGGAATTTGTCAGATCTGTTTCTTCAACCATAAGTTTTATATACGATATGTCACTTTTATGTTAAAGGCTTAGAACGATGCTGGAGTCCAACTACAAAATGCACCTTTCATTTCCAGGCAATAGGACACACCAGTGTGATAATGTGGACATGACTATTACTGCATCTGAGCGACTGGATCTACTTATAACTTTTTGAAACCCTAACATCAACCGCCCTCGGGCCAAAATATGTCAGCAGCTTCCCAGCAGTAACATGTGCTGTTGAGCCCAATTCTTTGCCAGACTGGTAAATGAGGCTGAACCTGAAGTGAATAGTAGCTAACATTTAAACGCAGTAAGCTTTCATAATTCAAGCAATCTCATTCCAGAAGGTGATTAAAAGCATATCAGTAAAAGGAACTGAAAAAAAACACTGTTACTGCCCTACATATAAAATTGGAGAACTGGCAAGTTTACAAGATCAAATTAAATGAAAAATTAGCTTAAATTCTTTCCCATTTTGAGGCAATTAACTCAACCCTAGAGTCACTGGCTCTAGTAAGCAGCTTGGATTTGTGTTTTATTACCCACTTCCTCTCCCTGAGCCAGCAACAGCAATGTAGCCTGACACTGAAGAATCCATGTAGCTACAGTGTCAGAGTCATCTAGGGGACACTAAAAACAACTGCCAACTATCACATCTCACCACAATGCCATCCCCTCAAACTGAAAGATAGATACTGTTTTTTTTTCTCCAAAGCAAGACATTTTTTAGACTTGCATTTCTTTATTTTAATTAAAAGCATCCAATTGTAATTTAATCATCTCCCTAGAGTGGCAAGAGTTTTATTTCTAATGATTCAAAATGAGTGCATTAAATGCACCACTTTGCATACTTCTGGTTAATATAAGAAGGGTCAGTCATATTAAAAATTAACAATAAATCTTCTGAAGTGGCCAAATAACATCTCAGTTAACACTTTGTGGTGGGTATAAAGCTTAGACAAGATTCTAAACATTTAAAACAATACATATCACTGAAGGGTCATAGATCAATTCTTAATGTCTTTGAGAAACAATAGTAATCTTGAGCTGTTTCCTTCACCTTGATTTGTCTAATGCTGATCTTGTGTTTCCTTTGTTCAGATACGGCCCCTGAAATTACACTGCAGGGCACTAGTATATGGACACTTAACATATTCATCTGAAATTCTTCCCTCCACTATTTTAAAAGAGCCATTAATCCACTTAAAATAAATGGTTTAAGACTAACATAATATAGCAATAAACTTTGCATCAGATATACATTGGATATACAACACAGTCCAACTAGCCTATACCAGAGCTGTAGATTACCATAGATAAAATGCTGTAGTTAATTAATTCATCTCAGCAGAAGTGGCAAGGAGATGTTACATTTCATCTCAGAACAGCTAGGCTAGAGAAGGTGAAAATTGGCCAAAGTTCCCTCTCCTCATGTTAAAAGATACATGTGTGACAATCAAGTAGCAGCAAGGTTAGCTTTGCTGTGATGTCTCTTGTGATTCACTGGCCTCCCTACACGTGTTGTCTAGTTCCACAAATGAAGGATAACCATTTGTGTATGGTACTGGATGCTGGCTGACGTCCATAAAATGCATTTTGAAGTTCCTCTTGTGAAAAAATGAGAATGTATTTTTAAAAGCCAGTAATGAACTAACAGAATCATAGGGCTGGATTTTGCGGCCCCATGCTAGGCATGCTTTCGGCAGGAGGGCAGATAAAATACAAGGGGTAGCAAGCACACCACCTTCCCACCCACACCCGAGCTGTCCCCCATAACATGGGTAGGTGGCCGGGTGCAGAAATCGGCAGCCCACCCAGGATTTGTAAATAAATCATTAAGGGTAAATTGAGCTTGTTACCAAAAGATGGGAAGGAAGGGAGGGGGTGCCCTGTGTGTATCAGTGGCACTCCTCTAAGATAATAGCCCCTTTTGCTCCTCCCCATCTGACCTCTAAAACCCACCCTCCCACCCTCATGGCCCTCCCCTTTCTCTAGGTTGACAGATCCCTTCCCACCCTAAAAGCCCAGGACTTAACCTCACTCCGGATGCTAACGCTCTTTCTTGTGGGCCTACTTGCCGTCCCAGGAGTACCCATGGCTGAGTCCTGGTGCTGCTGGGCCTGCTCAAGCTGCCAGCCAATCGGATTAGTCGGCTGCTCTCCAAGGTGGGACTTCCTCCCATTGAGGGGTAGAAGTCCCACTAGCATGCTATGGCTGCGGGCAGGCTTCTTTTAGGTGCGTCAGCTGCCAGCAATGGTGGTGGTGTTAGGGGTGGGGGAGCAATCACCACCCCCACCCCGTGAAACCCAGCCCGTAGGTTTTGACAGTTTTGGAACAGGCAACTTCTGTTATACCACTTTATGGGTCTACCATTAATTGAGGAGAAAAGTAAATCTGCTTTTCACCTTCCTTATGATGGCAAGATGTCTTACCCCTTACAAAGGGTTTACCCCAATGTCCAGGAATTGATTTTTTGCACTGACGTGTCAATGTTGTCTCAGTAGTATCACTCTCATCTCAAAGTCTAAAGGTTGCAAATTCAAGTCCCACTCCTGAGACTTGAACATATAATCCAGGCTGAAACTTAATACGGTACTGTCAGATTTCAACTTCAAATGAAACATTCAACTGGGCGTCTGTTTTTCCTCACAGGTAGACATAAAAGGTACCGTGGGTATAATTTAACACCGCCCACCACCCCCACCCCCCTCCGCCCCAAAGAGGTGGACTGGGAGGCAGGGGGTACTGGATAATCGAGCAGGAAGGTAAGGGCTGGAGACCCCGCCACCAGGTCACCAGCTTCCCAACTCCCCCCAATTAAGTCTGGGGTGGGAAATGTCGAGGACAGCCTTCCCACCCGGAGGTCAATTGAGGCTCTTAAGTGGCCACTTAATAAGGGTCTCTTAAGGGCCTCAGCCTGCCATCTCTACCACCAATGGGCAGGGGCCACACCATATGGGCAACCCGTCATGTGCCTGCAGACTGGTGGGCGAACGTTAGTCACCCACCTTAGACAGTCCATGCCCAGTGGACCTACCTGTCAGTGACAAGGCTCACCATCTGTCCTTTAAACAGACCACCCTCCCCTCCTCTGCCCTCACTGGGCCCTCCTGGGCTGGCCCTGACAATCTTGGCTTACATAGCTTTCATCCAGGGTTCCAACGACAATCTGCAACATGGCCTTCTGAGGGACCAGCTGTGGCCACCTCTCCTGGTGGCATTGCTGGTTCTGGAGATCCTCCGGCCTCTGATTGGCCAGCAGCTCTCAGAGGGGGCTATCTGCTCTGAACACACCAAGGACCCTGAGAACAACCAGGTAAGTGCCTTATTGGCACTTAAATTGGGTCGCAGTGCCTGGAATGGCAGCTGTGGGGTTACCACTGGCTCTCTGGCCAATAGACAGGCCCACCGCCATGACTGTTAAGTTCCAGCCTGGGCGATTTCCTTGTTGCCCTGCTCGATATTTATCCCTCAACCAACATCACTAGAACAAATTCTCTGGTCATTGCTGTTTGTGGGACTTTGCTGTGTGCAAATTTCCTGCCATGTTTCCGCATTATAATGCTGACTGCATTTCAAGAAGTACTTCACCGGCTGTAAAGCACTTTCAGATGTCCTAATGTCATGTAAGTCAGGTTCTTTCTTTTTATGTCACGTGATTTAAGCTCACTAGAGATCAGTTTCTATCCACCTCATGAACAACAGAGCCATGTCCAGTAGCAAAACACCTAAACCAATCCTTGCTGATACCAGGTGCCTTTAATGGGTCATATTTACACAGTTTGTAAAATTGCTGGACCTCAGTGAGCCAGATATATTAGCTTGGATTTGTTAGGTTCAGCAGGATTCAATACGTATCTCTGTTTGTCAGCTCGATCACCCTTGACTAACACCACAGCAGAAGGATGACAAGAAATTCATGGGCCTGTTGATGCCTTCAATGCATTCCTCACATTAACACGTCGTAACCTCTTAGCACTCATGTGTGAACGCTTTGAGTTAACAGTTAAGTACATCTGATTACTGTGCTTAATTACAGCAGAGTTGAATTATACTGTGTTACCAGCAGCATGTAAATCTGATCGTTTCAATATAAGGCCCTATTCCAGGATTGCAGGCTGCTTCTCTGCCTGATTTCAAATTCACAGAGAATACAACGTTTATAAACAGATCACTTCAAAACTGCTGTCGCCATAAATATTCTTTGGGATAAATTCTCAGAAACAAAATCAAGTCTCATATGCGTGCCTCATGGATATGGAATGTTCTAATGGCATGAATGACACAAGCAGGCACCACTACTGTCATTTAACCTCTTCCCGGGAGGCTTACAATTGCTTATATGAGTTGTTCTGTGCTAAAGGAAAGAAGTTATTTGATTTTTAAAAATATATATATAACATGCCTCAGAAAACGTTACAGGATCTCTGGGGAGTAATGAAATGTAAGGACCTTAGCTGGCAAACATTAAATCTAACTCTTAAAGTACTTTTTCCTGAGCTCATTCACAGCTGGATTCTCAGTTCAGTGCAACTTTGCAAAACCAAATGAGGTACATTTAGGCTGCACATGAGTAGGAGCGTGCTTCGCTTTTCTAAATATCATGCTGATATCAGTTATTTCCACCCCCATGTGAATAACTCTGTAAATACAATAATATAAAAGCAAAATACTGAGGTTGCTGGAAAATTAAGTGTGGAGCTCTGAAGGAGTGTCATATGTACTCGAGACGTTGGGTGGAATCGTCCCAGGTTTGCACTAAGTGCGGTAGCAGGTGGGTAAAATGTTTTACCTTTTGGCCACGATGGCGGGTTTTCACTATTGTCTAAAATCCACCACATTAATTATGTACTCCCGGGAAACATGCCGTTCCCTTGGCAGCTGGGCTCTCGTTCATCCAGTGGCATCACCTCGCCGCTGCATCACGCCGGGCGCCTTATTTAAAATCCAGCTGCAAGCACACATCTCAGTGCTTCCAGCCCATGGCTGCTGCACAGAAGACATTGCCCTGAAACTGAAGAAGCCTGCAGCCCCCAGGTTCAGCGATGTGTCCTTCAAGCACCTTTTGGATGCTGTAGAGGCCCGCCGGGATGTTTTCTGCCCATGCTCTGGCTGCAGGATGGCAGCAACAGCGGTGGTCAGCGCCAACACCCTACAAAAGAGGACAGCCACCCAGGGCCACAAGAGGATAAGTGATCTCCTCCGTTCCGCCTGGGTAAGTCACTCTTCTCATCACTCTCAACTCACACTCTCACAAACCCATCACACATTCACAGTGATCTCACTCACTGCAGGTTCAAGGGACATCACGACCCAGGGCCTCCAATCAAGCCCCGAAGAAACCTCTGAAGAGGAACCTGGAGGCACCCTCCATGAAGTCCCATCACAGCGCTCACCCACAACCCCCACCAGTGCAGAGACACACGCCTCGGTGGGACTTAGCTTTAGAATAGCCTGGGATCACAATCTGGTGAGGACATCACAGCAGGCGGAGGCAGGGACTTCCCAGGTTTCTGCCACTCGGAGGACTGCTGGAGACCAGAACGTCACTGTGTCCGAGTCAGATGACAAACCTCTGGACTCGGTCATGTCACTGTTGTGGGAGCTGCAAAGGCAAGCTCGAGAACATCAGGAAGGGATGTCCGCTGCACTCTTCAGATTGCATGGAAGGATGGTGCGAGGGTCTCATTTCCATCATCGTCACCTCTGAGGACCTCCTCATCCTCACCGCGGTCGGCGTCCTCCAAATTGGAGGAGACGTGCAGCTCCTCCATCACCTCCGCAGCCAGCTCGTCTCCACGTTGTAGCACCAGGTTGCAAAGGGCGCAGCAGACAATGACAATGCATGATACCCTCTGCGGACTGTATTGCAGGGCTCCACCAGACTGGTCCAGGCGCCGGAGCCTCATTTTCAGCATCCTGATGGTCTGCTCCACCAAGTTGCAAGTTGCAGCATGAGCTTCATTATACCGTCGCTCTGCTGCAGTCTGAGGCCACCACATGGGTGTCATCAGCCACGGCCTCTATGGGTAGCCCTTGTCCATGAGGAGACATCCCTGCAGCTTCTGTGAACCGTGGAAGACCCTAGAGGTCTGTGACTGACTGAAGATGTAGGCGTCATGCACACTCCCTGGAATCCGTGTTTCTGGTGGTTGTACACCAGCTGCACTTTCAGTGAGTGGAATCTCTTGCGGTTGATGTAGTCCACCGTGTGTTACGACGGAGATACGAGCGCCATGTGAGTGTACCCGATTGCACCCTGAACCTTAGGGAAACCCAACATCTGGGCGAATCTAATCGCTCTTCCATCCTGGCTGTTCTGATCCTGGGCGAAATGCACAAAGTTGTGTGCCCTCGCAAAGATGGCATCCGTGACCACATCGATGGATTTCTGGGTGGAGGCTTGTGAAATCCCACAGAGGTCACCTGTGGAGCCCTGAAAGGAGCCACTGGCATAGAAATTGAGCATCATGGTCACTTTCATAGCCACAGGCAGTGGGTGGTGCCCCCCATGTCCCCTTGGCACCAAACCCTGCGGTAGCTGGCATATGTGACCGACCAGTTCCCTAGACATGCACAGTGTTTGCCAACACTGGTTCTCGGTCATCTGCAGGAATGAAAGGCAGTTTCTATAGACCCTGGTTCTAGCTAGGCCCCCGAGCAGCGACAACTCGCTATGGCTCTTCGGCAGCGTGTGCGGGAGCGCCAGCCACCCCTTCTTCCTGAGGTTGCTACTCCTGCATCTGCACAGCCAGGAGCCTCAGTCTCTCTATCCTCCGTCCATTTTGCGCTCTCTAGGCCATCAGGCGTACAGCTAGTTCACAGGCTCCATATCCTGATCTACTCCTCCTGCTTGATGAAAGAGAGAGAGACACGTGGTTATCATGGGTGTACTAAAAACCTGTCTTGGTTTTTAAGTGTGACGGCCCCTTAACACTTCCCAGAGAGTGCTGGTCACCACTTGGATGGCCAGAGATTAGAGGACTGCAAGGCTGTACTGTTAGCATGAGCCATGGGGGAGACTGGTCCAAACTGGGATGATGACATTGCAAGGGGCTGTGAATGCCTCCAGCAGTGACTGCTCCATAGCCAGCTTTAGCAAGGAGATTGTACAATGTGTGCAGTCATCCAACTGCTCTGCAGTCCACTAAAATACTGATGACTTTGCGGTCCATGCTGGGGAGCGGGGGGTGGCGGGGGGGGGGGGGGGGGTGGGGGTGGCTCTCGAGCACTTGGTGGCACTTTGATGTCTCTGCATTGCTTGAGTGGGCAGATAAGCTAGGAGCCCGACTCCAATCATATCAATGTGGCTGCGCCTGAACTGTCTCAGAGGAATGGTCACTTTACACAAGTTTCCCTAATGCGAGGCCATCTCACTTGCCCACCCTACCCTCCACCCCTAATGCTTGTGCGCTATATTCAATGGCAGGGCTGCCCTTAAACACCAGCTACCCCCTGGTGACCACCACCAGTCACCTCAAAGGCAGGACTGCCCCTGCCACCTCCCCCCCCGCACCCGCCACAAGTCGCCTCAATGGCAGGTCTGCCCTTAACCTCGAACCCCCCAATGCCCCTGAAACTTGAAGTCTAACAGACAACCCTGGCAAGCGTTGCAGAACGTTACTGTATACTCACCTCCAAGTTTCCCTCAAAGTGCAGACCGCCAAGTGCATGCCTTTTATGTGCTGTTGTGAAACACATTGGTGTGCTTTCCTACCAACGTGGATGGATGATCCAGTGGGAGGGTACAATTATAGCGGGCTGGCCTGATACTGGAATGCTGATGCACTACAATGAGGTTCCAGACGTCCGATGGTGGGAAACATGGCCTGCCATCAGCGGGCTGAGCGGATAATCATGGTCTGATTTCCCACCGTCCTAAAACTGATCGTGCTATGTTGTCCGCTCACACCACCGATCACACCCGAAACCGACAGGCACGGAACATTCCGCCTGTTAGCTCCGATTCTCTCTCCATAGTTGCTGCCAGACCTGCTGAGTTTTTCTGCATTTTCTGTTTTTATTTCTGTAAATACAATGTTCAATTGTACAAATATATCAACATTCTCCACATTTTCAAGGACTATTTTTTTTAATTGAGTAAAGAATAAAAAGGCATAGTGCAAGACTCACCATCCAGTAAGTTCCTTCTCCCACACAGAATGTACCTTGCCTCTGTCCATCACTTCACAGATCAGCAATTGATAACTTAGCCTCTTGATTGTCTGCTATATCCTTGGCAGAAGCTCAGCAGAAACCCGAGAAGCAACATAAAAAGTTGTTTCCCCAGGTTTTCCTTTTTGTTGATGTTCTGTCAAAGTTATGGCATACAATCAAGAATCCTTCGGCACAAATTCCACAAATAAGAATTGAAGCAAATATAAGAAAAATGAAAGGTTTATGTAAATGTATTCAGCCTTAACAGGTGGCAAAGCAAACAGTGTGACCTCTGGGGAAATAAAACAAATTACCATGGATTGGCAATGCCCTTAGTAACTCCTTTGTATCAATGTTTAATTGTAATTTTACCAGTAAAAGGCAAGAGAAAAAAAGATAGCAAAATATAGAAGTTGCCGCCAAAAAGGTGACAGACTAACATTTCTAAAGGTATTATTCCACAAACCCAAAGTTGCAGCTGGGTTTAGCAGGGTTTCATGTTGGAGAAGCAGGACTACACTGTTGTAGTCTGCCAACAAACTGACCCACACTCCTTTTAGCATAGCTTCTCTACATGAAGTACTTGAAAGCGGAGTCAACTCTAAAAGTGACTAAGACATGATAGAGTTTGAAAAGAGCTAGCAAATTGTATTAGAACTTGTTAAATATTTTAAAGGTATCAATCAACACAAGAACTGTGGCAAGGAACTTGACGGGAGCAAATGTGCCAACTTGCAGAAAGGGCAGGTGGATAACCCAGGAAACTAAAGAACTGTGATCTTGAACTTTGCAGCGCCTGACTCAACAATTAGGCTTCCTCATTAAATGATTACCCCTTTCTTTACCTTTCTACTTTGTAAACATCTATGTGGTTTGTGTCAAATGATTTGCTAATGTCCAGGCAGAATAAATCCAAGGGTTTACCTTGCCAGCTATTTCAATTATATCCTCAAAAATCTCTAGGTGATTTGTTGAGCCAGATTTACTACTTGTAAAGCCATGCTGATTATTTTTTTAAATTTGGTGTCAAGATAATCTGACGCTGACAAGGCTGTATCTATTGACCAGCCCGCCCTTGTTATATGTGGGTCTCCTCCTTGAACTGCTGGATCCCTTGTGCTGATACCGCTTCCACATGGAAATACTCAGCAAGTCTGGCAGCATCTGTGGAGAGAGAAACAGAGTTGATGTTTCAGATCGTTGGCCTTTCACCCAGCCTCCAAACTCATGGTCCCCAACCTGAACAGCCAACTTCTACCTCTTTCCCACGATCAGCAAATAGGACTGCCCTGGTAGACCCAATGTTTTAGCATGTTCCTGCCCAACTGATCTGATTTCCTCCTATTGTAACTCTATTTTTCGCCCCTTCTCCAGTGTCTTCCCACGGATCAGCTACTCTTCCGATGCCCTCCGTTGCTTTGACAATTTCCAATTTCCTGACCCAAACCATCCCAGTTCTAATGAAAGACCAATGACCTGAAATGTTAACTCTGTGTCTCTCTCCACAGATGCTGCCTGACCTGCTGAGTAGTTCCAGCATTTTCTGTTTTTAATTCAGACTTCCAGCATCTGCAGTGTTTTGTTTTTGTGTTACTGCTTCCACATGGCATTAGTTGGGGAATTCCAGATTGGTGGCCCAGTGGAACATTGCTATATTTTGATGGGAAACTTTCCTGTGATGGTGGTCCAAAGACATTGCTGCTCTTCCCCATCTCAATGGTAGAAGTTGAGGAAGAGAGCCATTTAGGGATCATAGAAGTAATCTGTGTGTGGACCCAGAAGATGTGAGTACAATTCTCAATGAATACTTGGCGTCTATCTTCACAATGGAAAAGGTCAACACAGATATAGACATCAGGGCGGAAGACTTTGAAATATTAGAAGAAATTAACATAGAGAGAGGAGGTACTAGCGGGTTTAGCAGCCTTAAAAGTGGATAAATCCGTAGGCCCAGATGAGATGTATCCCAGGCTGTTGAGGGAGGCAAAGGAAGAGATATAATGGGCCCTGGCAGTAATTTTCAAATCCTCTCTGGCCACAGGTGAGGTGCCAGAGGATTGGAGGACTGCTAACGTTGTCCCATTATTAAAAAAGGGAGGAAGGGATAAACCAGGAAATTACAGGCCAGTCAGCCTAACCTTGATGGTGAAAAAGTTACTAAAAAGAATTCTGAGGGACAGAATATATCTGTACTTGGAGAGACATGGATTAATCAGGGATAGTCAGCATGGATTTGTTAAGGGAAGGTCGTGTTTGACAAATTTGATTGAATTTTTTGAGGAGGTAACCAAGAGTTTTCTTGAGGGTAATGCATTTGATGTGGTCCACATGGACTTTAGCAAGGCTTTTGATAAGATCCTTCATTACAGACTGGTCAAGAAAGTGAAAGTTCGTGGGATCAAAGGCACGTTGGATCCAAAATTGGCTGAGAGGCAGGAAGCAAAGGGTGATGGGAGAAGGATGTTTCTGTGACTGGAGGTCTATTTCCAGTGGGGTTCCATAGACCTTGGTGCTGGAGCCTTTGCTGTTTATGGTATAAATTTATGATTTGGACTTAAATGTAGGGGTTATGACAAAGAAGTTCACGGATGACACAAAAATTGGTAGGGTGGTAAATAGTGAGGAGGATGGCCATAAACTGCAGGATGATATCAATGGACTGGTCAGGTGGGCAGCGCAGTGGCAAATGGAATTCAACCATGAAAAGTGTGAGGTAATGCATTTGGGGAGGATTAACAAGGCAGGGAATTACACTATGAATGGTAGGACCCTGGAAAGTACTGAAGATCAGAGGGACCTTGGTGTGCATATCCACAGATCCCTGAAGGTAGCAAGGCAAGTTGACAAGGTGGTTAAGAAGGCATATGGGATACTTGCCTTTATTAGCCGAGGCATAGAATACAAGAGCAGGGAGGTTATGCTGGAAGTGTATAAAACGCTGGTTAGGCCATAACTGGAGCACTGCGTGCAGTTCTGGTCACCACATTATAGGAAGGGTGTGATTGCACTGGAGAGGGTACAAAGAAGATTTACCAGGATGCTGCCTGAGCTGGAGGGTCTGAGCTATGAGGAAAGGTTGGATAGACTGAGGTTGTTTTCCTTGGAGCAGCAAAGGTTGAAAGGGGACTGATAGAGGTGTATAAGATTATGAGGGGCGTGGATAGGAAGGTATTTTTTCTATTAGTAGAGGAGTCAATAACCAGGGGTATAGATTTAAGATAAGAGGTGGGAGTTGAGGAGAATTTTTTTCACTCAGAGGTTGGTGGGAGTCTGGAACCCACTGCCTGAAAGGGTGGTTGAGTCAGAAACTCTTGTAACATTTAAGAAGTATTTAGATATTCACTTGCGTTCCCATCGCCTTCATGGCTATGGGCCAAGCGCTGGAAAATGGGATTAGTGCAGTCAGATCTTTGTTGACCAGCGCAGTCACGATGGGCCAAATGGCCTCTTTCAGTGCTGTAAACATCTATGAGTCTATGAGGGACCTGCTGCCATATTAATCACTATATATTAAATAACTTACATACTGTAGTCAATTCTGCCAGTTATGAAGGGGACAAATATTGATTGCTTATGTTTCTCTTGATGTTGTTGCTGCAATTAAAAGCTGCAAATCCTTATATCAAACTGAAAGAAGGTGGATGTGGGGCATAATAATAAAAATAGAAAATAGGGAGCAACGTAGTGACCCTAAAATTCCTTGGGTTGCAATCACGACAATTACACCATTATTATGCCTGTCAATGACCTCCCTCAAAATCCTGGAGAGATGGGCAGAACATTTTAACAATGTTCTGAATCAGCCCTCAACAATCAGTGAAGAGGCAATTTCCCACT
The DNA here is from genome assembly GCF_964194155.1 of Cetorhinus maximus. Classification (NCBI taxonomy): domain Eukaryota; kingdom Metazoa; phylum Chordata; class Chondrichthyes; order Lamniformes; family Cetorhinidae; genus Cetorhinus; species Cetorhinus maximus. The sequence goes on from NC_135882.1 coordinate 100,293,451, forward strand.
TATTCCAAATGGAAGTCAGCATGTCTCATGCTGATACCCCCAGCAAAGCTAAGATTATGAAAGCAATCAATCTTCTATCAAGCAGCAAGAGACCAGGATCAGATGCAATACCAGGGGAAATATACAAAACAGGAGGCAAAATACGCTTTGACAAACTCACCAAACTAATCCTGATAAAATGGAACCCAGAAGCCATTCCTCAGGAATTCAAAGGTGCATCAATTGTTACAAAAGGAAGGGAAATTGTTGAGCTTTTCACAACCATCGAGGAATCTCCCTACAGTGTGTTGTTAGGTAAATACTTGAAAGAATCCTACTAAATGGCTTGACCCTGCATCTTGAACAGGAACTACCACCAGAGAGTCAACACGGCTTCAGGAAAGATCCTGGTACAATTGATATGATGTTTGCTGTACATCAGCTCCAGGAGAAATGCCAAGAGCAGAACTGTAACTTGTACTCAACATTTATTGATCTGATTAAAACCTTCGAAACATGAGGGCCGATGGAAGATCATGGCCAAATTTGGCTGTCCAGAAAAATTAATCTTACAGCAATTCCATGATGGCATGCATGCTCGTGTTCTGGATGATGGAGGATCTTCTGTCACCTTCTCAGTCACAAATGGAGTGAAGTGGGGCTGTGTGTTCGCTCCTACCATGTTCAGCATGATTATCCCTGCCATGTTTTCTGAAGCATTCACATTAGATATCTCAAAAAGACAAAGGCTTTAATCTGGCCAAAATAAAGGTGCGTGGAGCTGTGATTCAGGATTTTCTTCAATGATGTCAATGAGGAACAACACACAAGCCACACAGCTTGTGGCTCGTGTCATTTCCTGACAACAAGGAATTGGCACAAAGCTGCTAGAAGCAGGGCTACACAAACAAATTTCTCCAACGTTGCCCTTTTGGTGTACAACTTTGTGACCAAGTGTTCCAGTTGCAGATTTAGATTCAGTTGCCTTCCCTTAAATCCTACAAATAACAGGAGATGTACACTGGTTTGACTCAATGGCATTGTTTCACCACATAAGAAATAAGAAACCATTTTCAGGGACTTAGCTGTGTTGAAAGGCAGTTTTTACTATTTTATTTATTCTCAGGTTATGGTTGACACTATCAAGGCCAGCATTTATTTCCCATCCTTATTTGTCCTTGAGAAGATAGTGATTAGTCTCCTTCTTGACCCATTGCAGTTCATGGTGATGGTACACCTACAGTGCAGTTAGGTAAAGATTTCTAGGATTTTGACCCAGTAATGGTGAAGGAACATCAATATATGTGCAAATTAGGATTTTGTATGACTCGCAGGTGATGCTGCTCCCATGCACCTAATCCTGGTGCTGTGGCTCAGTTCATAGCACCCTCGCCTTTGAATCAGAGGGTTGTGGGTTCATGCCCCACTCCCGGAAACCAAGAACTGTGATTGTACTCGATAGAGTTGCAACTGTGACTGTTGATAACTCGAAAGAGTTTCAAGGTGATTGAGGTCCTCAGTTTCGGAGTTGCTGTCAAGGAAATTTCAGCAATTTACTTGAAGATACCTGGTGACTATATAGTGATCAATAGCCAGTTTAAAAGTTACAGTGAATACACTCACCTGTAACTTCCAAGGGTGACTTCTACCGAACTCCCACCGTAATATTTGGTGGAAATCCATGAGAAAAAAGTTAAATGATGCCTTTGCTCTGTGGAACATGTGCAGGTACCTGGGATGTGCACACTGGATGTTCATATAGCTTTGAGAACATCTTATTAAGATATTTAAAATACTAAAACCAATAGACAAAGCAGATGATTGAACAATGCTTAATATTAATACCAGGTCAATCCAACATTGATTCTAACTTAGATATGAAAGATTGCATACACAACTAAAATATAACTCTCATACATTGGTTGGCGATATTTGGAATGCAAAAAGAAGATGTTACAAATTTCAAGAGAATGATGGACACCTTTTCACCAGACAGTTCTAATGAAGGAGAAAAAACATAAAGTAGGACAGGAGTCTTTGAATTTGGAATTAACCTAGTGCATGGAATGATTGTATTTTGTTCCTTTATAGCATTATGATCCTAAGGACATTGGGATTTATTCAAGAGGAAGGAATGGGGAGGCCAATGCTTAGCTAAATTTAAATTTGTCTAGTGATGCATCATTGTTAACCACAATCTCTTGGAGGTTGATTGATTGTTTTTGGGAGCAAGGAAGAAATCTGCCAGTTTTGCCTGAAATTGGCCCACAGGCTATTTCCTGTGTTTTGCCTCCTCCAGGCGTGGGGAGAACAGTATATTACCTTGCAACACCTAACAGGTAGGGAGAGCATCAAGTTAAAAATCTTCCAGTCTCTAGATTGTCAGAGACTAGACATACAACCAAAGAAGCATATCGGGATCCTGTGGAACTCATGATGGTCGGGCCCACATGGGAATTGCCCTGGGATTTTCAATTTCCAATGAGCAATTCTTCTGCTCCCCAGAAGCCTCTGTAAATGTCTCTGACTCTGAGTCAGAGACTTGGGATAGTTCCAATCTACTTACCTGGGTAGTTACTCAGGAAATGTTAGACAGATTAAAACCTAGTCTGACACCTGGGCAACCCCACAACCAACTCCCTCCCCAATCACCCACTTGAACCCCACCCCTACCCAACTACCCCTCCACCCAGCCACCTGGCTACCCTCCATACCCACCAACTACCTCTCCCCAGCCAGGCCTGACTACCCCCCAGCCACACGACCACCCCCATGACACCCCGACTACCCCATACCGATCTCCAGACTGGTTTGTCTCTCTCTTCCTTAAATGGTCCACATGCTTGCAGGTGATTCCACGTGATCAGATAGAGGGCCAGTCACCGCATTTATTTCACCCAGTAACCACTTTGGCCCTTCCCCGAAATTTTTCATGAATATCAGCTCTCCCACGGTAAATTTCCTCTCGCGACAATGCCAGTCGTGTCTAGTTTCTGGCTTCCCTGACTCCTTTCCGCCTTCCTCTCTAAATTCGACATTATTAATCTCAATCTCGTCCTGAGATGGCATTTCAACAATAAGTCCACACGTGTGACACCTGTTGTTGTGTGAGGGGTAGTCTTGCAATGAAAAAGAAAGCATGCTAGCTTGGTTGCCAAGGAATCACCAGTTAGCTTTTTCATGCCCGCCTTGAATGTTTGAATCACCCTTTCGACCTGTCCGTTTGAAGAAGGGTGGTACGGTGAAGTTTTCAGATGAGTGATACCGTTGAGGCTGATAAACCTTTGAAACTCAGCACTCATAAATGCCGTGCCGTTATCGGAAATGACTACTTCTGGTAGTCCGTGAAAAGCAAAACCCTGACGTAGTTTCTCAATTGTAGTGCCCGACGTTGGTGGCTTCACCTCATATACATCCAACCATTTTGAATGGGCATTGACATTGTTCCCTGGAAAGGTCCAACGTAGTCAATGTGTAACTGCGCCCAGGGTCTACCTGGGCTGTCCCATGGGTGTAATGGAGCTGTCGGTGGAAACTTTTGCAGTTGCTGACATTGCACACAATGCTTTACCATGCTCTCTATCTTGCTACCCATCCCTGGCCACCATAAATAGCTTTGTGCTATGGTCTTCATTTGGGAAATTCCTGGATGGGAACTGTGTAGTTCAACTAAAAATGGCTCCCTTCCCTTTGGAGGAACTATCACTCGTACATCTCACAGTAAGATGCCATCCTGACTGGTTATTTTGTGTCTTCTGTTAAAGTATGACTTCAATTTATCAGATACGGGCTCCTGTGACCAACCATGTAGCACTTGTTCTCGTATTTGAGATAGGACTGGATCCTGACTTGTCCAGTCACTGATCTGTTGAGCACATACCAACGAGAAATCTAAGAAATTTAACAGTAAAATAAGTTCCTGTGGAACTGGGTCATGCTCATCATTTTCTTGTAAAAGCAAACGATTAAGGACATCGGCATTTGTGATTTGATTGCCAGGCCTATGTACAAAAGTGTATTCATATGTTGCCAGAATTAAGGCCCACAATTGTATTGTTGCTAAGGCTAAGGTGGTATTGCCTTTTCCTCACTAAACAAACCTAGCAGTGGTTTGTGGTCTGAAATGATTATAAAAAGACGTACTGGTGAAATTTCTTGACACCAAAGAAGATGGACAGGCCTTCTTTTTCTGTCTGTGAGGATCCCTTTCCGCTGTAGTGAGCGTCCTTGACACGTAACCTATTGGCCGTTCCGTGCCGTCGTCCATCCGATGAGAAAGCACTGCTCCCACACCATAGGGAGATGCATCACATGTCAGCATCAATTCTTTCATCTGGTCATAATGTACTAATAGATCGGACGAATGCAACAATTGTTTCACCTTTGTGAAACCTTCTTTCTAGGGCACCTCCCAAGATCAACATTGGTTCTTTTTGAGTAGGGAATGCAGGGGGGGCCAGCACTGTGGACAAGTTGGGTAAGAACCGTCCATAATAGTTGATCATTCTCAGGAATGATTTAAACTCTGAGGCGTTCTTTGGCAAAGGTGCCTCTCTTATGGCTCTCACTTTCTTCTCATCTGGGTGGAGGCCCTATGAATCTACACGGTGACCCAAATAGATTACCTCCCTCATTTGGAACTTGTACTTTTCTGTTTTTAAACGCATTCCAACTTGCAAGAAACGTTTTAATATTTCTTCTAAGTTTGCCAAATGCTCTTTTTTAGTGAAACCTGTCACCAATACATCATCTATATAGACTACAACCTGGGGCAGTCCCTACAGTAAGGGACTTTCCATTGTTCACTGAAAGATGGCACAAGTTGAGGAGGCACTGAAAGCAATCGTGTATATTGGTACAACCCTTTGTGGGTATTAGTTGTGACCAATTCCCGTGAGAGATTATCCAATTCTAGTTGTTGATAAGCATGACTCTTGTCAAGCTCTGCATACATGATCCCTCCTGCCAGCTTGGCATACAGGTCTTCAATTTTTGGAATGGGTTGCCTCTCCAGCTTGGCTACTTTATCAACCGTCAGTTTATAGTCCCCGTAAATTCGGACACTTTGGGCGGCTTTAAGGACGGAGACTATAGGTGCTGCCCATTCTGAGAACTGAACAGGTTGTATAACGTTCAGTTTCTCTAGCCTATTTAGCTCAGTGTCGACTTTCTCTCGCACGGCATATGGCACAGGTCTTGCCTTCATGAAGTGAGGGGTTGCTTCCAGATCCCATGAAACTTGGCCTGCAGACCCTGGATTTTCCCCAGTTCGTCCTTGAAGACGGTGCCGTAATTTCTAAGTAGCTCCTATAGTCCACCTGCTCTCAACTGGAAAATTTCAGACCATTCTAACTTAACCTCCTTTAACCAATTTTGCCCCAGGAGGCTTGGCCCTTCACCTACTACCACCATCATGGGTAGCTATGCCGATTGGCTTCCATAATGGACAGTTACTCTGCTTATGCCTTTTACTTGAATGTCTTCACCCATATATGTTTTTAGCTTGGCAGCTGTTTGCTCTCAATGGAACTGAAGTTCACCATTTTTCAAATATCCGAAGGCATGTTCCCCAATTACTGTAGTGGAAATTCCCATGTCTACTTTCATTTTAACAGGTTTGTCATTTACTTTCACTGTGCCAAATATTGGTTCTGATTTTCCAACTTTCAGATTAAACGACGAGTAAATGTCAGAATTTGTTGTTTCAGGCTCTTCTACATTGTAGATATCATTGGGTTCTTTCTTTTGTTTACAAGTCTGCTTGAATCTTTCCTTGCACTGCCTCAATATATGTCCATTTCTGTAACAATAGTAGCATTCGATTTTTTTAAACTGCCAATCGCTGTTTCCCACTTCTCGGCAGAGTTTTGCTTTCTTGTGCCACTTTTGCTTGAGGTTTCCCACCTGATGTGGAGGACAGTGCCATTTTGCACACCCTGTATTGCTTGTGAATCTCTTACAGCACTTTCCATGGCCAGCACTATCTCTAGTGCCTTCTTGAAATCCAGCTTCACTTCAGAGAATAATCTTTTCTGAATAACGTCCTCTTTCACACTACATACTAAACAATCTCTGAGCATGTTGTTCAGAGTTGTACCGAGCTCACAATGTTCCATTAGCTGCTTCAAATTTGCCACGTAGCATGCAATTGTCTTACCCGTGGTTCTATTTCATGAATTAAACCTGAACCTCTGCATTGTGTCTGAGGGCTTGTGTCAGAAGTGACCCTTCACGAAGTCCACCAATTCATCTAAATTCTTCGAATCTGGGGCACTTGGTGCCATCAAACTTCGAATCAAACTGTAGGTTTTGCTCCCACAAGTGCTCAAGGGGATCACTTACCTCTTCTTTTCCCCTGTAATCTCGTTTGCTTGAAAAAAGAACATGAGGCATTCTATGTATTGAGACCAATCGTCTGGCTGGTCTAAGAGGATCAATTCTCCCAAATTGTGGCATTCTGAGAGGAGATAACTTCTTCAATTCTAATGGAGCTTGCTACATACAAACACTGGGCGAGGTACAGTGCCGATTTCTTTTTAACTTGATTTCTTCTGTTTTATCTTCATCGCCAGTTTGTTGTAGGGTGGCCAAGTTGTACTTTAGTAATAGAGTTGATCTGCAGACAACTTTCTAAGTGGAAAGATTAAGTTTATTTACAATATACTCAGCAGCAACTACACGTGTGCTTTCAACTCCAACTCTATCTCTACTCTGACTGCTGAGGCAGCCCGCTACTCTCCTATTGGTTACTACAGATCATGTGATCTTTCCTAACATGTATTATTCTTAAAGGTACATTACACACTAAATAAAACCACAATTATTACAGCAATGATAAATGGTTAATTAATGGTGTTCCCCAAGAGTCAGTGCTAGGACCACTGTTTTTTTTCTGATATATATATAAATGACTTGGATATTGGAATACAGAGTAAAGCTTCAAAACTTTTCCATGATATCAAACTTGGAAGTATGGCAAACAGTGAGGATGATACCAATCGACTAGGGGTAATGGGGGGGTGGGGTGACATGCGGTAGCTGAATGGCAGATAAGTGCCCGGTGGAATTTAGTAGAGAGAAGTGTGAGGTACTGCATTTTAGCAGAAGGGATAGGAAGAGACAATATATTCTTAATTGCACCGTTCTATAGAGAATGCAGGGAATGAGGCACCTGGAGGTTCATGCTATCTTCAAAGGTCTAGACGCAAGGCATATTGAGAGCATAATTAGGAAAGCATATGAGATCTTGGGCTTCAGGATTAGATGTATTGAATGCAAAAACATGGGAGTTATGTTGAATTTTTTAAAAGCTCTGGTTAGGTCACAACTAGTGTATTGCATCCAGTGCTGGTTACCACACTTTAGGAAGGATGTGAAAGTCCTTGAGACATCACTGAGAACATTTACCAGAACGTTTCCAGGCTTGAGGGATTTTAGCTACAAGGTTAGGTTGGAGAAGCTAGAGTTGTTCTCTTTGGAGCAAAGGAGGTTGAGGGGAGATCTGATAGAGGTGTCAAAGATTATGACAAGTTAAGGTAAGGTAAACAAGGAAAAACTGTTCCCATTGGCTGATGGAACAATGACTTGGAGACACAGATTTAAGGTTTTGGACAAGAGTTAAAGGGGGATGTGAGCATGAACATTTTTTACAAAGCGAGTGGTAATGCATAGAACTTGCTTACAGGAATTTTGGAAGTGGAGATCAATGATTTCAGAAGGAAATTGGATGGGCACTTGAGGGAAATAAATTTGCAGGGCTACAGGGAAAGTGTGGGGGAATGGGACTGACTGGATTGCCCTACAGAGAGAACAGGCATGGGCCAAATAGCCTCCTTCTGTGCCACAATAACTCTATGACTCTAGGGCATCTGTGGTCTTTCCTGGCCTTTCCTTTCAGATGTTTGTCTGTATTTTCAAACCTGAAACTGAATTTGCTTACTATATAGAGCATACTACAGTGAAAATAAATCATTCTTCTCAGGGAGGAACGGATCTTTTAGACCAGTTATTGGAGCAGGGATGTAATGGTGATCTGTGGGAGAGGCCCTGCCTTATTTATTCAGTTGGAGAATCAGGCAGCACTGAATATTTCTGAAATCCTGGGGAACACCTCTTCCTGACAGCCTCTACGCTGTTGCCCTAATAGATAGAGACTGTCACCTGACTGTAAAACCTCAGTGATGTTGTTGCGTTGCCACCTATGTTAAGAGTTAAAAACCCTGTGTTGTGCTCATTTCACCTGGTGTCCTTACAAAAAAGTACCACGCATGCAACTAATTTTGGGGTGATAGAGTTTTCTGGAAAGAGTTCAAATAAATTTCAGCAGGAAGCATGGTATTTAAAATCTATACACTTTATTTTCTTTGGAAATCAACGACAGACACAGTTTTCAAAGATGAAGTGTGCAAATGGCAGGATTACATCACCGAACTGACTCATGTCAGGGAGAAGAAGCTGCAACAGATATCTGCATTTGCTTATTTTTCTGATTAGATTCTCGCAATTTTCCAGGCTAAATTGTTTCACAAGTCTAAGCTGCCTCCCAGTGTGGTAAAACTAAACTGCACCAGCTACATCACCCAGACACCAATCTATCCTGCAGGTTTTTATCAAACCTAACTGTGCTAATTCTCTAAAGCTCCTGCCAGGAATACTATCTGCTTTCCAATGAGTCACTGATGCTAGTTAAGAAGTCAGTTCAGATAGCTGAGCAAATGAATACAGATGTCGGGAAACAAAGGTTTCTCTTTTTAAGGCCATTCTAAATATTTGCCAGATATCAAATGTACAAAACTCAGAGATGCAGAAAGAAGGTCACATTTTCAATGCCCAATCTGCACTGGGATTTCAGCCAGGCTAGCAGTATGGGACATGATTGACCCCACTAACCCTGATCTAGAAAGATGAAAAATCTGGAAGAATTCCCATTCTTGATCGCTATCCATTGTTCGCTGTTGGAATGTGCATGTGCAGATGTCACGTGAGGACAGGATCACCCTCAGCTCTGCCCCTGTGGTCAAACATTCATGGTCTCAGACATGGAGAATGGCCACTTGGGCAAAATATTTGAGGTCAGGACCCATGGTGTTGTCGCACTGTAATACACGTCGGCATCTTGTGGGAAGGGAGGAGGAGAGAAAATTGCAGGGTGGGAAAATGCTTGAAATTATTTGTTCCTGCAATGTAAAAACAGCAAAGTAAAATAAACAGAGTTGCTGCAGGAAGAACGAAACTCATAAGTAAGAAACTGACACATCTGGATCGATTTCAACTTGCAGTTTACGTCCTTACTTAACCCTCATCCCACATTTAGTGATTCCATTAAATATTAATGTCAGTATGGAGCAGGCTTTTTCCCAACACCAACAAGGCTAACCATATGTTCACATCTTTGAATACACCCCTGCTCCCCTGGCACCTTCTCCTTCTTTAAGGATGTCAGCTTCTTCCATCCACTCACCACCCATTTAAAATTCTCACCCTCTACAGCTCACCCAAGTACCTTAAAAATGTTCTGACTGAGATATTTTCACTGTTTGCTTCTTTCAGCCTCTTTAGTCCTTAGTGATTCCAACCTCCATCACAACTCATCATGCTTGCTTTTCTCGAGTTCACCAACCTCTCTTAATATCATCTCCATATAAACTCCTCTCTCCATATTCAAGGTCATCCCTTCGAACTTGCCATCTCACTACTCCCATTGAATCAATCACAGGTAAGGGCATTTCTGACCACTTCCTTGTATCACACACCACCCACACCCCCTCCCCCCGGCCCAATCCCACTTCCTTCTATATATGCCCTGGGAAAATCTTCCTTAAGACATTTTTAGCTGCATTTTCAAATTCCAAACTGGCTAGCCTTTGACCCTCCAGTCAGCGCAACATATCTGCAGCTGCTGATCTGCTCAATCACTTCCTCATTTCCTCAGCCTCACTTCCACCATTGATGCCCCGGTCCCCAGTAAAACAGTTGCTCTCTCTCACCCTAACTGTCCTTCCTTACACAGCCCTTATCTCCACTTTCTCAAGTCCAAGGGATGCAGTCTTGAATGTTTATGACAAACAATTGGATTTGTCATCCACCGCTAGATCAGGTAAAGCATGATCAGGTCCGGCTCTCATCTGCCAAAACTGCTCACTATTCCAGGATCATCCTGGGATGCATAGATACCTTCTGGCTCCTTTCCTCTACTGCAAGGTCTCTTCTTAAGGCCCACTTCCCTCCACCTTCTCTTCCAACAACAATTGTGAGGGTTTCATGGGCTTCTTTGTCATGAAGATTGACATCAATTAATCTGCTGCCTTTGTTACGTCCCTCTCTCCACCTAGCTCACTGGGTCAAACATCCTTTAAGGTTTTCCTGCCATACCCTTGAACTCACGCTTTTCTCTAGTTCCACTCTTATCTCCACTGTGTACCCCCTCCAAGTTCAGCTTGTCCATAAGACCCACCTCCTGATCCCTCGATCCTATTCCCACCAAACCACTGACCACTCAACTTAACTCCAGTTCCCGCTTGATGTTAACCAATATTGTTAATAGTTCTCTCTCCTTGGTACTGCACCTTCTCTTTCAAATCTACCATCATCGCCCCCTTCTCAAAAAGCCTACCCTTGACCCCTCTGTCCTTGCAAAAAGCACCACACCTCTGATCTCCCTTTCCTCTCTAAAGTCCTTGAATACGTTGTCACCTTCCAAATCCATGTCTATCATTCCCAGGATTCCATGTCTGAATCTCTCCAATCAGGTTTCTGCTTCTGGCACAGTACTGAAATGTCCCTTGTTAAAGGGTCAAATAACATCCTAGCAAAGGCAACTATGATAAACTACCCCTCTTCATCCTTCTTGATTTTACTACAGTCTTTGACATGGTTGACCACACCATCCTGCTCCAATGCCTCTCCTCCACCACGCAGCAGTACAGAGCTGCACTCGCCTGATTTCATTTTCCCTTTTCAAGTCATAGCTAAAGAATCACTTGCTCCTAGACTGTTACCTTTGGAGTCTCTCAAGCTTTTATCCTTGATCCCCCCTACATGCTGCGCCTCAGTGATATCATCCAAAAATCCAACATCAAGTTCCACATGTACACTGACAACAACCAGCTGTACCTCACCACCACACCTCTCAACCCTTTCCCTGTATCTGATTTGTCACACTGCTTGTCTGAAATCCAGTACTGGATGAGCAGAAATTTCCTACAACTAAACATTGGCACGATCAAAGCTACTTCAAAGCTGCATCCCAGTATCTGCCATAGACGTAAACTGTGGTGTAGTGATGCTGGACTAGCAATCCAGAGGCCCAGGCTAATGCTCTGGGGGTACAGGTTCAAGTCCCACCATGACAGCTGATAGAATTTAAATTTAATTAATTAATAAATGAAAATATGGAACTGAAAGCTAGTCTCTTACAGTGACCAAAACTGTCATTGATTACTAAACCCTTCTGGTTCACTAATGTCCTTTCATCTGGCATCCTTATCTGATCTGGCCTACATGTGACTCTAGACGCACAGCAATGTGGTTGGCTTTTAACTGCTCTCCATCACAACAGTTAGGGTAACAAATGCTGGCTTTGCTAGTGACGCTTACATCATGTGATAAACAAAAAATGATCGCACTTTGCTAGTCACCGGCTCTCTCTCCCTGGCACCTGTCTGAAAATAAACCAGACTGTTCACAATAGTCGTTTGGTAGTACACAACTTGAGTATTACTGAAAAATGAGACATGTCAAAGCTTTTTGTCTTATACTCATCAGGACACTTTGCAAGAATACCAATATAAGGGGAAAACAACAAGTTATACTGTACATGAAGAGAGTGCTGATTAGTTCGCAAGTGGACTCTGATTGGTAGAGATGTTACCATGGAGAATGCACCAGTGATGATCTTATGTATTACATAAACTTGACCCATCTAAAATTCGACTGGCTATATCCTAACTCATACCAAGTCCCATACACCCATCCACCCCAATGTTCTCTAACCTACATTCCCTGTCTGATAATGCCACAATTTTAAATTTCTCACCATTATTTTCAACCCGCTCCATGGCCTTGCTGCTCTATCTTTGTAACCTTCTTCCAGCCCTACAACCCTCCGAGATATCTGCACTACCTCAGTTCTGGCCTTTTGTGTATCCCTAATTTAAATTGCTCCACCATTGGTGGTCAGGCATCCAGCTGCCTCGGCCCTAAGCGCTACAATTCCCTCCCTACACATCTCCAACTCTTCGTCTTTCTTTAAAACACTCCTTAAAACTTACCCCTTCAACAAAGTTTTTGGGCATCTGCCCTAATATTGCCTTATGTAACTCAGCATCAAATTTTGCCTGATAATGCTCCTGTGAAGTCTCTTGTGAAGTTTTAGTACAGTAAAGGTGCTATATAAATGCTTTTGTTGCTGTAAAGAACAAGAACTGTTCAGAGTAAAGGGACTGAACTTACATGCCAGACTAAACACAATAAATTTATATCTAATGATGTCAACAACATTGTTGATGTCAGAAGGGACAATGAAACCAAGAGGAAATCATTTGGGTTCCTGATGGTAAGCAATTTATCCAAGAAAACAACAACTTTTAATTAAGCTTTACTCAATGGCTTGAATAGAAATGGTACAGCTTACATAGATGTTGTGGGGGAGTGGGGGAACTAAACAGGATTTCAGATGGGAAATAATCCACCCTGGGGTGTTCCGACTCCCAACATCAGGGATCTTTTTATGCGAGGGGGTGTCTGATGTCAGGAGAGCTTAGGGAGCCAGGAAAGAACACTCCAGCTCCTCCAGGCCCACAAGCAGCGCTGTGGGGGCACGCATCTTCTCCCCACTGCTATCCTCATCTCTCTTCAGCTGACAAATTTCCCGAGGTCTGGGAAACCTAGCACCCACTGGAAAATGTGCAAAGCAGATTAAATCAGAAGCTTCCGGTCTCATTGTGAGCCTTTGTGAGTGAGTTGACTGTCTGCCCCTTATTCCACCTCTTTAAAGCCCAAGATTGGGTGAGTTGGTGCCAAACTGGGGAAGTTTTCAGAATATTAAAGTTTTTACCTCCTCAGCCTTTCACAACCCATGCATTTTTTGTGTGCTAAAATTCCTCCCAGTAAGAACATTACAATGAATGTACCCCTGATGTTTGCCTTATTTAAGGTCCACTTCTAAGAAAAAGCATAACACTTTGTGGAATTAACCGGTTAATGCCCATAAGCAGGCACAAATCATTTAGTGTATGTGTAATACATGCTGGAAGAGGCTAGTTAAGAGCAACCAAAATTCATCATCAGACATCATCAGGATATTTCAGGTGGCCTGGCAGTGCCTACCTCCTTTCTAGATGCAGCTTGCCCATGAGATCAACAGTGGTCCTTGGGGAAGAGCTGGCAGGAAGCAGACTGGGAGGGAGGCGATTGCAGGGCAGCAATAGCTCTCAGAGTGATGTGGAGTTCTGCATCTCCTGGCTCCACATTAAACTTAAATACAATTTGCCCCTCCTTTTTGTGGTGGCCGCTTGCTAGGCTGCACCCACAGCAGGATAAGTTGAGCAGATCATGGCCAGTGCCCCTACTAACAGGGCAGCCAAATTTCCTAGAGGGTCCTAAAACAGGCAGTAGACCCCTCGTTAGGATAAGCAAAGGATCAGCACCTTAGATACTGAGATCCTAGCCTTAATTTTAATTCGAGGCACAAATGTAATAGTTGAGGCTGGGCTGGGATGTCTGGGAAATGCCCGTGACACTGCCTGAATGTGGTAATATTAACTCCTGGGCATCATTGTCATTTTGGAGATCAGACTCCCACCTGAATTCTGGCACGATGCATTACATGGCCAATGACTGGGAGCAAGATGTTAGGTTGCAGGAAGCCACTTTTGTGGATCTAAAGGCACAGCCCCGAACATAAGGTGGAATCGTCTCAGACTTGCACTAAGCATGGCAGCAGGCAGGAAAAAGAACGTTTTACCGCAATGACGGCTTTTCAAGCTGTACCATCCCAATTCCATCACATAAATCATGCATTCCTGGGAAATACACCATTTCCATAGCGGGCGGGCTCTCATTCGCCACCACACCATTATCTCGCCACTTCATCACAAGGGGCACCATATGTAAAGTGCAGCCATGCGAACACTTCTCACTGCTTCCAGACAAGGACTGCTGCAAACAATACATGGCCCTGAAAGGCAAGAAGACTACAGCCCCCAAGTTCAATGACGCGTCCCTCGAGCGCCTTTTGGACACAGTGGAGGCTCACCGTGATGTCCTCTATGCCCACCCACCCCTGCTCTGGCCACTGGAGGAGCAGCAACATCACTAATCCAGCATTTGAGGGCGTGGCAGCGGTGGTCAGCACCAACACCCTTCAAAAGGGGGCAGCCACCCATTGCTGCAAGAGAATGAATGATCTCCTCTCTTCCGCCAAGGTAAGTCACTCTTCTCATCCCTCTTAGGGATCTCGCTCACTGCCAGTTCGTGGGACATCACCATTCACCCTCTCACGCACACACCGTCATTGTCCTCATCCCATCCATGGGACCACTCACTACCCACACATGTTAGACATATTTATCACCTGGCCTGGCAGGCGTCCGGCTTACACTCTCTCCATCTATATTCATGCAGCACAAGCTGCAAAAGGGAGAGAGATCCCAGGCTGGTGGAGGAATGCCTGAAATTGAGGTCCTCACAGATTTTGAAAACAGAGCCATCCAGCTGGCTGGCGAGGATGTGGACCATTCCTGTGCTGACGGTGAGGTCGGTGGTGCTCAACCAAGTGAGGACCCAGCAGTGCAACATCCATCAGGCAACCATGCTATGAGTGATGTGTCCTGTTCCGCAGTCCCCTGCCATGCACTAATTATCTCTCCTTGCTTTCACAAGCACATCTGGGAAACAGCCGATGGAATTCATGACTCAGGGCCTCCAATCAAGACCCGAAGAAACCTCTGAAAAGGAATCTGAAGGCACCTTCATTGAAGTCCCATCACAGCCCTCACCTGCACCCTCCGCCAGCGCAGAAACACACACCTCAGTGGGACCTAGCTTTAGAGTAACTTCAGGGTCACAATCTGGTGAGCACATCACACTCTCTGATCCACAGCAGGCAGGGACAGGGGCTTCCCAGGTCTCCGGCAGTCCTCCAACTGCCGGAGGCCAGAAATCTGCAGAGTCCGAGTCAGATGACGAGCCTCTGGACTCGGTCATACCTCAGTTGCTGAAGCAGTTTCAAAGGCAAACTCAGGATCATCAGGAAGGGATGTCTGCTGCATGCCTCAGATTGCAAAGTATGATGGAGGAGTCCACCTGCCTTCAGGCTGAGGTGATAGCGCCGGCATGTCAACGCACCAAGGTCAACACTAGTAGGGTGGCAGCCGCCATGCAGACCTTGGTCCAGGACATCAGTCCTGCACTACTGTGCAGGCTGAACTCCATCGCTGATGCCATCATTGGCCTCCAACAGTATCAACGCGAGAGGGGTGCTGGGCAGCGTGATTTCACTCCAGCTACCCCTTCTGCTCATGGAGTCAGCCAGGGGCCCTCGGGCACCCATAGGGAGGAGGGTTAGCAGGTGCACACCCCGGGGTCATCCACCCAAGTGATTCCGGGAATCCCCTCTTCCTGTGACCTCAGCAGCTCCAGCTCCACAGGCCAAGGAGGGTGCCATTGCCACACAGTGGGCCCTGAAAACAGGCCAGGGCCCTTCAGGCCTAGGCTGTCCAAAGGATGCCTGCTGAGGTCACCACAGACAGGGCGTAGCAGTCAGCAGGCTGCTTCCACCTCTGCTGTGGATGTTCGGGGAGCGCCAACGCATAGCGGTAGGGTTAGGAATGTTAAGAAGATGTAACTCTTTTTGAGTCAAAACAAATAAATTAATTCTTTTGGAGTCAGCCAATTAAACTAAATTGACTCTTTTGGGAGTCATCCAATTAAACTATATTAACTCTTTTGGGAATCAACCAATTAAACTATATTAACTCTTTTGGAGTCAACCAATTAAACTAAATTAATTCTTTTGGGAGTCAACCAATTAAACTAACTTAACTCTTTTGGAGTCAACCAATTAAACTAAAATAATTCTTTTGGGAGTCAACCAATTAAACTAAATTAACTCTTTTGGAGTCGACGAATTAAACTAAATTAACTCTTTTGAGAGTCAACCAATTAAACTAATTTAACTCTTTTAGAGTCCACCAAACATAGCAAACGTAGTTCCATTGTTTAAAAAGGGATCAAAGGAAATGCCAAACAATTAAAGGCCAGTTAGTCTTACATCGGTGGTGAGCAAATTAGTAGAATCAGTCCTGAGAGATAGGATTAACTGTCATGTGGAAAGGTATGGACTAGTCAGGGATGGTCAGCATGGATTTGTTAAAGGAAGGTCTTGCCTCACAAATTTGATTAAATTATTTGAGGAAGTGACAAGAAGGGTTGATGAAGGTAGTGCAGTGGATGTTGTGTACATGGATTTTAGCAAGGCATTTGACAAGGTCCCACATGGCAGATTGGTCAGGAAAGTAAAAGCCCATGGGATTCAGGGTAATGTGGCAAACTGGATAATAGGTTGGCTTTGTTACAGGAAACAAGGGGTAATGGTCGATGGATGCCCTTGCAAATGGAAAGTTGTCTCAAGTGGTGTTCCACAGGGCTCGGTGTTGGGACCCTTGCTGTTTGTGTTATATATTAATGATTCGGACGTGAACGTGGGGGGCACAGTTAGGAAATTTGCAGATGACACAAAGATTGGCTGAGTAGTGGATAGTGTAGAGGATAGCCATAATCTCCAAAATGATATAGATGGGTTGATGGAGTGGGTAGTAAAGTGGCAGATGGATTTTAACATAGAGAAGTGTGAGGTCATACATTTAGGGAGGTCAAACAGTTACAGGGATTACACAATAAATGGGAATATACTAAGAGGGGTAGATGAAGTGAGAGATCTTGGCGTACAAGTACACAGGTCCCTGAAGGCAGCAGTTCAAGTAGACAAGGTTGTAAAGAAGGCAAATGGAATGCTCTCCTTCATTGGCAGAGGTATGGAATATAAAAGTAAGGATATAATGTTGGAATTGTATAAAACACTGGTGAGGCCACAACTGGAGTATTGTGTGCAGTTCTGGTCACCACATTACAGGAAGGATGTAATAGCCCTGGAGAGAGTGCAGAGGAGGATTACAAGAATGTTGCCAGGGTTAGAAAACTGTAGCTACGAGGGGAGATTGGATAGGTTGGGGTTATTTTCCTTAGAACAAAGAAGGCTGAGAGGTGACTTGATTGAGGTGTATAAAATTATGAGGGGAATAGATGAGTGGACAGGATATAATTGTTTCCCTTGGTGGAGAATTCTAGAACCAGGGGATATAGATTCAAGATAAGTGGCAGAAGGTGTAGGGGGGACATGAGGAAGAACATTTTTACGCAGAGGGTAGTGGGTGTCTGGAATTCGCTGCCCAAGTTGGTGGTAGAGGCAGAAACTCGAAACTCTTTTTAAAAAGTACCTGGATCTGCACCTTAAGTGCTGTAAGCTGCAGGCCTATGGGCCGGGTGCAGGAAAGTGGGATTAGAAAGGGCACCTGGATGTCCTCGTGCTGGTATGTACAAGATGGGCCGAATGGCCTCCTTCTGTGCTGTAACTTTTCTATGGTTCTATGGATCTAATTAAACTAAATTAACTCTTTTGGAGTCCACCAAATAAACTAAATCAGCTCTTTTAAAGCCAACCTAATAAACTAAATTAGTTGCACAGCCTGGGCACTGATTTAATTGCTTCTACTTAATGTTCACTATTGTAAACTCCCAAGAATGTCTCCCTGCCTATGGCTCCTTGTTCTGATGAGCAGTGTTTGTGTCACTCAGATGTGAAATCTTGGTTCCTGCACAAGATAAAGGCAGGTTTCTCAGTCCAGGGCCCCTTCCCTGGGCTTTCTGCAGCCTTCAGAACAAAGTGATGGCCCGGCCTTACACTCCCTGGACATTTACTGATGCCTGCACCTCGAAGGTGCTTGTCATTGCTGCAAGAATGTCGTGGGCAGGCATCACAGAGTTCCGTCATTCTCTCTGTGTGCTCTCAGCACCTTTAAGGTGGGGCTGGCCCCCATCTCTTCAGCATCTGTGATTTGGGACGTTGTGTTCCTGAAGGGCTCAGGTGCTGAAACTCTTTCGAGTTATCAACAGTCACAGATTGCAACTCTTTTCGAGTACAATCACAGCTCTTGGTTTTTCCGGGAGTGGGACATGAACCCACAGCCCTCTGATTCAAAGGCGAGGGTGCTATGAACTGAGCCACAGCTGAAGGCTGACAAAGGATCAGGTGCATTAAAAGTTGCACAGCTGCGTCTCTATGATATGACCCTGATCACAGAGCACAAGCAAGCTGCCCTCAGCCAGACACGACTCAGACATTCTCAGAAGCTATGTCACGACCTATGGAGTGGTCCTCACTGTATGTCGTCATCATCCTTCTGCAATCAAGCGACAATAAGGGTCTCCACTGCATCTCCATGACAGGAGCATTCTCACAGAGGGTATGCGTGCTGCCATAAGCCAGACTGGAGTCAAACATTCACAGACACAATGTGAGGATCTATGGTATCTCCTCACCATGTTGTCATCATCCTCCACAAATCTAGCAGCTATGAGGGCCTCCTGAGCACGTCAGCCTCACCTGGCCAATGCGATGGTCTCATTGCCGTCATTCTCGCCTTCGAGGACCTCCTCACCCTCATCCCCATCACCGTCCTTCTCATCGGAGGAGACATCCAGCTCCTCCATCTCCTCCTCAGCCAGCTCCTCTACCCAGCACCAGGTTGTAAAGGGCGCAGCAGATGACAACAATGCATGACACCCTCTGTGGACTTTATTGCAGGGCTCCACCAGACCAGCCCAGGCACCAGAACATCATTTTCAGAATCCCGATGGTCTGCTCCACCAAGTTTCGAGTCGCAGCATGAGACCCATTATACCTTCACTCTGCTGCAGTCTGAGGCCGCCGCACAGGTGCCGTGCGGTTAGCCCTTGTCCCCGAGGAGCCATCTTGCAGCCTCTGTGGACCCTGGAAGACATCAGGGACCTGAGACATGCTAAGGATTTAGGAGTCGTGGACACTCCGTGGGAACCATGCACAGGCCTGCAGGATGTGTTTTTGGTGGTTACACACCAGCTGAACATTCAACGAGTGGAAGCCCTTGCGATTGACATAGTTGATCGCTTGTTGTGACAGAGATCTGAGCCCAATGTGAATGCAGTCTATGGCACCCTGCACATTTAGGAAACCTGAGATCTGGGCAAATCTTGCATCCTGGCTTTCCTGATCCCAGGCAAAATGCACAAAGTTGTATGCCTTCGCGAAAATAGCATTCGTGACCACATGGATTTATTTGAGGGTGGAGGTTTGTGATAGCCCACAGAAGTTATCTGTGGAGCCCTGAAAGGAGCCACTGGCGTAGAAATTGAGTGCCATGGTCACTTTCATGAACACTGACAGTGGATGCCGCCCCCATGTCCCTGTGGCGCCAAATCCTGCAGCAGATGGCAGGTGCGACCAACCAGTTCCCTAGACATGCGCAGCCTTCGGCAACACTGGTTCTCAGTCACCTGCAGGAATGAATGGCAGTATCTGGGTCTAGCTAAGTGCTGGCCAGCAATGGCTAGCTGTGGCTCTTCAGCAGCGTGAGTGGGAGCCCCAGCCGCTCCTTCTTCCTAAGGATGCTGCTCCTCCCTCTGCCCAACCAGGTACCTCCGTCGATCTCTTCTCCTTCGTCTCCGCTCTCTGGACACCACAAGGCATACAGCTAGTTCACCAGGCTCCATGCTCCTAATGTACTCCTCCTGCAGGATGAAAGACAGAGATGCATGGGTTAGCTTGGGTGTTCTAAGAACCTCTCTTGGTTAAGTCTGAAGGCCACTTAACGCATCCTGGAGAGTGGTGGCAACCACTTGGATGGCCAGAGTTTAGTGCACTGCATGGCTGCCCGAAACCTCACCTTCCTCCACCCCACTCCACTTGACCGATTGGCGGCAGCTTTGCCCATTGGACTGCATGCTGTGCTCTCAGCTCAGGCACAGGAATTCTCCTAACCCATGCTGCAAAGCTGCACTGTTAGCTTTAACCATGGGGGAGACTGGTCCAAACCGGGATGATGACATTGCAAGGGGCTGTGAGCACCTCCAGCAGTGACTGCTCCATGGCCAGCTTTAGCGAGGAGATTGTACAACTTGCTCACTTATCCAATTTTCTGCATTCCACTAAAATGCTCATTAGTTTGAAGTCTGTGCCCGACGGGTCAAAAGCTCTGGAGCATTTGGTGGCAACTTCATGCCTCTGCATTGCTTGAGAGGGTAGATAAGCTAGAGGCCCAACTCCAAGCATTTCAATGTGGCTGTGCCTGAACTGTCTCAGATGCGGAGGAATGGTTACTTTATACAAGGCTTCCCTAATGCATGGCCGCTTCCCTCCCCCCGCCACCTCCGCATGAGCTTGTGCACTGCCATCAACCGTAGTGCAACCCTTGCCCGCCACCCCCACCCCCACCCCCCAACTCGCCTCTACCGCAGTGCAGTCCTTGCCCTGGCACCGCACTGTAAGCCAGCCGGGAAAAAACGACTTGCACGTGCCCTCACCTGAATGCACGGCGCTTCAATCTTGAAGTCCAACAGGAGACACTTGCAAGCGCTGCACTACGTTACTGTGCATTCACCTCCGAATTCCCCTCAAAGTGCAGTGTCAAGTGCACACCTTATATATGCTAATGTGAAACATTTCGGCGTACAGTCATGCTGATATGCTCGGATGATCCAGCATGCAGGGATGAGTCTGGCGAGCTGGGCTTATAGTGATATGCAGATGTATTACAATGAGGTTCCCGATGTCCGACAGCGGGAAACACAGCTTGCCATTGACGGGCAGAGCAGACAATGTCGTGAAACCGATTTTTGGCCTGCTTGCCATATTTTCCGCTCACACCTGCCAAACACGCCCGACGCCAGCGGGCACGGAAAATTCTGTCTAAGGAAAATGATTGACAAGGGTATTCAATGGTCTGGGAAAGTTGGAGGTCGGACCAGGGCACGGAAGGTCTAAGGTTTCCTTCTTTGGGCAGGATGAGGACTCCTACTATGCCTGGCCTGTGAGGAAGCCTTCAAATTATTAAAGATTCCAAATTATCTGGCCCTCTAAGGCTTCAATCCTACCTGCAACTATGTTTCATTGGCAAGTTTGGAATTTGTGTTACTGGCATGATGCTGAGTGAAAATTGCTTTGGTGTTTGATTGACATTATCGGGCCCCGATTCTTAAGGGTTTGTGAGGCACTCCTTGTCTGTGACAGGTGGCCACAACATTGCCAAAAAGCCCGTAGCTAAAATGACAGCATTTTAATCACCCACCTATCACATTTCCACTGGTGGGTACCATTAAAATCAACCCTCCATTTCACATGTATTGCAACTAGAAGTGATGACCTGCTTAAAACTTTTAGTCAAATTTCTGACATAATCAAAGTTACAGTCACTTTCATTAGGGAAAATATTCTTGAGGAATTCCAACCCTGATCAATCCATACTTGTCAAAGAAAAAGTGAAAACTTCAGATAACAGAAATGAAACTGGATCTGACCTTTTCAAATAGCACAAATTATATAAATCAGAAATCACAATGAATATCCATACAGTTGGATTAAAATAAGACCTTTCTTACAGACAATACATATTCAACTGGACTTAAGAATAGTGTTATGAACATAAGAACATAAGAAATAGGAACAGGAGTAGATCATTCGGCCCCTCGAGCCTGCTCCACCATTCAATAAGATCATGGTTGATCTCCTTGTGTTTCAATTTCCACATTCCCATCTAACCCCCATAACCTTTGATTCCCTTGCCTAACAAGACTCTATCTACCTCTGCCTTGAAAATATTCAATGACCCCGCCTCCATCACCTTCTGAGGCAGAGAATTCCAAAGTCGCATAACCCCCAAGAGAAAAACTTTCTCCTCATCTCTGTCCTAAAAGGGCGACCCCTAATTTTAAAACAGTGCCCCCTAATTCTGGACTCACCCACAAGAGGAAACATCCTTTCAATGTCCACCTTGCCAAGGCCGTTCAGGATCTTGTATACTTCAATCAAATAACTCCTCACTCTTCTAAACTCCAGTGGAAACAAGCCCACTCTGTCCAACCTTTCCTCATAAGACAACCCATTCATTCCAGGTATCAATCTAGTAAACCTCCTTTGAATCACCTCCAACGCATTTACATCCTTCCTTAAATAAGGAGACCCAAACTGCATACAGTATTTGAGGTGTGGTCTCACCAATGCCCTGTATAACTAAAGCATAACATTCTTACTTTTATATTCAATCCCTCTCGTAATAAAGGATCGTATTCCATTAGCCTTCTTAATTACTTGCTGTACCTGCATACTAACTTTTTGTGACTCATGTACCAGAACATCTAGATCCCTCTGCACCTCAGAATTATGCAGCCGTTCTCTATTTAAGTAGCACTCTGCTTTTTTGTTCTTCCTGCCAAAGTGAACTTCACATTTTCCCACATTAAACTCCATTTGCCAGATATTTGCCCACTCACTCAACCTATTTATATCCATCTGCAACCTCCTCATGCCCTCTTCACAACATACTTTCCTACCTATATTTGTGTCATGCACAAATTTAGCTACCTTGTCTTCACTTCCCTCATCTAAGTCATTGATGTAAATCGTAAGCAGTTGAGGCCCCAGTACAGACCCCTGTGGGACGCCACTCGTCACATCCTGCCAATCAGAAAAAGACCCATTTATGCACACTCTCTGCTTTCTGCCAGCCAGCCAATCTTCTATCCAGGCTAATATGTTACACCATGCACTTTAATTTTCTGTAATAATCTTTCATGTGGCACCTTATCAAATGCCTTCTGGAAATCCAAGTACAGTATGTCTATGGGCTCCCCTTTATCCACAGCGCAAGTTGCTCCTTCAAAATACTCCAATAAATTGGTTGAACATGATTTTCCTTTCACAAAACCGTGCTGACTCTTCCCGATTGCCTTGAGCTCTTCTGAGTGCCCAGCTATAACCTCCTTAATGATCGATTCTCATTACTTCCCCATAACAGACAAGGAGCTAAATGGCCAATAGTTTCCTGTTTTCTGCCTCCCTCTCTTCTTGAATAGACGGGTTATATTTGCTGTTTTCCAATCTGATGGAACCTTTCCAGAATCTAGCAAATTTTGGAAAAATAACACCAGCGCATCAGCTACCTTATTAGCCACCTCTTTTAAGACCTAGAATGTAATCCATCGGGACCTGGGGACTTGCCAGCCCGCAGCTCCTTCAATTTGCTCAGTACCGTTTCCCTAGTGATTTCAATTTCACCAAGTTCCTTTCTCCCGTTCACATCCTGCTTTGCAGCTATTACTGGAATGTTTTTTGTATCCTCTATAGTGAACACAGAAGCAAAGCATTTGTTCATTTCTTCTGCCATTTCCTTATTATCTACTATTAACTCCCCACTGGCACTCTCCAGAGGACCAACATTCACTTTACTTACTCTTTTCCTTTTTCAGTACCTGTAGAAACTCTTACTATCTGTTTTTACATTTCTAGCTAGCTTCCTCTCATACTCTAATTTCTTTCTCCCTATTAACCTTTTAGTCATTCTCTGCCGTTCTTTATATTCTGTCCAATCATCTGTCCTGCCACTCATCTTTGCGGAGTTGTATGCTTTTTCCTTAAGTTTGATGCTTTCCTTAACATCTCTAGTTCACCACGGATGGTGGGTCCTCCCCTTGGAATTTTTCTTTATGTTAGGAATGTACTTACTCTGAATACATTGAAATACCCCCTTAAATGTCTGCCACTGCTTCTCTATTGATCTATCCTCTAGCCTAGCTTTCCAGTTCACTTCAGCTAGCTCAGCTTTCATCCCCACATAGTTGCCCTTATTAAATTTAAGATGCTAGTCTTAGACTCACTCTTCTCCCTTTCAAACTGGATGTAAAATTCAATCATATTATGGTCACTGCTACCTAGGGGTCCCTTTACTCTGAGGTCATTAATTAGTTATGTCACGTTACACAATACCAAATCTAATATAACCTGCTTTCTGGTTGGTTCCAGAACATGCTGCTCTCAGAAACTATCTCAAAAGCATTCTATGAACTCGTCATCCACGCTACTACTGCCAATCTGATTTTTCCAGTTTATGTGTAGAGTAAAATCACCCATGATTATTGCCGTCCCTTTATCGCAAGCAGACAATATTTTCTCTTGAATACTTTGTCCTATACTGTGGCTACTGGTATTTACTGTAATGCAGTAACACAGCAGGGTTTAGATCTATGGAATACTACATGGAAATACACAGCAGCATCCTGGGATGCAAATCTGAAAGAATGTTACAACGGCATAATTCAGAATGCATTATAACTTGGGCCTCTTGAGGCCTCAATCCCGCCTGCGGCCAAGCTCAAATAATTTACTGAACTCCAAACTTGAGCTGAAATTCTAAAGTTTACATTTAGTGTCCTGCCGACAAAGTATCTTCTTAGGCCACAATTTCAATACCAGGAGCATCAACAAGATAGCTCATCAAATGGTATCAACCTTAGCCTGACACATACAAGTTCAATAAATGTTAAGGCCATTCCATGAGACCCTGTCAACCTGTATACACTGAGGATTGATTGGTTCTTAAATGAATTAGGGTCAAATTGGATCCCACCTCTCAACTGGTCAACTGAATCCCTAAAGTTGAGGAAAAGGTAAGTAAATTATTTAAGCTTAAAAATATATATGAGGAGGTGGAGAGAGAAGAATTTAGGGTGGGAATTCCAGAGCATGGGCAACTGAAGACACAGTCCGGGGTGGGGGAATAATCAGGGTCTAGGGGTGTAGTCGGGGAGTTGGGGGTAGTCAGGGGCTAGGGGGAGGGGGGTAGTCAGGGGTTGGGGAGGTAGTCAAGGGCTGGGGGTTAGTCAGGGGGTGGGGGTAGTCAGGGTGCTGGGATGGTAGTTGAGGGGTGGGGGTAGTCGGGGTAATCAGGGGTTGGGGTGTAGTCAGGGGTAGTCAGGGTGTGGAGGGGCAGTAAGGGGATCTAGTGTGGGGTCGGGGCAGTCAGTACTATAGTTACCTAAGAGTTAGAAGTGGTTTTAATTCTTCTAACCTTTCCTTGGTAACTAATCTGGTAAGACAGTCGGAACCATCCGAAGTCTCTGATTTAACTTAGAGTATTGGATGGTTCCCAGTAGGGTAATTGCCCATCGGAACTTTGAACTTCCCGTACAATCTTTGCATGAGAACTTCTGAGGGAGGTCTCCCAATGATGCGCTGGGGTACCTCCAGGCTATGACCCACCAAGAGATTGGAAGTTTTTTTTAATTCATTCACAGGATGTGGGCTTCGCTGGTTGGGCCAGCATTTATTGCCCATCCCTATTTGCCCTTGAGAAGGTGGTGGTGAGCAGTCTTCTCAAACCGCTGCAGTCCATGTGGTGTAGATACACCCACAGTGCTGTTAGGGAGGGAGTTCCAGGATTTTGACTCAGTGACTGTGAAGGAACAGCAATATATTTCCAAATCATGATGATGAGTGACTTGGAGGGGAACTTCCAGGCAGTGGTGTTCCGCTCTATCTGCTGCCCTTGTCCTTCTAGATGGTAGTGGTCATGGGTTTGGAGGGTGCTGTCTAGGCCTTTGTTTATTTGGCTGGATAATAAAGCTCAACAATGGCTTATGTAACCTCTAACACATCAGAGCATTTTACAAAATCTGTATTAATGCATCTGAAAATGCTTAACAAAATTTTTTTTTTTAATTCTACCTATTATCCATGTATGATCATGGTCCCACAGGAGGCAGAGGAGTCCAATGCTACATTCTCTTTTCAAAGGCCATTGAGTCTGCGGCAAAAGACACAAAAAACCGAACTTGGGTCTCACAGTTGTTGATGCTGAGCAGTGAGAGGAGTGGGAGTCATCATCATTATGGCAACATGATACCAAAGCAACCCCAGAGCCATAGAAACCAAAGAAGACATGGGAGTGGGAGGGTTGGGCCTGCTCCCATCATCTGACACAGTAAACATATGCCAAATGCTCGCACCAGGGCCACTCCAACAAGCCTAAAGACCTATTGTCCAGTTACCCGCATCCTGGGCCCAGCTCCAACCCTGGACCTGAGCAGCCAGAACTACCAACAGGAGGCTGAGCAGATCACCTTGAGGAACGAAAGACAGGCTGAGGCCATTGTTGTAAAGGTTGTTTGGTGTTTCATTGAAATGTGTGCATGCGGCTGCAGTTTAAATGTGACGCCCTGCGTGAGGAAGCGGCGAGGTAACAGCATGGCAGGCAAATCGGAGGCTGCCTGCCAGGGAGCTGGAGTGTTTCCTGTGCCTGCATAATTAATGAGGTGGGTATGGGAGGATAAGGTGTGAAAACCCACCATTGCAGCCAGCATGTAAAAGGACTTTTTCCTGCCCGCTATTGTACTTTGTGCAAATCTGGGGCAATTCCACCCTTCGTGTCAAAATTTGTTTGATAAATCTCCTCTGAAGTTCCTTGGGGTATTAATCTACATTAAAGATGCTATAAAAATGCAAGTTGTTGTTACTTTTGTCTTGCTTTCTAGGACTGTCCTCATACAGTGGGGGCTTTTGTCAAATGAGAGTGAAATCATGGGCACTTGATGCCATCCAGCCAAATCTGATGATGGACATCAAAATGAATGTTGATCAGATACCCTCAAATCTGTGCTTCTTGGACTGGAAGGATCAAAGATGGGGACCGTACCAGGGGAATAATAAGGACGGAAGAGAGTGAAGGTTTTTCTGGGAACAAGGACATAATAGATTGCGATAGGGGGATGGTGGAGCAGGTTGATGGCTGTCTAAGTATTCCAGCGAGTGGAGGGCAAAAGATTAATAAAGGCAGGAACAAAAAAAAGAATGGAAGAAAAAGAGAATGGGAAGAAAAGGGAAACACAGGACAAGAAATTTACTTTTAATTTTCACTGTAAAATATTTTTCAAGAGTTTTCTTTCAGTGGCATATAGATAATATATTCCCTCTGGTTCTTTAAATAGTCATCATATATTATCATAAGAGATCGTTTCAGCATTACAGTATGTAAATTTATTTTTCAAAGTGACCTGAACAGCGGACCTATAAGGTTTTAAGGCTAAACTCTTGGATATGGAATGAAGCTCCCTTGTCATAATTTGGAGTCGATACAGTGGAATGTTCAGATATAGGTGCAGGTTTTCCTCTGGCAGGTATCAACAGCTACTTTGAGTGGTATAAGTATGTATCTGTTGTCCCAGTTATTTTCCCTTCCTGTCAGTAGATTGGATACCCGCGCAGCTGTGTTCTGGCAAGAAACCTGGCCGCCTACAGTAAGGAGATGGTGAAAGAGCTGAGTAGAGCCTGGGGGAGAGATTTTCCAGCCCTGCCTGCCACCGGGATCATCCAGCCCTGCCGAAAGTCAATGGATTTTTGGCTGGGCCGCCAAATCTGCCGCCACGATGGAGCTGGAAAATCTCAGCTGGGTTTCAACAAGTGAAATTCTTTTTCCTCTGACTATGTTCCTACCCCAAAAAAATGAAAAATATTTCATTGGAGTCCTGGGCAACCAAGGACAAGACTGTCTCCAACTTGTTCCAAGAGTACTGTTATAGAGTTGATTTTCCAGGCAACTTTTCTTGGTGAACACATATAACTTCATTTACAAGACAGCAGCAGCAACTACATGTGTGCAGCTGACTCTATAACTAAAAAAGAACTCTCCCCTAGAGGTTCCCCACACTGCTAACTCATTG
This sequence comes from Cetorhinus maximus, assembly GCF_964194155.1. Classification (NCBI taxonomy): domain Eukaryota; kingdom Metazoa; phylum Chordata; class Chondrichthyes; order Lamniformes; family Cetorhinidae; genus Cetorhinus; species Cetorhinus maximus. The sequence goes on from NC_135882.1 coordinate 100,321,231, forward strand.
GTTTACACAGATCATGTGATCTTACAACACAGGATTATTCTTAAAGCCACAGTCCTACATTTATCAAAAACTATAATTGCTACATTCCTCCCCCTTTAACTTTTCTGTACATTTTTTATTTACAAGGATATTTATCTCATGACATTACAATATTTACACAGGCCATGAAATTACAAGTTTAGTCTTTCAGGTGGCTTCCTGATCCGTGTGGAACCTCGTAGCTCCATGACATCCGATTCTTCTGCAGGAACCACATTCTCTGGAATGGCATTAATATCAGGTACCTCATTAGGTCAGGCAATTTAATGTCTTCCACTCCAACAGAGGCATAGGGCATGTCTATCCTTGGGGTTGAGCAACTTCAACAGGAACCACAGATTCACACAATGGCTACAGGTGGAACACCATTTTGTCGGGGTACCCCTTCTTCTTAAATGCTCCACATGCTTACGGGTGATCCAGCCCTCCACTTCCATGTGGTACGACAATGGTCCGGTCATGGAGCTTACTTTACCAGGCAACCACTTCAGTCCTCCACCGAAATTCCTTACGTATACTGCTTCACCAACAGTAAATTGACACTCACGGCTATGCAAATCATGAGTCACTTTTTGGTTCCATTGACTTTTCTCCACCTTCCCCTGCAAATTGAGAAGTATTAGGCTTAGTCTTGTTCGAAGACGACGCCTCATCAGTAATTCTGCAGGTGTTGCTCCTGTCGTAGTGTGGGGGGTTGTTCTGTAGTGAAAAAGGAAAGTTTAGTTTCCAACGATTCACCTGTTAACCTTTTGACTCCCACCTTTTATTGTCTTTTTGGAACCTTCTTCCTTTTTGCCTTCTTCTTTCTACCATAGAGTTTAGTCTCGGCCTTCTTTTTGACCTCACTGTTTGCCAGACTTCTCTCAGGTGAAATCTCAATTTGTCTTAGTTGAGTAGTTGAGCTACCCATTATTTCATTACCTACTTGCATCTTGGAAAGTTCTATGACTTTTGCTTTCAAAACCTCTTCAACTTCATTCAGCTGATTCTTCAGCTCTGCTCTCTTATTCTTGTATCTGTTGGCTTCCTCCTGGAACCTTGAACATTGCTGCATCTTCTCTGCCAACTGGCTCTTCAGTTTGTTCACAGCAATGTTAAATTCTCCCTTTTTCCCTTCATAACTTTCCTGAGGTGCAAACTTTGACCTGAGGGATCCTTGTAGTGTGTGAAGGTCTTTCAACCGGTTTTCATTTCTTCAGGTTGCTGAATGTTTATACATTCCTTTTTCATCCTGTTGCAGTCCTTGGACTCTACAGGCTCTTTCTGAAGTATTTTGGCTTTTTCAGGAACTCAGGAACTGTTCCTGGTTCCTTTTGAAATCTCACTGGCCAATCAAGGTTAATTTCCCTCAAACAATTTTGACCAAAAGGTTTTGGCCTCTGCCTTTTAATACCATCTCGGGTAGAGGCGCTGATTGGTGTCTATAACGAACAGTTACTCTGGTGATACTTTTACCTGGATTTATTCACATGTGGACATTTTCAACTTGGCAGATGTTTGTTCCAAATTTAATTGTTGATCATCTTTACTTAAATATCTGAAAGTGTATTCTCCTATTACAGTGGTAGAAGCACTTGTGTCTACATCCATTTTTAATGGTTTGCCATTCATTTGCACTGTGACAATAATTGGCTCTGTCTTCCCAACTTTCATGTTGAATAATGAATAAATGTCAGAATTAGTTGTTTCTGGCTCTTCTATACTATGTACTACATTGGGCTTCGATTGTTGCCTGGAAGGCTGTTTAAATCTTGCTTTGCAATCTTGCAATTATGTGCCCACTTCTGTGACAAAAATAACACTCTACCTTTTTAAATTGCCAATCGTTAGGAATATGATTGTTTCCACGTCGATAAAAATTAGTTTTTGACTTTGCTGCTAAGCTGTTCCCTCTCATTTTTCGGTTAGCGGAGGCTGCTTCCCGCTTCACAGCTGAGTCCCGGTTTTTCACGCCACTTTCGGCTGACTGTTCCCACCCAACTAGGAGAATGGCGCCATTTTGTGCTTCTTGGATCGCCTGTGAATCCCTTACAGCGCTTTCCATCGCAAGCGTTATTGCTAACGCTATCTTAAAATCAAGATCCACTTCAACCAGCAATCCTCGCTGAATAGCATCCTCCTGCACCCTACATACCAAACGATCCCTCAACATGTCATTCAGGCTTTCACCAAAATCACAATATTCTGCTAGTTGTTTTAATTTCACCACATAGGTAGCAATGGTCTCTCCCTGGGCTCTACTCCGTGAATTGAACCTGAACCTCTGCATTGTGACTGAGGGTTTGGGTTGAAAATGTCCCTTAATAAGGACTACTAATTCACTGAAAATCTTCAAATCTGAGGTACAGGGGGGGCCATCAAGCTTCAAATTAAACCGTAGGCCTTGCTCCCACAAATAATCAGGATAATTGCTCTCCTCTTTTCCTCCTCCGTGATTTGATTGGCTTGAAAGTAGAATGCAAGACATCCTATTTATTAAGACCTGTCATCTGTGGCTGGTTCAAAGGGATTGATTCTGCCAAACTATGGCATTATGGATGAGAATATCTTCTTTTCTTTTTAATGAACTTAGATATTCACAAATTGCTGGGTGAGGGGCAGTACCGGATCTGATTTATCCTCATCGCCAGTTTGTTATAGAGTTGATTTTCCAGGCAACTTTTCTTGGTGAACACATGTAACTTTATTTACAAGACAGCAGTAGCAACTACATGTGTGCATCCAACTCTATAACTAAAGAAGAAATCTCCCCTAGCAGTTCCCCACGCTGCTAAATCATTGGTTTACACAGATCATGTGATCTTCCAACACAGGATTATTCTTAAAGCTGCAGTCCTACGTTTATCAAAAGCTATAATAGTTACAAGTACCCAAACTTTTGAAGGACATGACCCTTGAGTTGAATGAATATAATATAGCTAAACGTCAAAGCAGCACACAAAGCTGAACTGTACAGACACTAAGGAGTTAACTGTAACACACAGAGGAGTGAATTAACTGAAATTCTGGCTCATTAAGAGACTGAAAGAGCCATTTTCATGGACAATGGCTGTAATAACTTAGGAGTGCAGTAAGAAACAGTAAACTTTATTTACAGACTCCAGATGAGGCTATATGCTTGTTCCAAGACCAACGCTAAAAAGACTCTGCTCCTAGGATTCCCCGCGTTTAGGGCTGATTTGCCTGTACAATCACATGACACCCAAAACAGTAAGAAATGGTTTAACTTACAATCATTACATTCCTCCGCCTTTAATTTTGTTTTACCCCCTTATTTACAAAAACATCTTAACCCATATTATATACAATTCGTACCATTATAAATTTAGCCTTTGAGGAGGTTTTCTGATTCAGGTAGAGCAACGCACCTCTACAACTGGAGGTTCTTCCATTGGATCAACTTGCACAGGAACTGCAGCTTCAGGGACATCCTTAGGAAATGGCAATTCAGAATTATTTACTTCAACAGAGACATCAAGTATGTTTATTTTTGTCGATCTGGCACCTCAGGGGTCGAGGTTTTGACTTCAATTTCAGGTGGATTAACTGCTTGTTGGAGAGTTTCCCAACTTTTGGGCTGATCCATGTGTTTCCTAACAATCCTGTTTTCCACTTCATCTTGATAAGCTAAAGGTCCTGTTTCAGAGACAATTGTACCAGAGATGCATCTCAGTAAAGTTGCAAAATTTCGTACAAAAACTGATCTCCCACAGTAAAATCTCAGCCTTTACAGTGAACATGATGATTCACTTTCTGACTACTCTGGTTTCTCTCTCCCTTCCCCTCTAAATTAAGGAAAACTAGACTTAATCTTGTACAAAGTCAGTGCTTCATTAACAATTCTGAAAGCGTTAAACCAATGGTCGCTTGAGGAGTTGTGCGATAGCTGAACAGGAATCTTGAAATCCACATTTATAATATTCCCTCTGTTAGTTTTCTCATGCCTGTTTTAAAGGTTTGCACTGCTCTTTCTGTTAACCCACTGAACAATAGGTGATACGGCACTGGTCTGATGTATTTAATCCCATTTAGGTTCACAGTTTTTGGAATTCAGCACGAGTGAAAGCCGTACTATTGTCCGACATAATAACTTCAGGTAAACCATGAACACTGAAACACTGGTGCAGTTTTTCAATGGTTGCAGGCGATGTAAGTGATCTTACTTAAAATACAACCATCCATTTGGAATGTGGTAGTGTGATGTGATAATGTGATAATCACCAGAAACATGCCAGCTAGAAATGGACCTACATAGTCTATATGCAGTCTAACCAAGGGTCAACCAGGCCACTCCCACGGATGCAGTGGAGCTGAAACAGGCAACTTCTGCTGTTGCTGGCACTGGAGACAGTGTTTCACCATTGTTTCTATATCACTGTCTTTACCTGGCCACCAGATATAACTTTGTGTGAGCATCTTCATTTTTGAAATACCAGGATGCGCATTATGAAGTTCTTCTAATAATGGTTCTCTTCCTTGCACAGGGACAACGACTCTTTCTCCACATAACAAGATACCATCTCAACTACTCAGTTTGGATCTACATACAAAAAATGGTTTTAATTCTTCAGAGACTTGTGCATTTGGCCATCCTTGTAATACCTGTTCATGGACTCTTGCTAAAGTTGGATCCCGATTTGCCCAATTCTTTATCTGTCTTGCCCAGACTGGTGAGGAGTCCAGGAAATTCAACGTAAGAACTACCTTTTGAGGTACTGGTACATGTATAACACTATCAGGCAAAGGGAGACGACTGAAGGCACCTGCATTTGCTATATGCACACTCGGACGGTGCATAAAAGTGCACTCATATGCCGATAAAATTAAAGCCTACCTTTGAATCCTAGCAATCACTAAACAATACTAACAGTGATTTGTGATCTGACATTATGGTGAAGTGGCGACCATGCAAATATTGATGGAACATTTTTACGCCAAATACAATAGATAAGCCCTCTTTTTCACTTATGAGTAACCTTTCTCGGCTGCAGAAAGGGTTCTGGATTACATATCCTACCAGTCTTTCAGATCCATCCTCCATCTTGTGTGACAATACTGCTCCCACTGTGTAGGTAGATGCATCACAAGTGAGTATCAATTCCTTAGAAGGGTCATAGTGCACTAACAGACACGACGAGTGTAAAAGTTTCTTGACTCTTGTGAAGGCTTCCTCTTGTTGTGTCTTCCAGGACCATCTGTGGTTCTTCTTCAATAATAAGTGTAAAGGGGCTAACGCTGTAGACAGATTAGGCAAGAAGCGACCGTAATAGTTTACCATGCCAAAAAAAGACTTGAGCTCAGTGATGTTGGCAGGAGAGGGCACTTCCTTGATTACGCTGACTTTCTCCTCTAATGGATGCACCACTTGGGCATCCACTCGATGACCCAGATACGCAACTTTCTTTGCTTGGAAGGTGCGCTTTTCTTTTTTTAAATAAACACCAGCGTCTAAAAATCACTTCAGAATCTCTTCTAGGTTTGCATCATGTTCTGTTTCTGTGGGTCCTGTGGTTAGGACGTCATCCAGGCACACTATAATTTGGGGAAGTCCTTGTAGTGAGCTTTCCATGGTTCTCTGGAAAATCACACAGGCAAAAAACACACCGAAAGGTAGGCGTGTATATTGGTAAAGGCCCTTGCACATGTTTATGGTGACATAACTTCTTGATGTGTTGTCCAGCTCAAGCTGTTGATATGCATGTTTAATGTAGGATCTTCCTCCTGCAAGTTTAGCATACAGATCTTCAAGCTTTGGTATTCAATATTTGTCTAATCTTAAACAAAAACAGAATTACCTGGAAAAACTCAGCAGGTCTGGCAGCATCGGTGGAGAAGAAAAGAGTCGACATTTCGAGTCCACATGACCCTTCAACAGAACAGAATTTGTCTCATCTTGTTCACTGCTAATTCATAATCCCCACAGATGCGAATGGTTTGGTCTGGTTTCATCACAGGGACTATGTGTGCTGCCCATTCTGAAAATTGGACTGGCTGGATTATTCCTAACTTCCCCAAACAACATAGTTCAGTATCTACCTTTTCTTTGAGAGCATAAGGCACAGGTCTTGCCTTAAAAAACCGGGGTGTTGCTTCAGGGTCCACGTATATTTTAGCTTGTAGACCTTTGATTTTCCCCAGCTCATCTTGGAATATCCTGTCATACTTTTTCAACAACTCTAGAATTCCTCCTGCCCTGATCTGAAAAATTTCTGACCAACATAGTTTGATTTCTTTCAACCAATTACGGATCAGAAATCTAGGTCCTCCTCCTGTTACAATTATTGGCAGCTGAGCTGTCTTTTGCCTGTATGATACAGGTACAGAGGTGATGCTTTTCACCTGTATTGCTTCTCCTGTATATGTTTTTAACTGAGCAATGGTTTTCTCCAAACTCAAGGCTGGGTACCTTCTCTGAGGTTTTTAAGGATGTGTTCTCCCACCACTGTGGTCGATGCTCCTGTGTCCACCTCCATGAGCAGAGGTGGAAGCAATGTAACAGTGATTGGCTCAGTTTTCCTGGCCTTCAGATTGTGTAGGGAATAAACATCAGCTTCAGTAACTTCTGACTCATCTACATTGTGTACTTTATTTAACTTGGCCTGATGTCTGAATGGCTGTCTTGATCTAATCCTGCACTGTTTAACAACATGCCTTTTTTGTGGCAGTACTGGCATTCTGCCTTTAAATCTACAGACTTCAGATGCATGATTTCCCCCACAACGGTAACAGTTTAACTTCTGGGTTACTGGTGAACTGCTTCCAGTATTTATTTTTATTTTTCTACCTCAATGTATTGACTCCAGTCCTCAACGGATGAGTCGCACTGGTCAATTCTGCCAAAGAGAGGCATTGCTGGTGAGTACACTTCTTTGCTTTCTTCCCTTAAAATAAATTGAAATACTCACAGTCCCAAAGCGTGGTGCTGCGTCGGCGCTATTTATCATCATCATCAATTGTAATAACTTAGGAGTGCAGGACAGGTTTCTTGTAAGAAATAGTAAACTTTATTTACAGACTCCAGATGAGGCTACATGCTTGTTCTAAGGTCAAGGTTAAAAAAACTCCACCCCTTAGATCCTCCGCGCTTAAGGCTGATTTGTCTGTACAGTCACATGATCCCCAAAACAGTATGAAATGGCTTAAATTACAATCATTACAATGGCAACTGCCATTACATAGCACATTTAGTTCTTGCCAGGAATGAAAGGAACATTCACACCACAGTCAACCTTGGAGCCAGGTATCCCTCACATTATCACATTGTTTTCTGTTGTGTAGACAATAGAAGAATTGACTATGTCTGTACAGTCCTCTCTAGACCAGGGCATGGAATAAACCAAGGTAAAGGGGTGCTAAGTGCCGGACGACTCAGCGGAATGGTAACAGGATCTATGCCTGTGACAGTGTGATATGCATCATCATAAAAGAGGACAACATTGGAGAGCTAACACTGCAGTCAGGAGAAGAAGGACAGAGACCGGTCACCTCCAGATCCAGGCCTACAATAAACACTGGGAACGACCAGCTGTGTGGGTGATTGTAAGTTTCAGCCAAATCATCGAGGGGTTTGTGTGGTGAAGCATTTTGTAAATTTCAGCCAACCTTGTATCAGAGTTTGAACTGTGAGGCATTGTTATTAATTCCAGTTAAATCATAGAGGGGCTTGTACTTGTGGGGTGGGGGTGGTGGATTTTGTGAATTCATTAAACAAGCGAATTTGAGGTTGAGCCAAACCCCCTGTTGCATGCATTTTGTTCTTGTAATTCCTACAGTCCAAGGACTATCGTAAGTGGGGATGGGAGTGGAATCTCTTACACTTGTAGCAATTTTTTTTAAATCAAAGAACTCTGGATCAACTGATCTATTGTATTTACAAAATGGAAAAGCAGAAATAAGATGGTAATTTTGCCAGTGTTCCCACAATTACTTCATTTCAGCTTCTTTGGTGCTAACTGATAACTGCAAGTATTTGTCTCACTGGAGATTGTGTTTTGCATGGCAGCAGCCATTACCAATATGTAAAATTCTCTCAAACATTTGGTAGCAAACTTACTGGCCAAGGCAAAACCTTGACTTGTAAGCCAATGGAGTCTACCTGCATGTAAGAGAGCTGTTCAGAAGTGTTCCATGATATAATAAATCTGAGTCGAGTGAGTTGGAATCAAATGTTGGCAGAAAAGATGATGGCTGAAAATGAGCCATTTTCAAAGTATGAGTATTTCAGGCAATGTCAAGGTATATTTTCTTGAAGGGGGAAGGTAGAACAAATAAATCCAGAGTGCCCTGGATGATGAATGAGACAGAGGTACGACATATGTAAGGTAGAAAATGCAATGGAGAATCAGGCTGAGTATAGAAGGACCAGAGGGGAAGTGAAATAACTATTAAGAAAAGCAAGGAGAGAGCATGAAAAGAGGCTGGCAGCTAACATAAAAGGGAATCCCAAGATCTTCTATAAGCGTGTAAATAATAGAAGGGTGGTAAAAGAGTAGGACCGATTAGGGATAAAAATGGGGACTTGCATGTGGAGGCAGAAGAAATAGCGACAGTATTAAATCAGTACTTTGCATTTGTTTTTACAAACGAAGAAGATGTTACCCTGGCCGAGGTGAGAGGAGGTAACTGGTACACTAGAAAAATTTACAATTGAGAAGGAGGAGGTGTTGGAAAGGCTATCTTTACTAAAATAGATAAGGTACCAGGACCAGATGAGATTTATCCAAGGGTACTGAGGGAAGTAAGAGTGGAAATTGCAGAGGCACTAGTGATAATCTTCCAGTCTTCCTTAGACACAGGGGTGGTGCCAGAGGACTGGAGAATTGCGAATGTTACTTCCTTTTTCAAAACGGGGTGCAAGGATAAAGACTGCAGCTACAAACCAATCAGTCTGACTTCAGTGGTAGGAAAACTTCTGCAAACAATGGACAAAATCAATAGTCACTTGGACAAGTGCAGGTTAATTAATGAAAGCCAGCATGGATTCATTAAGGGAAGTTCGTGTTTAACTAACTTGCTGGAGTTTTTTGAGAAGGTAACAGAGAAGGTTGATAAGGGCAACACTATTGATGTGGTGTATATGGATTTTCAAAAGACATTTGATACAGTGCCACACAACAAACTTGTGAGCAAAATTCTAGGCCATGGAATAAAAGGGAAAGTAGGCACTTGGATAACAAATTGGCTGAGTGACAGGAAACAGAGAGTAGTGATAAATGGTTGTTTTTCAAATTGGAGGAAGGTTTGTAGTGGAGTCAGGGGTCAGTGTTGGGACCCTTGCTGTTCTTAATTATATACTAATGACCTAGAATGTGGTGTTCAGGCACGATTTCAAAATTTGCAGATGATACAAAGATTGGAAATATTGTCAGCTGTGATGAGGATAGTCTTGAACTTCAAAAGGACGTAAACATGTTGGTGGATTGGGCAGACAAGTGGCAGATGAAGTTCAATGCAGAGAAGTGTGAGGCGATTCATTTTGGCAGGAAGAATATGATGAAACAGTATAAAATAAAGGTAGAGCCTCTAAAGGAGGTGCAGGGACAGAAGTATCTAAGGTTTTATTAATAGGGGCATTGAGTACAAGAGCATGGAGGTCATGTTGAACTTGTATAAGACACTAGTTAGATCTCATCTGGAGTACTGCTTGCAGTTCTGGGTGCCATACTTGAGGAAGGATATGATGGTATTGAAGAGAGTACTGGGGAGATTCATAAGAATGATTCCCGGGATGAAGAGCTGTAGCTATGAGGATAGATTGGAGAGGTTGGGACTGTTTTCCTTGGAGAAAAGAAAACTGAGAGGAGACTTGATAGAGGTATTCAAGATCCTGAGGGGTACGTACAGGGTAAGTAGTGAGAAACTGTCCCCACTCAAGAGAACATCAAGAACCAGAGGGCACAGATTCAAAATAATTGGCGAAAGGAGTATAAGTAAAGTGAGGAAAAACTTTTTCACCCAGAAGGTTGTTGGAATCTGGAACAAACTTCCTTAGAGGGTGGTGGAGGTAAGTTCGATTGAGGTATTCAAGAGGGAATTGGATTGCTTTCTGAAAAGAAAGAATGTGCAAGGCTACCGGGATAAGGCAGAGGAGTGGGACTAGGTGGAATGCTCTTTCAGAGAGCCCGTGCAGACTCGTTGGGCCAAATGGCCTCCTTCTGCACTGAATTGTTTTTGTGATTCTGTGATTCTATTGCAAAAAATTTTTAAACAATGCCATATTAATCCCCATGTGGATATCAAGGAGCAATTATCAACACCCCACAGCCCAATATTTTGACATGAATGGGATGGCAATTGGATGAAAAAATACATTAAATTCTAGCCGAGTTTCTACCTGAGGCTATTTTTGAGTGGGTCTCAATTTAGGTGACCAACGCCCTTGCTGGAAAAAGGCCTAATGAATATATTTAAATCGGGGTCCGTTGACATCTTTAGGATCCTGATATTTCCATGTGTGTCAGCACTGCTTCTTACGCCTGCCCACAAATCGTGGGTGGTACTCACCTCAGAATTCCCAGTCTCTGACCTGCTCTTGTATCCACAGTGTTTATATGGCTAGTCCTGTTCAGTTTCTGGTCATTGGTAACCCTCAGGATGTTCATAGTGGGGAATTCAAGGATGGTAATGCCATTGAATGTCAAGGGGAGTTAGAATCTCTCTTGCTGGAAATGGTCATGCCTGGCACTTATGCGGTGTGAATGTTAATTTTCACTTATCTATTCATGTCTGATTGTTGCCCAAGTCTTGCTGCATATTGTTGTAATTATGAGATTATTTTTAAGATTGTTAGGTTTTGGGACTGTGTCTTTAATTTAAGGTAAAAATGAATGGGGTTATGTGACCTGTTCAGAAGCCTTCCTGATAACAAGCCTGGGTGATTTGATTGTTAGAAATTAAAGGGAGCACAGATTGTTTTACTTGGAAGAAGGTACAAGGTGTTAATGCTTGGAGACAATGGCCACAGCCTGTGTGCTATCAGTGGATAGACTGTGAGTCTCCAAAGTGTCAGTAAAGTATTGAGAATGTTGGGCTGAAAACAGTTGTGCTTTAAACTGTCCATTTAGTTCCAAAATAAGAGAGTTGGGATCTCAAGGAAACTAAGCAGCATTTCTATCTGGATTCAAGACCCACATGATTCACATTGCCTTCAAAAAGGGCTTTGAGAGGGTAAAGGTTTCTAAGATATCCCTGAAAGCTCACAGGCCCAGTTTTTCTGCCAGAGTCCAGGAGTGAGGGAACAGCTAGAGGCCAAATGTCTCCATGTTTCAGTGGGCAGGAATGCTGGTGGGAGCTCAATCTCAGATTGGAAAGACCAAATTCATGAGTTGCCTAGCTTTATCTAGAGGGAGAAGTCTCCAGGAAAACTTACACTGTGAAAGAAATTTTGGGAATTTAGAATTTCCTGGCTGGGCAATGAAAAATCGGAAGTAAACCCTTGGGAGCTTCTGATGAAGAGTCATACGGAGTCGAAACGTTAACCATATTCCTCTCCACAGATGCTGTCAGACCTGCTGAGTTTTTCCAGCTATTTTTGTTTTTGTTTCAGATTTCCAGCATCCACAGTATTTTGCTTTATACCTTGGGAGCTACAAATCATTTTGGACTGATTCTTGGAGAATTACATATCTACTTAAAGGACAGTGTAACAAATACCTGGCAGTGGGCTTTTTGGTTGTGTTAAAACTTATGTCCTGTAGTTTAACATATAAATTGCTTATAAAAATAGTGTTTAGTTAATAGTGCCTTTAGTCTGTTTGTTACAGTAAATGTCTTAAATCTTGTTGTGTCATTCATTCAGCTATTAACTGAAAGTTTGAATTTCTTTTTTAAAGTTATCAGCCTCTACGGGAATTGCAATAATAGGGACACAGACAACTTCAGTATCTGAGGAGTTGCGAATGGTACTGAACATTGTGCACTCATCAGTGAACATCTCGACTTCTAACCTTATGATGGAGGGAAGGTCGTTGATGATGAAGCAGCGAAGATGGTTGGGCCAGAACATTACTCTGAGGAATTCCTGCAAGAATGTCCTGTAGAGATGATTGGCCTCCAACGATCACAACCATTTTCCTTCATGCTAGGTATGGATCCAAAAGTGAAGGGTTTCCTCCCTGATTCTCATTGACTTCAATTTTGCCAGGGCTTCTTGATGCCAGACTTGATCAAATATTACCTTGCTATCAAGGGCAGTCACTCTCACCTCACCTTGGCAGAACTCAAACTGAAAATCAGTGAGCAGCTTTTGGTATTAAGTGCGGCTTGATAACACTGTTGACAACACTTTACTTGACTTTGTTGATGATCGAGCGGAGGCTGATGAGTGGTAATTGGCTAGACTAGGTTTGTCCAGCTTTTTGTGGACACGACATAGCTGGGCAATTTTCCATATTGTCAAATAGATGCCAGTGTTGTAATGTGGCTAGGGGCGCAGCTAGTTCTGGAGCACAAGTTTTCAGTACTACTACCAAGATGTTGCCCATAGCTTTTGCAGTATCCTATGTCTTCAGCCATTTCTTGATATCACGTGAAGTGAATCAAATTCGCTGAAGGCTGGCATCTTTGATGCCGAGGATCTTAGGAGGTGACAGAGACAGCACATCCACTCAACACTTCTAGCTAAAAATGGTTGCAAACGCTTCAACCTCGTCCTTTATACAGATGTGCAGGGCTCCGATATCATTGAGCTTGGGGATATTTGTTTTTTCTTAATTCATTTACAGGATGTGAGCCTTGCAGGCTAGGTCAGCATTTATTGCCCATCAATAATTGCCCTTGAGAATGTGGTGGTGAGCTGCCTTCTTGAACCACTGCAGTCCCCGTGTACACCCACAGTGCTGTTAGGGAGCGAATTCCAGGATTTTGACCCAGTGACAGTGAAGGAACAGCGATATATTTCCAAGTCAGGATGGTGAGTGACTTAGAGGGGAACTTCCAGGTCATGTTGTTCCCATGTATCTGCTGTCCTTGCCCTTCTAGATGGTAGCGGTCATGGGATTGGAGGGTGCTGCCTAAGGAGCCTTCGTGAGTTTCTGCTGTGCATATTGTATACACTGCTGGCACTGTTTGTCGATGGTGGAGGGAGTGAATGTTTGTGGAATGGGTGCCAATCAAGCGGGCTGCTTTGATCTGGATGGTGTCAAGCTTCTTGAGTGTTGTTGGAGCTGCACTGATCCAGGCAAGTGAGGAGTATTCCATTACACTCCTGACATGTGCCTTGCAGATGGTGGACAGGCTTTGGGGAGTCAGGAGCTGAGTTACTTGCCACAGGATTCCTAGCCTCCGGCCTGCTTTTGTAGCCACAGTATTTATATGGCTAATTCAGTTCAGTTTCTGGTCAATGGTAACCCCCAGGATGTTGATAGTGGGGGATTCAGCAATGGTAATGCCATTGAATGACAAAGGGGCAATGGTTAGATTCACTCTTGTTGGAGATGGTCATTGCCTGGCACTTGCGTGGCACAAATGTTATTTGCCACTTGTCATCCCAAGTCTGGATATTGTCCAGATCTTGCTGCATTTGGACATGGACTGTTTCAGTACCTGAGGCGTGCGAATGGTGCTGAACATTGTGCAATCATCAGTGAACATCCCCGCTTCTGACCTTATAATGGAAGGAAGGTCATTAATGAGGCAGCTGAAAGTGGTTGGACCTAGGACACTACTCTGAGGAACTCCTGCAGTAATGCCCTGGAACTAAGATGATTGACCTTCAGCAACCACAGCCATCTTCCTTTCTGCTAGGTATGACTCCAGTCAGTGGATTCCCATTGACTCCAGTCAATGTGGAGCCTCCTCTTCCGGTTAGATGTTTAATTGTCCACCACCATTCACGACTGGATGTGGCAGGACTGCAGAACTGCAGGTTCCAAAAATATTCAACGCTTAAGAGGGTTAATCTGCTCTGTTTCATTTCACTTGCCTTGGGTGATTTTTTTAATTGTGTATCTTTGCTGTTGTGGCTAGCTTACTTTGAACATTCTCCCATTTAGTGAATCTGATTCCACAGCAAATAAAGAAATCAAACTTTCATTGCTTTTTGGTTTTCTGTTATTCTAAATTTGAAACAAAGGGCTGGAGTTTGTTGAGACAGCATGTAATATTTTCATCAACAGACCATTGGAGTGATCAATCAATCCTTCTGCTGCCTGGAAAAGACTGATGGATCCAGATCTTCTGAGAAGCAGCAATCGTCGTTGGATTGTTGCACCTCTCGAACTTTCCCCCCTCAACTATTTCCCCTAGTGGAGTTCCCCAGGGGTCAGTATTTGGATCCTTGCTTTTCCTGATATATAGTAATGATCCAGATCTTGGTGTGCAGGGACAATTTCAGAGTTTGCAGGTGATCCAAAACTTGGAAGAATTGTAAACTGTGAAGGGGACAGTGTAGAATTCAAAAGGACATAGACAAGTTGGTGGAGTTGGCGGACAGGTGGCAGATGAAGTTCAATGCAGAGAAGTGTGAGGTAATTCATTTTGGTAGGATAAACATGGAGACACAATATAAAATAAAGGGTGTGCAGGAGCAGAAGGACCTGTGTGTATATGTGCATAGATCACTAAAGTTGGTAGGACAGATGGAGAGAGCAGTTAATAAAGCATACAGTATCCTAGGCTTTATTAATAAGGGCATAGAGTACAAGAGCAAGGAGGTTATGCTGATAAAAGCAAAATACTGCGGATGCTGGAAATCTGAAAAAGAAACAGAAAATGCTGGAAAAAACTCAGCAGGCCTGGCAGCATCTGTGGAAAGAAAAACAGAGTTAACGTTTCGAGTCCGTATGACTCTTCTTCAGAGGTAATGTTGAACTTGTATAGGACACTAGTTAGAACTCAGCTGGAGTATTGTGTACAGTTCTGGTGCCACACTATAGGAAGGATGTGAATGCATTGCACAGAGTGCAGAAGAGGTTTACAAAAATGGTTCCAGTGATGAGAAACTCCAGTTATGAAGATTGATTGGCGAGGTTGGGACTGTCCACCTTGGAAAAGAGAAGGCTAAGAGGAAATTTGATAGAGGTGTTCAAAATCATGAGGGGGCTGGACAGGGTAGATAGAGAGAAACTGTTCCCACTCGTAAAAGGATTGAGAATGAGAGGTCACAGATTTAAAGTGATTTGCAAAAGAAGCAAATGTGATGTGAGAAAAAACTTTTTCACACAGCGAGTGGTTCGAGTCTGGAATGCACTGCCTGAAAGTGTGGTGGAGGCAGGTTCATTTGAGGCATTCAAGAAGGCCTTAGTTGATTATTTAATTAGAAACAATGTGCAGGGTTATGGGGAAAAGGCAGGAGGATGGAAATGAATCGTAATGCTCATTCAGAGAGCCGGTGCAGACACGATGGGCCGAATGGCCTCCTTCTGCACCGTAACAATTCTGTGATTCTGTGACAATGCTCCACATTTCTCGCCATGTCTTCTGAGCCCGGCTTTACCAGAAACACAGAGCGCAGCGTCCCTCCGAGAGCTCTGTCACAGCACTGTCAAGTAAAGGGGAGACAGGACACACCCCCTTTTACAGCATCAGCTGCAGTATGGTAAATTTAAAGGTCTAGTGTGAATCTTAATGAATGGGTGAATGAGCGAATGGGTTGAGGTAAGTGGATAAGAGGGCGAGATGAGTGGTAGGGTGGGAGAGGTGATATGTGGGTGAGATCGTGGATGGGTGAGGTGGTTTGTGGGTGAGGTGGTAGATGGGTGAGGTGGCAGCTGGGTGAGATGGCAGGTGAGCAGAGCGACAGGCAGGTGAGGTGGTAGCTGGGTGAGGTAGCTGGTGGGTGAGATGGTAGGCGGGTGAGGTGGTAGGTGACCAGGGTGGCACGTGGGTGAGGCAGCAGATGGGTAGCATGGCAGGTGGGTGAGGTGCTTGGTGAGTGAGGTGCTTGGTGGGTGAGGTGGCAGGTGAATGAGGAAGTAGGTGGGTGTGGTGTTGGATGGCTAAGGTGTCAGGTGGGGTGAAGTGGTAGGTGAGTAGGGTGGCAGATGGGTGAGGTGGCAGGTGGATGAGATGGTAGGTGGGTGAGGAAGTGGATGAGTGAGGTGGCAGGTAGGTGAGGCGGTAGATGAGTAGCGTGGCATGTGCATGAGGCGACAGGTGAGTAGGGTATCAAGAGTGTGAGGTGGTAGGCGAATGAGCTGGATAGGTGGGTGAGCTGGGTAGTTGGGTGAATGGGTGAATGGGTAAGTGGGTAACTGGGTAGGTATGTAGGGTCGGGAAGGGTAGTCAGGTTGAGGGCTAGTCAAGTTGGGCCAGGGAGGCAGCTCTTGGTGAGGGTGGGGAAGGGGAGGGGGGGGAATGGGGGCTAGTCAAGTCTAGTCAGGGTAGTTGGGTGGTTGGGGGTAGTGTGGTTGGGTGGAGTAGTCAGGATAATTGGGAGTGTTGTCAGGAGGTCAGGGGTTATCAGGTGGTCGGAGGTGGAGTTGCGTCGGTTGAGGTCGGGGTTCGTCCAGGTGTTGGGGGTGGGTAATCAGGTGGTCGGGAGGGGTGCTCAATAGGTACTCAGGTCAGGGGGTTAGTTGGGGATCCAGGGGGCTAGTCGGGAGGTCAGGGAAGTTGAGGGGAGAACCAGGGGTTGGGGCGGTCATGGGGTAGTCAGGGTGTCAGTGTGAGTGATTGGATGGGAGTCAGTTGTGTAGTTACCCAGGTGTTTGACTAGGCTTTTTCTGTCTTACTTTTCCCAGGTAGCCATTCAGGTAAGCCCCACAGAACTGTCCATAGCCTCCGACTCAGAGTCGGAGACATTTGTGGCGGGTGACAGGGAGTAGGGGAGTTGCCCATCAGAAGTTAAAGCTTCTTGGGCATTTCCCACAGAGGTCAGCACATTGGGACTTCCACAGGATCCCAACGCATATCTTGGGTCATTCATCCATCTCCAATGATCCATAGAATGGAAGATTTGGGCCATGGTTTCCTCCAATACAGCCCAGCAAGTGTGTGCCGTATCATTGTGATTTGCTGCATGCTGCCTGACTTTGCTTTGCAGCAGTCAACAAGTGGATCCATCACTTGGTCCTGGCCTTCAACAAGATGATGAAGGCACCACAGATGACACTAAAAATAGTGAGTGAGTGGGAAGGCACAAATACCAGCCTATTCAGCCAGAGTTCTTTGGTAGTAACTGGTTTTAGAGTGCTTCACTGAACAATCCCTCTCCCACACATGTTAACAGCCGTCCCCAACGTCTCTTCCATCCTTTCACCCTGCCCAAAGACCAAGATTACAGGGACATCACTATTACAGCAATATACTGCACACAAAGTATTCAAAACAGGCTATCATTTTAATGATTTGCACAAATTCCTACAAACTATTTATCCCCAAGTGCTAACCCAAAGTACCTTTCTTGACTGGCAGTCATCCTAATTTTTGGTAATAGTGCATTAATTGAAATATTTGTATTCATTTCTTAATATAATTTCACATTAAAAATTAAGTACAATTTCATATTACTTTCCATTTTCATAATTTAACAAAATGTTTATTAAATATAATGAAGCAAATTAATAAAAGTTAATGTAAAACAGCAAAGCAGATCATAAAGTATAGATACTTTAGAGTGGAACTAACTATATATTTAAAACTTGATTACCATAATGCATGGATTTTGTTTTACACCATAGCAACATGTAAATTTAATAAATTAAAAAGGAAAGGTCACACCAAAATGTGCATGATTAAGGTAGTTTCTGGTTTAAAAGCTTTATTTTTTTGATATGTAAGGCAAAATATTCCTATGTAAAATCACTTCTTGGGCTAAAGCTCTATTAAGTATTTATCCCAGATAATTGTACAACAATTATAGAAACTCTGAGGACTAAGAATGAGGGCACTGTCCATGCTGTTATTTTCACAAAAAAACTTTAAACTCATTGCTAATCTACAACATTATTATACTCATATGCAAAAGTTGCAATCCACTCAAATCAAGAGACGAGATGCATACATGTAAATTAACATATGTGGGAAGATGGCCATTAGTTGAATTTATATAGCTAACACTTGTGAAAAACTTGAACACACAGGAAATTGATTGCAATTCCTCTTAATAAGGCTGGTAAAGAGACATCCCATGCTGTGGAATCTCCCAAAGTGACAACACTCTAATAAACGGCTGCTCAAAATGGATGTTGACAAGGCTGTTTGAAGAAGCCCTGAAAATGAAGATTATTACAAAGCAAAATTGAAAAACAGAGGTTCGAATCTGTGAGGGTGTTCTACGGACAACTTATCAAAACAATTCAAGCAGTTATAGTTACTTTCCCTTCTTAATGAGGTTTGTGTTCTACACAGATAGGATAATATGTGAAAATTTCCACCAGAAAACTTTTATCTTCTATCATTGTCTGATTCCAAATTCTCAGATTGAAGAAGTTTCTCTTCAAGTCGGAACGCCATCAGATCTTTCCGTGTAATGATGCCAAGGACACGGTTTCTCAAATCAACAACAGTCAAGTGTCGAAGTCCCAGTGTTCGAAAAATGATGTAAGTTCGTTGGAGAGAAAAATTGGCGTGGACTGTCATTGCTGATTGGTTGATGTATGGTTTCTATAGGCAATAGACAAAAGAGCTGAGGAACACTAACTACTGACCATTCTCAACAAAAGACAGATATCTTCAGATAACATAAGTTAACTAAACAAATTATCAAATTGAAAACAATCATTCTTTATAGTTAGTGGTATTCTTAAAGAGGTGGTTTAACATCAGTTTAATATTTTTGTATAAGATAATATCAGACCAAAGCTATCCAAAATCATCACACATTAAACAAAACACTATATAAAGCCTATAAATAATTCCATGTCCTATAACCATGAACAGCTCTGGCTTCCATATTACAAAATGGTTATAGAAACACTGGCAAAGGTGCAAAAAAAGATTTACGAGAATTATACCAGAACTGAGGGGTTTTATCTATCAGGAAAGAATGGTCTGGCAGGAGCTCTTTTCTCCAAAGAAGAAAGGCTGATTGATGACCTAATATAGGTCTCAAGATTGTGAAATGATTTTATAGGATAGATGTAGAAAAGATGTTTGCACTTGTGGGTGAAAGCAGAACAATCCAGTGGCCATAAATATAATGTGGTTACTAATAAATCCAGTAGGGAATTCAAGAGAAACTTCTTTACCCAGAAGGCATTTTGAATGTGGAGCTCACTAACACGGGCAACAGTTGAAATGAGTAACATAGATGCATTCAAGAGAAAGCTAGATAAGCACATGAAAGAGAAAAAAAATAGAAGAATATATTGATAGATTTAGATGAAGAGGGGTGGGAGGAGCCATAGACCAGTTGAGACAAAAGGCCTGTTTCGCTGGTGCAAATGTGTTGTAATGATGCAAACTATGAACAATTGAGCTATTGATAGCTGTTAACAGAGAGACTGAGCCATTTGACAGGAGAAATTGGATAACCCCCACAAACGGGCACAGGATTACAGTGCTTGATTAAATTATGATTGCAATGCAGCCAGGATGCCAATTTAGTGTTTCCTGTGCACTGCCATGATCTCCATGTGCAAACAGTGATTCTCACGCTGTTCATTGGCAGCACGCATCAGCAGGGGGGCAATATCCTGAGTGTCTAGCATTACTTAAAAATAGCCTGCATCTCTTAAAGGGAAGTGCATTATGATTGCTCAAGGTGCTGAGATCATTAGGAATTACTCTACAATCAACAATGGTTGAACATGGGAAAGCAAAGGCTTTTGGACGCAACACTAAAAGTCTTCTTTGAATTCATTTATGGGATTTGGGCAACGCTGGCTAGGCCAGCATTTATTGCCCATCAATAATTGCCCTTGAGAAGGTGGTGGTGAGCTGCCTTCCTGAACTGCTGCAGTCCCTGCGGTGTAGGTACACCCACAGTGCTGTTAGGGAGGGAGTTCTAGGATTTTGACCCAGCGACAGTGGAGGATTGGGGATATATTTCCAAGGCAGGATGGTATGTGGCTTGGAGAGGAACTCCCAATTGATGGTGTTCCCATCTATCTGCTGCCCTTTTCCTTCTAGATGGTAGTGGTCCTGGGTTAGGAAGGTACTGCCTAAGGAGCCTTGGTGAGTTTCTGTAGTGCATCTTGTAGATGGTGCACACTGCTGCTATTGTTCATCAGTGGTGGAGGGAGTGAATGTCTGTGGATGTGTTGCCAATCAAGCGGGCTGCTTTGTCCTGACGGTGTCAAGCTTCTTGAGTTTGTTGGAGCTGCACTCATCCAGGCAAGTGGGGAGTATTCCATCGCACTCCTGACTTGTGCCTTGTAGATGGTGGACAGGCTTTGGGGAGTCAGGAGGTGAGTTACTTGCTGCAGGATTCCTAGCCTCTGACCTGCTCTTGTAGCCACAGTATTTATATGGCTAGTCCAGCTCAGTTTCTGGTCAATGGTAACCCCCAGGATGTAGATAGTGGGGGATTCTGCAAGGTAATACCATTGAATATCAAGGGATGATAGTTAGATTCTCTCTTGGTGGAGATGGTCATTGCCTGGCATTTGGGTGGCGTGAATGTTACTTGCAACTTGTCCAGGTCTTGCTACATTTGAACATGGATTGCTTCAGTATCTGAGGAGTTGTGAATGGTTCTGAACATTGTGCAATCATCAGCGAACATCCCCACTTCTGACCTTATGATGGAAAAAAAGTCATTGATGAAGCAGCTGAAGATGGTTGGGTCTAGGACACTACCCTGAGGAACTCCTGCAGTGATGTCCTGGAACTGAGATGATTAACCGCCAACAACCACAACCATCTTCCTTTGTGCTAAGTATAACTCCAACCAGCAGAGAGTTTTCCCCCTAATTCCCATCGACTTCAGTTTTGCTCGGGTTCCTTGATGCCACACTTGGTCAAATGCTGCCTTGACGTCAAGGGCAGAGGAAATGTGTCTTGTATCCATAGGACCATCCAGGCACTTGTTTATGAGGCAGAGGCAAGAAATAGCCACATGAGTTCAATGTCAGGAGTATAACTCCAAGTACATGGATACAGTGCAGGAAAAAGTTCAGGTATGAGAATTGGTCCCAAAGCACCATCTTCCCTCTGCTGAATACATTTCTCCACCTCCTTCTCCTCCTACTTCCAGTAAATTGTCATGCTCTGTGTGACCTCTGTTCATTCTCCCAGTCATATTTAATTCAAAAGGCAGTTCTATTAGGCCACTCATGTCTGGCATCAACTAATCCTTGCAGAGGTCTTTAATTTGCTAAAAGTTCTTCAGCACCTGCCATGCCACTTAGTTTAACCAACTAGGAAAAGCAACCAAAATGTAGAATTGCTACAACAGCCAGAAAAAATAAACTAGCAACTAACCTGCATGTAGTTGATGATCCCTTTAAATAACACTGGTGGTAGGACCTTCATGCCATTTAACAGCTTATTCAGGGGTTAAGACAGGACATAGCCTGGAGTGTGGAACTCAAAACAGCAGCACTAGTGTCAAATCAGTGTGGGACACTGATTAATATCATGATCTTCCTGTTCTGTATGCTGCTGGTAGACATTAGGGCCAGACTTTTTCAGCCCCTGGCAGGGTTTACCCCATGGAAGGGCCTGTGAGCCACTGAAATGCCCATTCACATTGGCGGGACCAGAAGATCCCCCCGCATGACAGGCTGGAAAGTTCTGGCCTAAGTGTGGGTGTGCAAACACCTTTATGAAGATGCTATCTACTGTACTTCCCATTAGAAGTCTGCCCGTGTGTCAAAAATGCCATTTCCAACACTTCGGCGGGAGCCTCATAGTGCCCAAAAACCGGCACTACAGAGCCCAATTCCACCACCTTAACATCAAGCTATCTAGGTTTAGTAGATCACTATAACAAAGTGCAATGAGAACTCCAGAGTCCTATAAAATGGATTAAACACCCCCACCTGTAAACCCAGGGTTTTCTCAAGCTTTCTGGAAAGCAATCAAATATAACTGGAAACTGCTATCTAATTGACATTACATTTAATACAGCCAATTAAGACATCTGCATACACAGAAGACAGGAAGAAATTGTTGAAGTCCTATACATGTAGAAAGAAAGTTTTTTCTCCTTTGCTGTTGAATTGTGATAACTTTATAGTGTGGGCACTAGTGAAATCAAATCTTGGATGAGAAAGCTCATGACGAAAGGACTAAGAACAAAGAAAAATATTTATCAGTGAAAAGTTTATAACCAAAACTGTGATTAGATACATATCTCATAATAGGCATGAGGAATAAAGTTGAACAGTGGGAAATATTTAAGAGTTCTCGCAAAACTAAACACTTTTTATTTTCCATTCCAAACCATTCAGATGTAATTACTGCTAAACACAAGGTTAGTTCAATTTGCTGCCTTGGATCTTCATTAGCTGTCGTAAAATTCCATTGTCATATCAAATGGTGAGCTATACCTACTCTCCTTAATTGGATTTCTGAGAGGAACCAGAAAGGTTACAGTGAGGCCTATGAAACATGCAACATTCAGATTTCCATTCAATTAGAAACCAGAGGCATTCAGAAGAGACAAAGGAATGGGTTCCATTGAAACATTCAGAGCAACTGTGCATTCAGTTTGTGTCTTGTGGACTATAACCATTTCAGTCTAGACCCAATCTGATAATCAAAGCTGACCACTGGATTCTGGATTCAGCAAGGGCGGAATTTTATGGACCTGTCGCGGGGCGGACTGGGCCATAAAATGCAGCAAGCCATTCAAAACTCCATTGACTTCGGCAGGACTGTAAAATCCTGCCAGCGTAAAATTCAGCCCCAGGTTTAGTGATGGGAGCTCTGTACCTGAATTATTTTATTCCATCCAACTCATCAACATGCCCAGTGGGGCATGCATCTTATACATTTAATATTCATAGTTATAACATTTTCAGGGGAAAGAGAGAAACATGGGGGCTGGAGTGGTTATGTTAGTAAAGGATTCTATCACAGCCTTAGAACATAAGGGTGTCCATTGAGTTGTAACAGTATTGAATCTTTATAGGTAGAATTAAGAAATCAAAAGGGAAATCATACAGTGCTCAGTGAGCATTATAAGCTCCAAAGGAAATTGAGGGAGTAAGCTGTAGACAGTTCAGAGAATATGTAAGGGTAATAATATTAGAATGATTTAACTATCCCATAATAGACTGAAATAAAGGTAACGCAAGCAGTCATAGTGGAGTATGCGGGAATTTATTATAAGCAAGTCAGGTGTTCCCACAAGAACCACACCAATTAAAATTTTCAACACTTATAAAGTAAAAGTTTAGATCTTGGCATTCAAGATATTCTTTTGTTTGAAGTATAGTACCTAATAAAGGTAGGCCCTTAAACTTCACAGGACCATTAGGGATTTCTGTGAGAAGAACCCACTGGAAAACAACAGGCAAGTGATTCAGCTACCGTTTATATAAAATCCTGTTGCTTATGCAAAATGCTAAATAAACAACAGCATAGAGCCAACACGCTGACTGCAGATTTTTGGACAATTGACTCACTGCTTACCAAATTGACATAGTGGTCCTCATATCGGTTGTCAGTCCTATACTTATTCAGGAGAAGATTTATCTTTGTTGAGTTTAGCAACTTGACTGATACCTATTAATAAATTACAAAGAACAAGACTTAGAATACTAAACAACAACTTGCATTTATATAGAGCCTTTAACATAATAAAACATCCCAAAGTACTCCACGTGAGTGTTATCAAACAAAATTTGACATTGAGCCAGGTAAGACCTTTTAGGACATGACTAAAGAGGTCAGTTTTAAGAAATGCCTTCAAGCCAGAGAGATGAAGAGGCAGGGAGATTTAGGGAGGAAATTCCAGAACTTAGAGTTTTGAATAGCCTCATGTTTAAGGAGGATGAAAGATAGGAGGTCAGCCAGGGGTGCATTGGAATAGTTAAGTCTAGAAGTAACAAAGGCATGAATAAGGGTTTCAGCAGCAGTTGCGCTGAGGCAGGGTCAGACTCAGGTGACATTATGGAAGTGGAAATAGGTGACCTTAATGATGGAATGGGAAAGTGCTCAGAAGCTCATCTCTGGATTAAGTATGACAACAAGGTTGCCATCAGTCTGGCTCAGCCTCAGGCATTTGCCAGGGAAAGGGATGGAGTCAGTGACTCAGGAACAAAGTTTGTAGCAGGGACAATGCCTTTGTTCTTCCCAATATTTAGCTGGAGAAATATTCTGCTCATCCAGTATTGGAAATCAGACAAGCAGTCTGATCATTTAAAGGCATTGGAAGAGTTTAGAAAGGTGTTGGTGAGGTGGAGCTGAATGTCATCAGTGCACGTGTAGAAACTGACATTGCGGGCCTGATTTTGGCTACCGAGGCAGGTAGCTCATTGGGAAATTTCCCTACTCGCTGGACCCACCTTGGTAAAAAGTACCCGGAAAAAGGGTAATTTTCACTCCAGGGGGGCGGGGAAGCCTGTGGGGACTGAATGCAGGGTAGAGTCAGGCCCACCAAAGCAGAGTGTAAGCGGCCAGAGGGGTGGGCAAGTTCTGAGGCAGGCTGATTAGA
Source organism: Cetorhinus maximus (assembly GCF_964194155.1). NCBI lineage: Eukaryota > Metazoa > Chordata > Chondrichthyes > Lamniformes > Cetorhinidae > Cetorhinus > Cetorhinus maximus. Next base: position 100,345,754 of record NC_135882.1, read on the forward strand.
TAATCCAGCTCAGCACTCTAGGACTTTGTCCCAATTGTTTTAAGAGTTGTTAAGACTGTTAGCCCTCTTCCCTCACACTGCCTCACCCCAAACCCCCCCACCATCCAAGGTCCCTCATACCCTCCATGCCAACAATGACAACTCATGCGCCCCAGCCAACCCCCAATGGTCCATTATACATTCCATGCCAACTCCATAGCCATTCATCCAGGATCCATCATGGGCAGACCTCAGGAGAACTTAAAAAATAAATTTCTAACAATCTTATACAGCTCTCACTCCTACAGTCTTGATAGTGAAAAATTCCCAATCATAAAGCCCATTCAAGCTCTTAAAGCTCCTCAAGGAGTTAATCTCCAATAAAAACAAACTTCTATTTAGATTTTTTTTTTATTCTATTACACATTCATGAGATGTGGGCATCACTGGCTAGGCTAGCATTTATTGCCCATCCCTAATTGGCCTTGTTCAGAGAGCATTTTAAGAGTCAACCACATTGCTGTGGATCTGGAGTCACATGTAGGCCAGATCAGGTAAGGACAGCAGATTTCCTTCCCTAAAAGACATTAGTGAACCAGATGGGTTTTTACGACAATCAGCAATGGTTTTGTGGATATCATCAGACTTTTAATTCCAGATTTTTATTGATTCAAATTTCACCATCTGCCATGGTGGGATTTGAAACCGGGTCCCCAGAGCATTGCCCTGGGTCTCTAGAATTCTAGTCCAGTGACAATACCACTATGCCACCACCTCTCCTAAAATCCACATCAAAGATAGCTAATCCTTTAATAGACTCTTTAAACTGTCAATCAAACTGTGAACTCAGAACTTTCTGCTGACCTCTTTGGTCAGAGTTTCCTTGGTCTCATGCTCTCTTAACTTTGATGCCTGGTAAGTGCATGGAATTGGTAGCACTATTCTTAACTGAGGCATTGAATTTGGTAGGCCCAGCAGCATAGAACTGCAGTACTGTTTCTTTATTTACTTCAATGCAACCACACAACTTAAAGCGAATCCATAATTCAGCTTTAGGGTGAATTATTGTGGAATGATGCTGAATTGGGGACAGCTGAGAACAACTGATATTCTAAATGGCATATAAAGGCAAATATGTAAGACAGGAAGTTGTTACAAGACAGCTTAAAAATCAAAAATAAGTAGGTGTCTGGCTATGGTAACATACAAATGAACTACTGTTTCCTCAGATCAGTGAACATTTTCTATATGAATGGAAATATTGAGAGAAAGCATAGATTTGTTTTCTAATAATGGCCCTTTTCTGAACTGACAGCCAGCACTGGAGAATGACTTGTCTACTTTGCCCGTCATCCTTTCCATTATACACTCCAGCAGTCCTCATGCATGAGCCCCTCCTTTGCTAATAAAAGTGGTAGAGTCCACTTCACTGGGCACAGGAACAGGGAAAGAGAAATTCTGAAATCTTTATCTTTGCTGAAACATGGCTCCAAAAGATTTTGCAACCCAGGGCCCTCTAAAGTAAAAATATAAATGTGCTGCATGTGACCCGTAGGTTCACTCACGCTTTTAAATTCTGCAATAAGTTTCCTCCTCTCCCCTTCCCAGTAATTCACTCCCATGTTACATCAGGGATATGCTTTTGGTCCACCAAAATGAGCTGATCCTGTGAATCCTGACAGGATAGAAGTGTAATTCGCGAGTGGGCGAGTGTTGATCTGTGGGAATTATTGCAGCACAGGCAACACTGCAGATTTTCAGCCCCAGTATCTGCAGATGCACTGTTCAAACACTGGGCATTGATATATGAACACAAATCAGAATCACATTCAAATACAGAATACATAAGGTATCCATTAGGTATTATTAGTGAGGGAATGGGCCTAATGCCCAAGGGTTGCTATCATGTTTCCTGTAGCTCATGTGTACAGATTAAGTAAATAACTCTCTTGTGTTGGCCTACACACTGCACTTAATGATAACCATTCTGGCTCATACTCTCCCAGCCATTTAGGTCAGAGTAATAAAAAAGTATGTGATGTAAGTCACAGTTCAATGCAACTGTTAAGTCATTTAAGAATACAGTTATGGTTATAGACCCAATAATTTATCCTGCAGCATATGAATTAAATTGCTATTGAAAACATGCTTAATTTTTAAGAACATTTCAATGCAGTAGCCTAGAAATTGCTATCAGGAAACCCCTTCATGCCACTAGCAGATTTGCAATAGTGCCCAGCAGTGCATTGTGTTCTGTTATGATCACTTCTCATTGGTTTCCACATTAAGGACATTATGTGTCACTTAAAGCATGTATGACCCTCGTTATCATTGTTCGTTCTTGTGTAATTGTTCATTAAAGGACCAGTGTAGTAAATTGTAGTCTTCAAGCCTCCTACTTTCCCTATGAAAGGTGCATTGTAGCTGAGACAAGTTGTTACCTGGGATGTTGGGGTTCATATGGAAGCTGGATTTCTCTTTTTGAAATCTAATGACAGTTTTCAGTCCTCCCCAAGTAGTTAGCTTGATAGAGGGAAATGACAGAGAAGGGCTGCCAGGGATGTATGGATGCATGTACAGTCCAACCTATTGTTATGCCACCTATCACATCTACAAATCTGAAAAGTGTTATATCTAGGTCTTTCCTGTGGCAGTATCTCCCCCACACCATCCCCTTCTCCTTAACATCCCAAATCCCCAAGTGAACACTGCACGATGGCCGGATGCAATCCCATCACAGTCCTGATGTCTGTGGGTAGCATTTGGGCTGTGTGACATTCTGCCATTTACTGCCTGGAACAAGTGGGGTGTTGATTGGCTAGATCTATATGAGGCCCAGGAGTTAAAATTAAGGCACCCAGAAGTTGGGTTCATGAGGCAAATCAGCACTGGAGAAGATGAATGTTATTACTTCCTCTGATCATTCCAGGTAAACCTCACCTCATTGTAGTCCATCTGAGCGTGTTGGTTGTAGCTCCCCTCATTTTGGGTTTCAAAAAGTATTTCATTTTCCAAGATTCTACAAAGTTCCAACCTAATCCCAAAATAAATTAAAGCATAATTTAGAATCCAAGAATTAGAAGTAGTTAATACAAACAGCAAATGCTTGAAATATATAGCAGATCTATTAGCATCTGTAAAGAGAAAAGATGGGTTAATGATTCTGGAGTAGATCTTTCATCAGAGTTTCTTTGTTTATTGTTCTCACCAAACTGAAGATGTCACCAATGCAAAATGGAAGATTCATCTACTTTATTTGCACCCAGTGTTAGCACCAAGCACCCCTATATCAGATGCTGTACAAGTTGATGAAGAGTAAACCACCCCCTGCACTGCTGCAACAATAGGAACCCCTTTACCCTGAGTCCTCATAACAGTAAACTGGATATCCAGCAGCAAGAGTTGCTAAGAACACAAGAACATGACCAGATGTTGGTCATATGGCCCACTGAACCCTTTCCACTATTCATATCTATGGCAACTTCACATTCCCACCCTATCACCATATCTATTTATTCCCTTAGTGTCCAGAAACCTTGTTGGCACTAAGATTGCTGCTGTCCCATTGTTGGTGCCTTGGTCTCCCTCCTTCTCTGCTGCTCCTCCTCCTCAATAGGGGTCCTGGAGCCTGGGTGGATGAGGCCCATGACAGGTGGCCTCACTCTTGGTGCAAGGCATTATCTGCAGACAACCCCCAACTTTCCCTCACTCTTTTCTTTGGTGTAAGCTCCATTGCTCCAATGACCACTTGGCAACAGGCCCCCACAGTGCTGGCACCTTGTCCCCCCTCCTGCCTTCAGTTGCCAGTGCCCATGCTGCTCCACCCTCCTATGCAATCCTGTGAGAGAGACTCAGTACTGAGCTCACCCTTGCTTTCCACCTCCTTTAACCCAGCAAGGCTCTGAAGCCCATGTTTAACATGCACCATTAGTAAAATTTAAAAAGCACCGTAAAATTGCAGTCAATTGGCCTGTTAAGTAGCAATTAAGCCTTCTCTCCTTGTCAATACGCAAAGGCTACCCTCCATGTCGGCTGCCATCTGTAAAATGCTGAAACAATGTTTGAAGATGTTGGACTTTGGGTTTGATGTCTTCTGTACTGATTTTAAGCCACCACACCCACAGCCAAGTCCAAACCTGTTCCAAACGGTCCCTTAAAATTCTGGCTGTTAGCTCTATTTCTCTCTAAACAGATACTGCCAGACCGGCTGAGTATTTCTAGCATTTTCTGTTTCTTGTTTTAAAATATATTATCTTAAAAATATGCTGAATTTTGATCATAATGGAGAAATTTGACATTCCACAAATTTAAATTTGCTTTTCAGGGCCAATGAGGATGCTTAGCAGCATATTTGTGAAGTTAGTTACACATCATTCAACAAGATGAAGCTTTTTGAGGTTTTTACCATGAGATTAACAGCATAAAAGTGGAAGTTTTTATCTATTCACTAATTGTTTAGGGATTGCACACTGGGAGAATCTCAATAGTGCACCCCAGGAGCAGCGTAGAATCACTGACAGCAAATATAGATCCCCATGTTATTCTGAGCACGTGCAGACTTCTGAAGTCGCTGTCAGTTTGAGTGGAGTAGTGACAGCGAATGCTGAAAGCTTCACTGTCATTATCACCACAAAATCCAGCCCATTGTTTTGCAGGTTGGTTTTGAATTTGCCCCCCTTCAAGCTCAGGTTGTGTCCTCTGGTTCTGCTGTTCTGGACAAGTGAACTTGGCATAGCCTACACTATCTTGTTGCTTTAGAATCCTAAAAACAGCAAACATACCATCTCCTAATCCCCCTTTTCCTAAAAGAAAAGAAAGACGTGCATTTACACAGCACCTTTTAAAGCATGTCTCAAAGCACTTTATAGCCACTGAGGTACATTATGAAATGCAGTCGCTCTAGTAATGTGGGAAACGCGACAGCCAATTTGTACACAGCAAACTCCCACAAACAGCCATGAGATAATGACCAGCAATTTTTTTTTTGTGATGTTGATTGAGGTGTAAATATTGACCAAGACATCAGGGATAACTCCCTTGCTCTTCTTCAAAATAGTGTCATGGGATCTTTTACATCCACCAAAGCAGGCAGATGGAGCCTCAGTTCAGTGTGTCATCTGAAAGATGGCAGCTCCGCCAGCGCAGCACTCCCTCAGTACTGCACTGGAGTGTCAGTGTAGATTTTTGTACTCACATCTGGAGTAGGGCTTGTGCCCAGGACTTTGTGACTCAGAGGTGAGAGTGCTCCTAACTGAGCCATGGTTGACACTCTAACGGGGCTGTAGTGAAAACATGACAGGTTTGCAATATTCTGAAGTGATTTACATTAGTTCATTTTTATGAAAAGCAAATGAAAGTAAGCTTTTTGGAGGTGGTCCTGCTTTAATTTTATGGTAAAGATGTAATGCTGTTCAGCAAAGAGCCCACAACCTAAATTTGTCTAAAAATGTATTTAGTCAATCCATTTCCACAATGCTTTCATGATTCCCCAGCCAGTGATATGGAATCAATGCACAGAGAAATGCCAACATTTGGTACAGCTACGTTACTCCTCATGATTACTTTATGGGTGGTATTTTGTGATCCCCCTACCGCTACACGATGAGTTTGGAGGTGGGGATGGCATTAAATTGGGCAGGGTGGTGGTGGATGGGGACCCCGGGTCATTCCCGCCTCCAACCAATTATGTCAGTGGCAGGAAGGCCCATGAACGGCCTTCCTGCCCCTTTGCCAATTGAGGCCCTTAAGCAGCCAAAAAATACCCACTTAAGGGCCTCAGCCCGGTGCCGCTGGTATTAACCTAGTGGCCGTCGGGGGTCTCACCACACAGGGACCGTAACAAGCAAACCTGTGCGAGTTACTTGTGGTCTTCCAGGGAGGGGGTCCTTACTTAAAGGCATTCACTACCTGCACGAAGGACCTAGCATCAGGAAGGAGGGGGTGCTGCTCTGAGCCAACCCCTACCCTTGCTGCTAATCCACCACACCCTTCTCCCCCAACTCCATGAAACTCCTTCCCCTATCACTTACCTCGAGCCCGGGTCACTCTGCAATCCTGAGCCTCAGTTGAATGTTGTTTCATTCCACCACCTCCCCCGTGGCATTGCTCAGCAAAGGAGCTGTCAGCCTCTGATTTGCCTGCAGCGCTCAACAGGCAGGACCTCCCGCCCCCAGGGTCCTTGATTCTGGGTAAGGCCCACCAATGGCCTGTGAATTGCCTGATTGGCTCATCTTTCAGTAGGCCGGTCCCAAAGGAGGCAACATGGGTCTCTCACCGGGTTTCCAATGTCAGCTGGGACCCCGCCATCTCCATAAAATACCTCCTTATGATTCGATATTTCACTTTTTCTGATTCAGTTGTATTACTCTGAAGAGAAGGAAAACCTTTGGATGTGACCAATGATCCATCTATCTGGACATTAAAGATCCCAATGCATTACTTGAATAGCAGGAGTTTGTCTGGTATCCTGGCCGGCATTTTACCTTCACTATATCATGTTGCTGATGTTGGTTGGGAATTGTTAGCACAGAATGACTGCTATTTTCCCTACTGAACAACAATCAATGTACTTCAAAACAAAAAGGAATTTATCGTGGAAGTAATTTGAAACATTTTGATGACATAACAAGGTGTTATATAAATGTGAGCATCTCTTTTTTTCAAGTTGAGAATCATTCTCAAACTTCTTATGTATCTCCTGATGACATTCGCAGATGTTTGTAAGAAGGTTATTCGCCTACTCTCTCAGCTAAAGTTGGTAAATAGCAGGAAGAAATCAAGAAATGAGGAGTAAAATTAAAGAAGCATTTCAAAAAACAGAAACCGTTGTCAGATTGTTAGTCAGAACATATGACTAGAATGAGTATCCACTACTAACTTATCTATTCTTGCATCAACTGCACATAGATTATGACAAGTATAATTACATAAATTCAAATGGATTTCATTTTCAAACACAGCTGGGGGTTTTTGTGACCAGAGACCGATAATGCATCTTAACTATTTGTTTTTGTCTGCTTTTCCCTTTTTTTGTTGGATTATCTTACACCATTCTTGTCCAGCTGGCAACGTGGCAAGACCTCTAATATATTTCTACAGTTTTCAAACAAACAACACAGCCAACAGCAATGCACTGGCTTATCTCAGCAGAAGCAGAATACAACTTCCACATATCCTCACACCCACTGAGGATTTTTATGCAGAATACTGAGAGGAAACTAACCAGCTCCCTATACATATTACTGAGAATGTGGTGGCTCACTTTATTCAGAGGTTAAAGCTATAGTCAGAGTTCGGTGAAATATTTGGTTAACGATTAATCCGAACTGCTACAAAACCATGGAGCAGAATTTTCCCCCATCAAGGGGGGAAGAGCAGGAGCGGGCAGGCGCGCCTCCGGTCGGCACCCCCAATTGGGGGCATGCCGCCATTTTACGTGGGCGGGCCAATTAAGGCCCGCCCAGCATGACGTCCGCCAGGAAGCACTATGCATTCCCTGTGTGGGGTGGGGGGGGGAGGTGATATTCCCTCAGCCAAGAGTGCGCATGTGCCCAAAAGAGCGCACTCATCTCCTTGAGACTAAGTGCTGCCTCAGGGAGATCGGCTCCAAATTTAAAAATGTTACAGAGACAAAGACAAAATTTTTTTTGACATGTCCCCTCATGTGACACTGTCACATGAGTTGGGATATGTCCATCACTTTCAGTCAAACCTTTACGAAAAATTTTAAAATCCTCATGAAACTTCATCCCACCTGTGAATGAGGTTTCATGCTTTTTCTGAAGCCCACCAGGGCTCCCGGCCTGCCCGCCAACCTTAAGGTTAGACGGGCAGGTCCATTAACTACTTGAATTAGTTTTTAAATGAACTCAATAGGGCTTTGACAGGTCGGCGGGCTCACAGCTGATTCGGCTGCGCCAACGCCCACCTGAAAATTGAAATGACACAGGGTGACATCGGGAGTTCCGCCCGACATCATCCGCGTCATCTTACGTGTCGGCGAGTGAGCCCCGCCCCCCCACTCACCGACCTAAAGATCCTGGCCCATGAGATGTGACTGTTTCCTGTGAATTATTTTCAATTCATATCTTATATATAACTCTATTTTTTAATATCACAAGTAATTGTTTAATCAAAAGTTCCTTTGGATAACTATGAGTTAAATTGAAATCATTCTTTTCCAGCCAATATGGTTTGGATTTAAATTTGCTCATGCATCATTATAAAACTGTTTGTTTCAACACTCCTGACATGATGGTTACTACTACCAGCTGCTCAGTGGTTTCTTATTATTCAAAGGTGCAAACCATCAGACTGATACAATTCATCAACATTCATTCATAACATTAAGTGACAAAACCAGTGGAGTTCTAGCACATAAATTGCTCACCTGGTGATGCTTCCTATAAATACTTCCTCATGGGCTTGCTGTAGTTGATAAATCACAGGGAATCCACCATGATTTGTCTCCAAGAGAAGTCCAGCCAGGGAAGAGATCTTTTCCCTCAGGTGAAGGACCTTTACTTGACGCTCCATGACATCTTTCGCTGCAAACAATTCCAAATTCAGCCTGTGAAAATGAAGAAGGAGGTCAGGTCAGGAGCAACCTCGTTGTCATGGTTAACACATGTGGCTGTTGTTGTTTATTAAAAGGAACCAGAAACCTGAAACCATCTGAATAGCTTAACATCAGACTGGCTCCAACAAACAGCAGGAACATTTGTATTCTTTCAACTTATTTAGATAAAAACAACTTTGTAACATTTGTATAAGATTTTTTCCATTTCTAAGTGACTGTCTACTAGATTGGGTTTCATCTATCCATGTGCATATTGCAGGACGTGAGCTGTTAACATTGGCCCAGAGCTTCCAGTCAGCTTTAATGCTGAGCGCGTTGACACTGCCTGTGAAGATTTCAGCAATCTGACTGTTTTACAATTTTTCAGCCAGGACTTCCAATCCCTGCTGAAGCATTAAAGTGTCAGCATGGACATCGCCGGAGAAGATTGTCTGGTACAACAAGAGACGGAAGAAGGGAGAATATTCCACCACAGTAGCTACCATATTCAGGTAAGTTTTTAAAGGTCCAAGCCTTTCAGTAAGTGAGTGAGTTGGTGAATGGGTAAGATGGGTGAGTGAGCAATTCGGTCAGGTGGGTGCTGGGTGAGGTGGGTGAGTGAGTGAGGTCGGTAAGGTGGGTCGTAGTTAGGTGGTTGGGGGTGTCATCAGAAAATCAAGGGCTAGTAGGGTCAGGTTTGTGGGGATAATAGTGTCGGATCATGGGATAGCTGTGGGATAGTCATGTGGTCAGGGAGGGTGATTGGGAGAGTTGGTTGTAGTGCTCAGTTCAGTTACACTGGCTGTTCACTGAGTGAATCGAGGTATTAAACTGTGAAACATTTCCAGGGTAAGTAGACAGGTCTGCCCGCTGAGCTCACTGTCAGAGATATCGCGGATGGTTCTGGGCAGCACAAATCAGCCCATCGGAAGTTTAAACTTCACAGGCAATTACAGCACATGTGGCAGCATCAAGGCTCCCGCAGGGTCTTGGCGTACACCTCCCAACTACATCCCATCTCTGGCAATCCAGAGACGTGAAGATTTAGGCCATTTTCACTATTAAGTTTAAAAACTGAACACCACCTCATGATAGGAGTAAGCACTTTGTAGCAATTGCATTTCTTTTGTACTCTTTTAGTATTCTTCAACAGATTATTCTACAGGGTCTGGAAATAAAAGCAACTATAATCACACCAATTTGAATGCTTATCCAGACATAACAATGATGACAAGGTTAACCGACAATGCATCATTGACAAAGACTGAATGTACAACACTTTTATTAATTAGGTATTGGTTGTAGGGTGGCCGGGTTGTGCTATTAATAATAGAGTTGATCTGCAGGCACATTTTTGGGTGGAAACATTAAGTTTATTTACAATATACTCAGCAGCAACTACACGTGTGCTTTTAACTCCAACTCTATCTCGCATTGACAGCCGATGTGGCCCAAGCTACTCTCCTATTGGTTACTGCAGGTCATGTGATCTGGCCTCACAAATATTACTCTTAAAGGTACATTACACACTAAATAAATCCATAATACTACAGTATTGCTCTAGCTTGTTAAGTTTTGTCTATACTGGCATTAGAAGGAAAAATAATATAATCCAATTGTGTTGTGGTAAAGTCAATATATAGAAAAGTTAATTTTTATGCTGAGGCAAATAAACTTGCAATAGTTGTGACGATTTTACTTGTTATCTGTGGACCTGCACCATGTACCATTGATTAAGAGCCTGATTGCTCTTGCTTAGCCTAAAGACAAGGATCCAGATCTTCCATACTTGGGGGAGGTCGTATCCCAGAGATACCCTAGAAGATGCTCTGGGGACTCCGAGAAGTCCCTGCTGTAATATGTCTTTAAGGGACATCAGCATGACATCACTAGAAGAGAAATGTCATGTGATCCATTCTTTGTTTCATTTTAGCTTCGAGCAGAGCACCGACACAGCCCTGATGCCTTAAAGCTTTATACCTACGTATAACTGTTCTCATGTGCCCAGTCTTAATAAATGAATCCACAACATGCTTGCAAAATCCCTTATGGGTGATTGGTGCTTTGTATCTTGTACAGTAAATAAGCCCAATGTATTATATCATTATAATAACATGACATGGTGATCAGCAGTGGTAAGGCTGGAGGCAGCAAGATTAACTACAGGTACGACATGGTGAATAGACTTAGATCGTGCTACATGGTATGAGACAATCCTTGACATATTTGGCAGACCACAATAAAGTCACAGCATCAGAGAATGTTAAAAACGCAGTGTGGTCACTGTGAAGAAAAGCTTTGGAAACAGTGCTGAGCTAATGCTCAAATAAAGAGCTGGTAAGCAGACAGATCCCTGGTGGTGAGATTGCAGCGCACAGCCTGTCAGTTCGGTGAGTGCGACAACACAGCAAGTGGACCAGCACTGGATTAGCTCAGTCGGGAAAGGCAAATGACCAGGGTGTGGGCTGGATCGGTGGCAAGGGAGGGTCAAACAAACAAAAAACAAAAAAACTGTCATAAAAATCGAGCTAGAGAAGGTTGCAATTATAATGGGTGGCTTCGGGAGCTGCTGAACAATAAATTGAAAAAAAAGCAAAGATGCCATTATTCAGTGGTGCGTTCCCATCACACCTCGTCTTCGTAGGAGGAGCGTGGGAAAAACATGTGAAAGCCACTACAGTGACACTTTTCCCAATTACTATTGAAGAAGGAAAGTCAGAGATATTGTCAGAATGTCCACAAAATTCCCCAGTTTAAATTGGGATGCAGCTGACCTACTATCCGAATTCAAAATGTTTAAACAACATACAGAGCTGTGGTTTCTTGATTCAGGCGTATCCAACCGAGCAAGTCATAAAAATTCGCCTAGCAATTAGGAATGAAGGTCTACACAGGCTGAAGATGTCAGGATTATCAGCAAAAGAGCAAAAGGATCCTCAAAACATATGGACTACATTGGAAGAGGGGTTCAGAATCAGGTTAAACTCCATATTCATCAACCAGAGTTCTTGTCTTTTCAACAACAGCCTACAGAATCAATAGACCACTTCTTCAGCAGATGCAGAGAAAAGAATACATACTATGATTTTTCAAACACAGAACTAACAGACAGAATTGTTGAGTTAGTGATCGCATCCACCCCTATGGAAGGATTCCAGAAAGATCTGCTAGACAAGCCTAAAACGTATAGCAGTAAAGAGCTACTCAAAGATGGACATAAGTGTGAAGTGATCCTTGCAGGTTGACGTAGCTTACAGATCCTAAGCACAAACCCATTTGCTGACACACTCACTAGAACACCCAAACCTAGCAAGACATGTAGAAGGTGTGGCCTTCAGCATGCACCAAGGAAATGCTCAGCTTTCCATCAATTTTGCGAGGCATGTGGCAGAAAGGGCCATTGGCAGCAGCAGTGCACTAGAGTAAAGGCTGATGCAGCTACAAAGAGCCATGCACTGATCCAAACAGACCATACACAAGAGGTACCTTCCGGCAATAAGAATGACCATTCAGTATCCCATCAGAAACATACACATGAGGTGACTGACAAACCAGAAAATGATAAAGTGCATGATAAGACGATAAGAACATAAGAACTAGGTACAGGAGTAGACCATTCGGCCCCTCGAGCCTGCTCCACCATTCAATAAAGTCATGGCTGATCTTGTGTTTCGATTTCCACATTCCCATCTAACCCCAATAACCTTTGATTCCCTTGCCTAACAAGAATCCATCTACCTCTGCCTTAAAAATATTCAATGACCCCGCCTCCACTGCCTTCTGAGGCAGAGAATTCCAAAGTCGCACAACCCTCTGAGAGAAAAGATTTCTCCTCATCTCTGTCCTAAAAGGGCGACCCCTAATTTTAAAACAGTGCCCCCTAGTTCTATACTCACCCACAAGAAGAAACATCCTTTCAATGTCCACCTTGTCAAGGCTTTTCAGCATCTTGTATACTTCAATCAAGTCACCCCTCGCTCTTCTAAACTCCAGTGGAAACAAACCCACTCTGTCCAACCTTTTCTCATAAGACAACCCACTCATTCCAGGTATCAATCTAGTAAACCTCCTTTGAACCGCCTCCAATGCATTTACATCTTTCCTTAAATAAGGAGATCAAACCTGCACACAGTATTCGAAGTGTGGTCTCACCAATGCCCTGTATAACCGAAGCATAGCATCCTTACTTTTATGTTCAATCCGTCTTGTAATAAAGGGTAGCATTCCATTAGCCTTCTTAATTACTTGCTGTACCTGCATACTAACTTTTTGTGACTCATGTACTCGAACACATAGATCCCTCTGCACCTCAGAATTATGCAGCTGTTCTCCATTTAAGTAATACTCTGCTTTTTTGTTTTTCCTGCCAAAGTGAAGCAATGAGCAGTGAACTTATGCTTCACACCATCAATCCCGTAGAAAACATAGATGTCATCACACCAGAATCTTTGCGACCTGATATTTTTGAACAACTTCATCACCAACACATGGGCATAGATCAGATGAAAAGATTCACAAGAAAGACAGCCTATTGGCCAGGCCTGAACAATGACATTGAAGATGTCGTCAAGAAGTGTGAGGCATGTCTAGAGCCTATGCCAAGTCAGCACAAAGAACTATTGGTTCTATATAAAGTTCCTACCCATCCCTGGTCCAAAATTGCATCCAAACTCTTTCATGTCCACGGTACTAACTTCTTCATCATTCTCGACGACTTTACCAAGTACCCCATTATTCGACAATTACACAATATATCAAGCACAACTGGCATGCACAATCTACATGCTTTTTTCAGTTTATTTGTTTATTTGGTGTGCCTGGAGAGTTCATTACAGGTAATAGTCTGCAATTTATTGGTAAGCCATTTCAAGATATGTGTGAGAAGTGGAATATCGATCACACTACTTCTCCTCATCCCCCTAGATCTAACAGCCTAGCTGAATGAATGATTCACATTGTGAAATCCCTAATGCTCAAATATAGACAAACCAAGAAAGATCTACATATTGCAATGTTACATCTGAGAGCAACGCCTTGAAGTGCAACTATTCCATCACCAGCAGAGCTCATATTTAGCAGACAAGTGCATACCAATTTATTTATTCTTATACCCATTCTACTCTCTCAGAAACTATAGAGCAACTTTTAAAACTACAAGAGAAGATGATTAATGTGCATGATAAAAATAGATACAGAATTGCCAAGTTTACAGTTGGAACAACTGTTCGCATCCAGGATCCCACAGAACGCACATGCAACCAGCCAAGGTGACGAGGATTTGTTCGGAACCAAGGCCATATGAAGTAATTACACACAAAGGCGCAACGGTGATGTGTAACTGAGGACAAATCAGATCCATTCCAGCTCCTCAATCATTGTACAGTACTATTGCATTTGGGACAAGGTCCAACAGGAACAACATCCAAGAATGACAATCCCACGGGTCTCTGTGAGCAATTAAAGATACCTCCAGACAGGGTTACCATTACAAAATCTGGGCGTACCAGCAGATTATCTTTATGCTTTAGAGCAAGCTTCTCCAACTTTTTTGTGTGGGAGGCCCACATTGCCATCTTTTTATCACTCATGGAGCCGATGAGCACATTTCCGTAAGATACATGAATTTCAAAAAGAAGTTGCGTATGAAGAAAAGAAACAACTTGCTGAGCAAAAATAAAGCAATGTCAAAGCAATAAATTGATGATTTTTTAAGAAGTGTAATTAATAAAAATGACGATTAGCCTGTAAGAGGGTGAGAGTGTGTGTGTCTGACTCACTCTCACCCACTGTGAGTGTATGTGATAGTATGTGTTGGTGTGTGGGGGTGAGGGTGACTGAGAATCCTAAGACTAGGAGTAAGACAAGCACACACTCTCTCTCTCCCACACACACTCCCTCACTCATTCTCGCTCTCCCACACACTCATTCACCCTCTCTCTCCCACACACAACCATTCCCTTATGCACTCTCTGTCTCCCACACCCTCACTCTCTCGCTCCCTTGCTCCCACACACTCACTTACACTCACTCTCTACCCAACACACATTCACTCACTCCAACACTTGCTCACTCTCTCCCACACACTCACACACAGACTCACTGGTGAGCCTATCAGCAGCAATCATGAAAAAGGAATGGCCTGTGATTGGAGGAGTAGACCCTTGCAAAATCTTGAATTTCACTTACCTGTCTTACTGGAATTTTGAACAGTGGCTCCAGGGGCCACACAGTGGGGCTTCACGGGCCACAATGCAGCCTGCCGGTCGCCGGTTAGATGTGTCTGCTTTAAAAAACTCATACATTCATCAGTTCTATGCATTTACGTAATGGTAACTGAACATGAAGATGTATTGTAAATAGTTAGACTTCTTTGGAAGGGGGCAAAAGTATCTTTAAAAAGAAAGGGGGACGTTGTAATGTGCCTTTAAGGGATATCATCATGGCATTACTAGAAGGGAAATGTGTCATGTGATCCGGTCTGAATTTCACTTTTGCTTTGAGCAAAGCACACACACAGCCCCGATGTCTCAAAGCTTCATACCTGTGTATAACTGTTCTCATGTGCCTAGTCTTAATGAATAAACCCACAACATGTTTACCAATCCCTTATGAGCGATTGGTGTCATGTGTCTTATATTGTAACTAAGTCCAAGGCATTATATCATGATAACAACACAACAGTCCCCATGCAAGGACAGTACGGGAATTGCCCAAGAAGTTTAAACTTCTGTTGAGCAATTACCCTGTGCCTGGAACCATCCGAAACACCGACTTAAATCGGAGACTTAGGATGGTTCCAACTCCCTTAGCAGAATAGTTACCCAGGAAACGTGAGAAGGATTAAAACCACTTCTAACTCCTGGGTAACTATAGTACTGACGCCCACCCCACTCACCCCCCAACTACCCTCCTGAAACCCCGACTACCCTTCCCCATCCCTAACCCCTTAACCCATAAGAAACTTACCTTACATTCTCTCCTGTTAAAGTGGCTGGTTCCTTTAAACTTACTGGTTTATGACAGCTAGTGCCATGAAAAGGGGGTATGGCTTCACTTCTCCCAAAGCTGGTGCCCTGCACAGAAAGGACTCCAGGAGAAGCTACACTGCATATTTCTCACCAGGCCTGGGTCAGAAGTCTGGGCAAGAAACATGCAGTTCCAGACTTGAGTAAGTAAAAAAGGAGCAGAGTGGCAATCTGACAGTGATTGACATTCCAAGGAAGTTCTGGGCCAAAATGTATGTTGAGTTAGTCCCAGTACTCAATGTATATCTGAGCCCAGAATGACTGATGGATTTAATAGCAAGTGCAGCATTATTAGAACATTATGACCCTAATTTGTTGCTAATTTTATCACTTAAACTGTATCAAATGCAGATGATTTCTAACTCTGTTACCCTGATGGCTCTGAATGACCTGTAGCATTTACCTCCTGTACTCGAACTTCCACTGAGATCCATTGTTCACAAATAGTGTGTGAAGTTATATTTGGCATGATGAAACTTAATACATACAACTACTCAGATGTCCTTTTGTTCACTGATGTTTACTGATGTTTAACTTTTGTTTACTGATCATAAACTGTTACCCTTCATATTTTCTGAAAACTGTTTTAACTTCGGTGAAAATTCAAAGATCAGTTTGATGCTAAATATAACCATCAAAATTAAATGCCAATTCAGATTTTTTTTTGTCCTGCTGCTTATACCAGGTTCATGTATTGGTATCACCATCAAAAAATTGCTTACTGAGAAGCTGAACTCACTTCTTCCCATGACCAGTGACATAAGTAATTCTACAAAGCGTGACCCTGTTATGCAGTACATGGTGAAAGCTGGCCTAATGATGGAGTCTTGTCAACAGAACTACCATTATAAGGCAGAAACAGAGATGAATTTTTGATCAAAAATGGATGTTTGCCTTGTGAATTTTGTGTTGTTATTCCAACTAAATTTCAAAACATATGATCTAGGAAATACATACTGGCCGTCCTACTGTAGTAAGAATGAACGGATTGGCTCGAATGCACATGTCTAGATAGTAGGACAGAAGGTGCTATTCATGAATATCAAGTCTGCCAGATCAATTTACCTGTAATTCCTGAGGAAACTAGTACTTGACAATATTGGCCAACAAAACTATGGCGGCATATTCATGTTGATTTTGTCTGGTTGAAGGCATTGAAATCTTTCCCAACTTTAAATTCTCATTCTAAATGCTGAAAGTGGTTCCAATGTCATCAACAGGTGCATATGATTTTTCTCAATTCTTGAATAAGAATAGTGTATCTCATATTATTTCTCCATCTGGACACTGGCAGTCCAAGGGAAAATTGAAAGGACTGTACGTATATTCAAAGTGTCTCTGAAGAAGGTGTTGTAAGATTCTTGCACCATCCTTCTAGAAGGACAAGGGCAGCAGATAGATGGGAACGTCACCACCTGGAAGTTCCCCTCTAAGCCACTCACCATCCTGACTTGGAAATATATCATCATTCCTTCACTGTCACTGGGTCAAAATCCTGGAACCCCCCTCTAATAGCACTGCGGGTGGAACTACACCACATGGACTGCAGCGGTTCAAGAAGGCAGCTCACCAGTACCTTTTCAAGGACAATTAGGGATGGGCAATAAATGCTGGCCTAGCCAGCAACGCCCACATCCCATGAATGAATAAAATAAAAATTAGCTGTATTTCCTTTTACCTCACCCCAATACCAGTTTCACACCTACTACTGAGCTAGTCACCGAGAGAAAGT
This sequence comes from Cetorhinus maximus, assembly GCF_964194155.1. Taxonomy (NCBI): domain Eukaryota; kingdom Metazoa; phylum Chordata; class Chondrichthyes; order Lamniformes; family Cetorhinidae; genus Cetorhinus; species Cetorhinus maximus. The sequence goes on from NC_135882.1 coordinate 100,363,047, forward strand.
TATGTACTCATTTTGACCATTTCAAATCTGACTTGGAAACAAATTAGGTGGATAGGGTGGCAGCTAGGCAGGTTGGTAGGTGGATAAGATGGAAGCTGGGCATGGTGGAATGTTGGTGAGGTGATAGAGTAGCAGGTGGGTGAAGTGGATAGACATGTAGGGCGGAATTGTCCCAGATTTGCACTAAGTGCAGTAGCGGACATGAAATAAGTAATTTTACCCAAGGGCCACAATGGTGGTTTTTCGCGCCGTATTGTCCCATTCCCACCTCATTAATTATGCAGCCACAGGAAACACGCAGTCTCACTGGCAGGCAGCCTCCGATTTACCCAGCACGTCTCTACCTCTTCCTTATGCAGGGCATCATATTTAAACTGAAGCCACGCGCACACTTCTCAATGCTTGTAGCCCAGGACCGCTCCATGAAGACATGGCACCAAAAGCCAAGAAGAGTGCAGCCCCCCCGATTCAGCAACACATCCCTGGGACACCTTCTGGACTCCGTGGAGGTCTGCCATGATGTGCTCTACCCCCGCTTTGGCCGCTGGAGGCCCATCAGTCTCACTTGGGAGATGGTGGCAGAAGTGGTCAGTGCCAATGCTGCACACAAGAGGTCGGCCATCCAGTGCAGAAAACAAATGAATGACCTCATCCATGCTGCCGGGGTAAGTCAACCATCTCATCAATCTCAACTCACCTGCTCACAAGACCATCATTCATTTACTGGCATCTCACTCACTGCCAGCTCAAGGGACATCACCACTTATTCTTTCACATACACCCTCACATCTGCATCTGGCCTCATCTCCTCTGGAAACTGCCTCATCAACCCTCACCATCTTGGGGCCACTTGCACAGATCAACACGTGTTCCCAAACACACATACTGGAATATCCCCTTCCCCAGTATAGCCCTCGCCCTGCAGCTTCTTCCCTGGCCTGAGGCCACTTCTCTGCCTTCCTGAAGTAAGCCCTAGTCCTGAAGCCATTGAAAAACCATCCGTGCCTTATGGCTGGTCTGGTAAGTAGAGACCCACCTGTAAGCCCCCTAAAAGTGATGTGGTGCTGCCTGGCAAGCCTGTCACTGATGACCACTAGTGCTGCCTGAAGCAAGGTAGGCAAACAAATCTCAAAGACCCGAGTGAAGTGCAGCTCGCCAGGTGCACGTCCCTTATGTATAGTTATGAAACATGTTGGCATGCAATAACGCCAATGTGCCCGGATGATCTAGCATGGGATTATGATGAGGTGCTAAAGTATTGAAATTAGGTTCCCGACATGTGCCAATGAGAAACACAGCCCACCATTGACGTTTGGAGTGCTCTCACAACTACATAAAACCGATTTTTGGCCTTCTAACCATATTGTCCATTCACACCTGCCATGACGCCCGCCATCAACGGGAATGGGCGGTTCCACCCGTAGGGTGGTGAGTGGGTAGGTGGGTCATGGGTTGCCTTGTCGGTAGGGGTTGTCATGTCAGGGACTAGTCAGGTCTGGTCGGTTTGGGGGCATGACTGTGGATTGGCAGGGGAGTCCGGTGGGAGTCTCCAACAATCTGAAGACCAGAAGATCTGGGCCAATATGATTGCATGTGCAGTGTTTTGTTAATCTTATTTTTAAAAATTTACATAACAATGGACAGCATTGCCCTTTTAACAATTAAAATAAGCATTCAGAACTATTTCTTCTTACTAAAAACATGCGTGGTCCTACATTTCTACATTGTTAATGCACACCAGTAACAATAGAGGCATTCAGGAAGAAATATGTGGTGAACCTTGTTTATCCCCTGTCTGGACTGAAAGCAATTTACTCTGGATGGTATTCATGTTAAATTAGCCTTACTATAAACTGATTTTATATTATCATGATGGGCCATTGAGTTTTGAATAAATAAGCTCAGCCATAACTTTGCTGCAGCGGTGTAACTTTACCTATAGTGATAAATGGCAAATTTGACTTTTTTACATTACTGGCTTTGGTTATGGGAGGTATTTGATAGTTTACACACTGACTGATTTTGTCTAGCACACCGACATAGTTGAAGAAATTAGGATGTTTTCATACTGCTTGTTTACGGATGACTAAGAACTGTCTAGTGATGATAGTCTTGGTGACTTGCCTCTGGTTACACTTAAGGTTTTAACAATTTTTATTCCAATTAAGTTAAGCATTCTATATAGCCATGGAATTCAGCAACATATTTAGTTGAAGCCTGCAATCCTGTTGTGGGTTTCAGCATTTAATTTGAGTTGTACATTCAAATAATTGGTAGCTTGACACATTGGCTGGATGTGGAGAGTGGGATTAAAGATCACACGGTAATTTTAAATATGTTAACATAATGCATTCAAAGCGTTATTAAAATAACAAGATTGCTGCTTGGTCATCTTGATGATGAACGTTAGGGCAAAGGAATGGAACTCTTTCCATTTCAGACACCCCAGTGGAACTACCAAACACTCTCTAAATCAGATCAAGTATAGCACAACAAGGGACAAAGCTTCATCTACCATGCCCCAGCAACATTTCTCAACACCAACTCCAAAAGGTCACCCATTTCTACACATGACATTTTTTTAATTCCCACACAAGCCAGCTCATAGTCTCTGAGTGAAATTGTCAATTAGTGCCAAGGATTGTTTGTGCTATAAATCCCATGCACTTAAATATCTGATGGAAGCTGATCAAACTCATTTCACACAGGTCCCTTTAGTGCCAACAGACAAAGGAAGCTTTCATTCCATCAGTTTGAGCTGGATTTTAACTCTGAATTGCAGGGGCCGAGAGCTACTGCCTACCCAAATGTTCCAGATCCCATATCTTGCAAGGGAGCAGCTTAAAAAAAACTTTGTCAGTAATTGAAGTTTTCATTAGTTCTGTTGCTGAAAAGTAAAAGCTTGGAGCTTTTCTGTGGTTGTCATCATGAGGTTATGTCACATTTTCAAATTTTGCCCTTTCCTACCTTGTGATGTGAGTAATCAATTTTGGGAAGACTTAAGTTACTGATTAAATTAACCTTTCGTGCAACCATCACTATGTTCCTCGTGTACATGGAAATATAGATTTTCTATTATAATGATAGGATGGAAAAACAAAGGGAAGGAAAGCAATGCAATCAACTGGTTTCTGAAGTTTGGGTGAGGAAGTATGATGCTCTCGGATTTTCTAGTCTGTGTCTAACAGAGAATTGAATCTAAATTGAATCGCGTTTACCAAGCAATGGCATTCCATGGTATTTTGCAGCAGTACAGCCAGCAGTGAACTAAATAGATCAAATAGCACTCTATGTACATCCAATAACCTAAATATGAATGTCTCAAATGGCAAAGTTTCTATATAAAGTTTAGGTGGATTCATCCATATGAATATCTGTACCATTTTTCTGTAGTTTCTGCCAACATTACTACAAATGATCAAGAGAACACCCACTCACCCCACTCCATCCCCCAACACCCCAGTCACTCCCAATGTTGGGAAAGTACCAGTTACACATTAGGCTCATATATTCATGTGAATGAACCTCATAATGGGGCCAGAGCCCATGAACAGTGCCCCAGACTCTCAACTCCATTTCAAATGAGTGCTGTGTAGGAGGCATGATCACCATGTTTGTTCCTCCCTCTCTTAAAAAGTGAGCTCTTACCTGTCTAGATGTTGCCAATGACTGCTCTGGTTCTTACATTTAACTGTTTACGTTTGACTGTTTTTTTTCATGGTTCCCAAACAGAGTTGATTCAGAGATTCTCAATAATATATCCCAACTAATGTTTTCCCTAGGATATAGGGGCTTTGGTTATTCCTCTGGTCATTCCTCATTATATTCAGGTTTTAGAGGAGCTGTAGAATCAGAGGAGGGATCTTTTCTATGTTAGGCAATCTGGTAAGAACCGTCTCTCCTGTGCACAATAGCATTTCTCCGCAGTTGTTCTCCCCCATTCCAACAAATCTTTTCTTCACTTATTTCCAGCTTCACTGGGACAGCATTTCTTATTCATCCATTTCCATCTGATGTTGCTAATCAATAGAGGACAGCCGTCAGCTCCATTAAGGACCATCTTTCTTTAAAAAAAACACTTCTTCCAGCACCATCCTCCATTACATGTATCTATTTTAGCACACACTTGCTGCAGCCATTCCTCCTCTCTTCAGGAGGTGGACAGATTTAAGGATGACCTAAGAGCTGCAGACAAAATAACACAGCCTTGGTCCAATGCAATAGAAGTGCCATACGATCTTTTAAATGTGCTGACTTAACAACAGCACCTCCTTACATGGCACCTGCAGGCTCACGCAGCATTCAAAGAGCAGCAGTTCCAGTTTTTGGAGTTTACCTGGCACTTTTGCCAAGTTAGGGCAATTGAACAAGATAGCCACCAGGGAAATTCACCCCTATAATGTTGCATAGAAATTATAACATGGAACAGGCCATTTGGCCCAACCACTCCAAGTTTTGTTTATCCTTCGCAGATCTATTATTCCAAATCCCCTTTGCCAACTTTGTTTCCATATCCCTTTACTCCCCTTTCCTTCAACTACCTATCAAATCAGTCTTAAATGTTAGCATGGACCAAGAAGTTCCTCAGAGCTGCTCCCACTCCCACACTGGAATATTACTGGGCTCCCATGGCTATGAAGAAATTCCTGTTCATTGTCTCTGTTTCAAACACTAACTCCCTGTAGTGAATGCAACAGCTTTGCGAACCTCTGCATAAAACAGCTTCTCCTGGTCTCTCTCCTCTTACATTTAATTATTCCACATTGAAGTTTACAGTCACATTTATCAATCATTGATGTGTGATGGGATAGAAGCAAGAGCACAATGGGCTGAAGAACTGCCTGACAATATATGAGCTTCGATATTGAGCCTTTGAGAGACAGAATTCTAGCACAGTGTGGGCAGAGGGATATAAACTTGAATGTTTCTAGCTAGGGTTGACAACCCTCCCAGATTGTCCGAAATTCTCCTGGAATGGAGTATTCCAGAATTCCTAGCAGCCCGCAAAAATATTGCCCTTTAGATTTTCTGCTGCAGCAGCATCTAGTTTCATCCCCTCCCTGGGCCTCTGCTCTGTACTCTTCTGCATCCCATAATGACAGTTTGAGCTGTTGCTGTACTGGGCTCCCCTCCTTCCGGCTCGCGAAACTTTACCGAATCACTCTGTAACGTACTTCAGCTGCAGCTTAGTGACCTACTGGTCACTCAATCTTTGTAGGGCCAAAGCCAGCATGGACATCCGTATCAGGCAGCCAGCTAGCCAATGGCATATTATTGAGACCCAACCATTAAAATAGACCAGGTCTCCCATTGTGGCTCCCAGGAGAGTGAGATTTCTTCTGGAAGTTAAAATTTCTGCTGGTATTCTGTGTCATCACAATCATTGAATGGATATAATTTCGCTTGTTGATATTTTCAGTGGAAAAGAGAAACGTTAATATAAATATCCTACTCGTTCTCACACCAGAGGATGTGATTTTCCTTGCTGCTTTAGTTTTGTCTAGATGATGTGGGAAATTTTCTAAGCAGAGGAAAATCAAGCAATAGGGTATTTCTGTGTATTGAAGCCATGGTAGTTGGTCCACACTGCTCTCTTAGTGGCTCCGAAGATAACCACTGCCCTCAAAATTTACAGCACAAAATCATTTCAGGCGGGCTCAAGGGATCCTTGTACATTCAGCCAGAGAGCAGTGCAGGCAGTGCATTCATTGGTCACTGGCGGCCTTTATATGAGCAATATAACACCTTTAAAATCACAGCAATGCATCAAAGTGAAAGGACCATACAGTTTCATGATACTGCTGCTCCCAAGGGCAGACTGCAATCAGTGGTATCCACATTGCATTGAAGAATACCCACTCAGCTGCACACAGAAGTAAGTTTGAAGGACTTAGTAAGTGAACACATTCAACAGTTTTAAGGTCATTCCTGCAATGTTTATGTTTTGTTTATCTGCTGCAGCATGAGCCTTTGCATCAATTGTTCTCAAATTCTTTGTTTTCCTACCTGCACCACTGAGGTAAATCTGTCAATGGGAATTCTTCTCTTGAGAAAGGAGGACCAAAGGACAGATGACAGACAAGTCAGGCAGGCATTAGATATGCCCTGGGTCCACACCTGCATAATCAGCAAAAGTGTATATACCTCACTCTCATTGAAGATTAGTGCCAGAGGAGGTTGCTTTTGCCATAAAAAGTGTTGCAAATGAACCTGATGATATGGATATGACTAGGTCTGACTAATGTTACAATCAGGTGAGGAAAGGTGCAAATACTCTCCCTTTTTTCCCCACTCCTCAGTTGATCATAACAAGATTTTTTGAAAGTTATAAGGATGAATGTGCCAATTCAATATATGTACGTAAACATTCGTGTCCTGATTGCATATAACTCAGTCAGACGGGCTTCCTTCAATTTAACAAGTGGGGGGGTTTGTTTTTATTGTGTTAAAAACCTAACCAGGTAAAGATATTAAAATATTAATAAAGGTAAATGCACATCCCAACTGTCACAACACACACACACACAAACACACATGTACAAACACACACACACATATACAAACATACACACATATACAAACACACACATGCACATATACTAACACACACATACACAAACACACACACATACACACATATAAATACTAGTTACAAAGTATAGGAGGTTAACCTTTGGTCAAATTAAGATTAAATAAGAAAAGACAAACATATAAAGAGTTCACTGTTAGTAAGCCCTTCACTGTGGTTCGTGGCTGAGGCAGTTTTTAAGCTGTAGTCTTCAGTTTTCCTCCATTTCTCTCAGAAACTCTTCTGTGGAAGTTGAAGTTTTCTCTGGGATTTCTTTATCTACTGCTCACAATCTGATTTAAACAAATGGAGGGTTCAATTTTTTTAGCTGCAAGAGAGAGGAAGAGGCAAAAAGCCTTTTTGCTGCTCTCAGATGTTTCTTCTCCAGGCTGCTCCAAAGCCAGCAGGATTTTGTAATAAAAGACATTTCAAAATGGTGATCCCAATCACATGACCTCTCTCTCCCTAATGAGTGAGTATTCCACAGAAGGTAATTGATTAGCTCATGTCTGGTCAGGCCTTGGCTATTGTTTTATTTCTTAGGTGATTAATTTTTAATGCCCACTCTATCACTTCTGAATGATTCATTCTTCCACGTATGAGGGAGGAAGAAAAATATCAACACCTCCAAGGTGGCCATTGATTCTGTAGACTCTCCATCTCCAGCCTGATGGAAATGGAATGTGGCTATGGGGCAACCATTTTAAGTGTCAGTCTGTCTTTGAAGTAATCTTTGATATCAGCAGAGTGAAATTCCACATGAGGATTGCCTGGAAATGTCTTAGTTGCAATCCACATTGGAAACTTGCACAAACTTGACCAACTTGCAGTTGCAAACATGTTAAGTGAACTCTGGCAGCCATCTTAAGTCAGTGTCTTTGTTTTAATAGTTGAAACCTCCTTTTTTGAAAAGTTCCATATGTGAGTCCGGCGGATGAAATTGAAATTTAATATTTGACATCAACACACCTCCACAACACTAGCCATAATGTCAGATGGTTTTTCGGAAGCACTGCAATTATTTGTGTCATGGTTTCAATAATAATGCATGAAAGAAGGCATGCAGTGGTTAGTAACCAGGTAAGCCTGACTGGTTGCACGCAATAATATTTCGGCAATCACTTTCACAAGCATTGGCGCACATCTCTGCAATGGCCATGTGGACTAGTGCCACTATCTCCAGATCAGTGTAGAGGCAGGATTCTGCAATGTGCTGAAAGAACATTTGTGGCTGACACACAGCACAGGCTTGCTCCTGCCCACTTCCCCATCAGCCTTGATAATTGTTGCCAATGGGCTGGAATGCCTTTTACACGATGCACAATTTTCTGGTCCTCTTAGAAAACTACCTCTGTGCACCTGTCCAAATCTGAAGCTGTGAATAATTAAATAAAAGGCTGACGCCAAAAAACTGACTGCAATTAGTACATCACCATACTGACAACATAGTAGTGACTTGCACTAATAGAAGAAAATTGCCTGTAATACTGAATTGAGCTTAACAATTGTCTGGCTTGCCGACATGAGGCTTGGGCCATTTTAACTCCTGGTTCTTATTTAAATACACATGGCAGACTGCATCCCGATCCAGGCATGAATCAGACAGCTTGCAAGACTCTCACATGCCACTTAAGAGTAAACCTTCTGAACAGCATTTAAAGAAGGAATGCACCTCTTTAAGCGAGGTTGTATCCCTGCTTGCAGCTATTGCTGGGTAACTTAATTTGTCTTGTCTGGAACAAGCCTTTCCCTGAACTGCAGCACCAAACAGCAACAGACAGAAAGATACAGAGAATGAACAAGCTAGGTAGAAAATCTGTCCGCATCCTCCCTCCCAACCTGATTCTCAGAAGTTTTAATTGGCGAGGCAAGGGCAGGTGATCCTCCTCTTCCTCATCACTTCCACGAGCACCCCAAGAGCAAGAGTAATCCAAGCCTCGACTACAACCTAATGGTCATTGCCTCCACCACTACGTCACAACATGACTGCATGCAGATGACTGAATTAGGAGGGAGCTGAAATTTTGATTTCCCAATGGCAGGTTGTGATGCAGTGTATTTGCAGGGGCACAAGGGAGGGGTGCAGGGGAATGGCAGCTCGCTTGGAGGCTCGGGTGAGTCAATGGTGAGGGTTTGTGAAGACTCTGTGTGGAGTGGAGTCAGGGGCATGGAAGAGGGAAGGGCCTAGCATCTTGGGGGGGTGGGAACAGTCAGTCAAAGTAAGAAAACCAGGGGCCTAAGGGGTGGTCAGTCCTGTCCACGTTTGGGTCCATTTCAGGGTGTTGGCTGGCAGAGTCCTTACAAGGCTTTAAGTTTACCTACAACATTTCAATTTTCCTCGTTGAGAATCATCTCAGGCAATGTCTAGGAAGGAGGGCCAGCTGAGTCTGCACGTTCAGCATGTTTAACAAAGTGGTGAGTACAACACTGGACACTACCATGAATATTCAATGGAATAAACAAAAAAAACACATCATTTATTCATCCACAATAAAGAAATGTCCCTAACTCCCCTGTAACCATCAATGCATGCCAACCATGAGCCGTGTCAGTACATTTGGCTCTTTGCCTAAGCTAGTCTCAACAAATTGCACATATGAATAAAGTGAAACCAATGTAATGTGCAATATTTACAAGTGAAATTTAAATTTGAAAAACACCTGTGCCAATAAATCTTATTTTAATGGCAATAGAGTTAGCAGGTATGTTGTGTCTGTGATGAAGAGCCTCCCTACTTTCCAGGAGGCTCTTTTATAGCCTACCTGTTCCTGCTGCATTGTCAGCCGACAGTCAGTGTCACCTCTGAAAAGCTTCCCCTACCACGTGATCGCACATGTCTCCTGTGCATGCCATCAGCACTTTAAATTTTAATTGTAATCACATAGGAACCAGCAAAGGAACAAGAGAGCGGAAGTGACGTCCACTTCCTGTTCCGCTGTCAGGGTTGGCACACCATGGTTAAAATTCCACCCAGTGTCACTACATATTTCTACCCTGAATTAACCTTTGACTGTCTTATCAAACCATCTGCACATAATTTATTCTTCATAAAACACCGACATTTTATGAAAATCATTAGCAAAGTTGAATCATAAATTCCACAAAGCCAGGTTCCAGTGACTGTATTAATTGACTTGAAAAGGATTAGGTTGGGAGTTGCACTGTCAAATAAGGAATAATAATCAAACTTCACACTGTTGGCAGGGAAGGGAGCCTCACCCACCTGGGCCACATATTGGGAGTCCAGGCATCCTTTCCGACAATTAATTTTAAATGGTTGGAAAATCATGCATCAAAATTTCTGATATGCAGTTCTGGTGGGTGCAGCTCCCTCAAAGCGCCTTAAACAGCCAGGATTCTGACATCTTGTACAGCTTCAAATACTATTGTTATTTCAAGGCAATGTAGCCAAAAGCATTTCCCATGTTAACTTTTACAGTTGTAAAACTTAAATTGTTGCTGTTTATGGACAACACCTTTCTACTGTATCTGTACATTGAACAATTTGTACAGAAAAACTATGATTACTTGGGATGCAGCCATAATTAAATACTGGCAAGTTAGCAGAGACTATTGGAGCCAAAATGGAAAATAAAAACGTCTGGTACTTTTGACAAATTTGGTGCAGAAATCAACTATTCCATTGTACTCATCAAGAGATCCTTTCATAGTGCTCTAATTTTCCCTGCCATTATGCTATATACATGTCATTTGTTATTACTGTGTTTTTATAATGTTTAGAGTGAAAGCTGTGTTGCACCATCCCAGGACAATTGCTAATATGAACTGCTAAATTCAACCACCACAAAAAACAAATAAGTCTGTAGATCAAGGGAATCATAGAACTGTGTCATGGAATACATCTATTAAAATCCAGTCCACAAGCTTAAAGGAGCTAAGTTGAATTAAGTAGTTTTTCAAAAGATTAAGTTTAGATTTAGGGCGGGATTTTCCGCACTTGGGTGCTGCCCGTGGCTGGGCCGGAAAATCCTGGCCTTAGAATCTGTTTTGCCGATGTAACCTTGTCATGCTGTAATTACACATACTGGTTATCTGGTGTCATTCAGTTCATTCTTTGACCATTCTAATGAACTCAATCTAGAAAGATTTCCGTGGTGGAAGTTGAATTGGAGCAAGTTTCTGGTGAGTTCATTTTCTCCCTAGAAGAAGCAGAACAATGGCATTTTTAATCACTGGGCCTCAGTTAAATGTCTTCGGTCCGCTTCCTGCCTGAGACAGGTGGAAAGGGGGCGTGGAGTGACTGCCAGCAGGTGCACTTAGCTTTCAGGTAAATGGCAGGGATGAGGATTCGGAAGGATCTCACAGGAGAGAAAGGGATGAAATGCAGGGCAGGAAAGATTGTGGCTTTCCTTGCAGGGATTTTTCTCTTGCTGTCATGCTCAACTCTTTGGGTTCCCACCCATTCTATAACTGAACTGCATCTCTTTGCAGTTTCTCCTCCATCTTCTCCTGTCTTCTCCAAGTTAACACATCTGAGTTTCACTTCTTGCTCTCTCAATGCAGTTCCCACTCAATATCCAATCATCAAATTTATCCTTCCTTTTATCCAAGTTAGCTGACATAACCAGTGCGTCTAGCCACTGAGGCACAGTCTTGCTGTCACTCAAAACTGCCATTATTAAAAATCCACCCATGTATCTTCCATTCTCATTGATTACTGCTATTACTACTGTGGTAACTATGTTTTTATCTAACATGTAGTATACCTTCATGAAGAATGTTATAAATAAAGATCACATGATCTTGTGTAACCAATAGTGGCGTAGCGCAGGCTAACTCTATAGTTAGTTGGAAGTCAGTAGTCTGCAAGTGAACAGCAGAAGTATGTAGATAGAGTTTGGTGTAGAAACACACATGTGTAGCTGCTGAGTACCTTGTAAATAAACAGAATGTGTTCCACCTAAGATGTATCTTCAGAACTACTCTATCTAAAGTACCAACTCGGTCACCCTGCAACAAGCATGCAATTGGGACTCATAAGTCACAACAAACTGGCAACGAAGATGGGATACAGCGAGGATAAAGCGAGGATAAAATGAAGATAAAACGAAGACCCAACAAACTTGTGACAAGGACGCAACAAACCAGCAGCAAGGAAAAAGCACGGATAGAAAGAAGATACAATGAACTAGTGTCGAGAGTAAAATCACCTAATGGAAGAAATCGAGAGAAGCAAAGTCGGGCTGTACCTTGCGTGGTAATTGTAAGTAGAATTTCCAAATCGTCAAAGTAATCTCCTCACAGAATGCTTGATCCTTTCGATCCAGCCACAGACGATTGGTCTCATTATATGAATGCCTCAAGTTCTATTTCCAAGCAAGCAACATTACAGGAGAAGAGAAGAGGCGGGCAACCCTCTTATCTACATGTGGGAATAAAGCCTACAGCTTAATTCGAAGTTTGATGGCACCCAGTGTGCCAGATTTTTAAAATTTTGATAAATTGGTGGGCTTCCTGAAGGGTCATTACCAGCCAAAGACCTCGGTAATGATGCAACATTTCAAGCTTAATTCAAGGAATAGAGCCCCCGGGGAGACAATTGCTTGTTATGTGGCAAGTTTGAAACAGTTAACAGAATATTGAGAATTTGGTACATCATTAAACGATGTGCTCAGAGGTCGTTTAGTGTGCAGTGTGAATGAGGACACGATTCAGAAGAGATTACTGTCCGAAACAAATCTGGATTTTGAAAAGGCGCTAGAGATACCACTGGCCATGGAAAGCGCAGTAAGGGAATCGGAGGCCATACAGAGAGTGCAAAATGGCGCCGTCCTCCACATTGGGCGGGAAGCCCCAGCCAAAAAGGGCATGAAATTGCAAGACTCTGACGAGAAGCGGGAAACAGCCCCCACTAGCAGAAAAATAAAAAGAATTGACTCAGCAGCGAAAATAAGGAATAATGGCGACAGAGGTGGAAATGAACAGATTAGTAACAATTGGCAGTTTAAAAAATTGAATGTTTTTATTGTCATCGAAATGGACACATAATGAGACAGTGCAAGAATCAGGCAGACTTTCAAGCAAAATAGAAAACCCTGTGAGATTTACAGTGTAGAAGAGCCTGAAGCAACAAATTCGGATATTTATTCATTATTTAATTTGAAGGTAGGGAAAACAGAACCAACTTATGCAACAGTAAAAGTGAATGGCAGACCTATTCGGATGGAAGTGGACACAGGAGCTTCCACTCCAGTAATTGGTGAACACACCATCAAATATCTGAATTATGGTGAACATAAGTTAAATTTGGAAGAAACTGATGCCAAATTAAAAACATACATGAGTGATGACATCCAAGTCAAAGGCATAAGCAGAGTTACTGTGCATTACGGAAGCCAATCAGCAAAGCTACCCTTGACGGTGGTAGCAGGTGAAGGGCCAAGTCTTCTGGGATGAAACTGGTTAAAGGAGATTACGTTAGAATGGGCTGAAATTTTCCAACTTAGAGCAAGTGGGATACCAGAGCTACTACAAAAATATGCCTCAGTCTTCAAGGATGAACTTGGGAAGATGCAGGGATTGCAAGCAAGAATTCATGTGGATCCAGAGGCAAGCCCGCGATCCATGAAGGCAAGGCCAGTACCTTATGCACTGCGGGAAAAGGTCGACACCGAACTGGACAGATTAAAGAAACTGGGAGTTATACAATCTGTGCAGTTTTCAGAGTGGGCAGCACCAATAGTCCCCATACTTAAACCCAACTAAAGTGTCCGAACTTGTGGAGATTACAAATTGACAGTTAACAAAGTGGCTAAGCTGGACAGACACCCCATACCAAAAATCAAAGACCTGTATGCAAAGCTGGCAGGTGGAACCGCCTACACGAAGTTTGATATGAGTCATGCTTATGACGAATTAGAGTTAAAGATGGCTTCCTGGGAATTTGTCAAATTAATACCCACAAAGGGTTGTACCAATATACTCGATTACCTTTCGGCATCTCCTTAGCTTGCGCCATCTTCCAGAGAACAATGAAAAGGTTATTGCAGGGACTGCCCCACATTGTACTTTATTTAGATGATGTTCTGGTGACAGGACTCACTGAAAAGGAGCATTTGGCGAACTTAGAAGGATTCTTAAAATGTTTCTTGCAGCCTAGGGTGCATTTAAAAAAAGAACAGTGCATGTTCCAAGTGAAGGAGCTAATCTATTTGGGTCACTGGGTAGGTTCACAGGGAAAAACTGAGAGCCAGAAGAGAGGCACCTGCGCCAAAGAACACCTCTGAGCTCAAATCATTCTTAGGAATGATCAATTATTATGAGCGATTCTTACCCAATTTGTCTACAGAACTGGCACCCCTGCATTCTCTATTCAAAAAGTACCAACTCAGTCACCCTGCAACAAGCGTGCAAGTGTGACTCATAAATCACAACTACCCTATCTCCTATCCTCCTTTCTTCACTAATATTGTTGTACATTTTGTCACCTCTCAGTTTGTGCACTACTCTTTTTTCAAATCTCATTGGTTCAGCTTCTGTCTTTTACACAACACAGAAATGGCCAAATCAAGTGACAAAGTGCATCTTTTGTGACTAGGTCCTTGATACACTAGTCCTCCTCATCCTCCTCAACTTCTCCACAGCTTTATACATAGTGAGCACACCATCCTCCTTCAAAACATGCCCAACAGCATGGCAACAGCTGCCAACATGAAAACAACTTGTAGCAGAACCTCCCTCTCATGAAATGGCCTCTTCAACCATCAGCAAAAGTACTCCATGTGAAGCTATCCCATCCCTAATGGATTTGATTTGCTGCATGTCCATCATCTTGCATAGATGGAAGGATGCTGATGACAACTCCCCCTTCTCTTCCTCATCAACATCCTGCTCCTTGATGACAACATGAGGTCAGTTTCCACATCTATGCCAATGACAACCAGTTCAATTTCCTTCACCCATAACTAGCCTCTGCAATGTCAAACTAATTGTCCAAAATTCAGCCTTTTTTTTCAAATTCTTTCATGGGATGTGGGTGTTGTTAGCAAGGCCAGCATTTATTGTCCATCCCTAATTGCCCTTGAGAAGGTGGTAGTGAGCTGTCTATTGGAACTGCTGCAGTCCCTCTGGTGCAGGTGCATCCACAGCGCTGTTAGTGAGCGAGTTCCAGAATTTTGACCCAGCAACAGTGAAGGGATGGCAATGTAGTTCCAAGTCAGGATGGTGTGTGGCTTGGAGGGGAACTTGCAAGTGGTAGTGCTCCCATGCATCTGCTGCCCTCATCTTTCTAGGTGGTAGAGGTCACAGATTTGCAAGATGCTGCCAAAGGAGTCTTGGTGAGTTGCTGAAGTGCGTCTTGTATATAGCACGCACTGTTGCTACTGTGTGTCAGTGGTACAGGGAGTGAAAGTTTAAGTTGGTGGATGGGCTACTGATCAAATGGGCTGCTTTGTCCTGGATGGTGTCGAGCTTTTGGAGTGTTGTTGGAGCTGCACTCATCCAGGCAAGTGGAGAGTATTCCATCACACTTCTGATTAGTGCCTTGTAGATGGTGAGCCGGCTTTGGGGAATCAGGAGGTGAGCTACTTGTCACAGGATTCCTAGCCTCTGACCTGCTCTTTTAGGCACAGTACTTATATGGCTGGTCCAGTTAGGTTTCTGGTCAATGGTAACACCCAGGATGTTGATGGTGCAGGATTCAGCGATGGTAATGCCATTGAATGTCAAGCGGAGATGTTTAGATTCTCTATTGTTGGAGATGGTCGTTGTCTGGCATTTGTGTGGCTTGATGTTACTTGCCACTTATCAGCCCAAGCCTGAATATTGTCCAGGTCTTGCTGCATATAGACATGGACTGCTTCAGTATCTGAGGAGTCACGGATGGTGCTGAACATTGTGCAATCATCAGCGAACATCACCAATTCTGACCTTATGATGGAGGGGAGGTCGTTTATGAAATAGCTGAAGATGATATGGCCTGGGACACTACCCTGAGGAATCCCTGCAGCAATGTCATGGGACTGAAATGATTGGCCTCCAAGAACCATAACAATCTTCCTTTGTGCTATGTATGACTCCAACCAGTGGAGCATTTCCCCCTGATTCCCATTGACTTCAATTTTGCTAGGGCTCCTTGATGCCACATTTGGTCAAATGCTCACTTGATGTCCAGGGTAGTCACTCTCACCTCACCTCTTGAGTTCAGATTTTTTTCTCCATGTTAGGACCAAGTCTGTAATGAAGTTGGGTCCGAGTTACCCAAGCAGAATCAAACTGACTATCAGTAAGCAAGATATTGCTGTGTAAGTACCGCTTGATAGCACTATCTGTTGTAATATGCCTTTAAGGGATAGCAGCATGCCATCACTAAAAAGGAAGTGTGTCATGTGATCCAGTCCCAGTTTCACTTTGAACTGTGAGCAGAACACAGCACACACAGCTCTGCTGTTAATGTCTTCAAGCTTTCTATCCATGTATATATGTTCTCATATGCCTAGTTTAAATAAATGAATCCACAAAGTGTTTACACAATCCCTTGTGAGTGATTGGTGCCTTTATATCATTGTAAAAACATGACATGGTATTCAGCAGTGGTCAAACAACATGGCAGCAATATTAAGTGCAGGTAGGATATGGTGAACAGCCTTAGGTCATGCTACCTTTGACGTTTTGGTCAGACCGCAATGAAGTCGTAACTTTGGCAAATATTGAAAATGCAGCACACTGACAGTGCAGAAATGAGATTGTGCTCAAGTAAAGAACTGGGAAGCAGGTGGATCCCTTGTGGTGAGATTTCAGCGCATAGCCTGTCAGTTCTGAGAGTGGGACAGCGTGATGAGGACCAACACCGGATTAGCTCATTTGGGAAAGGTGAGTGACCGGGGTGTGGGCCGGATCGATAGCGAGTGAGCGAGAGTCAAACAAAAAAGAACAAATAAAGCTATCATAAAAATTGGGTCAGAGAAGGCTGCAATTAGAACAGGTGGCTTTGGGAGCTGCTGAACAATAAATTAAATAAAACAAGGAGGAAGATCAAAGGAGTACTGTCAAAATGTCTACAAA
The DNA here is from genome assembly GCF_964194155.1 of Cetorhinus maximus. Taxonomy (NCBI): domain Eukaryota; kingdom Metazoa; phylum Chordata; class Chondrichthyes; order Lamniformes; family Cetorhinidae; genus Cetorhinus; species Cetorhinus maximus. The sequence goes on from NC_135882.1 coordinate 100,379,638, forward strand.
ATTCGTCAGTTTGAATTGGGATGCAGCTGACCTACTATCTGAATTCAAAATGTTTAAACAGCATAACAACTATGGTCTCTTGATTTTGATGCATTTGAACCGGACAAGTAAGCCATAAATATTTGACTAGCAGTTGGGAATGAAGGTCTACGCAGGCTGAACATGTCATGATTAACAGAAGAAGAGCTAAAGGATCCCCAAAAGATATGGACTACATTGGAAGACTGGTTCAGAATCAGGTTAAACTTCCATATTCATCAACTTGAGTTCATGTCTTTTTGACAACAACCTACAGAATCAATAGACCACTTCGTCAGCAAATGCAGCGAAAAGGGTACGTTCTGTGATTTTTCAAACACAGAGCTAGCAGACAGAATTGTTGAGTTGGCTATCATATCCACTCTCATGGAAGGATTCCAGAATGATCTGCTAGGCAAGCCAAAGCTTATAGCATGAAGAGCTAGTCAAGGATGGACAGAAGTACAAAGTGATCCTCACAGGTTGACGAAGCTTACAGATCCTAAGTACAACCCCAATTGTTGATGCACTGACGAGAACACCAAACTTAGCAAGACATATGGAAGGTGCGGCCTTCAGCACGCACCAAGGAAATGCTCAGCTTTCCATCAATTCTACAAGCCATGTGGCAGAAAGAGCCATTGGCAACAGCAGTGCACTAGAGCAAAGGCTGATGCAGCTACAAAGAGCCATGCACTGACCGAAACTGGCTGTACACAACAGGTACCTTAAAGCAATAAGAATGGCCATTCAGTATCCCATCAGAAAAACATACATGAGGTGATTGACAAACCAAAAAATGATGATGATGTGCATGACGAGCTGAAAAGCAGTGAACACATGTTTCACATCACCAATCTCGTGGAAAACATAGATTCCATCTCACTGTCGAAAGATTCAAATTGTTTGTCCTAAGAAAGTTGGCAACTACTCTTTATTGACCAGGATTGACACGGAGCAATTTTTTTTTTTATTTGTTCATGGGATGTGGGCATCGCAGCCAGACCAGCCTTTATTGCCCATACCTAATTGCCCTTGAGAACGTGGTGCCTTCTTGAACTGCTGCAGTCCATGTGGTGTAGATACATCCACAGTGCTGTTAGGGAGGGAGTACCAGGATTTTGACCCAAAAGTGCCAACATCCTATTTCTGCGAATTCTAAAAGACATGCATGCATCCACAGATATGGAAGGCCATGGCGAAACCTACTACTGCACAACTTCCAGCGTACAACGTTTCACTGATTCAATGTGCAGGATCCATAGACCTGAAGTGCAAGTACAATCAATCTTCCTGGGTGTCACAGATGTTCTACATGGTGGAGACTAAAGGCCCAGTGATTGTAGGTCTACCTGCTTGTCATGACCTTGCACTAGTGACAATCCATAGAATCAGTCAGACATCATGCGGCAGATCAACTTCAGAAACTACTCCTATCACATCAGTTCACAACCTAACATCGAAATATCCAGAATGTTTCAACAAAATTGGCAGTTTCAAGGGAGCTACAGAGTTATGCTTGCAGGAGGATGCAAGTCTGTCTATTGATCTGATACATTTTGTGCAATGCAAATGTCAGCAGCTACAAGAGGAAACAGCGAAAGATTCCACACGACAGAAGTGAATTGAATTGGCTGAAGACAATGTGTCTGTGAATCTGTGATTCTGGGGAACTCAGGAGGAGGTGGATGAGATGGATCATCTACTTGGCACTTCTGTTAGAAAAATATTGCAAATGATTCAGACTTGTCTTCTGCAATGATGTTCTGGGCTTGTGGAGGCACCTTCTCCTGCTGGTTGTTTAATTGTCTACCACCATTCACAACTGGATATGGCAGGACTGCAGAGATTTGATCTGATCCATTGGTTGTGGGATCATTTAGCTTTGTCTAATGCATGCTGCTTTTGCTGTTGGGCATGCAGGTAGTCTCATGTTGTAGTCTCACCAAGTTAATACCTCATTTTTAGGTATGCCTGGTGCTGCTCCTGGCATGCCCTCCTGTACTCTTCATTGAACCAGGGTTGCTCCCTTGGCTTGATGGTTATGGTTGAGTGGGGGGTATGCCTTTTGGATTGATTGCAACATTTTTCCTCTCTACATGCAAGGGGTATCTACTGGATACATAATAAAAATCAAATGAGTTCATTTATGACGAGTACCCTAGTGCATTAAAGATTCACCATGAAAAAATTGATTTTGACTTTAATCCTATTCCTAATGCAATCTACAGATTTGGCAGCGCTATTTTATTCACTCCGTCAAATATTCCTGTTTCTTACCTAGTTTGAAATCTGCACATGGAAGCATAAACTTTCTGTCATGAGTAAAATTTTAAAGATTTATTTTAAATTTCAGTTACATAATGAAACTCCATGAAGTGCAATTCTAAATGTACCTAAATATCTTCATATGATGTGCGCTTCCTCATTTGCCTCAGGCCCCACTAATGCTCTGTTAGACTATCTCCTCCCTCCCAGCTATGTCTGGTATCTTAAGATGAGATGAAGTAAGGTGAGAATGTGGAACTCGGTGCCACATGGAATAACTGAGGTGATTAGCATAGATGCATTTAAGGGAAAGCTATAAGTACATGGGGAATAATGGAAATGGGGGGATATATGGATAGGGTAAGACGAATTAAGGTGGGAGGAGGTTCATTTGTGGCATTAACACCAGCATAGACCTGTTGGGTCGAATGATCCATTTCTGTGCAATATACTTCTATGTAATTTTGCCTGCTCTTTTTCAAGTCTATGTTTTATCTCTTTTGCCATTTTTCTTTCACGTTCCCACTCCTTTCAAATCCCATTCTGGTTGTGTTTGTATTTTTTGATTTCTAATTATGATTGTGATGGAGCATACAGAAAAATGCCTACCAACATGTTCAAGATTGGAGATGGGTACTAGGATTAGACAGAGACAGCTATCAGTGAGCTGGTGTAACACATAAGAAAATGGGAGAAAATATAGTTCCAGGAAAGAAGGAGCGGGAGTGAGGGTTAAGGCTTGGTTCATGGGAGCAAGTGGTAGCTGGGAAGGAACCTGCAGCCTGTAGACCCTGGGAGCACTTTAGCTAGGGATAAATTAATGGAACAAGTACCTGAAAGAATTCTGAGGAACCTTGAGGGTGGAAACATTCAAACAGGGTCTCCAGCATTTGGTGGGACTAGAGTTAAGGGTTGGAAGTATTTGGGAAGGAGAACTGGGGCCAGTGAACACTTTAGGCAGAGAAACAGCGAAGAATTTTGCAAGATATCTGGATTTTATGGGCACTCAGAAAGAAGCTGGAGGCAGTGACAAGTTTGGGGGGTGGCAGTGAGTATTCTGTGGGGTGGGGCGCAGTGGGCGCCTAGAGTGGGAAGAGCACTTGGTGGAAGGGGAGCGATCAGTGAGCAGTCAAGGTAGTGAGAACTTTGTTGTTTTGTCAGCAATGTACACAAAATATGGTTCCACACAAAGCAGTGAGATGAGTGACCACTTAATCTGTTTTTCACAGATTGGTGTTGGTTGAAGGATAAATCTTGATCAGGACATGAGGGGAATCCTTTTGCCCTTCTTTGAATCCTACCCTGGGGTCTTTTATATCTATCTGAGTTGGCAGACAGAATCTTAGTTTAATGTCTCATTTGAAAGACAAGAACGCTGACAATGCAGTATTCATTCAATATTGCATTGAAGTTTCAGCCTAGATCATGGACTCAGAGGCAAAAGTGCTATCAACTGAGTCAAGGTTGATTGACAGTGTTGCTGCAATTTTCTAATATAAACTGGAAGTGGGTACTGACTTAGAAAATACACTCATATATCAACTTTAGGGAGAAATGTCCACATTAGTATGAGTCTGAACAATAAAAAGACTGTCTTTGCCTTTTGGGAGAAGGTTAGGTTTTCAATCTATTTTGCACTCACACCAAAATCAAACAATGGAGAATTTATTAGCTGATGGGCTACTAGGAACTAGCTCCCAGATGCATTTAGGTTTGGATTCACACCACTCATAATTCCACTGGTTTGAATCCAGTGTAAAACAAAATAGAGCAGTGTGCAGACAGGGAGCAATTTCAGGTTGGTAGCTATAGTATCCATTTGCAGCTGCCTTGTTTGTCCAGGCAACTACCCAGCTGGCATAAAAGTTTGTTATGTTTCATAGTAGATTTGACATCCACAGAGATTTCTGAAGGAAACATTTCAGATGGATTTCCTTGTCATTTTCTTTTCCATTGGCAGCTTTGTCTCACTCTTTTGCCTTTAGACCTTTTCTTTCACTTCAAATGATGCTTTTCTCAGATACTTGTCTACTCAAATCCACGAGCACATTCTTCAGTTTGCTATTTTGTCTCCTATTACTGAGAAAAGCTGTATTAGAAACAGATATATGTTCACAATAGCTCAAATGAATTCGGACACCCTGATTTGCAAAAGACAACAACTGGGCTGCTCCCACTTATGGTGTGGTGAGTCCTTTTATTTCAATGGGTTCCCTCCATGTGAAAATGTGTGTAGTGAAGTGGGCTTGTGGCAAGGTGGAGTACAAAGCCAGCAGCCAAAGAGCTGGTGCACATTGGGGCCTGCAATTTATCTTCTAGCAGTTGAAGGGAGCAATAAGGTTGTCAGCATCATGCGTACAATTATGATGGCCACAAAGGTTCCCTCCTTCAGTAAAAGGTTGTTTGAGGTTTTAGCCTGCATTGAGAGTACCATAAAGAGCACAGTCATGCTGATCTCTGATCATCCAGCCAGGGTCACATTAGGCATAAAAGGAAAGATCTAATTCTAAACCTGTATAAATCACTATTTATGTCACAGAGAGAGTAATGGCACAGATTTCCTTCCACAATTCTGGTACGTTTGGGGCAGGCAGTTGAGGAAAAATTGGGTGAGGCAGTGAGGTGTTCAGCCATTTCCCAGCACCTGATTCAAATCCTGCCATCTGCCACTGGATGTGACATTGGGCATGTCTGCCCAAATATGTATTATTCTGGCAGGCATTATAATGAGGTGCAAAAGATGTGAATACACCATACAATCTATATCCCATCATTTGTGTCTTACCGGACTGAATTTTGCCAATTCCCAGTAAATCCCACCCGCTGGGGCCAAAAAAAGTGAGGCGGACCCACCTTCAGCGGGCAGCCGGACCCAGAGCAACATATTGCCAGTGGTGACCAATCAAAATGCCACTGCTGGGGCCACTGTCCAATTAAGGATGGCGGCCTGCCCCCAGATTCTGTCAGCCCAATCAAAGAATGGACAGCTCAGCAGCCTCACCATTGCCACTGCCAGTGCTGACCATTGCTTAGGCTGCAGCTCGAGGAAGAGGGCACCTCAATGACCAGGCTACCTCAAAAAGACAGGGTAGGTTGAGGGAAGCCAGGTTCTGGCAGTCAAGCCCCAAAGGTCGGGGTGGGGGGTATCTTGAAGAGGAGTCCGTTGCTGCCAGGGAAGCTATTGGCAACCAGGGGGCCACTCCAGAGTCCTCTAGGAAACCACAAGGTTTCACTGGGCTGTTACCCCATTCGGTGGCAGGCCCTCCTGGTGCCTGCAAAAAGTCCACAGAGGCAGGAAGTGGTGCTTAATTTGTTGCTTAAATGGCTCAATTGGCCTCCTGGCGGGCATCCAAACTGCTATCTTTCCCACCGCTGGTAATATGGCATGACGGCAGGAGGATGGTCAGGGTCCCCTTCTTATACCTTCCCCTGCCATTTTGCCAGCCATCCCACCTCCAAGCTCCTGCCCAAAGGGTCTGGAAAATTTAGCCCACCAATATGTCATGAGGAACACCAAGCATTTCTGGCAACCAGCATACAAACTGAGGAGGAGTAAATATGGGTGCCCTTTTTTTTTATTCGTTCATGGGATGTGGGCATCACTGGTGAAGCCAGCCTTAATTGCCCATGCTGAATTTCCCTTGAGAAGGTGGTGGTGAGCTGCCTTCTTAAACCACTGCAGTCCATGTGGTGTAAGTACACCCACAGTGCTATTAGGAAAGGAGTTTCAGGATTTTGACCCAGCGACAGTGAAGCAATGGCGATACATTTCCAAATCAGGATAGTGAGTGGCTTGAAGGAGAACTTCCAGGTGGTGATGTTCCCATGCATCTGCTGCCCTTGCCCTTCTAGGTGGTAGAGGTCATGGGTTTGGAAGGTGCTGCCAAAGGAGTCTTGCTGAGTTGCTGCAGTGCATCTTGTAGATGGTACACCTGCTGCCATTGTATGTTGGTGGTAGAGGAAGTGAATGTTTAAGGTGGCTGATGGGGTGCCACTAAAGCTGGCTGCTTTGTCCTGGATGGTGTCAAGCTTCTTAAGTGTTCTTGGAGCTGCACTCATCCAGGCAAGTGGGTAGTATTCCATCACACTCCTGACTTATGCCTTGTAGATGATGGACAGGCTTTGGGGAGTCAGGAGCTGAGTTACTCTCCGCAGAATTCCGAGCCCCTAGCCCTGCTCTTGTAGCCACAGTATTTATATGGCTAGTCTAGTTCAGTTTCTGGTCAATGGTAACCCCCAGGATGTTGATAGTGGGGGATTCAGTGATGGTAATGCCATTGAATGTCAAGGGGCAATGTTAGATTCTCTTTGTTGGAGGTGGTCAATGCCTGGCACTTGTATGGCGTGAATGTTACTTGCCACCTATCAGCCCAAACCTGAATATTGCCCAGGTCTTGCTGTATATGGAAGGGCTGCTTCAGTATCTCAGGAGTCGTGGATGGTGCTGAACATTGTGCAGTCATCAGCAAACATCCCCATTTCTGACCCTATAGTGGAAGAAAGCTCATTGATGAAGCAGCTGAAATGGTTGGGCCTAGGGCACTACTCTGATGAGCTCCTGCAGCTATGTCCGGAGTCTGAGATGATTGACTGCCAACAACCATAACCATCTTCCTCTGTGCTAGGTATGACTCCAACCAGTGGAGTGTTTCTCCCCGATTCCCATTGACTTCAGTTTTGCTGAAGGAGCCCTATCCTTGATGCCACACTAGGTCAAATGCTGTTTTGATGTCACAGGCAGTCAACCTCATCTCACCCCTTGAGTTCAGCTCTTGTGTCAATGTTTGGACCAAGGCTGTAATGAGGTCAGGATCGTGGCCCTGATGGAACTCAAACTGAGCATCAGTGAGCAGGTTACCTCTTGATAGCACTTTTGACAACACTTTCCATCACTTTGCTGATGATCGAGAGTAGATTGATGGGGTGGTAATTGTCTTGGTTGGATTTGTTCTTCCTTTTATGGACAGGGCATACCTGAGCAGTTCTCCATATTGCCAAATGGGTGCCAGTATTGTAAGCTAGATTGAAACAGCTTGGCTAGGGGCACGGCTAATGCTGGAGCACAAGTCTTCAGTACTATTGCCAGAATGTTGCCAGGGTCCATAGCCTTTGCAGTGTCCAATGCCTTCAACTGTTTCTTGATATCACATGGGATGAATCAAATTGGCTGAAAATTGGCATCTGTGATGCTGGGGACCTCAGGGTGAGGCCTGAAATCAATGGAATGGAATTTGTTTTGAGTTCAAAGACTGCAATGCTTTCTCAGTGGAAGTCATTATTGAACTGATTGTAAGATGGCAGCTTACAGAGAGCTTCCCTCATGGCAGAGGTCACATGACTACAGCAAGCCAGAATGGACATGTAGTTGTTGCATTTCAAATCTTAAACACCCCTCTTTTCATAATGAACAAAAGATCCTAATATTCCCCATTTCCTAATGAACAGAAGACACATTTGCATGCATGATCATGTGTAACTGAGTTACCCAAGATACCAAGTTATACTCCCATTGATCTCATGCATTAACAACTGTTTGCTCTATTAGCCAGTTTCAGCCCCTGCATTACATACATGGTCTTTAAATCATGCAGGTCTCTTAATTGTATGCGCGCGCATTGTCATTGGTTGTTCACCTGGCTGATGTTCCTTGTCCAGAAAGAGTCATTCCCATGGTACTTGTTGCCATGGTAACTGTTGTTGTTCCATTGCCATTGTTGGGGACATGTGAACCTCTGGGATTGATGGTAGTTCTGTACTCAGTACAACTGGTGAGATCCCTTCTCTCTGACCGGCCGATTGCTGTAAAGGAACAACTTCACTAGTTGTGCATATATGCCTGCGGTTGCACCAGTATATTTGGTTGTTCACTTCCACCGGATACAATCGAGGCGACAACTTCTCTACGCATGTCCCAAGTTGCGACATAGGCTGACTCCTGTTGAGAGCATTGAATGTTTGTACCCCGGCTGGCTCTCCAACCTCTGGCAGTGGTTTGCCAGTCTTGTCAAAATGAAATTTGGCTTTCTGCCGTTTCACCTTGATTTTTTTCACTCACACCTGTTATTACTTCTTAGTCAATTCAATTCCTTGATGGCTTGTATGGTTGTGCTTCAGTATCTCTCCTTTCATCTCCTTAAGGATGATGACTCTATTTCCTTTGTACAAGATGCCATCTTGGGTTGCTAATTCATCTCAGTATGCCCAATATGCTCTTGTGACCATAAGTGTATCCTTGATGCACTCAGGCCATCCTTTCATCACTACTTCTTGTAGCACTTGGAGAGTTGCATCTTGTTGAATAGTTCACTTAATTTGAGCAAGGTGCTTGTCTGTCAGATTCAATGTTTCTGATGACTTCCAGATCATGTCTGGCTGCTGCTTCACGTTGAATCTGGAAGATTTCACATTATGTTGTAGCATCCTCAGCTTTCTTCATGGGGAGCGCTGTTCTCAGCAGCATGTCTGCAGTGTACATCTGTGTCCCTTGCTTGTATGTCATGTCCAGATGATAACTCTGTAAACAAAGTAATATTCTTTGCAGATGCTTTGGGGAAAATAGTAGCGGTTTGAGAAAAAAAGCTTTGAAGTGGCTTGTGGTCAGACTCCACTGTGACTTTGTCTCTCCCAAGCAGGTATTGATCGAAAATGCTCACAAGCAAAATCAATAGCCAGGCACTCTTTCTCAATCTGAGGTTAGCATCGTTCAATTTGCATTAGTAACCTGGATGCAAATATCACTGGTTGTCCTTGCTGCATTAGGGTTGCTCCAAGACCTGTCTCACTGGGGTCACACTGCAAGATCACTTCATCATTAACGTCATAGTGCTTCAGCACTGGCATTGTTGTCACTACTTGTTTGATTTTAATAAATACTGCTTCATGTTCTGTGCCCAAATACCACTGCGCCTCTTTGGCAGTGAGCTTGCACAATGGTTCACACATCAATGACAAATTGGGCAAAGATTTTGCTAAATGGTTCACAAATCCATCAAATTGTTGCACTGCTTTCACCTCTGTTGGGCACTGCATCGCTCTCACCTTGTCAGGATCCGGGTGAAGACCTTTTGCTGTCAATACATGACCTATGTACTTGACTTAAGGCATTTTCAGTTGCAATATTTTCTTCTTCAGCCTCAGGTTCATCTGCTGAGCCCTCTCTAGTAGTCATATTAAATTCTGATCATGGTCAGCTATTGCTTCTTCCGTTATGTCTTCACATCCGTGGATGGTAGATCATCCACTATGGCTTCCACTCTGGGAAGATCACTGACTATCTCATGCTTTCTGTGTTGATATTCTTCTGAAGACATGGAAATGCCAAACAGCATGTGCAACCATCTTTATCTCCCGAACGACATCCAGAATGTAGTTAGTAAGCTGCTGCTTTCATCCAGCTTCACTTGCCAGTAACCATCCTTCTCATCTGGGGTAGTAAAGATCTTTGCCTTGGCAAATTGCTGCAAAATTCCTTCGATGATTGGCCTGAGGTAGTGAGATCTCTTCAGCGCTTTATTTAGATCCTTTGGATCTAAGCATACCCGCAGCTTTCCAAGTTGTTTCATTGCTACCATGCTGCTAATCCAGCCTGTGGGAGTTGTATCTTTCTTAATTACTCCTTTCTTTTCCTGCTCTTCTATCTTGTCTTTAAGGCTTGACTGGAGGGCAGCTGGAATTCTTCTCAGCAAATGCTGAATTGGTCTTACACTCTCATCTACTTCTAGATGATTTTCTCCTGGTAGACATCCCAAACCTGTAAACACATCTTTGTACTGCTCAAGTGTCTGTTTAGCAGTCAATGGTTTTGTGTGCTGTGACATGTTGTAAATCACTGGTGGCACGTTCAGGGTTACAAGTCCAAGCTTTAGGCTTGCTTCAGCTGAGATGAGTGGCTGTTGCACCCCATTTATGATCTGGAACTCCAGGACCCCCTTCTCGCCATTGCATTGGGCTCTCAGACTAATTTGTCCTCATGCCATTATATAGCCTCAACCTTACTTTCGAGGGCTTCATTTTTGGATTGCCATGTTGAGCCACTTCGCACAGGTCTGTGAACATCATGATGTTGCATGGTGCACCAGTGACTATCTGACACTTTTTGTTCACTTGATACTTTCCTTCTGCGATCATCATCATAACAGTCAGAAACTATTTATCACCTACAGACTTGACGAACCAATGTGTACAGTGCTTCATCAGACTTTTCTACTGATATCTCTCCAGTAACCATCTGTATAGGCTTGTTTTGCTTCTTTCTAGCCAAACAATTATGTGCAAAATGTTTTGGCTTCTTGCAGTTAAAAAACTGTCTCCAATGCTTGGCAGTCCTCCTTTTCCTGTGTATGATGTTGTCCGCAGTATTTTCATCCTGCCCTTTGTCCACGATTGTTCTGCTCTTTCGGCCTGGAATGTCCCTCAGCTTAATGTATTTCCTCTGTGCTCTAACTGATGTTTTACAAGCTTTGCATTTCTATACACGTCAATCTCTTTCCTGAACATATATTTCTCCTCTTTCAGTAGACTTGCCCTTACTAAGAGGTTTCATAGGCCTAAGGCTATTCAATCTTTCATCAGATCATCTTTTAGCTGTCTGAATTCACTTGATTCTGCCAGACGCAGTTTACATACTGATCTATGGTTTCCTTTTAACTTTGAGCGTTAGTGCTGAATGTCCTTTAGGGAAGGAAATCTGCTGTCCTTACCTGGTCTGGCCTACATGTGACTCCAGACACACAGCAATGTGGTTGACTCTTAAATGCTCTCTGAACAAGGGCAATTAGGGATGGGCAATAAATGCTAGCCTAGCCAGCAATGCCTACATCCCGTGAATGAATAAAAAAAATACATGGCATTCATAAGTAACATTCACTCGGGGTTCAAAATGTGCATCCAAGGCTTTCAAAATCTTTGTCAGCTGTTTCCTTTGATTGCCTGTTAGATTGAGGATAAAATAAAATTTGTAACAGTCCTTCCACAGCAGTATTAGGAGTGTGGCTACTCTTATCGGTTCTGGCTTATTAATTAAACCAGTTGCAATCTCATCATTTTGCCATTGCAAGTGGGAAAACTGCCAGTTGTGCCACATATCGCCTTTCATTTCTACTGGACCTAGTTAGGGGAAGTTTACTCACCCACTATTTTACTTCCAGCCTTCAGTTTGCATGCTTGCTTCTCCTCCACCTTTTCAGCAGCTTTTAGCAGATTTGAACATTTCTATGTGCCTTTCTGAGCTGTGACTTCTCTGCAGCATTTTCAGGGTTTCAAAACTCTATTTTATCTCCACTTCCAACACCATGCTTCAAGTTCAAAGATGGCAGTGTTTTCTCAGTGAGATTCTTTATTGAACTGAGATAGCAGAGGTCACATGACTACAGCAAGCCAGATAGGACATGTAGAACTGTTGCATGTCAAAACCCAAACAAGATCATTCTTATTACTAACAAAAACAAAAATGTCTGGAAAAATCAGCAGGCCTGGCAGCATCTGTGGAGAGAGATAGGCCATGGACACTGAGCTAAATCTATTAGTGGGGCTTGGAGCTCAGTCAAGCATTCATGATTAGATTCAATTAAACAACTGAATAAACAAACCCGCCAAAGCTTATTGCAATGGTGCCTTTGGAGTTGTCTGAGCAGATGGCAATTTGTTCGTTTTTTTTTAGCAGTAAAGTCTGGCATTTGTTCAACTATTTCAAAGGCTCAACAGGTGTCTCAATTTTAAATCAATGTAAAGGTCGAAGCACACGGAGCAGACGACACAGCAAAAGCTTAATCTTAATACTGTTGAATGCAGAAGGTCACTTGATCCACTGGATCATATGATCCTAAGAAGCAGGAGACCATTCAGCCCACTGAGCCTGCTCTGCCATTCAATAAGATCATAGCTAATCTGATTGTGCTCTTAACTGCACTTTCCTGCCTGCCCCCATAACTTTTGACTCCCCTGTAGGTCAAAACTCTGTTTAAATCAGCCTTGAATAAATTCAATTCCACTGCTCTCCAGGGCAGAGAATTCCAAAGACTAACAACCCTCCGAAAGAAGAAATTCTTCCTCATTTCAGTCTTAAATGGCAGACCCCCTATTTTGAAATTGTGCCCCTGAGTTCTAGATTTTCCCATGAAGGGAAACATCCTCTCAGCATCTACCCTGTCAGGCCCCCTGGGAGTTTTTATGTTTCAATAAGATCACCTCTCATTCTTCTAAACTCCAATGAGTATAGGCACAACCTGGTCAACCTTTTCTCATAAAACAACCCCTTCTTCCCCAGAATCAACCTAGTGAACCTTCTCTGAACTGCTTCTAATGAACATATATCACTTCTTAAGTAAAGAGACCAAAATTGTGCACAATACTCAAGGATTGGCCTCACAAATGCCTTGTACAGTTGTAGCAAGATTTCCCTATTTTTATATACTCCATCGCCCTTGTAATAAAGGACAACTTGCCTTCTTAATTACTTGCTGTACCAACATGCGGGGCATTCATGAGGCACTGTGTGTCATCAGCAGCAGCAGAGCTGTACTCCACTATGATCTAACCACATGACCTGGCATAGCCCTCACACTACCATTAACATCAAGCCAGGGGACTAACCATGGTTCAATCAGCAGTGTAGGAGAGCATGCCAGGAACAGCACCAGAAATACCTACAGCACAGGACTATAACCATGCTAAACAGCAGAAGCAGCATGCCATAGGCGGAGCTAAGCAATCCCACAACAAATGAAACAGATCAAAGCTCCACATCCAGTCATGAATGGTGATGGATCACTAAACAACTAACAAGTAAAGGAGACCCTATGAACATTCTCATTCTCAATAATGGCAGAACCCAGCACGTAAGTGTAAAAGAGAAGGCTGAAGCATGTGCAATCACCTTTAGCCAGAAGTACCAGCAGGATGATACACCTTGCCCTCCTCCTGAGATTCCCACCATCACAGATGCCAGTCTTCAGCCATTTCTGTTCACTCCATGTGATATCAAGAAACAGCTGAGTGCATTTAATATAGCAAAGTCTATGGGCTTCAACAACATCCTGGCTGTAGTGCTAAAGTCTTGTGCTCCAGAATTAGCTGCGCCTCGAGCCAAGCTGCTCTAGTGCAGCTACAACACTGGCAGCTACCCAACAATGTCGAAAATTGCTCAGGTATGTCCTGTGCATGAAAAGGACAAACCTAACCCAGCCCATCAGTTTACTCTCAATCATCAGTAAAGTGATGGAAGGATCATCGACAGTGCTATCAAGTGGCACTTACTTACCAATAACCTGCTCACTCATGCCAGGACCATTCAAATCCAGACCTCATTACAGCCCTGGTCCAAATATGGACCAAAGAACTGAATTCCAGAAGTAAGATTTACTTGGAGCTATTTTACCATTCCTCCATGGTCTCTGAATCAAAATCCTGGAACTGCCTACCTAACTGTTCTATGAGTGAACCTCCACCACACAGAATGTGGCAGTTCAAGAAGGCAGTTCACCACCAGTTTCTCAAGTTGCAAAAAATATTGACAAACTCGCAACCCTCTCATCCCATGAACAATTAAAAAGAAATGCACTATCAGAGCCTGACTTAAACATGTGAATAGTGTCCCGCCCTCAGGCCAGTGGTGCCACCATAAAAATCCAACAGGCACATACACATCAGGTAGGGGACACATTCCTCATTTTTTATTGTACAACCCCAGTTGGCTTCTTCCTGCCCATTGGTGGTTAATATCAAACCCATTGACTTCAATAGAAATAAGCATAGAAACATATGTAAAACAGACTGCCAACTCACAATCACACACGCAACACTGTGGCACACAATCAAAATACCCCAAGGAGTCTCTCTTCATTTTTATTGTATTACACCCTATAAATAGATGCAAACAGGGCATAATGCATAAGAAAAGCATTGTCATGCATTGTTAAATCCCAGCTGCTTTCTAATTGTGAATTCAGTATTAATAATCATTTTAAAATCCCACACTAGTCAGCACTGTATGTAAAAATCCTCTTAGGTTTCATTTATTCAGTTATTTAATCTTGAACATTCAGACGTACCATAAAATAGATGCCTGAATTTATGTTCCGAGGAGATGCCTGGGCTATTAGGTGGTTCAAAAGGTACTTACGCTTTCTTCTGGTATGAGACACGTGGCTCTGGCTCCAGGAATGGAATACATTTTTGTTTCAGTAAGGAACTGTACAACGAATAGTTGAACAAATCTCCAGTCATCCTGGCCACCATGACAGCTACCATTATTGGCATTACTGACTGCACATCGTTGGTTAGTTCCACCTATAAGAATATTGGAAATATCAGGTTGGATTTGAACAAGCTAAAGCTTATCATTGGTACAAATCTCAGTAATAGTTGTAAGTTAGGGAAGTTTTATCTTTTAATTTAAAATTAGGTTAAGCAAGAATTTATTTTAAATGAGAATTTAACAGCTTTTCACCAACTTTTGAAAATCTCTATCTATCTTTGGATGCTAAAAATATCTTCTTGCGACAGCTTTCATATGGACCATCTCTGTGTGCCCTTGATGGAGTTCCTCTAACAATCTCTCTCTAAACCTGGTGGAATAATGACTCTTAAACCCCATAAGAAACAGTCTTGATCTATACTCAGTTTATTTCTACATGTGAAATACTCCTGCAATTTCTCACCATAACAATCCTTAGGCCAGCCATTCATGACATAATTGAGTTCTTTACTCAGCACCGCATCCTTTTGAGTCTCTTCACTAATTTCTTTGGCATGTCATTGTCTAGTAATTCACAGGTAACTCAGTGACTAGAAATAAACCAGTCTTCAAAGGAAATCTCAAAAGAGCATCCAATTTGCATTATCTGCTGACTTACAACATTTAATCTTGTACCAATGGCTAATTTTATCATTTGGTCCTCCTTGATCAAAGTCAACTTTGTGCTCTCTTAGCACTTTCTCAATGTCAAATGTATTCTTACTGATCCCTACTGTAAATAACTCGGCCCAGTTTAACCGTATTTTCTTGAGTCAATTCCTTCCCACCAGAGAAACTTTGTTACCCCCTACAACTACCAATGGCAAGTAACTGGACATATCATCATACTCGACCCAAATACTAACTTCACCTAACGCTGGAATACGATTACTGGTATAATTAGTCAGTTCCACATCAGTTTTACGTAAGGAAATGTCACTTAGGGATTTATTGCACTCTTCTTCCAAGATGATAGGCTCTGCTGCAGCTGTATCAACGATGAAAGGATGTTGTGAATCTCTGGCTTTCATCTTTACAGTGGGCGCTTCAGCCCTTTTACTTTCATTTTCCATCTGCTGTTTTTCTTGTTCTTTGAGTACAACTCTTGGGCCAGAATTTTACATTCAGTGTGCGGGCTTGGCGGGAGCAGGCGGGCGCGATCAGGAACCCGACCGCCACCCGCGATCAGCTCCGCACAGCCATTTTACACAGGCAGGCCAATTAAGGTCCGCCCAGCGTAAGACGCGACAGCGGCAACAGGGAGAAGGGGTGGGTGGGGGTGGGAGCTCAATGTCCGCCGGGTCCAATGGTGACCCGGTAGCCGATTTAAAAGCGGCCCGGCATCCATACGAAGGCTGCGAATGCCTCAGAGGACCCTCGGAATGGAGCACCTCAGTGCTGAACACGGCAGGCAGGAGTGCAGGTGGCCGGGGCAGTTGGTCCCCGCGTTTTTCTGACGAGTGTCTCGCTGCCCTCCTGGGGGAGGTGGCAGCAGCAGAGAGATCCTTGTTCCCAGGGAGGGGAGGAGGAGGCCCCCGCACCTCACCAAATATGCCCGGGAGGAGGTGGCATCCAGGGTCAGCTCCCATGATGTGGTGAGGCGCACATGGGTGCAGTGCCGTAAATGGTTCAATGATCTCCTGTGATCGGGAAGGATGAGTGCCGTGTTGGCATGGATCACTTAGCACAGCAGTTAGGAGCGGCACCCATCCACCCAGACCTCAGAGTTCTTAGAGTGTGAGTGGCAAATGTCAATGAAGCAGCATCTGGGCAAGCGGGTGAGCCCTGGCTGCTTGGAATGAATGTCTTGCGGCTCCAGGGTCATGAATTGGCTGAGCCCTGTGAGATATTCCTCAGGTGGGGTTGGCCAGGCTGCAATGGCGCTGCAGGTACAGGATGAACTAATCAATGCTCCTCTGTCCTTTCGGGAGAAGACATCCCGTAACAATGCAGAAAGGTTGCGGACTGGTGGGGGATCGCCCCACATTCTAATCCTGAGTAGATATGAGCAGGAGGCCCTGGAGTTGGAGAGGTGCCATGCACCTAGGTCAACCGGCCTCGGTGAGGTTGGTGTGCCACAGGGAGGTAAGATTGCAGTGCACTGAGGTCAGAATGTCTGTAATAGCAACCATTCCACTGTTGTCACTATATTGATGTGAGCCTCAAACATGGAATCCCCATTGATAATGGAAAGACAAGGGCACCCTTATCCGGATGCCAGGCATGCATAGTAACAGTGTAATGACTTCAACTAATGGCATATCCTTGTCCTTCCTTTCAGGCTCACCAGAAGCCCATCAGGGTGAGGAGCCTGAATGTCCATCCCTGATCCCAGAGGACAGCGACCATGGAAACGCGCCTGCATCACACCCTCTCAGCCAGGCAGGCACCAGTGCAGATACCAGCACCTCGGTGGGCATTAGATCATTGGCTAATGTCCTGGTGCACGGTGGTGAGGGCACTTCACACTCACTTGAGGTGCAGGTGGAGGCAGAGAGCGCCCAGGGCGTCGGCAGTCGGAGGACTGCTGGGGACCAGAAACATGCTCAGTCGGTGGCTGATGATGTGCATCTGGAGTCGTCACTGAGGCAGCAGATGCTGGAAATCCAACCGGGTATGCGGGAGGATCTGGCGGAGATACAGGAGGAATGCATGCCATGGTCTCCGTTCTGGAGGAGTCCATGCGGTGCGCAAGCAATGCAATGACCCTCATGGCCGAGCGCAATGCCTCCTCCATGAAGAAAATGGCGACTCTCATGGAGAAGCTCCTCCAGGAGCTGAGTCCGGGGTTCCTGGGGGTGCGCTCAGACCTGCAAGCCCTCACACCGGCAATGACCTCAGGTGGTCACTGTCAGTGTGGGAGATGGATTGGGACCCAGTATACCAGCTAGGTGCCCGTCCATCAATGGTGCGCAGGAAGGTCCAAAGCGACCTCATTGGTGCATGAGCTGCTTGTTGTCCCTGTGGGCTCCTCTCAGGGCACTCCTGGTGAAGGCAGCAGCTCCTCCACCCCTCTGCCAGTGACCATGGCATCCGATGAGGCTGCGGCGACTGGGGAGATGCCAGTCATGGCACTAGCCGCACCCTCCCTGGCAAGGCCAACACAGGCTCCACGGGCCAGATGACGCCCGCCAAGGTCATCAAGACCAACAGGACAGCAGAGTGAGCAGACTGTCTCCAATGCCGGTGCCAGTGAGCGGGGAGAACCTAGACGTAGCAATCAAAAGCAAAAACTTAAAGCACCTTAAGCACAACACGGGCTTATCACTGGTGATAGTTTTTTCCCCCACTTTTATGTTAATTATTATTAGGTATGATGGGGAACACCTTTCGATTTAATTTGTATTATGTACGCCAGGCACCACACCATTAAATGTGTTTGTGTTCAACAAGCCTCTGGGTGCTTCATTAGTTCTGCTGATGCAGGGTAACCCATGATGTTATAAGCGATATTGAACTTTATTGAAATGGCACATAGTGCATGTTGTTCACCAAGCAAATGTCCCTGTCAGGTATCAAATATGGAGCCTGCAGCCCTGGCATGTGGTGGTTCTTCATCTTTGGTAGGCTAGCTGAAGGAGCGCTGGATCAAAGCCTCCCGGGTGTCCTTGCCTCCCTGGAGGTTGCCCAGGTCAACATCTATCCCCTCAGCATCCTCTTCCTCAGACTCACTACTGGACTCATTGTCTGCTGCAAGAGCAGCTGCGTCAACATCTTCTTGCTCCACTGCATTCCCCCCTTGCCAACACCAGCTTGTGGAGAGTGAAGCATGCAACCACTATCAGTGACACACGATCAGTGGGGTATTGCAGTGTGCCCCCTGAACAGTCCAGGCATCTGAAGCACATCTTGAGAAGACCTATGGCTGTCTCTACCACCGCACTTGTGGAGGCGTGGCTCCTATTGTACCGCTGCCCAGCCTCTGTTCCTGGATGGTGGAGAGGCTTCATGAGCCAAGCCATCTTTTGAGGGGATTCCCTTGTCGCCCAGCAGCCATCCATCCAGCCGGGCTGGAGCACTGAAGAGCCCTCGCACCTGGGAGTGTCTCAGGATGTAAGCATCATGGGAGCTGCCTGGGTACCTTGCACAGACTTGTAGAATCAGCATCCTGTGATCAAACACTATCTGCACGTTCATGGAGTGGAAGCCCTTCCTGTTGACGAAGGCTCCGGGCTCACCTGCTGGTGCCTTGAAGGCCACATGTGTGCAGTCTATTGCACCCTGGACACGGGGGAAGCCAGCAATGGCCGCGAAGCCTCTGTCTCGCTTTGCCTGGCTGGCCTCATCCGTGCGGTAGTGAATGAAAATCAGTGCACGCCTGAACAGAGCATCTGTCACCAGCTTGACACAACTGTGGACAGCTGATTGGGAGACTCAACAAAGATCACCCATCAGCCTCTGGAAAGAGCCAGAGGAATAGAAGTTGAGGGCCACTGTGACTTTCAGCGCCAGTGGCATGGGGTACCCACCCACACTGTTGCAGCTGATCTCAGGGATGATCCTCTGACAGATGGAGGTCACTGTCTCCCATGAGAGGCGGAGCCTCCTTCAGCATTGAACATCAGGCATATTGAGGTAGCTGCATCACCGCCTGTAAACCCTGGCAGCAGGATAGTGATGTCTTCTGTGGCGCCTTCTGCCTTGGACTTCCTGTTGGCCCTGCACCCCTTGTGCCTGCGCCTGTTCTCCCACAGGTCACTCCCATGGAGGCTGAAAAGGGACACCTGGCCTCCTCCTCCTTTTGGCTCTCCCATCCTCCTCAGAGGAGGTGCCTCCATCGGAGATTACAATCCCCATTCCCAGGGTGAGGGAAGGCTGTCTGACACCTGGAAGGCCCCAAGTGTTATGACTCCTCTGGAGTCCTGAACTGAAGCCTCTTATTTCTGTCAAAGCAGCTCTGAAGCGAAATGAAGTTGTCCTGTTCATTCAAACAAGCAGCAGCAAGTTATAATCTAAAGTTCTAACAACTCACATTAGTAAGCCCACTCACCCCTCTTATCCCACCCGTGGATGAGGTTTTTGAAAATGTGGCCTACCCGCCTGCCCGTTGTGCCCGTGTGATGCCCTGAAAATCTCGGACAATTGGTGTCACAAGGGCCTTAGCTGGCCTGTTAAATAACGCTGGGCACACCTCCGTCTTCATCACCGTGCCCACCTAGCAAAATATTGTGATGGTGCGCGGTGACGTCGGGGCGCATGCCGGTCGTCACTGCACATGATTTTACATTCTGGCATGTCGGGTGCGAGCCTGCATGCCGAATGTAAAATTCTGGCCTTGATCTTCCTGCTCAATAACATCAACTTCTGTTTCCATATCGTTCATATGCGCATTCGATGATTTCCAGACTCCTGAACTAGCTTTAGGCCTACCAAGACCTGGTGTGTAACCCTTATTCATCCACAATTACACCAGGCTTCTTTATTAGGGTTGAATTCCCCTATTGTCTCCAGATATGTTTCCAGTGCTTTTTTTTTTCAATTGTACACTGTACTGGCTAACTGTGTACCTAAACATAATGTGCACATGGAACAATATTTCAAATTGCTTAAACTTCCTCAAAATCAATTTCAATGGGAAAAAAAGTTCAGACCAGTACTCTTACTTCCCAGTTTTTTACTGGCATTCCATTTTAAGGTATACAAGGCCAGTTATCCTTACAGTTTTTACTATTTTTTCATTCTGTGACAATGTTCTGCAGTTCTTAATTTCCCAAATGGACTGCACAAGAAAATTCCATCCCAGTCTTGCTGTCATCTTTCTATTGTGTATTGCATGGAGTAAGATTAACACATGCTCAACTGCAGGCAGCCATTATTGAGCTAACTTGATTTACACCTCCTCAACAGAGAGGGCAGCAGAGAGGGCAATATAACAAAATGCTCAGCTATTAAAATATGCTATGTAACAAAATGTGGACTTTAGCCAAAGAGCAGGAAAGCTTCGGACAAAAATATTAAACATAATAATAGCTTAAATGCTTGCTGCAAAACAAAACAATACAATTCACAATCAAGTATATAAGAAAAAATATTTATTTAATCATTAAGTTAAGCCAGATAAAGACCATTGAGCTGTCATGCTTCCATTTTATATGGCTACGCTGCATTCGGGGATTGAAACTTTGCAAAGGTCATAAAGCTCACCATTATTTCAATAATTTCTGTATTTAAATTAGGGTTCTGCTTCCTCCTTTGATCTCAAAAATCACACACCCCAGATTCACTGTGCTACAAGTCAGGCTTGCACACGTTTCCACAAAATGTTCCTGACGCCATCAAGACTCCAAGCCACCTTTAAATACTCAAAACCAGTGCTTACATCGCAGCACAACACAACACCCTGGTTTTCACTTGAGTCCTTTTTGTCTATATTGTATCAAAGCAATTTTTTAAATTCAACTTTCAATAGAAAAGTGCAATATGTTATCTCTTCAGACTGAGCAAAATTCCAGGTATAGCAGCCTTGATTTTTCATATAGATTCACCTGTCATAACTTTGGCAGAGACCAATGGAACTCTGGAGAAAGGCACAAATTCAAAAAATTAATCCTTATTGTGCATTTAATTTCTATTTCTCAAACTACCAAAAAGTAAAACTAAATCAAAATTGTTTGAAAGCTACCTCAATTATTTATTTAAAGAACAGGCATAAGTTCACTTAGATCTACTGATCAATCATTTGGCATGAAAAATCAGTATCATGTTTTCATCTGTAGTGTTCAGCCACAAACCATCCCTCCCAACAACTTACATTGGTATAGCACCTATAATGTAATGAAACGTCCCAAGGCACTTCACAGGAGCATTATAAAGCAATGGGCGGAATTTTCTGTGCCCATTGATGTCAGGCGTGTTTGGCGCGTGAGTGGAAAATATGGCAAGAAGGCCAAAAATCGGTTTCACAAGTCATGAAACTAGTTTGCAATCATCCGCTCTGCCCATCAATGCAGGCCGCAATTCCCGTCTTTGGACATCGGGAGCTTCATTGTAATACATCTGCATATCATTATCAGCCCAACTCGGCGGAATCATCCCCCCACGCTGGATCACCCAAGAACGCTGGCATGATTGCATGCTAATGTGTTTCACAACTGTACATGAGCAACGTGCACCTGAGGAGCTGCACTTCACCCGACACTTCAAGGTTTGTTTGCCTACCTTGCTTCGGGCAGCACTCGCGGTCATCAGTGCCAGGTTTTGCTTACAGGCAGGTCCCTACCTACCAGGCCAGCCATTATGAGGGAGTGGCTTTTCAACAGCTGCAGGGCTAGGGCTTGCTTGGGGAATGGGGAGAAGTGGCCTCAGGCGAGGCAAGAGGCTGCAGGGCGAGGGCTGTACTGGGTTAGGGGGGTATTCCAGGACGTGTGTGTGGAGGGATAAGTTGATCTATCCAATGGCCTCAAGATGGTGAGGGCTGAGGAGGCAATCTCCAGAGAAGATGAGGCCAGATGGATATGTGAGGGTGTGTGTGAGAATGGGTGGTGATGTCCCTTGAGCTGGCAGTGAGTGAGATGCCAGTGAATGTGTGATGGGCTTGAGTGTGAGAGTTTAGAGTGATGAGATGGTTGCCATACCCTGGCAGTACAGATGAGGTCATTCCTCCTCTTTCTGCAATGGATGGCCAACCGCTTCTATACAGCATTGGCGCTGATCACCAATGCCACTGCCTACCAAGCCGGAATGGTGAAATTGCTGGACCTTCTGCAGCCAAAGCGGGGGGTAGAGGACATCAAGCAGGCCTCCACAGCATCTAAAAGGCATTCCAATGACACATCACTTGTAATGTTTGTAAGTTAAACCATTTCTTACTGTTATGGGGATCATATGACTGTATAGACCAATCAGCCCTAAGTGTGGGGAATCTTAAGGGCGGAGTTTTTTAGCCTTGGTCTTGGAACAAACATGTCACCTCATCTGGAGTCTGTTAATAAAGTTCAGTGTTTCTTACAAGAAATCCATCCCGTACTCTCCAAGTTTATTACACACTGAATCGGGGGGCTGCAGTCATCTTGCCTTTCGGGACCATGTCTTCTGTGCAGCAGTCCTGGGCTCGAAGCACGCAGCTGCACTTTAAATTTGGTGACTAGTGTGAGGAATCAGCGAGATGAGAACGTGGCGGGCAAATGAGAGCCCGCCCGCCATCGAAAAGGCATGTTTCTTGTGAATGCATGATTAATGAGGTGGGATTGGAATAATACGGCATTGCAGCCAGCAGGTAAAATGTTCTTTTACCAGCCCGCTACTGCAATTAGTGCAAATCTGGGATGATCCTGCCCAGTGCCTGACACTGAGCCACATAGGAGATATTAGGTCAGATGACCCAAAGTTTGGTCAAACATGTAGGTTTTAAGGAGAGACTTAAAGGAAGGAAGTGAGTTTGTGAAACAGAAAGGTGTGGGCCGTGAATTCCAGAGCTTGAAACCTGGGTAGCTGAAGACCTGCCCACCACTGGTGGAGCAATTAAAATTGGAGTTACACGAAAGGTCAGAATTAGAGGAGCATTGATAGCTTGGAGGATGGAGGGACTTAAAAACAAGGATGACAATTTTAAAATGAAGGGGTTGCTTGATAGGGGAATGGGACCAGCTGCGAGTTAAGACATGGGGAGCAGAATTTTGGATGACCAAGTTTACGTAGGGTAGAATGCAGGAGACCAGCCAGGAGTGCGTTCCCCCAATCAGAATAAACAGAATTTTCTTGACTACAGAATAGGCTTTAGGCACAAAACTTTACAGGATCAGTTTGGATTTGCTTGGATTGTAGCAGGATTCTACAACCAGTGGGATACACAAGATGTTTCGCTGTATAAGAATCCTTTGTTGAAAGCTTTATTTTTTGAATACGTCTATAAACTGATGTTATTTACCAGAAACTGAATTTTTAGATTATTTTCCTTTTTGTTAAAGAGTTAGCTTATGTACTGAAAATCCAAAATGGATTTTCCAAATAACCAAACACTCGTCTGGATATTATTTGTGTATATTTATTAACAACATAATTATACAGGATGTCTCAGTTAATCTTAGTAATGGGTTCCTGCCTAAGGGTGGCTTAGTCCTTGAATTTATTCCATTCACTTCTAGTTACATGATGCTTATTTTAGTCTCTGGTTCAAAGTGTGCAACTTTTGCACAACTGCTCAATATCCTTTAGTAATTCAAAGTTTTAGGTTAGTGCATGAAATATAATCCAAATGTACATAGTTTTTGGTGTGTGGCTTTCTTTGATCAAAAGAACTGTGCCAAATTTCTCAAAAAGATCTTCAGTTGTTTGGGAATGGTTAAGGATTTTGGCAAGTGAGATGACTAAAGAAGACACTGAACCTGAATATTTACTCCTAAGCTTACTGTAACAGGAAGTTGTCTGGCTTTTGATCTGCCTTGTTCTTCCATCAGTATAACTGAGATATTAATGCTATCACTGTGAGAAGCTATACTGATCTTTACAAAGCCTTGCTCACTTGAAATAATAGTTTGACAGATTCTTCACCTCAGTGCACAAAATATTCACTGAGGTCTATGTGCCTCAATGGCAATTGGTAACATTTTACAAGGCATCAAACTATTATATTTTCATATTGCACTGTGAGAAATTATTTTGGTTTGTGTTTCTCTTTCTTATTCAGCACTTGGATCCATGGAAGATCTTGATGATAGATGGGCAAGCAACCCAGCAGTTGGAAGCTGTGATTTTGCCTCTTACCCTTTCGCTATATCTTCCCAGTAGGTAGCAGTTAATGGAATCTGTTTATTAAAAAAAAGATCTAGTGCGTATTTTTTCTACAGGGGAAGTCAATTTGAGTAATGTTTACTTGGGTGATTTACTTATACGTTCAAGGGGTGTGGACATCGCTGACTAGGCCAGCATTTCTTGCCCATCCCTAAACACCCTTGAGAAGATGGTGTTGAGCCACCTTCTTAAACTGCTGCAGTCCACGTGGTGTAGGTACACCCACAGTGCTGTTAGGGGGGGGGAGTTCCTGGATTTTGACCCAATGACTGTGAAGGAACGACAATATATTTCCAAGTCAGGATGGTGAATGACTTGGAGGGGAACTTGTAAGTGGTGGTGTTTCTATGCATCTGCTACCCTTGTCCTTGCTGATAGAGGTCACAAGTTTGGAAGGTGCTGTCGAAGGAGCATTGGTTAATTCCTGTAGTGCATCTAGTAGGTGGTACACACTGCTGCCACTGTGCATCAGTGGTGGAGGGAGTGAATGTGGATGGGATGCCAATCAAGAAGGCTGTTTTGTCCTGGACGGTGTCAAGCTTCTTGAGTGTTGTTCTGTACTCTATACAGACAGCTGTACTCTTCCAGACAAGTGGAGAGTATTCCCGCAACCTCTCATAAACCCTCACCCATACCATCACTCACTTAATTGGCGGGGGAAGGGGGTGCAATGAGAGGGCAAGAGAGAGAGGTGGAACAAGGCCTGAGGCCGAGCAGCAACCGAATGTGGGTCATAGAAAGCAATGGGAGCCAGGGGAATGTGGCGTGAGCTGGGGGAAATGGGGAGAGCCCGGGAGAAGTGGCAAGAATCTGGGGGAAGTGGTGAGAGGCCAGGGAAGCATGGAGAAAACAAGGGGTACGCAGCAGTGAGGCAACAGAGAAAGAGAGCGGGCAAGAGCCTGGGGAAAGCAGGGAATGCCGGGTGGAAGCTGGGTGGGAGCCAGGGGAGGGAATGGTGAGATCCTGGGAGAAGTGGGGAGAGAGCAGGGGGAAAGCATGGCCTTGCACACCCCACAGTCTCTCTCTCTCTCTCTCACTCTCTCTCTCCCTCTCCATCTCCATATTTGCAGCTGCCTGTGTTTGCTGCTGCTGCTCCAATCACAGCCTGTTTCACTCTGATGTTTGCTGCTGATAGGCTCACCAGGGAGGAGCAGCTCCCTGCAGAAATCTTCAATTTCAATGACTGGTCTTAATGGCATTTTGATCAGTGGCTCTAGGGCCATGTAGAGGGGCTTCGCAGGCCACAGTGCGGCCCATGGGTTG
The DNA here is from genome assembly GCF_964194155.1 of Cetorhinus maximus. Classification (NCBI taxonomy): domain Eukaryota; kingdom Metazoa; phylum Chordata; class Chondrichthyes; order Lamniformes; family Cetorhinidae; genus Cetorhinus; species Cetorhinus maximus. The sequence continues at coordinate 100,405,148 of NC_135882.1, forward strand.
GCAAGCCTGCTCTAGCCCATTCACTTAGCCTTTCCAAGTCTTGAAGCCTCCATGCATCCTCCTCACAGCTTACCTTCCCACCAAGTTTGGTGTCATCAGCAAATTTGGAAATATTACATTTGGTCCCCACATCCAAATCATTTACATTGACCTAACATTGACCCTTGCAGTACCCCACCATTAACAACCTGCCATCCTGAGAATGAATTGTTTCTTCCTACTCTCTGCTTTCTGTCTGCCAACCAATTCTCAATCCATACTAGTAAATTTCCCCCAATCCTATGCACTCTAATTTTATTTACTAACCTCTTGTGTGGTACCTTATCAAAAAATCCAAATACACCACATCCACTGGTTCTCCTTTATCAATGCTACAAATAATATCCTCAAAATACACGGCCGGGATTTTCTGTGCCCTTTCGTGACCGGCCTGTTCGGTGGCGAGATCAGAGAATCTCGTGAGAAGGCCCTACATGCGTTTCCCGGCAACATAAATCTAGGAAGCGATTGTCCGCTCCCCACCGTCAATGGCAGGCCTTTCCCACCACTGAACATTGGGAACTTAATTTGAATGCATTTGCACCTCATTATTGTGGCCACACGCCAGAATCAGCACCCCCCATGTCAAATTTAAAGCCGATGTCGGTGGGATTTATAACTGCCTTTAAAAGGCGGGCACCTGGCAACCTGAACTTCAAAGGGAACTTGGAGGTGAGTGCACACAACTTTGCGCAGCACTCCCGGTGACCCCAATGCAACAAACTGGTGCCGCAGGTTCAGGAGGGTAACATAAGCAAGTCTCCACAGCGGCTTTTTCATGGCTGGCTTGTGGTGCTCGAGGAAGGGCAACAGTGCAAGGTGGGGGGGGAGGTCATGGCAGCACAGACTGAAGTTTGAATACAAACACATGCCTGGGGAGGACGGTGGGGCTTGGGGGAAGAAAACGGCCGCACAAATACCAAAACATGTCAAAGGTGACCGCTCTTCCACAGCTGAGAGAGTTTAGCTTAAGCTGAATTGAAATGCTTGGAGTCAAGCAGCACTAATTCCTTACAGTTCCAATGATTGCTCCTCTACTGTTAACCCCTCGTGTGCACACTTCAAATGTGTGCTATGGTACTGCAGAACCATTGGGTGACTAGGCAAGCTTGAGGATCCTCTTGCGAAAGATAACCGTCGAACACTCACGGAGGGGTGTGCTCCTAGTCCCTTGCATTATGTTTAAGTTGACATTGAAAAGTCACCCTCATGGCCCAAGCAAACCGCCAATCCTTGGAGCGCACGTTAAGACAATGCTTGCGCCTGAGATGAGAGTTCAGGATGCAGACGAATAACCGGAGCTGTTGCCACCCAGTCATGTGGTGTAGTGGCATGGTGAACCCATCAAGTGCACTAAACACTGGGCATCCATGTGGTGGCCTGGAATCTCCAGCATGTGTTAAGAGGCCTTGAGAGGCTGCCGCGGGCAATGACTTGACCAAGAGTGTCCCTTAAGAGGCATTGCTGACCCTCACATCTCCCTCTCTTTGATACTGTAGTGAGGAGACCATCAGGAAGATGGAGCCAGGTGATCTCACTGTCTGCCTCATTGCTTAAAGGCAGGACAGAAGAAGGAGAAGAATGTGTCAGAAGTGTCTGGCTCACTAAAGGGAGGAGCAGAACTCTGAAGACCAAGGGGCGGCACGACCTCCTCCACACACAGAGGATGAACCCCACAGAGCCTTCATTTTTAGGCGCCTCACTAGACCCAGAATCTTCAGATGGCGCATGTGCTGCCTGCCGATGAGTGAGAACCAGTATCGCCGATGCCTGTCCATGCCAAGGGAACTGGTCACTCACATATGGCACCTTCTGCAGGATTTGGTGCCACAGGGACTCAGAGGGCATCCACTGCCAGTGGCAATTAAAGTTACCACTGCGTTCAATTTCTATGGTAGTATCTCCTTCCAAGACTCCACTGGGGACCTTTGCAGGATATCGCAAGGCTCCACTCACAAATATATCCAGGACACCATTTTTGCCAAGGCACACAACTTTAGCAACTTCGACAGAGATCAGGCAAGCCAGGAAGCAAGAGTGCTGGGATTTGCTGAGATTTCCAGATTCCCACAGGCTCAGGGTGCCGTCGACTGCACTCATATGGCTCTTAAATCTCCCTGGCAACAAGCAGTCCAGCATGTGAACCACAAAGGCTTCCACTCTCTCTATGTTCAGCAGGACTGCTACCATAACAAATGGATCATGCATCTGTGTGCATGATACCCTGGAAGTATCCATGACTCGGAGATTCTCAACAGATTCTCGGATCCTTGATATTTTCCAGGGACCACACAGTATGCAGGGATGGCTCCTCAAGGACAAGGGCTACCCATAAAGGATGCGGCTGATGATGCCTGTGTGGCGGCCTCAGAATCCTGGTGAGAGAAGGTACAACGAGGCTCATGCCGCAACCTGGAGTTTGGTGGAGCACACGATAGGCATCCTGTAAATTAGGTTCTGGTGCCTGGGTAGATCTGGCAGAGCACTCCAGTACATTCCTCTGAGGGTGACACCCATCATTGTGGCTTGCTGCATGCTACACCACCTGGCGATGCAAAGGGGGAGGACCTGAATGATGAGTGATACAAAAGTTGCACGTCTCCTCCAATGAGGAGGAAATCAAAGTGTTTGAGGGTGATGAGGTCCTGGAGGATGAGGGTACAGGTGATGAGGCCATTGCACTGGCCAAACGAGGCAAGCGTACTCATATGTCCCTCATTGCTATGAGTTTCCAGGAGGATGATGACGAGGTGCAGTGAGGACATGCCTGGGATCTTCACATTGCACCTGGGAATGTCAGACACCTGTCTGGCTGAGGGCAGCGCACATACGCTCTGTGAAGAGGCTCATATAGAGATGCTGCTGAGATAGAGCGGGCAAATGGACTTTAAGACAACTTGATCCTTTGGCAGGCTTCATCACCTGTTCCCTTCAGCACCACACCTTCAGCTGTCAGGAATGGTGTCGAGATGCGTGGGCAGCCCCGCCTCTAAGGTGCTGAGAGCACACAGAGAACATCGTGGAACCCTGTGACGCTTGGGTATGAGATTCTTGCAGCAAACACAAGCCACATCAGGTGCAGGCATCACTGATCTGGAGAGTGACTTTGAAGCCGGACAATCACTATGCTCAGAAGGTTACACACTGCACAGGGGAGAGGCCCTGGACTGCAACACTTGCCTTCATTTTGTGCAGGAAGCAAGGTTTCACATCTGATTGACACGAACGCTGCTCATTGTAACAAGGAGCCATAGACAAGGAGACATTCTTTGAGTATATTTACAATGGTCAACATTAAGTACAAGTGGCAGCTCACAAGAAGACAGCTCACCACCACCTTCTCAAGGACAACTGGGGATGGGCAATAAATGCTGGCCCAGCCAGCAAAGCCTATATCCTGTGAATGAATAAAATAAAAGTGATTAAAACGCATGACCATGTTACGCAACTACATCTTCCTGACCTTTCTAACCCTGCCACTACGTCTTGGTGCTCCTCCGGCATCCATAGCTGAGGTGGAGGCAGCCTGCTGACTGCTATGCCCTGCCTGTGATGACCTTGGCGGGCATCCTCTGAAGGGCCGATATATGGAGAGCCCCGGTCTGCTTCTGGGGTCCTGCTGTGTGGCAGTGGCACCCTCCTCCGTGAAACTGGAGCTGCTGGGGTCACAGGAAGAGGGGAGCCGGACGGGCCAGATACTCTTGGAGTCACCCATGTGGATGGACCCGGAGTGTGCACTTGCTGATCCTCATCCCTATGGATGCCTGTGGGGCCCCTGGCTGACTCCTTAAGATAAAAAGGCAGCTGGGGTGAGCTCGAGGTGCCCCGTCCCCCTCTCAAGTTGACATTGCTGGATGCCTGCAAGTGCCTAAGCAATGGAGTGCAGCTTCTGCAGCAATGCAGGACTAATGTCCTGGACCAAGGTCTCCATGGCAGCCGCCATCCTACCAGTGTTGACCTCAGTGCACTGGCATGCCGGCATTATCACCTCAGCCTGAAGGCGGATGGACTCTTCCATCGTGTTTTGCAATCGGAGGGGTGCAGGGGATATCCCTTCCCGATGTTCCTGAGTTTGCCTTTGCAACTCCAGCAACTGAGGTATGACCGAGTCCAGAGGCTTGTCATCTGACTTGGATTCAGCAGATTTCTGACTTCCAGCAGTCCTCCTAGTGGGAAGTCCCTGCCTCCTGCCTGCTGTGGATCAGACAGTGCGATGTGCTCACTTATTATGACCCCAAGGCTACTCTAGAACTAGGTCCCACCAAGGTGTGTCTCTCTGCTGGTGGAGGGTGCGGGTGAGGCCTGTGACGAGTCTTCAATTTCGGTGTCCGCGGATTCCTCTTCCATGGTGTCCTCGGGGCTGGAGTTGAGGAACCGGCTCGTGGACCCCAGATGTACCTGTGAAAGCAAGGGGAGATAATTAGTGCATGGCAGTGGCCTGTGAAACAGGACAAATCACTCACAGCATGGCTGTCTGATGGAGGTTGCACTGCTGGATCCTCACTTGGTAGAGCCCTGCCGTCCTCACCATCAGCACAGGAAAGGTCCAGATCCTCGCCGGCCTGCTGGGTGGCTCTGTTTTCATAGTCTGTGAGGACCTTGATGTCAGGCATTCCTCCACCAGTCTGTAACCCCTCCCTTTTCTTGTCTTCCAGTTTGTCCTTCGTGAAGACAGATGGAGAGAGTGTAAGCAGGACACCTGCCAGGCCAGATGAGAAGGATGCCTGGCAGGTGTGGGTGCTGAGTGGTGCCATGGACGGATGAGGACACAATCCACAGGGCAGATGAAGGTGTGTGTGAGAGTGAATAGTGATGTCCCTTGAGCTGGCAGTGAGTGAGATCCCTGTGGATGTGTGATGGGTTTGTGAGGAGATCATTCATGCTACCACCACCTCCCATGCTGGATTTTTCACCTTGGATGAGGTTCTTCTTCCAGAGCGAGGAAAGAAGACATTGCAGCGGGCCTCCACTAGGTCTAGTAGGCACTCGAGGGAGGCATCACTATACTTGGGGACAGCAGGTTTCCTCCCTTTGGCAGCCGGCAGTTCCCAGCAGCTTCCTATCCCTTAGAGAGAGCCAGCTCTGTGCAGGAGTGGCCTTTAAATATTGTGCCCAGGTTACTGAAGGCCTGAGGTCACAGCAGGGGCGGGGGAATCAGAAGTTGCCTTGCCAGTGATTCGACATAAAACCTGTGCCTCTCAATTTTTTTAACAAAGTGACACATGATATGAGGAGAAAAGCCACCATTGCAGTCGGTGGGTCACACACCAATTTCCCCACCCAGTATCAGACTTTGTCGATCTCTGGGATAATTCCACCCCAAGTTTGTCAAACATAATTTCCCTTTCATTAATTTATGTTGACTCTGCCTGATTTTACCATTCTTTTCTAAATGTCCAGTTATCACATCCTTTATAATAGATTCTAACATTTTCCCTACCACTGATGTCAAATAAACAGGTCTGTAGTAAAGAAAATACACATGTTAGGAATCTTACACTTCCACACCCTATAAGATTGGCCTTATTGGCAACCTCGTAATAGCTATTTGCTCACCATGTGAGCTTGACGCTGAAATAGGGCATATCAAAGGCATCCTGCAGGCTAATAGCTACCCTGATCAGATCATTTCATGCTGTATATCATGCAAACTCATGAACAGGCCTAAGACTATCACTTACAACCCTGAAAGATGCCCAGCCTACCTCAGATTACCCTGGAAGGGCAAGGTATCTCAAAGTTTTGAGCAACAGGTGACGCTAGCTGTTTAACGCTGCTACTATACAGTAGCAACATGAGTGGTACTCACCACTAACAGGAGGCTGCCGTCAAGCCAAAAAGACGTTCTGCCTATCACACAAATGAGTAATGTGGGATATGAATTTCAGTGCCAGTGTGATACGAGGTATGTAAGCCATACATCACAAAGACTGGCAAATAGTAGCAAACAGCATGTCCTTTCCACTGTTCGCAACAGGCAGGATACAGACCATACCCAACCAGCCCATGCTTGCAAAACTCAAAACATAGAGTCCAACATGAGATGTGATTCTGCGATTGGCCAACGTTTGCTAAATAATCCTCAGTGTGCTAAGAATTACACTGACATTGTCATTGTCAGTCAGCCTCGCTGTGTGGCGCATTTGTGTGTACTGGGAACCACATATATTAATATACAGGGCCCTATTCTTTGCTGACAGAAAGAACATGTACACACACTGAGCCTGTTTCAGCTAAACAAAATAAGTAACAGCCATTTGCTGGTTCATTCTCCAGGGCAATGTCTTGACCAATTAGAGTCAAGCTGCCTGGTTTAAACTTCAAACAATGTTTGGCAGTTAACTGCCAGTCACCATCCACTGGTACAATCGCCATGGCTACGCCTCTACCAATCACTTGCCAACCAATCAGCACTCTCTTCTCATACAGTATAAATGTATTGTTTCCCCTGACATAGGTATTTTGTTGCAAATTGTCCAGGTGAGTGCAAGACGAAAAGCTTCAATAGAAGATGTCTCTTTTTTTCAGCAATACTAAAGTCTGTAGCTCTCCATTCTTCCTCTTCCTCCGTTCTTAAATAGTGAGGTTACATTTGCTACTTTCCAGTCCAAGGAACCTGTCCATAATCTATAGAATTTTGAAAGATAACCACCAATGCATCCACTATCTCTCTAGCCACCTCCTTCAACACTCTGGGATGAAGCTCATCTGGTCTAGGGGATTTATTAACCTTCAATCCTGTTAACTTTTCAAGTGCTACCTCTTTACTGATACTAATTTCTTTCAGTTCCTCAGTTTCACAAGTCCCTTGGTCACCTTGTATTTCCAGGAGATTTTCTGTATCTTCTTCTGTGAAGACACACGCAAAGTAACTGGTTAGTTTCGCCGCCATTTCCCTGTTCTCCACTTTGAATTCTCTTGTCTCTACCTCTAATGAGCCTACATTTGTCCTAACTAATCTTTTCCTTTTCACATACCTAAAGAAGCTTTGCCAGTCCATCTTTATATTCCTCGCTAGTTTGCATTCATATTCTCTTTTCCCTTTCTTAATCAGTTTCTTGGTCCTCCTTTGCAGGGTTCTAAATTGCCCCCTTCCTCAGGCTTACCACTTTTTCTGGCATCCTTATAAGCCACTTCCTTTGATCTAACGCAATCTTTAACTTCTTTCATTAACCACAATTGATTTACCTTTCCCTTTGGGTGTTTGTGGCTTAGAGGAATGTATATCTGTTGTGGACCGTGTAGTGTATCTTTAAATACTAGCCATTGCCTGTCTACCATCAAACCTTTTAGTGTATTTTCCCAATCCACCATAGCCAACTTGCCCTTCATACCTTCATAATTTCCTTTCTTCAGATTTAGAGACCCTAGTTTCAGAATAAACTATATCCAAATTTAATGCAAAATGCTAACATATTACGGACACTATTTCCCAAAGGCTCCTTTACAGCAAGGTTATTAATTAGCCCTTTCTCATTATACAACACTAAATCCAAAATATTGCTAGTTGGCTCCTCAACGCACTGCTCCAGAATCCCATCTGTCACATGAGCAGGGACATGATATTAATTAAATTTTAAAACTTTTATTTTATTATTATTTGCTTTTGGAAACCTCATCCTGCCCGTGGATGAAGTTTCCAAAAAAAATGTAGGCTGCCTGGCCTTTTTGCCTGTCCGCCAACGGTTAGGTTTGATAGGCAGCGAAAAAATAACTTAATTGATTATTTAATGGCCTTAAAAGACCTTTTAATTGTTGGCGGGCATGCTGCCAAAGTCGGCAGCGCACCTGCCAACTGAACTTTCATGCGACTGCACGTTGACATCGGCACACTCGGCCGACGTCAACGCACGTCATTTCGTGCTTGAAGGGGTCGGGTGCACGCCCGCCCGCCAAGCAAAAATTCCTGCCCAAGGAATTCCTCCTCCAGAGCATTAGTGCTGATTTGGTTAACCCGGTCAATATGTAAATTGAAGTCGCCCATTATTACTGTATTACCCGCATGACATGCATCTCTAATTTCCTGAGTTATGCCGTGCTCAACATTAGCATTACAGTTTGGTGAGCTATAAACAACTCCCACTAGTGTTTGCTGCCCCTTGCTGTTTCTTAGCTCCAACCAAACTGATTCTACAACTTGATCCTTTAATCTAAGATCCTCTCTTACTAATGTACTGATCTTGTCCCTTATTAAGAGTGCTATCCCAACTCTTTTTCCTTTTTGCCTATCCCTCCTAAATGCCGAATATCCTTGGATATTCTGTTCCCAGTCTTGGTCACCCTTTAGCCACATCTGCGTAATAGCAATAAATCATATAGTATTTATATGGCTGGTCCAGTTCAGTTTCAGGTCAGTGGTAACCCCCAAGGTTTGCTGGTGGAGGATTCAGCGATGGTGATGAAATTGAATGTAAAGGGGAGATAATTAAATTCTCTCTTGTTGTCTTATGAAGATGGGTTGGACAGGCTGGGCTTGTTTCCACTGCAGTTTAGAAGAGTGAGGGGCGACTTGATTGAAATATATAAGATCCTGAATGGTCTTGACAAGGTGGACATGGAAAGGATGTTTCCTCTTGTGGGTGAGTCCAAACTAGGGGGCACTGTTTTAACATTAGGGGTCGCCCTTTCAGGACAGCGATGAGAAATTTTTTCTCTCAGAGGGTTGTGCAACTTTGGAACTCTCTGCCTGAGCAGGCAGTGGAGGTGGGAGTCATTGAATATTTTTAAGGCAGAGGCGGATAGATTATTGTTAGGCAAGGGAATCAAAGGTTATCGAAGGTAGACGGGAATGTGTAATTCAAAACACAAGCAGATCAGCCATGATCTTATTGAATGGCAGAGCAGGCTTGAGGGGCCGAATGGCCTACTCCTGTTATTTCTTATGTTCTTATGTAAATGGTCATTGTCTAACAATTGTGTGGTGCAAATGTTTCCACTTTGCAGCCTAAGCCTGAATGTTGCCCAGGTATTGCTGCATATGGACACAGGCTGCTTCAGTATCTGAGGAGTCACGAATGATGCTGAACATTGTGCAATCATCAGCGAACATCCCCACTTCTGACCTTATGAGGAGAGAAGGTCATTGATGAAGCAGTTGAAGGTGATTTGCCCTCAGACACTGCTCTGAGAAACTTCTACAGCGAGGTCCTGGGACCAAGATGCTTGACCTCCAACAACCACAATCATCTTCCTTTGTGCTAGGTATGACTCCAACCAGTGAGGGTTTTTCCCCTGATTCCTATTGACTCCAGTTTTGCTTGGGCTCCTTGATGCCACACTTGGTCAAATGCTGCCTTGATGTCAAAGGGCAGTCACTCTCACCTCAGTGTTGCACTAACACTGCTGACTCCCACTGTTCACCTGTGTGTTAATCCAATTACAGTCAGGGCCCTGGGTGAGAACCAAAAATGAAGGGCTCGTCAGCTTCCTGAAATTGGATCTCCACTGAAAAATTAAAACCAGTGTTAGCTTCTAACTTACATGTTGGAAAAATGTAATGATCATAATGAAAGTTCTCAGAAAAGTTTAGTTCCTGGACTAGCCTATTCTAACCACACGGTTCACATTCCACAATGGGGTCATCTGAAAAATCAGCTGCAGATATTAAAAACAGCAGTTGAATGTTTAGCAATGAGTGACATAATAATGTAATTTACATTGTCCATCATAACAATACTACTTCCTCTATTTTAAAATGTCAATGCACACAAGACCATACCCCTTTAATATAGGACAGTTGTGATAAGCTACAGCTTTAACCAATTACACTGTTCTACAGCTACATATTTGCAATGATCTTCCACAGCTGTTGCAATGTGACATATGCCAGCACTTTACCAGTCCTCAGGAGGTGAGCTGGGAGGTGGGGGCGGTGGAGAGGTGTGGTCAGGCTGTAAAATCATGAGGAGCTGCATTGGGTCATCTCTCCAACGTGGACCCACCGCCAGGGCATTTTACCAGCAGCAGAACTAGGTGGGGAGCAGCTTTAAGGAGACGGGCAGCCTATTAGCATAACTAAAGGACCAATTAGGAATTATTTTACAGTGCTGTCAGCATTTTGCTAATGGTGGTGTGATCCCTGTCACGTATTGAGGCTGCCAGACAAGGCAGCTTCCCTGAGGCAGCTGGAGGGCTAGGCGCAAAGGCCCAAACAGGCCGGCCATGGGCACGGGAGCCAGACCCCATGATGCTAACAATCTCCCAGCAAGGGGAACCCCTCTGGTCCTCGGCTCCATGGATTTTATTTTTCTTAATTTTCCTGGCCCAGCGCTGAAAGCCTCCTACATGCTGAGACTTCAGAGATGCTGGCCCTTTGATTGGGTCAACAGCATCAAGAGCATGCTCAAAATCTGCAATTGGAAAGTGGGCCCACAGGCAGCCAATTAAGAGACCACCTGTTTTAAAATTATCAAGCAGGTCCCACTGCCAGCAAGTGCAGGCTCAGGCTTGCTATTTACGGCGAATCCAGAGACCTGACGCATGCAGTAAAATTCAGACCTTTGCTTTCAAAAGTTGGAGGAGATAATACTACTGTCAGTGACACATTGCTACATAGTTACTGTTTCAATGTATGATATATTATCAGCAACACTTTCAGATCTTAAAAGTATGCCAAAATTCTAAAACTTTGGAAATCCTGACACCTAGTGGTGAAGCTGAAAACATCACTGGGAAAGCTTCAGGGCTATTCAAATTTGGTGAACCAGCAGTATGGGGGTTGTCAGCCAATAAGGAAGTTTCCTGCTACTTTCTGCCAACAGTGACAGTGTAAAGACAATGTGGGCTGTTGGAACATGGACAGAGAGGGAGAACACATTACTCAGGTAAAGTTTATATTGAGATTTTCCGTGAGAGGGAAAACACATCAAATTCAAATATGACACACATCCGATAACTCTTTACTTGGTGTAAATTTTGTTTTGTTTTAAATTATCTATAAACATATTGTGCTCAGAGAGACTGAAAGAAAGCCAGGGAACAAATCAGAGAAAAGGACAGTGAGGTTTCTTTTCTTCATCTCCGCAGGACAGATCATTTGCTGTCTTAGAATCCACCTAATTTTCATTCCAATGAAATCAATGGAATTAAAATCAGACAAAATCTACAATAGATAGGCAATCTACTCTACTAGATTACTGGGCAACGAAGATGAAAATTTACTCCAGAGAATCTTTCCTCATCCTAGTTTAAATTCTTTTTTTAAATTGATTTGGAAGTTTCTCAGGCAAAGAGTAAGAGAGATGAAGAACTAGAAAGCCAGAGAGAAAAAGAGATGAAACCACATCCATGACCAATTGCAAAACATTGAATTAAACATTGTCACAGATCTATTAGAAATTTACAAATCAGCACTGTTGTATCAAGAACCATTTCTCCCCTTACAAAGGGGGAACTATTTCACGTCGTGATCTGAAATGAAATTGATTTTTTTCCCTCCCCTCACTGAGGACAGACACCTAAGGGGTAATTTTAACCTAAACTGGTAGCAGGGCTGCTCACTCAATTGCATCAACTATCTATTTTACATCTTGCCCCATTTTACTTCTTCAGGCTGCTCTGACTATTGCCATCTTTAGCATTTGAAAGCTGATCAAGGCCAGTCCTAGATGTCTCTTTCTAGTTTTCTCCACTGAGGTGCTCCCTGGAGGGATGTAGTTTCAAGCACCTAGTCACCTGAGTTCCAATTCTCAACACAGGAAAACAGTAATCAGAGGTGGACGTCTCTTACAAAGGATAGCGTACCTCTACTGAAGATCCCTAGCTTTAGCAGTTAACTGAAAAGAACAATGGGTAGGAAACAGGTCACTGCACCTATAAGGGCAGATACAGCTGATCCATATCTTAACTCCATCCATCACCTTGATTCCATAAACCTTAATATCCTACTATTAACCTCAGTGTTGACATTTTCAATTGACCTAACCTCAACAGATTTTGGTGGAAAGAGTTCTGGATTTCCACTACCCTTTGTGCGATGAAGTGCTTTCTGACTCTTTCTGACAAGAATGAAACCGATTATTATTATAGGGTTCTGCAAAAAACCTCCATTCAGTCCGCAAGCATGACCCCGAGCTCTTCTGATGGCCTGTCATTTTAATTCTCCACCTTGCTCTCACACTGTCATTTCTGTCCTTGGCCTGCTGCACTTGTTCCAGTGAAACTCAACATAAGCTTGAGGAGCAGCACCTCATCTTTTACAGCCATTTTACAGCCTTCCGGACTCAACATTGAGTCATTTCAGACCATAATTTGTACTCCACTTTGTTTCCTTTACTTGTTTCATTTTTTTTTTCCAGGCAGCTGGGCACCATGTCTGCTCTGGGCACATCTTTTGTTTCTTGTTTCTTTTCTTGCTCCAACCCCAGACTCTTTGGCACTGGAAGATTAACTCTTCTGCCATTCAATCTCTCCCGTCTTTCAGCCCATTACAGACTTTTCTTTAGTCCTTGTCCAATCCACCCCTTGTCCAAACCTATTACATCTCTAACTTTTCCCAGTTCTGTTGAAAGATCACAGACCAGTAATGTTACCTCTGTTTCTCTGCACTGATGCTGCCATAACCTGCTGGGTATTTCCAACATTTTCTATTTTTATTTTAGATTCCCAGCGTCCGCGATATATCTCTTTTCAGGCAGAATTTGAATAATTGAGTGTGATTAATAGGATAAAATTAAAATAATTGTGTCCCAAAAACAGGCCTTAATTTTTCCCTCATTAGGCACGCGCGATCGACGGTCCTGGGAGCGGTCCTGGGAGCGGTCGGGAAACGGGCCACTGACCGCAATCAGCCCCCAACTGTAATTTCACGCTGGTTGGCCAATTAATGACCAATCAGCATGAAACGTGTGCTGGAAAGCTCAGCCTGCCAGGGTGGCAGCGGGAAGAGGGCGGGCGACAAGGGGGCAGGCATGGGTGAGCACTGCAAGAGAGCTCCCTGAAGTCAGGCAGCTGCCTCAGAGAGCTGCAGACCAGCAAATAATAAAATAAAGCAGAAAAAATGTCCACGCTGGACCTGAAAGCATACCTCATAAAAATGCTGTCCCCAGATATTTATTTTTATTTTATTTCCTAACGGAGATTTTATCCCGCCCTTGGATGAGGTTTCATGAAAAATGTAAAGACCGCCTGGCTGATCAGCCCATCCACCAACCGTGAGGTTGGACGGGCCACGAAAAATTGCGTTCAATTTCACCATTGTAGTTTTCACCTTGACTAGTATGGCGATGCAGCATGTTAGAGCATCAATCTGTGTACAATGTGACATGTTTTGTGCCTGAAATCCGTCAAGCTGCTGAATTGCCCACCTCATCCACACTGCTGCAGAGGCAGATCAAGCAGTGGCCAAATAAGTTGAATTAAAAGTTAGGTTGTCAGTTAGTTCAAAAGCAACATTGTCAGAGGTTGGCTACTGGTTGCCAGTCCACCTACTCACAGATGGCCAAGGGAAACTTGAATAACTGGAGTGGAAAAATTCACTGCTTTCTTTTGCCTTTGTACATTTAGTGCTATATCCCTCTCTTACTCTCACTTCGCCATCCCAGTCTATATCTGGCCACTCACCCCTTTCAGCCGTTGATTTCTTATCACTTCTGGTCTGCAGCCCGAGGATGAATCAGGGAATAGCTTTGGGGCAGTTGCAGAATTCTGTGTGCTATGAAACTGTTCTATTCTCTAGTGAGCAAAGAAGTCACAACGTCTTTTCAAGGAAGCTGATCAAAGACAGCAGCAAAGCCAGAAGCTTTGGCCAACAGATAAAGGAGAACATGATTAAGGACAGCGTACAAGAACAAGACAGTCAGATAGAGATCAGAGGCAGTAGTAGAGGGAAATCTGAGCCAATACCAAAGAAGCATGAAATATAGTTGGTGTTGTCTAAGGTATCTATATCTGACTAGTAGTGTAAAGTAGTGTAAAGGTCAAAAATAAAGCAAATGGCAAACATTGTATTTAAAGATGCTTTTTGATTAACATTTCTTACCATGATGGCAGTGAGGGAGATTGTCAGTCTGGAAACACCACAGAAATATGAGGCAGCTCCAATCACTGCAAAAAGGCCTGGATCTATCCAGGCTCCATTGTTGTCAGTTTGGATACCAAAAATCGAGACCATTATGAGACCAATTATCCTGCCATATAATGCTCCAGTGTACCTAATGGAGAAATCGAGAAGATAATCAGTTCTAGGATACTTCCCATAGATTTTCCTTTTAAAAAAATCAATTTCATTTCAGATCACTACTTGAAATAGTTCCCCAGTTACATTTTACTGGCGAAGATTTTTAAATATTACACATTGAGAACGGAAAGTGAAAAACCTAATGTTCTCCTGATTTCCCATGTGGAAACTAATTGGATCAACAAACAGGGGAGATCAAAGGTGAAATATTCCCCAGAGGAGGGAAATGGGTATGGTCAATGGATTGTTTACCGAGTCACACAGCAGAGACATGGCAGCAAGTGTTCTCCTGATGTTCAATTTTGTCCTTCATTATAATACCCCTCTGCTGCTGTTTGGGCAACTCTTACTGAAATCATTATCCAGAGGAACAGAGAGTAGGGTATAGGTGAAATATTTTAACAATTGCCTTCAATATTTCCTCACAGGAAAAAAAGCAGACCATACTAGATACTGACACAAATAAAGACAGGCTGTATCAGATTGACACAGGTAAAGGCAGGCTGTATCAAGGATTGACACATGCAAAAAGAGGTTGTACCAGATTGACATAGGTAAAGGCAGTTTGCTGCAGAGATTGACACAGGTAAAGACGGGCTGTATCAGAGAATGATACAGGTAAAGAAAAACTGTATCAGATATTGACACAGGTAAAGACAGGCTGTATTAGCGATTAACATGGGTACAGACAGGCTGTATCAGAGATTGACACATGTTACAGACAGAAGAGAGACAGGCAAACTGTACTGATTTCCTCTCACCACCTGTCCATAAGTAGAAGGTGCTTTGAATTATTTTTAACGTATGCGGTGACGTTTCCCCAAACCCTCACTTTGTGTGATCCAATTTACTAATAACCTGCAGCAAACTCGTGTTATGATTAACTCAGAAGGTTAGTTTATTTCACATTCAAAACCTGGGGGAGGAGTGTTCGCAACTTCCCCATCACTACACACATACACAGTAAGGAGGGAGATAGAAAAAAGAGTTTTACAACTATGGATAGTAACAGTACAAGAACTGCAGAAATAAATATTAGTTCACGTGATCTGCAGAGTCCAGAGTTAGAGTCCAATGATGAATTCTTTCACATAAGAGCTCAAGTTCAGCTGGCTAAAGACAGGAGTTATAGAGTTCACTTTACAATTGGTGCTGATACCGCATGATGGAGTAGGTACACAGAGACTGGGTTGGTTCAGCAGGAAATCTTCCAGCAGAGTCAGGCTTCGAGGAGCAGGCTATTGTTCTGCCTGGAGGTCTGCTTCTTGGTAGTTCACCAGTTGAATGGTAAACACCAGACTGCTTATAAAGATGTAATGCTAAAAGTATCCAAGATGCCTGAGGCTTGGGTCATGTGACATGATCCATTAATGGTTAATTGCAGTTTAACAATCAGTTTCCATGATTCTGGCCAGAATTCTATTGTTCCTCCTTAGGAGAGAGACAAGGTAGCTATTTGCATCTCTTCTGTTATAACGAGTTTCGATCTCTCTCTTTTTTGACAGTTCAGGTTGGAGAGCCAGTTTGTCTGCACTTCCTCTGTTTTTATTGATTACAAGGGGTCTGTATAATGAGATGTGAGATTCCACAGGCTGAGCGAGGAATTCTTTTGTTCTTGTAACTCCTGATGGTAGCTCCCAGAACAACAGGCCAACTCTGTGCCCATGTGACTTGTTGAAGCCATCTTTTTTGGTTCAGCAGAAAGTCAATTTTTTTTAAATGGTAAAAGAATAAAGTTCTGGATTTCTTTTCATGTCATAGGGAACCCAACACATGTAAATACTGGCTGATACAGGTAAATAAAGGCTGTATCAGAAACTGATACAGATAAAGACAGGCTGGATTAGAAACTGATGAAATCCAAAGACAGTCTGAATTAGAGATTGATACAGATAAAGATAGGCTGTATCAGAGATTGACACAGGTACAGTCAGGCTGTATCAGAAATTGACGGAGGCTGTACACCGGCAATATCAACTCCAGGACATCACTACAGGAGTTCCTGATGGTAGTGTCCTCGGCCCAACCATCTTCAGCTGCTTCATCAATGACTTTCCTTCTTTCATAAGGTCAGAAGTGGGGATGTTCACAGATGATTGCACAATGTTCAGCACCATTCGTGACATGAAGCAGTTCATGTCCAAATGCAGCAAGATCTGGACAATATCCAGACTTGAGCTGACAAATGGCAAGGTTACATTCGTGCCACCCAAGTGGCCAGGCAATGACTATCTCCAACAAAGAGAATCTAACCATCACCCCTTGATGTTCAATGGCATTACCATCACTGAATCCCCCATTATCAATATCATGGGAGTTACCATTGACTAGAAACTGAACTGGACTAGCCATATAAATACTGTGGCTGCAAGAGCAGGTCAGAGGCTGGGAATCCTGTGACAAGTAATTCACCTCCTGACTCCCCAAACCCTATCCACCATCTACAGGACACAAGTCAGGAGTGTGATGGAATACTCCCCACTTGCCTGGGTGAGTGCAGTTCTAACAACATTCAAGAAGCTTGACACCATCCAGGACAAAGCAGCCCGCTTGATTGGCACCACATACACAAACATTCACTCCCTCCACCACCAATGCACAGTAGCAGCAGTGTGTCCCATCCATAAGGTGCACTACAGGAATTCACCAAGGCTCCTTAGACAGAACCTTCCAAACCCACAACCACTAACATCTAGAAGGACAAGGACAGCAGAAAGAAGGAAACACTACCGCCTGGAAATTTTCCTCCAAGTCACTCACCATCCTGACTTGGAAATATATCGCCATTCCTTCACTGTCGCTGGGTCAAAATGCTGGAACTCCCTTCCTAACAGCACTGTGGGTGTACCTACATCACACAGACTGAAGCGGCTCAAGAAGGCAACTCACCACCACCTTCTCAAGGGCAACTAGGGATGGGCATAAATGCTGGCCCAGCCAGTGAAGCCCACATTCCATGAATGAATTTTAAAAATGATACAGGTTTTAAAAAAGGCTGTATCAGGAACCAATACAGGTAAAGACAGGCTGTATCAGTGATTGATACAGACAAAGACAGGTAGTATCAGAGAATGTCACAGCTAAAGAAAGACTATCAGATAGACACAGGAAAGACAGGCTATATCAGAGATTGACAATGGGTACAGACAGTCTATAATAGAGGTTGGCACATATAAACACATGTTGTATCAGAGACTGATACAGGTAAAAAAAAGACTATTTCAGAAACTGATACAGGTAAAGACAGACTGAATTAAAGATCGATACAAGTAAAGATAGGCTGTAACAGAGATTGACACAGGTAAAGACAGACTGCACACTGATTTACACAGTAAAGACAGGCTGTGTCCCAGATTGATAAAATTAAAGACAAGCTGTATCAGAGATTGACACAGGTATGGACAGGCCATATCAGATTGGCACAGGCACACACAAGCTGTATCAGAGTTGACACAGGTAAAGACAGGTTTTATCAGAAATTGATACTTATAAAGAAAGCTTGTATCAGACATTTATGCAGGTAAAGACAGGCTGTGTCAGAGAATGACACAAGAACACAAAAACATAATAGGAGCGAGAGTAAATCATTTGGCCTGGCAAGCCTGCCCCACCATTCATTACATTCAAGGATTGATCTTGGGCTTCAACTCCACTTTCTCACCCAGACCCCATATCCCTTGATTCCCTGAGACCCCAAAAATTTGTATATTCTGGTCTTAAATATATTCATTGATGGTGAATCCACAATCCTCTGGGATAGAGAATTCCAAAAATTTACAACCCTATGATTGAAGTAATTCTCCTCATCTCAATCCTAAACAATTGTTCCCTTATCCTGAGAATGTTCCCCACTAACCCCCCGAAAACCCTCCACCCCCACCCATGTTTTAAATTCCCTGGTGAGCGGAAACCATCTCTCAGAACCTACTCTATCCAGCCCCTTCACAATCATGTCCATTTAAATGAGATCACTTCTCATTCTTCTAAACTCCAAAGAATATAGGCCAAATTTACTCAGCTGCTCATCACAGGACAGCCCCCTCTCCCCAGGGAACAATTTAGTGAACATTTGCTGTACCACCTCCAATGCAAATATATCCTTCCTTAAATATGGAGACCAAAACTGCACACATTATGCCAGGTTTGGTCTCACCAAAGCCCTGTATAGTTTTAGCAAGACTTCTTTATTCCTGTACTCCAATCCCTTCGATAAAGGCCAACATGCCATTTGCCTTCCTAATTGCTTGCTGTACCTATATGCTACCTTGCTGCATTCTTTGTACACCCAAGTCTCTCTGAACATCAATTTTTACATGTTTCACATCTTTTAAAAAAGTGTTCCACTTTTCTATTCTTGCGACCAAAGTGAATAGTTTCACACTTCCTCACATTATACTCCATCTGCCATTTTGTTGCCCACTCACTTAACCTGCCTACATCTCTTTGCACTCTCTCTGTGTCTTCCCCACAGCTTAGCTTTCTACCTAGCTTTGTATCATCAGCAACCCGGATGAGTTACTCCCAGTGTCTTCATCTAAGTCATTAATATTGATTGTAAATAGCTGAGGTCCCAGCACTGTTCCTTGCAGCACCCCATGAGTCATAGCCTGCCAACTCGAAAATGTCCCGTTTATGCCCACTCTCTGCATTCTATCCATTAATCAATCCTCGATCCATGCTAATATATTACCCCCAACTCCATGAGCCCTTATCTTGCCTACTAATCTTTTGTGTGGCACTTTATCCAATGCCTTTTGGAAATCCAGATATACTACATCTACTGGTTCCCCTTTATCTAATCTATTAGTTACATCCTCATAAAACTCCAATAAATTTGTCAAGCATGGTTTCCTTTTTGCAAAACCATGTTGAATTGTTCTAATCATACAATAGTTTTTTAATTGCATTGTTAAGGTCTCCTTAATAATAGATTCCAGCATTTTCCCAATCACTGACATTAGGCTAACTGGCTCTGCTTCCTCTTACTCTCCTTTCCAATCTGATGGGACCATTCCCAAATGTAAGGAATTTTGGAAAATCATAACTAGCACATCCACTATCTCTACAGCAATCTCTCTTAGAACACTAGGTGTAGGCCATCAGGACCTGGTTGTTAGCTGGATTTTAGTGCCTTAAATTTTCTTTAATACGTTTTCTCTGCTGATATTAATTACCTTAATTTCCTCATTCTTTTTAGCCCCTAGGTTACTCTCTATTTCTGATTCTGTTTCTTGATGGACTCTATTTTTGTGGAATATTTTAAAAGTTTCCCACTGTTCATTGTAGAGTAAAGGACTAATTCTAACAATAATAATTCTAATAATAGCTACTGAGTATCTGTGTAAGGTGCTAAGTCATGGTGATGTCACCCGCTAAGAGAAGGTAAGTGTGAAGCACCTTAGAGAGTAGATCCAGCTATGCCTTGCCCTCGTTTAACCTTTGTAAGCAGTTAGTTTGTAAATAAATGCGTTTTCAACAAACGACCATAGTCTCCAGCACGATCTCTTCTGAGTAAAAAGCTAACAAATCCTGAGATAAAACCATGATAATGGATGGTGGCAGCAGTGACTACGCCCACAGATGGTAGAAAATGGCAGGAAAATTGAAGCCCAGCAGCAGTGCAGTGTAACAGGTGAAGGACTTCTAGGTCAACCCAGCAACCACGCCAGAAACAACAAAATAACCAGGGCAGCCTAGAGACTGGCAAAACAAACAGCGTGGGAAAAGACAACTTCAAATCAGGGTGAGAAATGGCTACTACTTTGCCCCTACCCAAATCATATCAAAGGGCAGAGAGCCCCAGGCAGGCTGAGCAATAGCAAAATTGGCGAAGACATTTTACCTGGTACTGCATGCCTCAGTCCTTGCGAGTAAAAAGATCAAAGATCAAGTTAGTACTTTGTATACACTGTTGGGAGCATAGCAGATGACATACTGGCCAGACAGTGGAGTGAACGAAGAGACAGCTTCCTATGACGATGTCATCGGAACCTTTGACTCATACTTGAGCCTTTGTAAAAGTATTGTCATTGAGAGGGTGAAATTTAATCGGGGCAGTCAAAACAGAGTGAAGGGATAGACTCATTCATCAATGAAATGTACTGCCTAACCGAAAATTGTGAGTATGGAACACTAAAAGACGACCTGATCAGAGATAGAAGAGTCATTGACGTTTTAGATGAGAACCTCTCTGACTTCTTACAATCTTGGGAAGATTAAACTTTAAGCAAAGCTGTACAACTGGCCAAACAGGCTGAAGACTGAAGGCAGAATAAGGCTTTTGTCAGAGGTGTGAGGGAAATTTCCCAAGAACAGCTCGATGAAGTTGTTCAATTTGTTGTTTGTAAAACCAAAAATATAGTTAGGCAGCAACCAGGGAAATGCCCTGAACAGGCGCCTACCACCATTTTCCAATGTCCCCACTATGGCGGGAAGAAGGGCCCACCCAAATGTGCAGTGCCATGGCTGTGGCAAGTTAGGCCATTTTAAAGTGGCCTCCTGTTCCAGGAAATCTGTGTTTACAAGACAGAAGGAACAATCTGTTAAAGGAACCTCCATTCAAGAAATTCAAGACTTTGACAGCCAGGAAATCATCTTCCTAGGGGAAATAAAGGAAAAGCAAAACCAGTATTGGAGTCTGACATTGATGTAAATGGGCATCTGACCAAAGTCAAGCTAGACACCGGAGCTGGTGTCTCAGCGTTATCTGACAGAGTTTCATGGCTCAATAAAGTGACACTGCAACCGCCCTCTATTTAACTCCAAGGTCCACAGGAGGATATTGCAGACTTTTCACTTCTCTTTGGGGACAGGCTAGAAGAAGCAGGAACGGGATGCACCAAGAATAACGGTGACCACCCACAAAATGATATTCTAGACTTTAATTTGCTCTTCCAGGAAAGGGTGCAAGAGAATGAAGCTGCTGCGGAGGCAGATGATCTGTTGGAAGAAGAGGTCCTGGACCTTTTTACTCTTTTTGACTCCAAAGCTAATGACCATGAAGCAGTTGCTGGCACTTTTGAGGAGGATGACCCTTTTGTTGAAGAAGGTAATAGAGAGATGAATTTGTCTGCTTATTCTACTGAGCCCGCCGACGACATGCAATGACAATTGCAAGCAGCCAGCAAAAAGCTATCCAGGCAGAATGAGATATTAATTCCAATTTGGATCAAAACAATAGTGGAAGTTCAGTGGTTATTAATCCATACAAATTTAAGCTAGAGCCCGCACTTGGATCTCACCAGCAAGCCATGGAGGCACTCAAGCTTTCTTTCAGGCAAGAAGCAGAGTCCCAGAGCTTCTACAGCTGAAGAGTGCCTTAGAAAATCTTAAAGTCAAGCATCAAATGGAGCCTGAAAATATTCAAATTAAGCATGAGCTGGAGAAGTTTAACTACATAAAAGAAAAGGCTGAACTAAAAACCCAGCCATTAGCAGTCACACAGCATTACCAAGCCACAGGGTTAGATTTACACATTAGAAATGGTGCAACAAAAGAAAGTGAACTTATTGCAATACAGCAGCATCTAAATCTGCAGCGGAGCAGCCTAACGCTGAAGCAAGCATGGAAGCGATACCTCACTACCTGTAGAAAGAGAAATTCCTACCCTAAGAGTAGTAGGGAAGTCCTCCTTTCCTTGTCTCCAGCAGTATCTTCAGGATGTTGTTTGTTCTTCTTTTCAGTTACCAGATTCACTCCTCACTCAGATATTGAATGCTACTCTTATCGTCACTGGAGTGGTGAATGATACAGCAGCAAAATTCTCCATAGCAGCTGAAAGTGCTTCATTTTGTCAAGCTGGTGATTTCACCTTTCCCCAGTGTACACCACAGAAGAAGATGAAAGAATTTCAGTTCGTTGCTTTCCTTTTCAAAGGGTCATAACCATTCAACTCCTGGAGGGTTCTCTCTTGAATCAGTTTTTCCCTGACTGATCTTTACATTCAGGTCATCAGAACAGGAGCCAGCTGCTATGAGAAGCTGCTATCCCACTCCACCAGTATGTTTGCCTTCCAAGGAGATGGTGAGAGAACACATACATCCTACACGTTCTCCAAGGGAGCCGAGAACACTGTTGGAGATTGATACCTTTGGCGAAAGTGACTTGGAGTGGGGTTGGGGGGTGAGTAGGAGTTGGCTGGAAACTGTAAACAGTTAATGAGGTTAACAGTTTGTGGGAAAAGTAAACTTGGGGAAGATGTAAAGGATTAACTAATAATAGCTACTGAGCATGTGCATAAGGAGCTATGTCATGGTGATGTCACTCACTGAGAGAAGATGAATGTGAAGCATATTAGAGATTAGTTCCAGCTATGCCTCATTCTTGTTTAACCTTTGTAAATAAATGTGGTTTCAACAAAAGACCATTGTCTCCAGAAAGATCTCTTCTAGAGTAAGAAACTAAAGAATTCCAAGATAAAACCATGATAACAAATGCATTTACATTTTTAGGGTGGGTGGGGTGATGGTGGTGTAGTGGCAATGTCACAGCACTAGTTAGTAATCCAGAGACCCAGGCTAATGGTCTTGGGATATGTGTTCCATGGCAGCTGGTGGAATTTAAATTATATTAATAAATCTGGAATATAGATCCTGAGAGGTATTGAGAGGGTAGATGTGGAAAGGATGTTTCCACTTGTAGGAGAATCTAGAACTAAGGACCACTGTTTAAAAATAAGTAGTCGCCCATTTAAAACAGAGATGAGGTGAAATTTTTTCTCTCAGAGGGGCGTGAGACTTTGGAACTCTTCCTGAAAAGGCGGTGGAAGCAAAGTCTTTAGATATTTTTAAGACAGAGGTGGTTAGATTATTGGTAAACAAGGGGGTGATAGGTTATTGGGGATAGACTGGATGCAGATTTGAGGTTGCTATCAGATCAGCCATGATCTTAATAAATGGCAGAGCTGGCTCGAGGGGCTGAATGTCCTACTGCTCCTTGTTCTTATGTTCTTATATAAAGTCTAAGTAATGGTGACCATGAAACTGTTATTGATTGTTGTTAAAAACCCATTCGGTTCACACTTTTAATGGAGGAACCTGCCATCCTTACCAATCTTGTGATTCTAGACCCACAGCAATGTGGTTGACACTTAACTGCCTTCTGAAATGGCCTAGCACGCCATTCAGTTCAAGGGCAATTAAGGATAGGCAACAAATGCTGGGCTTGCCAGCGATGCCCACATCCCTTGAAAGAATAAAGAAAGAAAGATTAAGTCTAAACCATTTACCTCCACTTATGTCACTAGCTCAACTATCTTATTTCAGATGCTTTGTGCATTCAGATAAGCACATTTCATTTCATTTTTTTACTTCTATTCTCTGTAATGACCGTATTCACTGATGCACAATTTTTGTTAAGCTCTCTGTCCCATCCTGTCCCACTCTGCTGGTCTTCACCCACACTGCTACATGGTTCTGTTGCATCAACCTTTCTCTTTAGATTTCTAAATCTTTCTTCACCTGCACCCTTACCCTTTCTCTGTTAATTTAAAGACTTTTCCACAGCCCTAAACACATTTAAAGACAGGCTATATCAGAGATTGACACATGTGCTAGATAATACAGGTAAAGACAGGCTGTATCAGAGATCAACACAGTTAAAGACAGGCTATATCAGAGATTGACATAGGTAAAAACAGGCTGTATCAGAGATTGACATAAGTAAAGGCAAGCTGCATCAGAGATTGGTACGGGCAAACACAGGCTGTAGCAAAGATTGTCATAAGTAAAGACAGGCTGTATCAGAGATTGACACAGGTAAAGACAGGCTGTGTCAGAGATTGACACGGGTAAGGACAGGCTGTATCAGAGATTGACATAAGAAAAGACAGGCTGTAACAGTGATTGACACAGGTAAAGACAGGCTGTATCAGAGATTGACATAGATAAGGACAGGCTGTATCAGAGCTTGACAAGGGTAAAAACAGGCTGTGTCAGAGATTGATATAAGTAAAGACAGGCTGTCAGAGATTGACATAGGTAAAGACAGGCTGTGTCAGAGATTGACATAAGTAAAGACAGGCTGTATGAGAGATTGACAAAAGTAAAGACAGGCTGTATCAGAGATTGACAGGGTAAAGACAGGGTGTAACAGAGATTGACAGGGCAAAAACAGGCTGTTTCAGAGATTGACACATGTACGAGATACTACAGGTAAAGATAGGCTGTGTGATAGATCAACACAGGTAAAGACAGGCTGTATCAGAGATTGACATAAGTAAAGACAGGCTGTATCAAAGATTGGCATAGGTAAAGACAGGCTGTATCAGAGATTGACAGGGGTAAAGACAGGCTGTGTCAGAGATTGACATGGGTAAAGACTGGTGGTGTCAGAGATTGACACGGGTAAACACAGGCTGTGTCAGAGATTAACATAAGTAAAGACAAGCTGTATCGGAGATTGACACGGGTAAAGACAGGCTGTATCAGAGCTTGACATAAGTAAAGACAGGCTGTATCAGAGATTGACACGGGTAAAGGAGGCTGTATGAGAGATTGACATAAGTAAAGGCAGGCTGCATCAGAGATTTGTACGGGCAAAGACAGGCTGTACAGAGATTGACATGGATAAAGACAGGCTGTATCAGAGATTGACACGGGTAAAGACAGGCTGTGCCAGAAATTGACATAAGTAAGGACAGGCTGTATCAGAGATTGACACGGGTAAAGGCAGGCGGTATCAGAGATTGACATGGGTAAAGACAGGCTGTGTCAGACATTGACATAGGTAAAGACAGGCTGTATCAGAGTTTGACATGGGTAAAGACAGGCTGTGTCAGAGATTGATATAAGTAAAGACAGGCTGTCAGAGATTGACATAGGTAAAGACAGGCTGTATGAGAGATTGACAAAAGTATAGACAGGTTGTACCAGAGATTGACAGGGTAAAGACAGGCTGTAACAGAGATTGACACAGGTAAAGACAGGCGGTATCAGAGATTGACATGGGTAAAGACAGGCTGTGTCAGAGATTGGCATAAGTAAGGACAAGCTGTCAGACATTGACATAGGTAAAGGCAGGCTGTATCGGAGATTGGCATAAGTAAAGGCAGGCTGTATCAGAGATTGACATGGGTAAAGACAGGCTGTTACAGAGATTGACAGGGCAAAAACAGGCTGTTTCAGAGATTGACACATGTATGAGATACTACAGGTAAAGATAGGCTGTGTGATAGATCAACACAGGTAAAGACAGGCTGTATCAGAGATTGACATAAGTAAAGACAGGCTGTATCAAAGATTGGCATAGGTAAAGACAGGCTGTATCAGAGATTGACACGGGTAAAGACAGGTGGTGTCAGAGCTTGACACGGGTAAACACAGGCTGTGTCAGAGATTAACATAGGTAAAGACAAGCTGTATCGGAGATTGACACGGGTAAAGACAGGCTGTATCAGAGCTTGACATAAGTAAAGACAGGCTGTATCAGAGATTGACACGGGTAAAGGAGGCTGTATGAGAGATTGACATAAGTAAAGGAAGGCTGCATCAGAGATTAATACGGGCAAAGACAGGCTGTAGCAGAGATTGACATGGGTAAAGACAGGCTGTATCAGAGATTGACATAAGAAAAGGCAGGCTGTAACAGTGATTGACACGGGTAAAGACAGGCTGTATCAGAGTTTGACATAGGTAAAGACAGGCTGTATCAGAGCTTGACACGGGTAAAGGCAGGCTGTATCGGAGATTGACATAAGTAAAGACAGGCTGTATCAGAGATTGACACGGGTAAAGACAGGCTGTATCAGAGATTGACACAGGTGAAGACAGGCTGTATCAGAGATTGACAAGGCAAAAACAGGCTGTATCAGAGATTGACACATGTACCAGATAATACAGGTAGAGACAGGCTGTGTGAGAGATCAACACAGGTAAACACAGGCTGTATCAGGGATTGACATAAGTAAAGACAGGCTGTATCAAAGATTGGCATAGGTAAAGACAGGCTGTATCAGAGATTGATACAGGTAAAGACAGGCTGTATCAGAGATTGATACAGGTAAAGACAGTCTGTATCAGAGATTGACATAGGTAAAGACAGGCTTTGTCAGAGATTCACATGGGTAAAGACAGGCTCTATCAGAGATTGACACGGGTAAACACAGGCTGTATCAGAGATTGACATAAGTAAAGACAAGCTGTATCGGAGATTGACATAAGTAAAGACAGGCTGTATCAGAGATTGACACGGGTAAAGACTGGCTGTATCAGAGATTGACATAAGTAAAGGCAGGCTGTATCAGAGATTGACATGGGTAAAGACAGGCTGTGTCAGAGATTGACATAGGTAAAGCAGGCTGTATCAGAGATTGACATAAATAAAGGCAGACTGCATCAGAGATTGGTACGGGCAAAGACAGGCTGTATCAGAGATTGACAGGGGTAAAGACAGGCTGTGCCAGAAATTGACATAAGTAAAGACAGGCTGTATCAGAGATTGACACAGGTAAAGACAGTCTGTATCAGGGAGTGAAAAAAGTAAAGGCAGGCTGTACCAGAGATTGACAAAAGTAAAGACAGGCTAAAACAAAGATTGACAAAAGTAGACAGGGTGTATCAGAGATTGACATATATAAAGACAGGCTATACCAGAGATTGACATAAGTAACGACAGGCTGTATCAGAGATTGACATGGGTAAAGACAGGCTGTGTCAGAGATTGACATAGGTAAAGCAGGCTGTATCAGAGATTGACATAATTAAAGGCAGGCTGCATCAGAGATTGGTACGAGCAAAGACAGGCTGTAGCAGAGATTGACATGGGTAAAGACAGGCTGTATCAGAGATTGACACGGGTAAAGACAGGCTGTGCCAGAAATTGACATAAGGAAAGACAGGCTGTAGCAGAGATTGACATGGGTAAAGACAGGCTGTTTCAGAGGATGACACGGGTAAAGACAGGCTGTAACAGTGATTGACACGGGTAAAGATAGGCTGTATCAGAGACTGACACGGGTAAAGACAGGCTGTATCAGGGAGTGAAAAAAGTAAAAACAGGTTGTACCAGTGATTGACATAGGTTAAGACAGGCTGTACCAGAGATTGACATAAGTAAGGACAGACTGTATCAGAGATTGACATAAGTAAAGGCAGGCTGTATCAGAGATTGACATGGGTAAAGACAGGCTGTGTCAGAGATTGACATAGGTAAAACAGGCTGTATCAGAGATTGACATAAATAAAGGCAGGCTGCATCAGAGATTGGTATGGGCAAAGACAGGCTGTATCAGAGATTGACAGGGGTAAAGACAGGCTGTGCCAGAAATTGACATAAGTAAAGACAGGCTGTATCAGAGATTGACACGGGTAAAGACAGTCTGTATCAGGGAGTGAAAAAAGTAAAGGCAGGCTGTACCAGAGATTGACATAAGTAAAGACAGGCTAAAACAAAGATTGACAAAAGTAGACAGGGTGTATCAGAGATTGACATATATAAAGACAGGCTATACCAGAGATTGACATAAGTAACGACAGGCTGTATCAGAGATTGACATGGGTAAAGACAGGCTGTGTCAGAGATTGACATAGGTAAAGCAGGCTGTATCAGAGATTGACATAATTAAAGGCAGGCTGTATCAGAGATTGGTACGGGCAAAGACAGGCTGTAGCAGAGATTGACATGGGTAAAGACAGGCTGTATCAGAGATTGACACGGGTAAAGACAGGCTGTGCCAGAAATTGACATAAGTAAAGACAGGCTGTAGCAGAGATTGACATGGGTAAAGACAGGTTGTATCAGAGGATGACACGGGTAAAGACAGGCTGTAACAGTGATTGACACGGGTAAAGATAGGCTGTATCAGAGACTGACACGGGTAAAGACAGGCTGTATCAGGGAGTGAAAAAAGTAAAGACAGGCTTTACCAGAGATTGACATAGATAAAGACAGGCTGTACCAGAGATTGGCATAAGTAAAGACAGGCTGTTTCAGAGATTGACACAGGTAAAGACAGGCTGTATCAGGGAGTGAAAAAAGTAAAAACAGGCTGTACCAGTGATTGACATAGGTTAAGACAGGCTGTACCAGAGATTGACATAAATAAGGACAGACTGTATCAGAGATTGACATAAGTAAAGACGGGCTATATCAGAGATTGACATAAGTAAAGACAGGCTGTATCAGAGATTGACACGGGTAAAGACAGGCTGTGTTAGAGATTGACATAGCTAAACACAGTCTGTATCAGTGATTGACACGGGTAAAGACAGGCTGTATCAGAGATTGGCATAAGTAAAGACAGGCTGTATCAGAGATTGACATAAGTAAAGACAGGCTGTATCAGAGATCGATATGGGTAAAGACAGGCTGTATAGAGATTGACACACGTAAAGGCAGGCTGTATCAGAGAATGACACGGGTAAAGACAGGCTGTGTCAGAGATTGACATAGGTAAAGACAGGCTGTATCAGAGATTGACTTAAGTAAAGACAGGCTGTATCAGAGATTGACACGGTTAAAGACAGGCTGTATCAGAGGTTGACACGGGTAAAGACAGGCTGTATCAGGGAGTGAAAAAAGTAAAGACAGGCTATACCAGAGATAGACATAAGCAAAGACAGGCTGTATCAGAGATTGACACGGGTAAAGACAGGCTGTATCAGAGATTGACATAAGTAAAGACAGGCTATATCAGAGATTGACATAATTAAAGACAGGCTGTATCAGAGATTGACACAGGTAAAGACAGGCTGTTTCAGAGATTGGCATAAGTAAAGACAGGCTGTATCAGTGATTGATATGGGTAAAGACGGGCTGTATAGAGATTGACACAGGTAAAGACAGGCTGTATCAGAGATTGACACAGGTAAAGACAGGCTGTATCAGAGATTGACACGGGTAAAGACAGGCTGTAACAGAGATTGACTTGGGTAAAGACAGGCTATATCAGAGATTGACACGGGTAAAGACAGGCTGTATCAGAGATTGACACGGGTAAAGACAGTCTGTATCAGGGAGTGAAAAAAGTAAAGGCAGGCTGTATCAGAGATTGACATAAGTAAAGACAGGCTATAACAGAGATTGACAAAAGTAAAGACAGGATGTATCAGAGATTGACATAGGTAAAGACAAGCTATACCAGAGATTGACATAAGTAAAGACAGGCTGTACCAGAGATTGACACGGGTAAAGACAGGCTGTATCAGAGATTGACATAATTAAAGACAGGCTGTATCAGAGATTGACACGGGTAAAGACAGGCCGTATCAGAGATTGACATAAGTAAAGACAGGCTATCTCAGAGATTGACACGGGTAAAGACAGGCTGTATCAGAGATTGACATAAGTAAAGACAGGCTATATCAGAGATTGACATAATTAAAGACAGGCTGTATCAGAGATTGACACGGGTAAAGACAGGCTGTGTTAGAGATTGACATAGCTAAACACAGGCTGTATCAGTGATTGACACAGGTAAAGACAGACTGTATCAGAGATTGGCATAAGTAAAGCCAGGCTGTATCAGCGATTGATATGGATAAAGACGGGCTGTATAGAGATTGACACAGGTAAAGACAGGCTGTATCAGAGATTGACACAGGTAAAGACAGGCTGTATCAGAGATTGACACGGGTAAAGACAGGCTGTATCAGAGATTGACTTAAGTAAAGACAGGCTATATCAGAGATTGACACGGGTAAAGACAGGCTGTATCAGAGATTGACACGGGTAAAGACAGGCTGTATCAGCGCTTGACATAACTAAAGACAGGCTGTATCAGAGATTGACACGGGTAAAGGAGGCTGTATGAGAGATTGACATAAGTAAAGACAGGCTGTATCAGAGTTTGACATAAGTAAAGACAAGCTGTATCAGAGCTTGACACGGGTAAAGACAGGCTGTGTCAGAGATTGACATAAGTAAAGGCAGGCTGCATCAGAGATTGGTACGGGCAAAGACAGGCTGTAGCAGAGATGGACATGGGTAAAGACAGGCTGTATCAGAGATTGACATAAGAAAAGGCAGGCTGTAACAGTGATTGACACGGGTAAAGACAGGCTGTATCAGAGTTTGACATAGGTAAAGACAGGCTGTATCAGAGATTGATACAGGTAAAGACAGTCTGTATCAGAGATTGACATAGGTAAAGACAGGCTTTGTCAGAGATTCACATGGGTAAAGACAGGCTCTATCAGAGATTGACACGGGTAAACACAGGCTGTATCAGAGATTGACATAAGTAAAGACAAGCTGTATCGGAGATTGACATAAGTAAAGACAGGCTGTATCAGAGATTGACATAGGTAAAGACAGGCTGTGTCAGAGATTGACACGGGTAAAGACAGACTGTGTTAGAGATTGACAAGGCAAAAACAGGCTGTATCAGAGATTGATACATGTACCAGATAATACAGTTAAACACAGGCTGTGTGAGAGATCAACACAGGTAAACACAGGCTGTATCAGGGATTGACATAAGTAAAGACAGGCTGTATCAAAGATTGGTATAGGTAAAGACAGGCTGTATCAGAGATTGATACAGGTAAAGACAGGCTGTATCAGAGATTGACATAGGTAAAGACAGGCTATGTCAGAGATTGACACGGGTAAAGACAAGCTGTATCGGAGATTGACATAAGTAAAGACAGGCTGTATCAGAGATTGACACGGGTAAAGACTGGCTGTATCAGAGATTGACATAAGTAAAGGCAGGCTGTATCAGAGATTGTCATGGGTAAAGACAGGCTGTGTCAGAGATTGACATAGGTAAAGCAGGCTGTATCAGAGATTGACATAAGTAAAGGCAGTCTGCATCAGAGATTGGTACAGGCAAAAACAGGCTGTAGCAAAGATTGACATGGGTAAAGATAGGCTGTATCAGAGATTGACATAGATAAAGACAGGCTGTACCAGAGATTGGCATAAGTAAAGACAGGCTGTTTCAGAGATTGACACAGGTAAAGACAGGCTGTATCAGAGATTGACACGGGTAAAGACAGGCTGTGTCAGAGATTGACATAAGTAAGGACAGACTGTATCAGAGATTGACATAAGTAAAGACAGGCTGTATCAGAGATTGACACGTGTAAAGACAGGCTGTATCAGAGATTGACACGGGTAAAGACAGGCTGTGTCAGAGATTGACATAGGTAAAGACAGGCTGTATCAGAGATTGACACGGTTAAAGACAGGCTGTATCAGAGATTGACATGGGTAAAGACAATCTATATCAGGGAATGAAAAAAGTAAAGGCAGGCTGTACCACAGATTGACAAAAGTAAAGACAGGATGTATCAGAGATTGACATAGGTAAAGACAGGCTATACCAGAGATTGACATAAGTAAAGACAGGCTGTACCAGAGATTGACACGGGTAAAGACAGGCTGTATCAGAGATTGACACAGGTAAAGACAGGCTATATCAGAGATTAACACGGGTAAAGACAGGCTGTATCAGAGATTGACACGGGTAAAGACAGTCTGTATCAGGGAGTGAAAAAAGTAAAGGCAGGCTGTACCAGAGATTGACATAAGTAAAGACAGGCTGTATCAGAGATTGACATAAGTAAAGACAGGCTATAACAGATATTGACAAAAGTAAAGGCAGGATGTAACAGAGATTGACATAGGTAAAGACAGGCTATACCAGAGATTGACATAAGTAAAGACAGGCTGTACCAGAGATTGACACGGGTAAAGACAGGCTGTATCAGAGATTGACATAAGTAAAGACAGGCTGTATCAGAGATTGACACGGGTATAGACAGGCCGTATCAGAGATTGACATAAGGAAAGACAGGCTATATCAGAGATTGACACGGGTAAAGACAGGCTGTATCAGAGATTGACACAGTTAAAGACGGGCTGTATCAGAGATTACATAAGTAAAGACAGGCTGTATCAGATATTGACACAGGTAAAGACAGGCTGTATCAGAGATTGAAATAGGTAAAGACAGGCTGTCAGAGATTGACAGAGGTAAAGACAGGCTGTGTCTGAGATTGACACAGGTAAAGACAGGCTGTGTCTGAGATTGACATGGGTAAAGACAGGCTGTGTCAGAGATTGACATAAGTAAAGACAGGCTGTATGAAAGATTGACAGAGGTAAAGACAGGCTGTATCAGAGATCGATATAAGTAAAGACAGGCTGTCAGAGATTGACATAGGTAAAGACAGGCTGTGTCAGAGATTGACATGGGTAAAGACAGGCTTATCAGAGATTGACACGGGTAAAGTCAGGCTGTATCAGAGATTGACATAACTAAAGACAGGCTGTATCGGAGATTGACATAAGTATAGACAGGCTGTATCAGAGATTGCCATAGGTAAAGACAGGCTCTACCAGAGATTGACATAAGTAAAGACAGGCTGCATCAGAGATTGACATAGGTAATGACAGGCTGTATCGGGGATTCACATAAGTAAAGACAGGCTGTATCAGAGATTGACATGGGTAAAGACAGGCTGTATCAGAGATTGACATGGGTAAAGAGAGGCCATATCAGAGATTGACACAGGCCGTATCAGATTTTTGAATCTATTATTTTAACACCAACAGCAGCAAAACAATAACTTGCATTTACATAGCCACTTTAATAATCTAAGAAGTCGCAAGCACTTGACAGGAGTGTTATCAAATAAAATTTGACACCAAGCCACATGAGAGATTAGAGTAGAAGACCATAAACTTGGTCAAAAATGAACATCTTCAAGAGGGTTTAAGGAAAGCTGAGAGGCTTAGGAAGGGAATTCCAGAATTTTGGGCCTTAGCAGATGAAGGTATTGTTGCCAATGGTGAAGCGATTAAAGAGATGCTCAATAGGCAAGAATTGGAGGAATGCAGGTATATCAGAGGGTTATAGAACTAGAGGGGTGAAGATATGGAAGGGTCTAAAAACAAGGTGAGAGTTTTAAAATAGAGGTGTTGCTTAACTGGGAACCAATGTGGGTCAGACAGCACAGGGGTGATGGGTGAATGGGACCTGGTGCGAGATAGGAAATGGGCAGCAGAGTTTTGGATGAGCTTAAGTTTATGGAGGTTGAAAGAGTTGGGTTTTCATTGGCAATAAAGTAGTAACTCATAAATGTAGATTGCTCAGTTAATTATTTGTTGGCCTTGTTGGCCTTATTAGAAAGTACACTGGAAAGCATGTCCCTTTGACAGGTTTACAGAAGTAAAATGGCTTCTTACAGCATTGGTATGACAAGTCCACATGCCATAGAAGTACCAGCTGTCCAACAAGAAAATAGGTAGTAAATAATAAGGGCTGTGAAGAGAGCAGCATATCCAAATTCTTCATGTGTCCCTCTTCTGAAGAGATACACAATTCCATTATATCCGTTTTCAATCAGAAGTACAGCAGCTGAAGGCAGACACAACAGTTTAGAGAGACAAAAGCAAAATACTGCAGATGCTGACAATCTAAAATAAAACAACATCAATAACTTGTACTTATATCGTGGCTTTAACGTAATAAAACATAATAAAAACAGAAAATGCTGGAAATGCTCAACAGCTTAGGCAGCATCTGTGGAGAGAAAAACAAAGTTAATGTTTCGGGGTGATTCCCCTTGATCTGATGTGATTCACAACTAATGAAGTATTTTTAAAGTGTTGTAATGTAGGGAAAGGCTTTAGCCAATTTGGGCACAGCAAAGTCCCACAGACAGCAATGAGGTGAATGACCAGAATTATCTGATTTTGCTGGTATTGGTTGAGGGATAAATGTTGGCCAGAGCACTGGACAAACTGCCCTGCTTATCTTTGAATAGTGTTGTGGGATCTTTTATGTCCACCTGAAAGGGCCATTGCTTCCCTTTCTTTTAGGTCTCATCTGAAAACGCAGCACTCTAGAAGTAAAGCACTGAAGTGTCAGCCTGGATTTTAAAAGAAATACTAAAAACTGGAAAGGGAAACATTAAAGAAAGAGAAGTAAATTCATTAATAAATCAAAAACATGTAAACTATCTAAACTAGCTTGAAAATTAAAAAATAAATTGAAAACAGTGCAAATGTATGACAGCAAGCAAAACAAATAACCAAATTAAATGATGAGGAGTAACTGGTCTCATGTGAATTCTATGTTTGTCCTTGATATTTGTGGCTATTTTGACTATTATATTCCCTATAAATCTTACACTCAATATATATCATTATTAAAATTGTGATGCAAATACTTGCAGTACCACTAAAAAAATGATGTTATTGTGCCAAAAATGTTCATTCTCATCACACGATCTCAAGATAATTATGGATGAGGAAGGTTATTTGACCCATCTAAGTTCATGTATCCAAAAAGAACCTTATAATATCCAATTGGTTCTTAACTGAAAAGGCCAAAACCTCCAGCTGATTTTCAACATCACCAAATTCAACCTTCCATCAACAACCTGAGGTCACAATTAACCAGAAGCTGAACAGGAGTAGGGCAATGAACATACCAACATACGAATTAGGAGCAGGTGTAGGCCATTTGGCCCCTCTTGAGCCCCACAATTCAATGAGATCATGGCTGAACTGATCTTGGCCCCAGCTCCACATTCCCACCTACTCCTCATAACCTTTGACTCCCTTGTTAATCAAGAATCTATCTACCTCTGCCTTAAAAATATTCATTGGCCCTCCTCCAACGCTCTCTGGAGAAGAGCGGTCCAAAGACTCATGATCCTATCATTGAAAAAATGTCTCCTCATCTTTGTCATAAATGGGGGACCCCTTATTTTTAAACTGTGTCCCCTAGTTCTAGTCTCTCCTACAAGGGGAAACATCCTTTCAGCATCCATCCTGTCAAATCCACTCAGAATTTTATGTTTCAATAAGATCACTTCTCATTCTTCTATACTCCAGTGGACACAGGCCCAGCCAATCCAACTTTTCCTCATAAGGTAACACCTCCATTGCAGGTATCAGTCAAGTGAACCTTCTCTGAACTGCTTCTAATGCATTTATATCCTTCCTTAAATGAGGAGACCAAAACTGTACAGAGTACTCCAGATGTGGTCTCAGTAATGTGCTATACAACTATAGCAAAACAGTTGAAAGAGGGGTCTGAAGAAGGGTGATATGGACTCAAAATGTTAACTCTGTTTCTCTCTCCACAGATGCTGCCAGACCTATTTTTCCAGCATTTTCTGTTTCTGTTTTTGTAGCAAAACATCTCTACTTTTATATCCCATTCCCTTCACAAAAAAAGGCAACATTCCATTTACCTTCCTAATCATTTGCTGTACCTGCATGCTAACTTTTTATGATCTATGCACTAGGATATCCAGATCCCTCTGTATCTATAGTTTTGCAATCTCTCTCCATTTAAATAATATGCTGCTTTTCTATTCTTCCTGTCAAAGTGGACAAAATCACATTTTCCAACATTATACTCCATCTGCCAAATTTTAACCACTCACTTGACTTATCTATATCCCTTTGCAGACTCTTTGTGTCCTCTTAACAACTTACTTTCCTACCTATCTTTGTATCATCAACAAATTTAGCAACCATACATTCAGTCCCTTCACCCAAGTCATTGATATAAATTGTAAATAGTTGAGGCCTCAACACTGATCATTGTGGCACTCCACTCGTCACATCTTACCAACCCAAAAATCACCCATTTATCACTATCCTGTTAGCTAACCAATCCTCTCTCCATGCTAATGTGTTGCCCCCTATGCCATGAGCTCTTATCTTGTGAAGTAACCTTTGATGTGGCACCTTATCGACTGCCTTTTGGAAATACAAGTCCACAGGTTCCCCTTAATCCACGTTGCTTGTTACTTCCTCAAATAACTCCTATAAATTAGTCAAACATGATTTCCCTTTCACAAAGCCATGTTGGGTCTGCCTGATTGCTTTGAGATTTCTAAGTGCCCCACTATTACTTCCTCAATAATAGATTCCTGCATTTTCCCTATGATGGATGCTAAGCTAACTGACCTGTAATTTCCTGCTTTCTGTCTCCCTCCCTTCTTGAATAGAGGAGTCACATTTACTATTTTTCAATCGGATGGGACCTTTCCGGCATCTACTATCTCAGCAGCCACTTCTTATAAGACCCTAGGATGAAGTCTATCAGGACCTGGAGGCTTGTCAGCTTTTTGTTCTAATAATTTTCTCAGTGCCCCTTTCCTAGTGATTGTAATTGTTTTAAGGCCTAAATTTTCCCCGTGTTGGATGGGCTCGGCGGGATCAGGCAGGGGTGGTCAGGAAGCCGACCGCCGCCCGTGATCGGCTCCACTCCACGATTTCATGCGGGCGGGCCAATTACGGCCAGCCCTGCATGGATCATGAGCAGTAGTACTGAGCACTTCCTGTGCAGGTGGGGGAGATGGGAGAGCAGGCCTGGCACGCAGTTCACGCATGCGCGCGAAAGAGCATTTCAATCTCCCTGAGGCACGGAGCTGCCTCAGGGAGGTTGAAGAGCTTTTTGAAAAAATTAATAAATACAATAAAAGTTCAGTGAAACAAGTCCCCTCATATGACTGTGTCACATGAGATGGGACATGTTTTTAATTTCAAAAGAAAGTTTTTATTTCATTTGTAATACCTTTAGGAAACCTCATCCTGCTTGTGGGTGAGGTTTCCTAAAAAAATGTAAAGGCTGCTTGGCTTTTTCGCCTGTCCGCCAACCATTAGGTTGGACAGGCAGCAAAAACTTCAACTTAATTACCTTCTTAATGGCCTTAATAGGCCTTTCAATTATCGGCGGGTGTGCGCCGGAGTCGGCTGCGCTCCCATCGAACGAAATATCACGACGGTGCACGGTGACATCGGGACACACGCCCAATGGCATCGCACGTCATTTTACGTTCCGGCTTGTTGGGCACACGCCACACGACGAAGGTAAAATTCTGACCTAAGTTCCATTATCCCTTTCACCTCCTTATTCACAATTTTTTCTGGGACCTATCCTCTACAGTGAAAACACATGCAAATTATCTATTCAATTCATCCACAATTTCCTTATTTTCCATTATTAGTTCCCCAGACTCACTTTCTAGAGCAGTGGTTCCCAATTGGTGTGCCGTGGCACACGGCTGTGCCATGAAGGTCGGCCAAGTGTGCCGGGAAATAAGTTTCAAACTTATGCTTTTAGGAATTCCAACCTACCTTCATTTTCAGCTCAGAGGTTGGCATCTCCAAGTCCCAATGAACCTCAGCATCCTGCATATGGGTCATCCGGGAACAGGCTGCACATTTGCGGTTCGGATTCTTTACCTTCGTCAAGCCCACGCGCAGGCCCCATGCACTTTCACATAGACAGTAAACTCAAGATGGGTGCAAAAGCTCAGGCACAAGTGAGGGGGACAGGAAGAGGTCCCAAACAGAGGAGAGAGGACAGAGAGAAGTCCTGTAACAAAGTTCCAAGTAAGGGAAGAAGACAGGGGTCAGAAACAGGGAAGACAATGGAGTTAAGAAAAGAAGAAACAGGCTCCAATTAGAGAAAGGGCTGCAGGGAGCAGATCTTAAGTGAAGTGGGCTTGGGAGAAGCCTGAGTAGTCAAAGAGACCTCAAAAGATGCCCCAAAGATCCGAGAAGGCAGCTGAAGATTGGTATGCTGCAGGACACTGGGGCAAGGGTACACCTTTGGAGCAGCAGTGTTCTGCTTAGCACAGCCAAATAGCTGAAATTGTGCTTGTAATTTGATGCTTGAAGGCATTTATTGTGTAATGCGATGTGTTGGACCACCGTTTGCCATGGATAAGTCTTGAAGAAAAGTGAAGAATCCCGCTCTGATTCAGATGTGGCCGAAACAACAGAACCTCAGGAGATAAAAGTGAGCTTCATACAGGGACAGTACATTGACAGCTACTAGGCTTTTCGATTTTCTGGACTGGTGAGGCCTCTTGCCCTGTCCCAGAATACCTAATTTGCAGGGAGAAGCTCTCAAACGCTGCAATGGTACCAAGTAAGTTGAACTGCCATTTGAATACAGAACACCACTCACTCTCCAGCAAGGATATACAGTAGTTCAGGTACCTGAGAGAACAAAACGTAAAGCAAAATCAGCATATGATGGAGTGTGTGTGGGTCTCAGATTATGCACAGGAGGCAGGAGGCTGAGCTCGTAGCAAAATCAACGAAGCCACACGCCATTGCCGAAACCCTAATTCATAGAAACATAGAAAATAGAAGCAGGAGTAAGGTCATTCGTCCCTTCGAGCCTGCTCCACCATTCAATATTATCACGGCTTATCCTCTATCTCAACACCATACTCCCGCTCTCCTAGTGTACCTTTACACCTTTAGAGCCTAGAAACCTATTTCCTTAAATAGATTCAGTGACTGGGCCTCCTCAGTCCTCCATGGTAGAGAATTCCATAGGTCCACCACCCTCTGAATGAAGAAATTTCTCCTCATCTCAGTCCTAAATGGCCTACCCCATTTCCTGAGCTTGTGACCCCTTGTTCTAGACTCCCCAGCCAAGAGAAATATCATCCCTGCACCCAGTCTGTCCAGCTCTGTCAGAATTTTATACATTTCAATGAAATCCTCACTCATTCTTCTAAACTCCAGTGAATACAGGCCCAGTCGGCCCAATCTCTCCTCATATGACAATCCTGCCATCCCAGGAATCAGTCTGATAAACCTTCACTGCCCTCGCTCTATGGCAAGTATGTCCTTTCTTAGGTAAGGAGACCAAAACTGCGCACAATACTCCAGGTGTGGTCTCACCAATGCCCTATATAGCTGCAGTAAGACATCCATAATTCTGCCGGCATGCAAAAGTATTGTGAGAGTAATGTTGGGAGCTGATGCTGCCAAAGAACTCGACAAAGTTCCTCTTTCTGATAATACAATCAAACGGCATATTGATGAAATATCAGTTGACATTGAATAGTTGCATCAAGAGAAATTAGAAATGAGTGGAAAATTTGCCCTGTAGATTGACGACTCCACAGATATTAACAGACAGTGCCAGCTCTTAGCCAATGTCAGGTATGTTGATGGGAATCTATCAAAGAAAATTTCTTCTTTTGCAAAGAATTACCCGGTCATGCGACTGGAGAGAAAATCTTTTATGTCACTGCTTACCTGGAGGAAAACAATCTTAACTGGACCAAATGCAATAGCATCTGCACTGACAGAGCAGCTTCTATGACAGGATTTGTGAGTAAGGTGAAAGAACAGAATCCTGACATCCACGTCAGTCACTGTATCCTGCATCATGAAGCTCTTGTTGCCAAAGCAATGCCGCCTGAGTTAACTTCAGTATTAGACCAAACAGTGAAAATTGTGCATTATGTAAAATCACGTCCTTTGAAATCGCACTTGTTTACTATTTCATGTGAAGAGACGGGAGCCAATTACCAGGGTTTACTCAAGCAGACAGGAGTGCAATGGCTGTCTTGGGGGAAGGTCCTCTCCTGTGTTTACGAGCTCCGTAACGCGCTGAAAGAGTTTTCGGCTCTGCATGAATTGCTACACAAAGATTTAATATGTGATGATTCTTGGTGTGCTAAGCTTGCATATCTTTCAGAAATAGTCAGCCATCTGAGTGAGCTGAATATT
Organism: Cetorhinus maximus; assembly: GCF_964194155.1. Taxonomy (NCBI): domain Eukaryota; kingdom Metazoa; phylum Chordata; class Chondrichthyes; order Lamniformes; family Cetorhinidae; genus Cetorhinus; species Cetorhinus maximus. Next base: position 100,444,812 of record NC_135882.1, read on the forward strand.
AAAATGCAGGGGAAAAACGAGAACATTCTGACTGCCACAGATAAACGTCAAGGCTTTAGATCAAAACCGGCCCTTTAGCAGGAAAAGTGGCAAGTGGGTCAATTCAGGTGTTCAAGCTGGCATCAGCGCACTTAGCAAAACCATACTCAGCTTCGTCCACACACATCTTAAAACACTACAAGAGAAGTTCGAATTCTACTTCCACCAGCATGGAAGACATGGTCCATTTAGTGCACTTTCTTTTGAATAGTCAAAGAAATTGTCATTAAAAGAACAAGAGGAATTCACAGAGCTCAGGATGGATCGTACACTGAAACTGAAGTTTGCAGAGATGCCTGTGGACATATTTTGTTTGCTTCCAGGACAAGAATATCCATCTATTTCAGATCATGCTACAGCAGTACTCTTACCGTTTCCCACAGCCTACCTGTGTGAGTTGTCATTCTCAACACTGACTTATGTAAAAGACAAAAGAAGGAAGTGACTATCAGTGGAGCAAGTCCTGCGAGTTGCCCTGTCATCAGTTCCTCTCCAGGTCAATAGACTCTGCTCACAGAGGCAGGTCCAGGTGTCACACTAACGTTGCCAGTAAGACGCTACTCACAGCATTTCCTTCAACTATGTTTTGCTCTGATTCATATACTTTTAATTTCAATACTTTTTTATGAATGAGAAGAAACTGAACTTTTTTTAATATGTTACGAAGATGAACTTTCACATTGAGAAATGCAGACTTAACAAAACTGAAAACAATTGAAATCTTTAATGGGAAACACTTTTAAATTGTGTACATTTTCTATAAATATATTGTATTTGACATTCAACTGGTGATAAGGCTTTCTTTGTAAACTATTTAATCTAATGAAAATTGTATTAGGTGCTGACTTGACATGTTTTTAGGGGATTTTAGAGATAAAAGGCTTTTTGTTAGAGGGCATTTCAGTTGGAGAAAATAGATGTGTCTCAAATCTTTTTATAGTATAAATGTGTGCTGTGACATAAAAAGGGTTGGGAACCACTGCTCTCGAGGACCACCGCTCACTTTACTTACTCTGTTCCTTTTTAAATACCTGTAGAAATTCTTATTGTGTTTTTATATTTCTAGCTAGCCTTCCCTTGTACTCAAATATCTCCCTTCTTATTAATCTTTTGGTCATTCTTTGTTGTTCTTTATATTCTGTCCAATCTTCTGACCTGACACATCTTTGCAGAATTATGCACTTTTTCTTTCTATTGGCTCTAGAACATCCTGCTCTAAAAAACCGTCCTGAAAACACTCTATGAACTCATCTTCCAGGCTACTTTTGCCAATCTGATTCATAATGACTGAATAATGTACGACAAGACTGTCACCTCCTGATCCCTAAAAACCTCTCCACCGTCTACAAGGCTTGATAAGTGTGTGATGGAATATTCACCACTTACTTGATCACTATTCCTGCTGCTGAACTCAATGCCCAACCCCTCCAAAATTCCAGGAAAGTTTGTTCCAGCATTACCTTGATTGTAAGTGTAATTTGAATGCCTTACACCATCAGGTCCAATCCAGGTTTCTCCTAGTGGACAGTTGTAGGAGTTAAAATGTTCTGTCTTACTCAGTCGGTGAGTAACTTCTGTGGAGATGTTGTAGTAAGATGATCTAGTTAACCATTCAGAGAAAAATGTCAGTTAGGTTTCTCACAATAAATATAATAATAATTAAACAAGGGAGAGGCAGAAAAAAAATTAGTACTTGACAACTTGTTAAAAATGAAATTTATCATAAAGATTAGGGGACTCAGAAATATGTGTAAGTTCCTTTCATGTGTGCTTTGAATTCCAGAATCAGCATCAGAATGACAACAATTCTGTTCCAATAATAAGTTATAACATTTTAAAATAAATGTATATTTTGGGCATTTTAATGAGAACAATTAAGTGCAATTTACACTGTATGTTCCCTATTCATTTATATCAACCATCTCTGTCCAGGGGAATTTATCTGCCACTTTGAATGGCCCACAAATGTGGCCTCAAATGAGAAAAAAGGCAAGGTATCACTTCCAAAATGCTACTTTGAATAATTCAACACTAGTCACAGAGCTAGTTTTAAGTTTCAAGCACCATGCGAAAAATGAACAATAAATATAGATTGTGAAAGACTGTCGTAGAACATTGGCTGCCAAAAGGAGAACTAAAACTCAAGCAGGGAGAAGCAGTAAGGCCACAGTGTTAAAATCTATTTGCAGGCTTAGCTCTAATGACCCCTGCTTATCAAGATACAAGGGAACCATTCAAACAGTAGATGTAATGCAAACTAAAGAGACTGATCTCTGCTGGAAATTTGAGGATATGAGAGAAACTAAGGAAAGACCTGGGCTTATCTGTCTGAAAAAGAGAGGTTATCTTATCAAGCTATATAATGGTCTGGAAAAGGTTAATGTAGAATATTATTTTTAGGTGTGGAAGTGGAACAAACCAGTAGAAGATTACCTTAGGCCTGATATCGTGATGTTCTTCTTCATACAGTGATAATGATATGTTAGAATAGTGATTATAGCACTGGACAAACAACCCAAGAGATCAGGAACTCAGATTCCACACATGGGAAGTTATGAAATTAACTTCCATTAAAAAAATCTGGTGATTTGTGGGCAGGAAGCAAATAAAATGATCATGACAGGTGCTAGGTAGTTGTAAAAACCTAACTGGTTCACTAATATCAACTGATCTTCTGCTCTGGTCCCACACTGCTGGTTCAGTTTTTATGCCTTGAGCCAAATTAGGAATGGGCATATCCAAAGATCAAATCGGAAAACAGTGAATGACCAACACCTGGAATGGACTTTTGGGAAGAATGGAATCTCCTTGAATCATTTATGAAACAATTTGATTCAGGAATAGGTGGACTGCAGGTTTACTCTGGACGGATTTTGTTTAATTTTTTCACAGATGTTGGCATCACTGGCTAGGCCAGCATTTATTGCCCATCCCTAGTTGCCCTTGAGAAGGTTGTGTTGAGCTGCAGCCCATGTGGTGTAGGTACACCCACAGTGCTGTTAGGAAGGAGCTCCAGGGTTTTGACCCAGCAACAGTGAAGGAATGGCGACATATTTCCAAGTCAGGATGGTGAATGGCTTGAAGAGGAACCTGTAGGTGGTGATGTTTCCATGCATCTGCTGCTCTTGTCCTTCTAGGCAGTAGAGATCGTGGGTTTGGAAGGTGCTATCATAGGAGCCTTGATAAGTTGCTGCAGTGCAACTGGTATATGGTACACACTGCTGCCACTGTGTGTCACTGGTAGACAGAGTGAATGGTTAAGTTGGTAGATGGGGTGCCAATCAAGCGGGCTGCTTTGTCCTGGGTTTTGTTGAGCTTCTTGAGTGTTCTTGGAGCTGCATTCATCCAGTGGAAAGTATTCCATCACACTTCTGACTTGTGCCTTGTAAATGGCGGACAGGCTTTGGGGAGTCAGGAGGTGAGTTACTCACCGCAGAATTCCCAGTCTCTGACCTGCTCTTGTAGCCACAGTATTCTAATGGCTAGTCCAGTTCAGTTTCTGGTCAATGGTGCCCCCCAGAATGTTGATAGTGGGAGATTCAGCGATCGTAATGCCATTGGATGTCAAGGAGAGATGGTTGGATTCTCTCTTGTTGCCTGGCACTTGTATGGCATGAATGTTACTTGTCACTTATCAGCCCAAGCATGAATGTTCTCCAGGTCTTGCTGCATATGGACACAGACTGCTTCAATATCTGAGGAGTCACAAATGGTGCTGAACATTGCGCAATCATCCATAATCATCCCTACATCTGACCGTATGATGGAGGGAAGGTTATTGATGAAGCAGCTGAAGATGGTTGGGCCCAGGACTCTACCCTGAGGAACTCCTGCAGTGATGTCCTAGGACTGAATAAACTACGATGGGAAGAATGTAATAGTCTCAGAGTCATTAAGGAACAGAAGGAGGGTATTTGGTCCATCAAGTCCATACTAGCTCTCTGTAGAGCAACCCAGTCCTATTCCATTGCTCTATCCCCATAGCCTTGCAAGTTCTTTTCCTTCAGGTGCCCATCCAATTTCCATTTGAAATTACTCATCCTTTTCACTTCTACCACCCTTGAAGGCGGTGAGTTTGAGGCCATTACCACTCGCTGCGTTCAAAAGTTCTTGCTCATAAACTCCCTGTATCTCTTGCTTAAAACCTTAAATCTGTGTCCTCTAGTCCTTATATAATCGGCTAATGGGAACAGCTTTTCTTTGTCTACTGTGTACCTGTCATAATCTTGTACACTTCTGTCAAATCTCCCCTCGATCTCCTTCGCTCTGAGGAGAACAACCCCAGATTCTCCAATCTAGCTTTGTTGTTAAATTCCCTCATCCCTGGAACAATTCCAATAAATCACCTCTGCATTCTCTGAAGGAAGTGTGGTGACCACAACTGGATGTAATACTCTAGTTGTGGACTAACCAAAGCTTTATAAAGGTTCAGCATATTATCCCTGCTTTTGTGCTCAATACCTCTATTTACAAAGCTCAGCCAGTCTCTCAATATGTTCTGCTACCTTCAAACATCCATGAAACTGAACCCCCAGGTCGCTCTGTCCCTGTGCGCACTTTAGAACTGTGCCATTGAGTCTATATTGCCTCTTGCTGTCTCTTCTGCCAAAATCACTTCACACTTGTCTATATTTTATTCCATCTGCCACATGTCTGCCCATTCTGCTAGCCTATCTATGTCCTGTTACAGTCAATTGGTATCATCCTCACTGTTCACCACAACTTCAAGTTTGGTATCATTGGCAAATTTTGAAATTTTAATTTTTACAGCTATCCCTTGTTTAGCACCCCTAAAGTGTTCCTAAAAAACAGCATGCTAAACAAAAACAAAATAAACGAAAATTACTTTCCCATAAGAAAACATATTGGATTAAATTCCTGATAATTTTAATATTAAAAACGTATTGCCTGCCTTGAACCTAACTGGTTCAAAAATCCTCTTAATAACTCTTATTAACTTACTAACTCTTTATACTTATCTCCAGCTTGCCACTTCCTGTTCACTGCTTCCCAGTTCCCTTCCCCCAATCCCTCCCACTCACCACCCTATCCCAACCCTCCCGTTCCCTCCTCAACTCTGACACTTGCTACTTCCCCAAATGTCCCGCTTCCTCCCCTCCCCGACCCTCCTGCTCACTGCCCCTAGCCTGACCCTCCTGCTCCCCTTCGCCAGACCGTCTGGCTCACCCCTTGGCCAGGCCCTCCCGCTCGCTGACCCTCCCAATCCCTTTCCGAGCCTTCCTTGCTCCTCCTGCTCAAAGTGAGAGCTTGGAACAGGGACGGGGAGCAGGGCAGTGAGGGGCAAGTGACAAGGGTTTGGGAAAGGGGAGCGGTGAGTGGTGCCGAACAGAAGGGTCATCATAAGGGCAGCATGTGGGTAGTGGGAGGGTCAGGAGAGGGAGCATGAGGATTGGGGAAGGGGCATGCAGGAGGGTTGGGGGATGGAGCAGGAAGCAAGAGGGTTGGGGAGGGGAGCAGCGAGCGAGAAGTTTAGGGGAAGCAACAAGCAGGAAGATCAGGGGAGGGGCGAGGCAAGAGGGAGGGTCGGGACAGGGAAGTGGCAAAATGGATTGTCGGTGGAAAGAAGCAACAAGCAGCAGTTTCTTTTTAAAAGACTCAGCATATGTAATAACCATGCAAAAACAAAATCGGAGGCAGCCCAATTCAGAGAGCGTCCCTAATCTACAAACTATGCTAAAATAAAAATGCACTATTAGAATCTGCTTTAGACAGGGGATACCTGTATTTTAATATCCAAGTCATTTAGATATATCAGAAAAAAGCAATGGTTCTAGCACTGACCATTTGGAACACCACTGTCTACCATTCTCCAGTCTGAAAAACAACCATTTATTACAATTTGCTCTTTTCTGTCCTTAAGCCAATTTTTTTTTATCCAAACTGACACTAACTCTCCTATACCATGACCCTCAATTGTGTTAGCTAGCTTTTTATATGATACTTTCTCAAACACTTTCTTAAAATTCATACAGGCAACATCCATTGCATGTCATTCCACATCTGTAAATATTTTGTGAGTCATATAGAAATTTTAAGTAATTTCAAGCCATAAGTTATTTAAATATATTACCAGACAGTTAAGTGCACGAGTTCCAAGGCCTGCATTTCTGAGTTGGATAGGTAATTCTTGTACTTCTATCTCAATAAAGAATGCAAATATGAAAATGGCCAACAGCAAGGGTTTAGCCAACCACTTGGATATTCACAAATGTATCATTTGCAGCATAAACCAAACAAAATTTCAGTATTGTGTATTCAAGATTCACTTTCTAATTAAGAATGCTTTGATTAAATTCATTTATATTTCTGTGAACGTTCTGGATATTTATACTAGTAATTTTTGGCATGCTCCTCTTTTGCTTAATATTTGCAACATACCCCTCCAAGCAGTATCGTTATTGCTATGGCCGCCTTCTCTTCAAGGTTATAAAAATTGAGAAACTAGCATGAGTTCATTATGAACAATTTTATTTTCAAACTGGCACGAAGGTATTGAAATCCAATTAATAGTAAAAGTCCCTTAAAGTACAAATAGAGTCCAAGCTAATCCATCTAATTTTCTAGCTCAGTAGTACTCTGCATAGCTCCCTGTACTCACTTCCAACTCTTTGCAAACATAACAGCACAGCAAATTATCTTAAAGCTTTGAATAAGCTAGGCTTGAACTCAACTCCCATGTGACATATATATGTTTAATTTCCTCTGGTCACAGATTTCATAAATTTGCCTCCACATATTGGCCCACAGGAAACCATTCAAGTTGCTGAGATCATATTGCAATGTGAAAATATTGACCAAGCATTCTGGAGCCATTAATTTCATAATTCTTCTCACTTGAGCTACAACTTGAACTTAAATAATTTCTTTAACATAGCAAGAGAAAGGGGACTAGACACTGAGAAGGAGTAAGGAGAAGACTGATTGAACAAGTACACTTTGAGGAGATTTTTGAAGCTAGGTAAAGTGTTGCATTCACAAGGATCATTCTTATCTATCCAATCATTGCCAGAGAATGATCTATAATGGCATTTATTCCTGCACCTTTATCTCTGATGTCCCCGAAGGATCCATCCTTTGCCCCTTCCTATTTCTTGTTTGCATGCTGCCATTTGGCGCCATCATCCAAAAACACAGCTCCAATTGCCACATGTATGCTGACGACACCCAGGTCCACCTCACCACCACCTGTCTCAACCCCTTCACCAGATTATCAGGCTGCTAGTAAATATCTAGTACTGGATGAGCAGAAATTTCCTCCAATTAAATATTGGGAAGACCAAAGTCATTGTCTTTGGTTCTCACCACAAACTTGGTTCCCTAGCTATCAACTCCACCCTTCTCCTTAGCAATTATCTCAGGCTGAACCAGGCTGTTTGCAAGCTTGGAATCATATCTGATCCCATATCTGCTCCATCACTAAGACTGTCTATTTCCACCTCCATAACATCACCAGAGTCTACCCCTGCCTCATCCATCTGCAGCTGAAACCCTCATCCATGCCTTTGTTATCTGTGGACTTGAGTGGTCCAACACATCCCTGGTCAACCTCCTTCATTCTACTTTCTGTAAACTTGAGTTCATCTAAACTGCATGTCCTTACTCACATCCCTTCACCCACTACCTCACTGCTCATTGAAATATACTGGTTCCTGGCTCTTGTTCTTGTTTCCAATTCCTTCCATGGCCTCTACTCTGCCTATTTCTGTCATCTCCTCTAGCTATACAGCCTCCAAGATATCTGCATTCCTCTAAAATGAGAGGAAGGTAGCAAGAAATATAAAAACTGATAGTAACAGGAAAAAAGGATAAGAGTAACTAAAATGAGTGTTGGTCACTTACAGGGCAAGACCAGTGAATTAATAATGGGAAACAAGGAAATGGCAGAAGCGTTGAACAGATATTTTGAGTCCACCTTCACTGTAGAAGGTACAGAATACTCAAAGGATACTTAAAAATCAAGAGATAAAAGGCAGGGAGGAACTTAAAACAATCACAATCACTAGGGAAAAGGCACTGGGAAAACTATTAGAACTGAAGGCTGACAAGTCTCCTGGACCTGATGGCCTGTATCCTAGGAGACCGCATTGGGAGCAACGAATGCAGTAGACTAAGTTAGGGGAAATGCAAGTGAAATGCTGCTTCACTTGAAAGGAGTGTTTGGGCCCTTGGACGGTGAGGAGAGAGGAGGTGAAGGGGCAGGTGTTGCATCTTCTGCGTGGGCATGAGGAGGTGCCATAGGTGGGGGTTGAGGAGTAGGGGGTGATGGAGGAGTGGACCAGGGTGTCCCGGAGGGAACGATCCCTACGGAATGCCGCCAGGGGGCGGTGAAGGGAAGATGTGTTTGGTGGTGGCATCATGTTGGAGTTGGCGGAGGATGATCCTTTGAATGTGGAGGCTGGTGGGGTGATAAATGAGGACAAGGGGGACCCTATCATGTTTCTGGGAGGGAGGAGAAGGCGGATGCGCGGGAGATGGGCCGGACACGGTTGAGGGCCCTGTTAACGACCGTGGGTGGAAAACCTCGGTTAAGGAAGAAGGAGGACATGTCAGAGGAACTGTTTTTGAAAGTAGCGTCATCAGAACAGATGCGATGGAGGCGAAGGAACTCAGAGAATGGGATGGAGTCCTTACAGGAAGCGGGGTGTGAGGAGCTGTAGTCGAGGTAGCTGTGGGAGTCGGTAGGCTTGTAATGGATATTGGTGGACAGTCTATCATCAGAAATTGAGACAGAGAGGTCAAGGAAGGGAAGAGAAGTGTCAGAGATGGACCATGTGAAAATGATGGAGGGGTGGAGATTGGAAGCAAAATTAATAAATTTTTCCAGGTCCCGACGAGAGCATGAAGCAGCACCGAAGTAATCATCGATGTACCGGAGAAAGAGTTGTGGGAGGGGGCCGGAGTAGGACTGGAACAAGGAATGTTCCACATACCCCATAAAGAGACAGGCATAGCTGGGGCCCATGCGGGTACCCATAGCCACACCTTTTATTTGGAGGAAGTGAGAGGAGTTAAAGGAGAAATTGTTCAGTGTGAGAACAAGTTCAGCCAGACGGAGGAGAGTAGTGGTGGATGGGGATTGTTGGGGCCTCTGTTCAAGGAAGAAGCTAAGGGCCCTAAGACCATCCTGGTGGGGGATGGAGGTGTAGAGGGATTGGACATCCATGGTGAAGAGGAAGCGGTTGGGGCCAGGGAACTGGAAATTGTTGATGTGACGTAAGGTGTCAGAGGAATCACGGATGTAGGTGGGAAGGGACTGGACAAGGGGAGAGAGAAGGGAGTCAAGATAACGAGAAATGAGTTCCCTGGGGCAGGAACAGGCTGACACGATCGGTCTGCCAGGACAGTTCTGTTTGTGGATTTTGGGTAGAAGGTAGAAGCGGGCCGTCCGAGGTTGGGCGACTATCAGGTTGGAAGCTGTGGGAGGAAGATCTCCAGAGGAGATGAGGTCAGTGACAGTCCTGGAAACAATGGCTTGATGTTCCATGGTGGGGTCATGGTCCAGGGAGAGGTAGAGGAAGTGTCTGCGAGTTGACGCTCAGCCTCCGCGAGGTAGAGGTCAGTGCGCCAGACAACAACAGCACCACCCTTGTCAGCGGGTTTGATGACAATGTCGGGGTTGGACCTGAGAGAACGGAGTGCAGTAAATTCAGAGAGAGACAGATTAGAATGGGTGAGAGGAGCAGAGAAATTGAGACGGCTAATGTCACGCCGACAGTTCTCAATGAAAAGATCAAGAGAAAGTAAGAATCCAGAGGGAGGGGTCCAGGTGGAGGGAGAATATTGGAGGTGGGTAAAAGGATCCGTTGAACGGGGAGAGAACTCCTGCCCAAAGAAGTGAGCACGGAGACGAAGACGGCGGAAGAAGAGTTCAGCATCGTGCCGAGCCTGAAATTCATTGAGATGAGGGCGTAAGGGTATGAAACTAAGTCCTTTGCTGAGCACTGAACGTTCAGCATCGGAGAGGGGAAGGTCAGGGGGTACAGTGAATACACGGCCGGGGCTGGAATTGGAAGACGGGATGGGGACAGAGGGACAGGCAGGGGTGGAGGCTTCCCGCAGGACATCATGCTGGGCGGGCCTTAATTGGCCCGCCTACGTAAAATGGCAATGGGGCCTTCTTCTCCGGCGGGGATCGGCTCCCCGCCCGCCAGAGATTGGATGGGGCCGGCCCGGCAGGCAGAAAATTCTGCCCACACACTCAAGCCCATCACACATTCACTGGCATCTCACTCACTGCCAGCTCAAGGGACATCACCACCTATTCTCACACACACCCTCACATGTCCATCTGACCTCATCTCCTCTGGAGACTGCCTCCTCAGCCCTCACCATCTTGAGGCCACGTGCACAGATCAATACGCACCTCCACACACACCCTGGATTACCTTCTTTCCCCAGTATAGCTCCCGTCCTGCAACCTCTTCCCATGCCTGAGGCCACTTCTCCCCATTCCCCAAGCAAGACCTTGCCCTGCAGCCATTGAAAAGCCACCCCCACCTTACGGCTGGTCTGGTAGACAAAACCTGCCCGTGAGCCCCCCGTGAAAGTGATGTGGTGCTGTCTGTGAAGCCTGATGCTGATGTCTGCGAGTGCTGACTGAAGCAAGAAAGGCAAACAAACCTTGAAGTCCCAAGTGAAGTGCAGCTCACCAGATGCACGTCACTTATGTGCTGTTGTGAAACATATCAAGGTGTTTTCCCGCCGATGTGGGCCGATGAACCGGGGGAGGGATAAGTCCGGTGGGCTAGGTTTATAATGATATGCTGATGTATTACAATGAGGTTTCCGACATCCGATGGCGGGAAACACAGCCACCCTCGGCGAGCGGAGCAGATGATCACAAACTGGTTTCACAACGTTATAAAACCGATTTTGGACTTTCTGCTATATTATCCGCTCACCACACCGAACACACCTGACGCCGGCATGCACAGAAAATTCCGGCCAAAGATAGGTAAGAAAGTAAGTTGTCAAGGACATCACTGCAGGCCCAACTGTCTTCAGTTGCTTCATCAATGACCTTCCTTCCATCATAAGGTCAGAAATGGGGATGTTCGCTGATGATTCCACGATGTTCAGCACCATTCGCAACTCCTCAGATAGTGAAATAGTCCATATCCAAATGCAGCAAGACCTGGACAATATCCAGGCTTGGGCTGACATGTGGCAAGTAACATTCATGCCACACTAGTGCCAGGCAATGACCATCTCCAGCAAGAGAGAAACTAACCTTCGCCCCTTGACATTCAATGGCATTACCATCACTGAATCCCCCACTATCAACATCCTGGGGGTTACCATTGACCAGAAGCTGAACTGGACTGGCCATATAAATACTGTGGCTGCAAGAGCAGGTGAGAGGCTAGGAATCTTGCGACAAGTAACTCACTTCCTGACTCCCCAAAGCCTGTGTACCATCTATAAGGCACAAGTCAGGAGTGTGATGGAATATGCTCCACTTGCCTGGATGAGTGCAGCTCCATGAACACTCAAGAAGCTCGACACCATCCAGAACAAAGCAGCCCACTTGATTGGCAACCCATCCTTAAACAGTCACTTCTTTCACCACTGACAGTGGCAGCAGTGTGCAACATCTACAAGATGCACTGCAAGAACTCACCAAGGTTCCTTAGATAGCACCTTTCAAACCTACGACCGCTACCATCTAGAAGGACAAGAGCACCAGACACATGGGAACACCACCACCTGGAGGTTTCCCTCCAAGCCACACACCATCCTGAGTTGGAAATATATCCACTGTCGCTGGGTCAAAATCCTGGAACTCCCCCCTAACAGCACTGAGTGTGTACCTACACCACATGGACTGCAGCGATCAAAGAAGGCATCTCACCACCACCACCTACTCAAGGGCAATTAGGGATGGGCAATAAATATTGGCCCGGCCAGCAACACCCACATCCTATGAATGAATAAAAACAAAGTGGACATAAGTCTACAAAAGGATTTAGATAGGAAATAAGTGGGCAAAAAATTGGCAGTTGCAGAACAATGTTGGAAAATGTGTGAATTTGTCCACTTTGGCAGGAAAAATAGAAAAGCAGTATATTATTTGAATACTGAGAGCCTCAGATGGATTTGGGTGTTCTGGGATATGAATAACATAAGTTAGCTTTCAGTTATAGCGAATAATTCAGAAGGCACATGGCATGTTGGCATTTATTGCAAAGGGAATGGAATACAAAAGTAGGGAAGTGTTGCTACAGCTGTACAGGGTCTTGGTGAGACCACATCCGAGGTACTGTGTGCAGTTTCTGTCTCCTCACTTAAGAAAGGATGTCATTGCATTTGAAGCAGTACAGAGAAGGTTCACTCGACTGATTCCTGGGATGAAGGAGTTAGCTCATAAGGAAAGGTTGAGCAGGCTGGGCCTATACCCATTGGAGTTTAGAAGAATGCGAGGTGACCATATTGAAATATATAAGATCCTGAGGAGACTTGACAGGATGGATGCTGATAGGATAATAGGATAGGGGAGTCTAGAGCTAGTGGACACAGTTTAAAAATTAGGGGTCTCCTATTTAAAACTGAGATGAGGATTACTTTTTTTCTCTCAGAGGGTTGTTAGTCTATGGAATTCCCTTCCCCAGAAAACAGTGGAAGCTTGGCCATTGAATATATTCAAAGCTGAGTTAGATAGATTGTTGAAATACGAGGGAGTCAAGAGTTATGGGTGGCAGACAGGAAAGTGGAGTTGAGGCCACAATCAGATCACCCATAATCTTATTGAATGGAGCAGGCACCAGGGGGCAAATGCCCTACTCCTATTGCTAAATTAGTGTTGTCATTTTGTGGCTCTTGAGCAACTCCAATTTTAATCATTCTACCATTGGTTGCCATGCATTCAACTGCCTAGGCCTTCAACTATTCCCTCCCTAAGCCTCTCTGCTGTGCCACCTCTCCTTCCTCCTTTAAAGTGCTGCTTAAAACCTACCAATTTGACCAAACTTTTGTCATCTTTCCTAATATCTCCTCGTGGTCGTGTATCAAATTTTGCCTTAATAGCGCTGGTGTGAAGCACCTTGGGATATTTTAGAACATTAAAGGCACTATGAAAATTCAAGTTGCTGCTGTTGTCATTGGGAGAGATTCAGATTTCACTACTGTACGAAGAAGTGATTTCTGACATCAGCCTAGCTTTAATTTTAAGCTTATGACCCTTTGGTCTAGATTCCCCAACAGAGGAAATTGTTCCTCTTTATCTGTCTTATCCCCTCCTTCAATCATCTTAAACATCTTGATTAGTTCAGCCCCTAATCTTCAATATTCAAGGGAATATAGGACTAGTCCATGCAACCTTGTCTCTCATAATTTGACTCATTTTACTGCATAAAAATTCTGGTGAATCTGCACTGCACCCCGTCCAAGGCCAAAATTTCATTCCTGAGATGCACTGCCCAGAATAGGAACAAAGGAACATAGGACTTAGGAGCAGCAGTTGGCCTTCGAGTCGGCTCTGCCATTCAATAAGATAATGGCGGATCTGGTTGTGGTCTCAACTCCACTTTCCTTTGCCTTCATCCCTTCATCCCAAGAATGAGTCAAGTGAAACTTCTCTGTACTGTTTCTTATATCTTTCTTCAAGTAAGGAGACCAAAACTGTACACAGTATTCCAGATGTGGTCTTACCAATGCCCTGCACAGCTGCAATGAAACTTCTTTACTTTTATATTCCATTCCCTTTGCAACAAACACTAACATTCAATTTGGCTTCCTACTCACCTGCGTACTAACCTTTTGTGATTCATGTACCAGGGCACCCACAGCCCTCTGTGCCACCGAGTTCTGCAATCTCTCTTTAAATAGTATGCTTTTCTAATTTTCCTGCCAAAGTGGACAAGTTCACATTTTCCACATTATACTCCATCTACCAAATTTTTGCCCACTTACCTACCTGTCTATATCCCTTTGTAAACTCTCTCTCTCCTAGACAACTTACTTTCCAATCTATCTTGGTGTCATCAGCAAATTAAGCTACCATTCATTTGGTCCCTTCATCCAAGTCATTTAAATAGAATGTACTGATTCCTGTGGCACTCCTCTAGTTACAGCTTTCCAACTCAAAAAAGACCCGTTTTCCCTACTCTCTGCTTCCTGTTACAAACATACAAACATACAAAATAGGAGTAGAAGTAGGCCATTCAACCCCTTGAGCCTGCTCCATCACTCAATAAGATCATGGCTGATATGTTTGTGTTTTGAATTCCACGTTCCCACCTACCTTTGATTCCCTTTCCTAACAAGAATTTATCTACCTCTGCCTTAAAAAAATTCCAATGACCCCGCCTCCACTAGAGGCAAAGAGTTCCAAAGTCGCACAACCCTCTGAGAGAAAAAATTTCTTCTCATCTCTGTTCTAAATGGGCAACCCCTAATTTTAAAACAGTGCCCCCTAGTTCTGCACTCACCCACAAGAGGAAACATCCTTTCCATTCCACCTTGTCAATACCGTTCAGGATCTTATATACTTCAATCAAATCACCTTTCACTCTTCTAAACTCCAATGGAAACAAGTCAAGTCTGTCTAACATTTCCCCATAAGACAACTTGCTCATTCCAGGCATCAATCTAATGAACCTCCTCTGAACCGCCTCCAACGCATTTACATCCTTTCTTAAATAAGGAGGCCAAAATTGCTTCAAGGTGCAGTCTCACCATTGGCCTGTATAACTTTGAGCATAACATCCTTACCTAATGTTCAATTCCTCTCGACATAAAGTATTGCATTCCATTAGCCTTCTTAATTACTTGGGCCAGAATATTGCCGTTGGCATGTGGGGGCATGCCCGACACGCCGACGTGCAATATAACACAAGATGACGTCAGGCATATGTCCTGACGTCATAGCGCGTCACTTAGATCTTTCATTCGGCGAGCACACGCCAGAGGCGGCTGTGCACCCGCCGAACTGTCAACAGCCTATTAAGGCCATTAAAAAAGTAATCAAGCTCATTAACAACACTGCCCGTCAAACTTTAAGGTTGGCAGGCAGGCGAAGAGCCCAAGCGGCCTTCACGTTTTCATGCCTGTGGATGAGGTTACCTGAAGGTTTTGTTAAATAAATAAAAAAATTTCCTGAAATACAAAAACATTTCATGTGATACAGTCAAATGAGGGGACATGCTTAAATAACTTTTTAAATGCTTTAGTTAATTATTTTAATATCGACTTAATCTCCCTGAGGCAGCTCCGAGCCTCAGGGAGATTGCTGCGCTCTTTCGCGCACATGCGCAAAAGAGCGCAGGCCCCAACTCTCCCTCCTCCCCCCACCCGCACAGATAGCACTGAGCGCTACCAGCCATGCATCACGCTGGGCGGGCCTTTATTGGCCCACACACGTAAAATGGCGGCACGCAGGCAATCGCAGGTGGCAATCAGCTCCGCACCCGCCCCCACCCACTCCCGCCCTACCTGCCCGACATAGGTAAGTTTCAGGCCTTGCTGTACCTGCATACTAACTTTTTGTGACTCATGTACTATACCAACTAGATCCCTCTGCGCCTTGGAATTCTGCAGCCTTTTCCATTTAAGTAATACTCTGCTTTTTTATTCTTCCTACCAAAGTGAACAACTTCACATTTTACTACATTATGTTCCAACTGCCAGATTTTTGCCCACTCACTCACCTATCTATATTTGTCTGCAACCTCCTTATGACTTCTTCACAATGTACTTTCCTACCTATCTTTGTGTCATCTGTAAATTTAGCTACCATGCCTTCACTCCCCTCATCTAAGTCATTGGTATAAATTGTAAAAATTGAGGCCCTGGCACAGACACATCACATCCTGCCAATCAGAAAAAGACTCTTTTATGCATACTCCCTGTTTTCTACCAGCCCACCAATCTTCCATCCAAATATGTTGCCTACAATGTGAACTTTTATTTTCCGCAATAACCTTTGATGTGGCACCTTACCAAATGCCTTTGAAAATCCAAGTACAGCAGGTGTACAGGCTCCCCTTTATCCAAAGCACATGTTATTCCTTCAAAGAACTCCAATAAATTGGTTAAACATGATTTCCCTTTCACAAAATCATGCTGACTCTTCCCGATTGCCTTGAGTTTCTCTAAGTGCCTAGCTCTTAAATGATAGATTCTAACACGTCCCCCACAACAGACGTCAAGCTAACTGGCCTATAGTTTCCTGGCCTTCCTGAATAGAGGAGTTATATTTGTTACTTTCCAATCTGAAGGAACTTTTCCAGAATCTAGCGAATTTTGGAATTTTAATACCAACACATCTACTACTTCATTAGCATCCTCTCTTAAGACCCTAGGATGAAGTCCATCAGGACCCGGAGACTTGTCAGCCCACAGCTCCATCAGTTTGCTCCGTACCACTTCCCTAGTGATTGTAATTTCACCAAGTTCTCCCCTCCCTTCCACTTCCTGATTTACAGCTATTACTGGAATGGTTTTTGTATCCTGTATAATGAAGACAGAAGCAAAATATTTGTTTATTTCATCCACCATTTCCTTATTATCTACCATTAACTCCACACTCTCTAGTGTACCAACACTCACTTTACTTACTCTTTTCCTTTTTAAATGTAGAAACTCTTGCTATCCGTTTTTATATTTCTAGCTAGGTTACTCCAATACTCTAATTTCTTTCTCCTGATTAACTCTTTAATCATTCTCTGCCATTCTTTATATTCTGACCTGACACTCATCTTTAAGGAGTTGTATGCTTTTTCCTTAAGTTTGATGCTTTCCTTAACTTCTGTACTTAACCACGGATGGTGGGTCCTCCCCTTAGAGTTTTTCTTTAAAGTAGGGATATGCTTAATCTGAGTATTCTGAAATATCCCCTTTCATGTCTGCCACTGCTTCTCTATTGATCTGTCCCCTAGCCTAGTATCCCAGTTCACTTCAGCTAGCTCAGCTTTCATGTCCACATAGTTGCCCTTATTTAAGTTTAAAATACTAGTCTTAGACCCACTCTTCTCCCTTTCAAACTGGATGTGAAATTCAATCATACTGAGGTCACTGCTACCAAGGAGTGCCTTCACTCTGAGGTCATTAATTAATCCTGTCACATTACACAATACTAAGTCTAACATAACCTGCTCTCTGGTTGGTTCCACAACATGCTGCTCTAAGAAACTCTCTCAAAAGCATTCTATGAACTCCTCATCCAGGCTACTACTGCCAATCTGATTTTTCTAATTTATATGTGGATTAAAATCACCCATGATTATTGCTGTCCCTTTATCACAAGCACCCAATATTTCTTCTTGTATACTTGTCCTACATTGTGGTTACTGTTAGGGGTCCTGTAGACCAATCCCATTAGTGATTTCTTTCTCCTACTATTCCTCGTCTCCACCCAAACCGATTCTACATCCTGATCTCTTGAGCCAAGGTCATCTCTAACTGTTGCACTAATGCCATCCTTGATCAACAGTGCTACCCCTCCACCTTTACCTAGCTTCCTATTCTTCTTGAATGTCATTTACCTCTCAATGTTCAGGACCCAATCCTTGTCATCCTGCAGCCACATATCTGTAATTTCTATCAGATCACATTGGTTTATTTCAATGTGTGCCATCAGTTCATTTACTTTGTTATGAATGCTATGTGCATTCATATACAGAGCCTTTAGTTTTGTCTTTTTGTTATCTTTGTAACGTCTAGTCTTGACAATTGGTGTATTCTTAGGTTCTATCTCTCTGCCCCCTCCTGCTAATCTATGACTCTCATTTCCCATGTTACTATTATGGTCCACTACCTTGAATATACCCCTTAATTGCCACATCTACCCAAGCTTGATCCCCACCCTCGCGCGCCCCCCCCCCCCCCACCCCTCCCCACCCACCCCACCACCAACACACCCCCGTTGTTTAGTTTAAAGCCCTCTCTACTTCCCTAGTTATGCAATTCACAAGAACACATGTCCCAGCACGGTTCAGATATAGACTATCCCAACGGTACAGACCCACTTTCCCCTGTACTGGTGCCAGTGCCCCACGAACAGGAACCCACCTCTCCCACACCAGTCTTTGAGCCACGTATTTATCTCTCTAATCTTATTTTCCCTATGCCAATTTACATGTGGCTCAGATGATAATCCAGAGATTATTACCTTTGAGGTTCTGCTTCTTAATTTTGTACTTAGCTTCTCATACTGGCTATGCAGAATCTCCTTCTTTGTCCTGCCTATGTCATTGGTACCCACATAGACCACGATGATTGGATCCTCCCTCTCCCACTGCAAGTTCCTCTCCAGAAATGAGCAGATATCCCGAACCTTGACACCAGGCAGGCATCACAGCCTTCTGGACTCTCGCTCTTTGCTGCAGAGAATGGTGTCAATCCCTCTCACTATACTATCCCCTACTACCATTACATCTCTGTTTGCTTCCTGTACCATGGTGCCATGGCCAACCT
The DNA here is from genome assembly GCF_964194155.1 of Cetorhinus maximus. NCBI lineage: Eukaryota > Metazoa > Chordata > Chondrichthyes > Lamniformes > Cetorhinidae > Cetorhinus > Cetorhinus maximus. The sequence goes on from NC_135882.1 coordinate 100,463,283, forward strand.
GCTCATCCACCTTGCAGACCTCACTTTCATCCACACAGGTTTTGAGCACCTCAAACCTGTTTAACAATTGCAAAGTCTGAGGTTCCTCCGCTGCTGTCTGCTCGGTCCCTTTAGCTGCCTCACTCGCTCACTCAGGAGGTCATACCCTCCTGTCCCTCACTGCTGACCAAACCAGACAACCCTATTCTAAGAAACGTGACCGTCTCCTGGAACAAAGTGTCCAGGTATTTCTCCCCCTCCCTTATGTTGCACAGTGTCTGCAGTTTGGCTTCCAGATCAATAATCCTGATCTGGAATTCCTCTAGCTGCTTACACTTTCTGCAAATGTGTTTGTTATGGGTTGCCTTGGTGTCCAAAAGTTCCCACATTCCACAGCTGCAACATAACACCTGTCCTGCCACTGTTACTTATGTTATTTAGTTAACTTAATTTAATTACTCACTTAATTAACTTAGATTAATTCCTCTTTCCCCGTGCACCAAGTTCCCACATGAACCTAACTGTTACTCACTCTGTCTCCATCTAACTCTTATGCTTAGTCACCTGTCTCCTCATGCGTCTATTTTTGGTTTGTGTGGTTTGAAAACCTTCTAATGAGTCACCAGTTAGTTTAGTTTCTTGCTACAGTAATTAACACCACTTGAACCAACTGCTTTCAGGTGATTGACAGATAACTGCCACTCCAGGCAGCTCTCTTGTTTAAAAAGCTAACCTAGCTTACTTGAAGGTTAGTACTATGTCAGATCTTCACTCTTAATCTATAGTTAAAACCTGAAAGGGATTTATCAGAATTTATCACATGAATCTAATTCGCTACTCACTCAGGTGCCTGCCTCTCCGTACACCCCTTACTGTTAGCTAACAAATCCTTTATCCATGCTAACATGTTATCCCCCACATCATGTTCTCTTATTTTGTGCAGTTACCTTTGATGTGGCATTTTATCAAATACCTTATGGAAATCCAAGTACACCACATCTACAGGTTCCCCTTTATCCTCTTAGCTCGTTACTTCTTCGAAATGTTAATAAATTAGTTAAACTTGAATTCCCTTTCACAAAGCAATGTTGACTCTGCCTGATCATATTATGATTTTCTAAGTATCCTGCTATAACCTCCTTAATAATGGACTCTAGCAATCTCCCTATGACAGACATTAGGCTAACTGGCCTGTAATTTCCTGCATTCCGTCTCCCCATTTCTTAAATACTGGTGTTACATTAGCTATTTTCCAATCCATTGGAACCCTCCCAGAATCTAAGGAATTTTGGAAGATTATAGCCAATGCATCTGCTATCTCTGCAGCAACTTCTTTTAACACCCTAGGATGCAAGCCATCTGGTCCTTTAGGTCTAATAGTTTTCCAAGCACTTTTGCTCAGTGATGGTAATTGTTTCAAGTTCCTCCCTCCTGTTCATCTTTTGATTTTAAAGTATCTTCAGGAAGTTTCCTAAGTCTCCTACAGTGAAGATAGACACAAAATACCTATACAAAATAGAGTGCGGCGTTCCAGGTGGACTCTAGCCAGAGAGCTGTACAGCTGTAACATAACTTCCATCCTTTTGTACTCCAGCCCTTTTGGGGTAAATGCAAAGATTCCATTAGCCTTTTTTAATTTTTGTGTAATCTGTCCTGTGGTTGAGGCAATATGGTGGGGTGGGGGACAAGGGCTGCACTGCGGTTGAAGGTAGTGCACAAGCATGTGCAGGGTGCTGGTGGGGTGGGTGAGGGAAGTAGCCATGCATTAGGGAAACCTTGTATAAAGTGACAATTCCTCTGCAGCTGAAACAGTTCAGGCGCAGCCACATTGATATGATTGGAGTCGGGCCTCTAGCTGATCTGCCACTCAAGCAACACAAAGGCATCAAAGTGCCACCAAGTGCTCCAGAGCTTTTCACCCCACGGACACAGTCTGCAAACTAATGAGTATTTTAGTGGACTGCAGAACAGTTGGACGACTGGGCACATTGTACAATCTCCTTGCTAAAGTTCGCTATGGAGCAGTCACTGATGGAAGTGCTCACAGCCCCTTGTAATGTCATCATCCCGGTTTGGACAAGTCTCCTCCATGGTTCAAGCTATCAGTGCAACCTTGCAGTGTGGGTTAGGAGAATGCCTGTGCCTGAGCTGAGAGCACAGCATGCAGTCCAATGGGCAAAACTGCCACTAATCGGTCGGGTGGAATGGGACCGAGGTGGGTGGGGTTTCAGGCAGCCGTGCAGCACACTAACCTCTGGCCATTCAAGTGGTGGCCAGCACTCTCCAGGAAGCATTAAGGGGCCTTCAGACTTAACCAAGAAAGGTTTTTAGTACACCCATACTAACTCATATATCTCTCTCTTTCAATCTGCAAGAGGAGTACATCCGGATCGTGAAGCCTGGTGAACTAGCTGTATGCCTTGTGGCTTACAGAGAGCAAAGATAACTGAGAAGAGAGCAACTGAGGCACCTGGCTGCGCAGTCGGAGGAGCAGCAACCCTCAGGAAGAAGGAGCGGCTGAGGCTTCCACACACGCCGCCAAAGAGCCACAGCAAGCTGTCACTGGTCAGCACCTAGCTAGACCCAGGGTCTGTAGATGCTGCCTTTCATTCCTGCAGATGACCGAGAACCAGCGTTGCCTAAGACTGCACAAGTCTAGGGAACTGATCAGTCACACCTGCCACCTGCTGCAGGATTTGATGCCATGGGGACATGGAAGGCATCTACTGCCAGTGGCTGTGAAAGCGACCACGGTGCTCAATTTCCATACCAGTGGCTCCATTCAGGGCTCCACAGATGACCTCTGTGGGATATCAAAAGCCTCCAACTGCAAATGCATCCATGAGGTCACAGATGCCATTTTCGCGAGGGCACACAACTTTTGCATTTTGCCCATGACCAGGACAGACAGGATGCAAAAGCGATTGGATTTGCCCAAATCTCAGGTTTCCCACAGATGCAGGGTGCCATCGACTACGCTCACATGGCACTCAGATCTCCGTCATAACACGCAGTCAACTATGTCAACGGAAAGGGACTCCATTCACTGCATGTTCAGCTGGTGTGCAACCACCACAAACGCATACTGCATGTTTGTGCACAGTTTCCAGGGAGTATCCATGACTCCTACATTCTCAGTTGGTCACAGATCCCCAAAGTCTTCCAGGGTCCACAGAAGCTGCAGGGATGGCTTCTCGGGGACAAGGGCTACCCGCAGAGGACGCGGCTGTGCGGCGGCCTCAGACTGCAGCGGAGTGAAGGTATAATGAGGCTCATGCTGCATCTTTCAGCTTGGTGGAGCAGACCATCGGGATGCTGAAAATGCGGTCCTGGTGCCTGGACTGGTCTGTTGGAGCCCATGCAATACAGTCCGCAGAGGGTGTCACACGCTATCGTCGTCTGCTGCACCCTTTACAACCTGGTGCTCTAATGGGGTGACGAGCTGGCTGAGGAGGAGATGGAGGAGCTGAAGCTCTTCTCTGATGAGGAGGACGCCGACAAGGATGAGGGTGACGAGGTCCTCGAAGGCAATGCTGAGAGGGATAAGGCCCTCGCACTGGCCAGACGAGGCCTTCATAGCTGCTAGATTTGTGGAGGATGATGACAACATACAGTGAGGAGATACCTTAGATCCTCACATTGCATCTGGCTCCAGTCTGGCTTATGGCAGCGCGCATACCCTCTGTGATAATGCTCCTGTCGTGGAGACACAGTGGAGGCCCTAATAGCCACTAAATTGCAGGAGGATGATGACAACATGCAGTGAGGACACTCCATGGATCTTCACATAGCCTCTGAGAATGTCTGACTCCAGTCTGGCTGAGGGCAGCTCGCTTGCGCTCTGTGATCAGGGTCATATCATAGAGACGCAGCCATGAAACTTTAAAAGCATCTGATCCTTTGTCAGCCTTCAGCACCTGACCCCTTCAGGAACACAGCGTCACTGGTCAAAGATGCTGAAGAGATGGGGGCCAGCCCCACCTTAAAGGTGCTGAGAGCACACAGGGAGAATGACGGAACTCTGTGACACCTGCCCATAACATACTGGCAGCAATGACAAGCACTGTCGAGGTGCAGGCATCACTAATGTGTCCAGGGACTGTGAGGCCAGACCATTACTTTGGTCTGAAGGCTGCACACAGCACAAGGAAGAGGCCCTGGACTGAGAAACCTGCCCTTATTTTGCGCAGAAAGGTTACACATCTGAGTGACACATACACTGCTCATCAGAACAAGGAGCCATAGGCAGGGAGGCATTCTTGGGAGTTCATTGACAATAAGGAACAGTATGGACAAGTGACTAATACCCATGTCCAGGTTGTGCAACTACATCTTCTTGCCCCTGGTCAAGTTGGCCATTAACTGATCCAGGCAACGGGCAATCAAGGGGGTTGTCCAACCCGACTGTCTGCCCCTCTTCCACATCTACGTTTGTGGCCAGTGTCCCAGGAGATGGAGCACGTGGTGTCCGCTGGCACCATCGAGGCCTTCAGTACTCAGTGGGCACCATGGGGACTGGGGTGTTTTATTGACCCTCTTAATCACATTTTGGTTTATTATTTGTAAGTTTCCTATAAATTTTGTATTTTGTTTTTGCAGTTTCCCTTTAGGATACTGCCTTTTAATTTGTTCCTTGGCTTGTTAATTTAGTTTATTTGTTTTGACTCAAAAAAGTTACATCTTCTTAACTTTCCTAACCCCGCCGCTATGTCTTAGTGCACCTCGAATACCCACAGCCGAGGTGAAAGCAGCCTGCTGACGCTACGCCCCCCTGTCTGTGACACCCTTGGCAGGTGTCCTCTGGAGTATTGAGACTTGGAGGACCCTGGCCTGCTTTCGGGGTCCTGCTGTGTGGCAGTGGCACCCTCCTCAGCCTGTGGAGCTGGAGCTGCTGAGGTCACAGGAAGAGGAGATTCAGATGGGCGGACACTCCCAGAGTCACCTGGATGGATAGCCCCTGGGGGTATACCTGCTGATCCACCTCCCTATAGGTGCCCAAGGGCCCCTGGATGACTCCTTGAGGAGAAGGGGTAGCTGGAGTGAGATCATGCTGCCCCACATCACTCTCGTTAGAGGCCAACTATGTCATCAGCGATGGAGTTCAGCCTGCACAGCAGTGCAGGACCGATGCCCTGGACCAAGGTCTCCATGGCGGCCACCATCCTGCCGGTGTTGACCTCGGTGCATTAGCATGCTGGCTTTACACCTCAGCCTGAAGGCGGATGGACTTCTCCATCGTGCCTTGTAATCTGAGGAGTGCAGCGGACATCCCTTCCTAATGTTCCCGAGCTTGCCTTTGCAGCTGCAGTAACTGTGACATGACCAAGTCCAGAGGCTCATCATCTGACTCAGACTGAGCAAGTTTCAGGCCTCCAGCAGTCCTCCGAGTGTGGAAGCCTAGGAAGTCCCTGCCGCCGCCAGCTGTGAATCAGACAGTGCGATATGCTCACCAGATTATGATACCAAGGCTACTATAAAGCTAAGTCCCACCAAAGTGTGTCTCTGCGCTGGTGGAGAGTGTGGGTGAGCGCTGTGATGAGACTTCAAGGAGAGTGCCTCCAGTTTCCTCTTCAAAGGTATCTTTGGGACTTGATTGCAGGCCCCGGGTCATGGACTCCATAGGCTGTTACCCAGATGGGCCTGCGGAAGCAAGGAAAGATAATTAGTGCATGTCAATGGGCTGTGAAACAGGACATGTCAGTCACAATATGGCTGTCTGATGGATGTTACACTGCTGGATCCTCACTTGGTAGAGCACCACCGACCTCACCGTCAGCACAGGAACGGTCCAGATCATCGCTGACCAGCTGGATGGCTCTGTTTCAAAGTCCATGAGGACCTTCATTTCAGGCATTCGTCCACCGGTCTGTGACCTCTCCCTCTTGTTGTGTGCCAGCTTGTCCTGCATGAATAGAGGTAGACAGAGTGTAAGCAGGATGTCTGCCAGGCCAGATGATAAGTATGCCAGGCTTGTGTGGGTGTTGATTGGTCCCATGGATGGGTTGGGGACAATGAAGGTGTGTGTGAGAGAGTGAATGGTGATGTCCCTTGAACCGGCAGTGAGTGAGAGCCCTGTGGATGTATGATGGGTTTGTGAGTGTGTGAGTTGAGAGTGATAAAAAGAGTGACTTACATTGGTGGAATGGAGGAGATAATTCATCCTCTTGCGGCACTGGGTGGTTGTCCTCTTTTGAAGGGCATTGATGCTGACCACCACTGCCATCGCCTACCCAAGCCGGATTAGTGATCTCGCTGGGGGGGTAGAGGACATGACGGCAAGCCTCCACTGCATCCAAAAGGCACTCAAGGGACGTGTCATTGAACCTGGGGGCTGCAGTCTTTTTGCCTTTCGTGGACATCTTCCCTGCAGCAGTCGCGAGTTGGAAGCACTGAGATGTGTGCACACGGCTGGACTTTAAATATTGCACCCGGGATGACGAAGCAACGAGGTGATGGCATGGTGGACGAATGAGAGCCCGTCTGCCATGGAAAAGAGTGTGTTTCCCAGGAATGCATAATTAATGCAGCGGGTTTGGGACAATAAGGCGTGAAAAGCCGCCATTGCGGACGGCAGGTAAAACGTCATTTTACCCACCCGCTACCGCACTTCGCGCAAATCTGGAACGATTCCACCCTTAGGGCAGAATCTTCTGGCTGGCGTGTGGGTGGCGGAATCCGCACGCCAGCGCTTAAAATGTTGCACGCTGATGTCGCGCGAGCGTCCCGACATCAGCACGCAGCATCATGATATTTCGGTCGGCGAGCGCACTATGCAGCCATTAATTAAAGGCCTTGTTAAGGCCATTAACTCTCCAATCGACCAGGATTTTGAAGGGTCCATGCAAACTTCGGGTCGGCGCCTGAGCCCAACGGGCAGGCGGGTAAGTGATTTTTTTTACAAACCTCATCCAGTGGCGGGATGAGGTTTGATATCGGGTTTAAAAATTTTTCATAAAGTGTTTGTGTTCTTCGCTAACATGTCCCACCTTGTGTGACATTTTCACATGAGGAGGACATGTTAATGATTTTTTAATTTTTCTATTTTTAGAGTTTCACAGAGTTTCAGCGATCTACCTGAGGCAGCACTTTAGCAGTTGGGGAATCCCCGCCCCCCCCACCCACACAGGAAGCACATAGCGCTTCCTGTCGGGTGACACGCTGGGCGGGCCTTAATCGGCTGCCCGCCCATCGCCGAGTCGGTCGGGCCCACCCGCCCATCAAGGGCAAAATTCTGCCCTTAGTGTTTTCTGGTAATTAGACAAAATGATTTCAATCTTGCCAATGGAAGATGGATGAAGGATATTGTACATTAAAGTGCACTACCTGGGGCTCTCACTTGGTTCAGAGATAAAAGTACTAGCGCTGAACCATACAGTTCAGGTCACAGATTCAATTCCTGGTTGGTACTGAGTTAGTTAATAAGGATAACAGCAGGGACATTAAAATCATCTCATCTGCAGCAGTCTGGAAGAGAAAGAGGGACAATCAACCATGACTCCCAAGCCTAATCAACAAGGCCACTTATTTATAGGTTTCATGGAAAATTGAGCAGAATTCAGAATTTAATCTCTAATATATTATTAAGAATCCAGGAATTCCATGGAATTAAAAATTGAATTTGATTTATTCAGTCACTGTATATCACTTGTCCCGCAGATGACTATCCAGTGTTCCTTGAAGGAAGCGTGTGTGTGAACAATGAGCGATAACAGAATGACTTACGCAGGTGAATAGCCAGCCAGCACTCACTGCCAAATTTCACACATGAATAATGGCCACTTGGACATAGTAACAGTTCCTATAAAGAACCAAAAGTTTCTAAAGGGGAGTAGAGGGAAGATAGAAAATTGCAAAGAAAAAAAGCTTGTCCTTACCTGTTTTCTTGTTCACTGTTTGCATGGCTAGAGAGCGATGTGCACGGGAAGAAGGAGGGCACATAGACAGTAACCGTAATTGTGATTAACTGAAAAATAGAGTGTTCACAAAAGACCAAACTTTACAAATGATTTACCTTTTCTTCTAATTACAGGTATCTTTACCAGAAAGATATTAATGTAAAAGTTACATGAGAATAATAAAACTTCCATTGGTAAGAATTTTGAATATTTTGACACGAAAGCTTTAAAAGTATACTAAAAAGATGGTCACATAATGAAGACCTGCTGTGCAATTAAAATCCCCAAACTTCAAAGATCTAATCAGGACATTGTTTTTTTTACAATTTTTATGATTCTGACATACATATTTTTCAGTTTTAAGTTCTTTGTGTTTGTTAGTTCATCTATTTTACTGTGTCTCAATTGGCAGACGAGTTTTTCCAAATTGATACAGACTAGATCCCAGCCATGCAGCTTTCATTACAATATATGCTGGGCATAACATATTAAAACTTTTTTAAAAAATAGATGAGCTGTAACAAACAACTGAAGGGGGTGAGAAAAGCACAGCTACAAAATTATTAAGAGAATAAGAAAACGTGGAAAGAGAGGAAAATCCATTTCTTCCAATCCTCTGCATGGGTAACACCCACCCATTTAATCTGCTGAAGGAAAATTCAGCAAAATAATCCCTGATCCAAAAGATAACTAAATTAAACCGCAAGAAATTCTTCTATCTCCATAATTCAGTCCTAACAGTTTTCTTTCCATTGATGATGTGTCCTCCCCTGCCCCAGGCCAAGCAGCTCATGAGTCATATTATCCTGCAGAGTATTTGATTATTTCAGTCCATATTCATCTCTAGCCCACTGCTTTTCAAATTGTGGGATCCACTCCACTTGTGAAGTGTGAGGTCTGCCCAGGTAAGGCAGAGGGTCCAAACAAAGTGAATATGATAGTTGGAGATATAGGCCTGAATTTTCAGCTCAGCAGGCGGACGCAATCGGCGGGCCTGGGAGCGGTTGGGAAATGGACCGCCAACCGCGATCGACCCCCAACCGCAATTTCATGCTGGCTGGCCAGTTGATGGCCAGCCTGCATGAAGCACGCGCTGAAAAGCTCAGCACTACCAGGGCAGGGGTGGGAGGAGGGCAGGCGATGATGTCAACATGGGCGCGGGCCAGCACTGACAGAAAGCTCATTGAAAGCAGAGAGCTTCCTTGGGGAGCTGAAGACCTAAAATCCAGGAAATAAAGGTTTAAAATCAGGAAACAAAATGTCCAAGCTTCTCAATCAGGGCACCTGAACATATAGATTATAAAAATGCCGACAGAGATTTTTATTTTTATTTTATTTAATAACGGAAACCTCATCCGCCCTTGGATGAGGCTTGATGAAAAATGTAAAGGCCGCCTGGCCAATACACCCATGCGCCAACCGTAAGGTTGGACGGGCTACTTAAAATGACAGACACTTGCGCCATTTTGATTGCCCTCTTAATTGTCGGCAGCCGTGATTCCAACTTCTGCGCATGCCCACTAACTGAAATATCACGCGAGTGCGAAATGACACCGGGTCGCTCATCCAATGTCATCTCACACAATTTCACGCCCGATCAGGTTGGCCATGCGCCCGCCTGATCAGCTTAAAATTCAGCCCATATTCTTTGGTAATGGTACAGTGAGAGGGGAATATCACGGAAGTTTGTTGGCACTTTTAGAACAGATCTCCTGTAGTTTGGCTGACAGTCAACAAAATTGCTTCTCAGTCGGCCAATCCTCTTCTCCTTTGTTTCCATTATTAAAGAACATTGCCAACACTGTATAGAGCTGTGTGCTCACTAGGCCAGATAAAGGCCTGTGCCAGGACGAACCTATGGATTCTAGCCTGAGGCTAAATGGGGATTATTTTTGTTAAAATAACAGATTCGTTTACTTCTGACATAAATAGGAGACTTTTTTGTGTTCTTTGACAGGACATGGGTGTCGCTGGATTGGCCAGCATTTGTTATCCATCATTATTTTCTCTTGACTAGGTGATAGTGAGCCGCCTTCTTGAACCTCTGCAGTCCGTGTGGTGTATTTACACCACAGTGCTGTTAGGGAGGGAGTTCCAGGATTTTGACCCAACAACAGTGAAGGAACAATGATATAGTTCCAAGTCAGGATGGTGTGTGGCTTGGAGGGGAACTTGCAGGTGGTGGTGTTCCCATGCATCTGCCGCCCTTATCCTTCTAGGTGGTAGAGGCCATAGGTTTGAAAGGTGCTGTCGAAGGAACCTTGATGAGTTGCTGTAATGCATCTTGTGAATGGTACACACTGCTACCACTGTGCGTCAGTGATGGAAGGAGTGAATGTTTAAGGTGGTGGACGGGGTGCCAATCAAGCGGAATGCATTCTCCTAGACGGTGTTGAGTTTCTTGGCTGTTATTGAGCTGCACTCATCCAGACAAATGGAGAGCATTCCATTACATTTCTGACTTGTGCCCTGTAGATGATAGACAGGCTTTAGGGAGTCAGGAGGTGAGCTAGTTGCCTCAGAATTCCCAGCCTCTGAACTGCTCTTGTAACCACAGTATTTATGTACACACTGGCAAAATAAGAATGCCACAATAATTTGTAATGAGTTCTGCTATGCATTTATTTTCCTAGTAAGTTACCCCATCTAATCAGGACATTAAACTGCATAGAAACCAAAGGTATACTTTGCAGTCCTGTCGTTAGCAACTGCACACAATTACTGGGAAATTGCACAGCAGACCTTGTCTTGCAAAGAATTATTTATGCATTCCATGCACAGATTGATTGTTGTGCAGGGAATGCAGTTGATGTATGGATGGGATGTCTGACATAGCAACAGATTTAATGGACTGCTGATTTCCTGTAAAGGGAATCCAACCTGTGTCTTACTTCAAATAGAGGATCACTGTTTTCAGGGTTGATAAATTTAGCACCCGTACAAAAGTAGCACAAAATGTAATTTCCAAACTATGTTGTATAATTACTATTTTTCATAAATTTTAGGTTTATTTGTGGAGACATGTAAAGGTGAAGTTTAACCCCCAAAACAGTTAGGATCAGGTCAGGTGTTAACATTTTAAAAATATCAAACACAAAACTCTAACCTGTCTCCAACCCGTCCAGTTCTGAATGTTATGATCCCAGCTAATGTTACTACTAGACAAGCTAGATCCCAGGGTGGAACTCAGCTTGATCGATCCTAACTTTTATTTTTTGTTTAGAAACATGCAGGCTACTGAACAGAGTCACAGGAGTCAACTGATGAAATTTTAACAAAAGAATAAAACCTAAATTAAACAAGAAAATATGAATTATATTACAATACTCCTTCAACCACAACTATACCTTTACAGGTATATACGGATTTGTAAGGATAAAACAAGTTAGAAAAGCTATCTTATACTCTCATGTTCACCGTAAGCACACAGTCCATGTAAACCATTAAGCACATCACACTCTGAAACCAAGTGACAGTTGCCACCCCAAAGAGATGCTATGGATCTCTCATCAGCTCCCTCCCAGACGTTTGTCCCACCATGAGCCATCCGGTCTCACTGAACTCTACCTTTCACATGAGGGTTTCCAATCTCCACTCTCAAAGAACGCACTTTGGAGTCTTTTCCCAAATGATGCTTTCTCTCGGGTGCCTTCCACAAGGGTCCACCTCTATGGTTTTGAACTCTCCTTCTGATATTCCTCTCCCCTACATTGCCACATGCATTCAAGCTTTGCCTTCCACCTACTCACTCTCAGTTACTCAGCCCTACCAACAATACACCACTGCTTCCCTTGCTCATACTAGTGAGTTACCAATCATTGGCTGTCTCCTCAGATCTTCTGGTTTCTCACAAGCCTAATTTGCTTTAAGTCTGCATCCTGCAGCTTTCTCTCTTTAAACTTAGAGCCTTTCTCTGCTCCTCACTCTTAACTTCACTTAACATGACCTTTTCTAGATTCCTGTTCTTTTCCTTTGACTAGAAGGTCTTTTGAGACCTTTCCTTTCTGTCCCACTCCTTGGCTTTGGGACCTTTTGGTTCTTTTGAGAAATCTGCTTTCTCTACAGTTCCCTCTGGAACCAAGCTCCTGGTTTCAAGTGAGCTAAAAAATGCTGTTCTGTTTCACCCTATGTCTGTGGGCCCCCTGTTGCTAGGCAACAACCCAGTTTTTCTACTTTGATAGTCATAAAACCTCATTAAAAATATAGGTATACACAGAAGCCCACAGACTTACAGGCATCAGTTTAAAATGAAACTAAAATTCAAGTTCCCCCCTTTCTTAATACACAAGTACAGAAGCACAAATTAAAGTTAAATTTAAAGCTAAAACTCATCCCTAACACCCACAACTACAAATATAACTTACTAAAACTATCTCTAGTTCCTAGCATGAGTTTCAGAGATGCAGGACAAGGGTTGGATAGCCAACCCGCACCCAGGAAGCAGATGTTGTATGATGTTGTATGTGCCTGTATGCCATTGTAATGTAAAGGTGCTCAGCACAGCAAGGGCTAACGAGTGATGAGGATAGCCCCGCCCATAGTTTGATGCATTGAGTTACGTGGGAATAGACTGAGGGAACACTCTAGAAGCAGCCTACCTGCATGGCAGCAGCACCATGCATGACATTAACTGGGATCTGTACATAGTTAAAGATTAACAATAAATGTTTCATGTTTAAACCTACAAGTCTCAGGATCTCATCATTGAAACATCAAATGAACCCATAACGCAACAGCAGGTTGGTAATTTGGATATCTGAATGTGAGGCTGATAGCCTCTGACTTAATCTGTTTTACAGGTTTAACATTGGCCAACTGTGTTTCCCAGGCCTAAGTAACCCAACAAGGGAGGCAAGGACAGATTCAGGGAGAAGGTTATATTCTTTACAATTTATTTGTAGACCAAGAGGAACATGAGAGCATTCCCTGACCTCCTAAGCTCCCCTTCCATAAAGAGACCTCCCTACCTGATTGAATCTATCAGTTGACTGCTGGGTGGTAAACTTGTCAAGGAGAAAAGATGCATACTGTGGGGAAACTCTATTGCATGTAGAGAAAGCCAGACTTTCTGCCAAAACTCTGTGCCCATATCCAGGCCATAATTTCATTATACCTCATGTTTTTCAAATTATATGGCCCTTTAATCCTTCATTTAAAGTTTTAGTCCTTTCTAATGTACACACACATGCACATGTGCGCACCTTGGGTAGGTCACCTGATTTTCCTGTTGGTCTATTTCTATTTACAAATAATATGACTGACAGCTCAGTAATACAGCAATAATTGTGTATCAGAGTTTATGATGCAGAAATCAGCACCTAACTGAAGTGTACCAGTGCACCGGAAGATGGTATGAAAGAGCAGAAATCAAGCAGGAAAACACAAGTGAACATGTTAGGGGAAAAAACAAATCAAATAATCTGTGTTCAGCAGTAAAATCCCAAAAAAAACTCACCAGAATCAAGACTGCCTCTGTGAGCTTGAATACTTTTTGTACAAACGCATGTTTAATTAAATTAAAGAATTCTGTTCGAAATTTGTTGACTCTCATGTTCATGGAGACAAACAATGCTCCCAGCACACCTCCTATTATTCCCAGGACAATGGTCGGAATGAAGACTAAAATATTCATGTCGAGCAAATATTTAACCTAGATGAACACAAATCAAAAAGAACAGCATTTTAAAATTGAGAACTTTCGACCTTTCAAAACCATAGGTGGCATTCCAGTACAAAAATAGAAGATACCAAGAAGATGACGCCATTGATAAAGCAAATATAAATCTCAGCTATATCAAGCAGAAGACTTTCGATCCCTGGTCAGCGCTGAGTTAGAAAAGCTCATTTCAGCTGCTTTTGTAATTGATGTTGTAATTGGCCTCGGCATCCGTCAACTAAATTGGGCAAAATGAGCCAAGTTTGCAGGCCTATTGAATAGTGTTCCCCCACCCCACTCCTGATCTAAGGACGTCACTGTCTGGGGCCCTACGTTTAGCATGAGTACTTGGATGAGATCTGACAGGCTGACAAATGTCTGTGGAACCAGGAAAGAATCAACACCTTGGAGAAGGAGGGAAAGGAGGAAAAAATAATTCTAAAAAATCAAGAGAATGTGTTGCCAGTTTCTGAAGAAAACGTTACCGCCAAGAATTTATTTTACCGCCAAGAATCCCAATCGGCTGGCCCAGCTTCAACAGAAACCCTGCTTACCCGGCTATCTGGGGTGTCCACCATTTTCCTGGCAAGTTACAACAGCCAGTTGGGAACAGTCCTAAACGAGGAAATCCCCAGCATACATTTCTTTAAAAATTTCAGAGGGTATACCACTGAAACTCTTCAGAATATTAAGTAACATGTTTCTCTTTTGATTTATGAAATGATAGAAGGACCTCTGAGTTTTAGAATAATCAAATAGTGAAAATTGGAGGAAAAAAGTAGATTTTAAGTAGATGGGCATGGTTGCTTCTATGGCAGCCATAAAAAGATGGTCATGAGCTGTGATATTAAATGAAATGCAGAAAAAGCTTCTCATGAGTTAGTTATTAAACTGTGATAGAAATATCCTTGAGCTATAAAGAATTGTCTGAATGCTCCAAAGATAACATTGAATGTCCTGGGAGGATTTATGAACATACCCTGGTACTTAGAAGTTTAAAACAAGACAATTTTGTTCATTGGGCTTTTTAATTGCAAAACTCGCAAATAGTTTGCTCTGACCTGTACTGGTGCGATCCAATTGCTGCATAAATAAAACTTCTCGACCAATAGCTTCAAAGAAAATTGCTGGTTCATAAAATCATAGATTGGTTACAGCACAGAAGAAGGCCATTCAGCCCACTGGGCTCATGCCAGCTCTCTGCAAGAGCAATTTAGCTCATCTGTCTCCCCTATCCATTCCCTGTACCCCTGCAAATTTTTTCCCTTCAGGTCCTTATTCAGTTCCATTTTGGAAGTCACAATCGAATCTGCCTCCACCATTATTTAAGGTATCACTTTTCAGATTGCAATGACTCACTCATTGTAATGACTCATGTCACCTTTCGTTCTTTTGCCATTACTTTAAATCTGTGTCCTGTGGTTCTCGACCCTTCTGCCAATTTGAACACTTTATCTCTATCTATTCAGTCTAGATTCATCATGATTTTGAACACCTCTACCAAATCTCCTAGTGACCTTTTCTGCTCTAAGGAAAACAACCTCAGCTTCTTCAATCTATTCATATAGCTTAAATCCCTCATCCCTGGAGACTGTCTCATACCTCGTTTATGCATCCGACATAGAGCCTTCTCATCCTTCCTAAAGTGTAGTGCCTTGATTTGGACACAATACTCCGGTTGAGGTCAAACCAGTGTTTTATAAAAGTTCAACAGAACTCCCTTGCTTTTGTACTCTGTGCCTCTATTTAAACTGCCCAGGATCCCATATGCCTCTTAAACCATTTCCTCATCCTGCCCTGCCACCTTCACTGTCTTGCACACATATACCCCCAGGTGTTTCTGTTCCTGCACCCCCTTTAGAATTTCACCCTTTAGTTTTATTGCCTTTCCTCATTCTTCCTACTAAAATCGAACATTGTGCACTTCTCTGCATTAAATTTCATTTGCTGTGTGTCCATCCATCCCACCAGCCTCTCTATATCTCTTTACATTTATCATGATCCTCTCACAGTTCACTATAATTCCATGGACGGAATTGTCCCAGAAAAGTCCGATATGGGCGGGGAAATCGGCGTATCACCCGCCAACAGCAATGGTGGCTTTTTCCACCATATCATGTGCCACTTTGTTTAAAAAATTGAGAAACATGTTCACACCAGATCACTGGCAGAGCAGCCTCTGATTCCCCTGCCCCGCCATGACCTCAGGCCTTCAATAAACTGGGAGCCATATTTAAAGGCCACCCCTGCACAGAGCTGGCTCTCTCTAAGGGATAGGAAGCTGCTGGGAACTGATGGCTGCCAAAAGGAGGAAACATGATGCCCCCAAAATTTAGAGACACCTCCCTCGAGCACCTACTGGACACAGTGGAGGCCCGCCGCAATGTCCTCTATTTCTGCTCTGGGCGAAGAACCTCATCCAAGGAGGCAAATTCATCATGGGAGGCGGTGGCAGCGGTGGTCAGCGCCAATGCTCTCCAAAAGAGAACAGCCACCCAGTGCCAAAAGAGGATGAATGATCTCCTCTGTTCCGCCAGGGTAAGCCCCTCTTCTCATCACTCTCAACTCACACACCCACAAACTCATCACACATCCACAGGGATCTCACTCACTGCCAGCTCAAGGGACATCACCATTCACTCTCTCACAAACAGCTTCAGCTGCCCTGTGGATCAGGTTGTCGTCCCATCCAATGCACCAGTAAGAATGCACACGTGCCAGGCATCATTCTCAGCTGGCCTGGCAGGAGTCTGGCTTACACCTTCTCTATCTGTATTCATGGAAGACAAACTGGCACACAACGAAAAGGAGAGGTCTCAGGCCGGTGGAGAAATGCCTGACATCAAGGTCCTCATAGACTTTGGAAACAGAGCCATCCAGCTGGCCAGCGAGGATCTGGACTGTTTCTATGCTGATGGTTAGGTCGGCAGTGCTCAACCAAGTGAATATACAGCAGTGCAACATCCATCAGACAACTATGCTGTGAGTCAGTTCCCCTGTTCCGCAGTCTCCTACGATACACTAATTATCTCTCCTTGTTTTCACAGACATGTTTGGGAAGCAGCTGAGGGGGTCCATGAGCCAGATCCTCAACTCCAGCCCCAAGAACACCACAGGAGAGGAAATCACAGACACCAAAATTGAAGACCCATCACAGCGCTCACCCACACCCTTCACCAGCGCAGAGAAACACATCTCGGTGGGTCCTAGCTTTGGAATAGCCTCGGGATCACAATCTGGTGAACACATCGCACTGTCTGATCCACAGCAGGTGGGGGCAGGGACTTCCCAGGTTGCCAGCACTTGGAGGACTGCTGGAGGCCAGAAATCTGCTGAGTCCGAGTCAGATGACGAGCTTCTGGACTCAGTCATACCTCTGTTGCTGGATCTGCAAAGGCAAGCTCGGGAACATCAGGAAGGGATGTCCACTGCACTCCTCAGATTACAAGGCATGATGGAGAGGTCCAGTCTCCTTCAGTCTAAGGTGATAGTGCTGGCATGCCAACGCACCGAGATCAACACTAATAGTATGGTGGCCACCATGTAGGCCTTGTTCCAACACACCAATCCTGCACTGCTGCAGAAGCTGCACTCCATTGCTGAGGAACTTGCTGGCATCCATCAGTGTCAATGCAAGAGGGGTGCGGGACATCTCAAGCTCAGTCCAGCTGCCCTTTTCTCTCATGGAGTGAGCCGGCGCCATCGGGCACCCACAGGGAGGAGGATCAGCAGGTGTACACCGAGGCCATCCACCCAGGTGACTCTGGGGGTGTCCGGCCCACCCAAAGCTCCTTTTCCTGTGACCCCAGTGGCTCCAGTTCCGCAGGCAAAGGAGGGTGCCACTGCCACACAGCAGGACCCTGAAAGCAGGCCAGGGCCCTCCAAGTCTCGACCCTCCAAAGGAAGCCCGCCAAGGTCATCGCAGACAAAAGTGCGTCGCAGTCAGCAGGCTGCCTCCACCTCTGCTGTGGATTTTGGAGGAGCACCAAGACGTAGCGGCAGGGTTAGAAAGGTCAGGAAGATGTAGTTGCATAACCTAGGCACGAGCGTTAATCACTTGCACTTAATGTCGACCATTGTAAATACACTCCCAAGAATGTCTCCTTGTCTATGGCTCCTTGTTATGATGAGCTGTGTTCATGTCAATCAGATGTGAAACCTTGTTTTCTGCATAAAATGAAGACAAGTGTCGCAGTCCAGAGCCTCTCCCCTGTGCAGTGTGTAACCTTCTGAGGATAGTGATTGTCTGGCTTCAAAGTCACTCTCCAGATCAGTGATGCCTGCACTTTGATGTGGCTTGCGTTTGCTGCACGAATCTCGTACCCAAGCGTCACAGGGTTCCACGATGTTCTCTGTGTGCTCTCAGCACCTTAGAGGTGGATCTGCCCCCCACCATCTCGACAGCATTTCAGATTGGTGAAGGTGTTATGCTGAAGAGAACAAGTGATGAAGCCTGCCAAAGAATCAAGTGCTGTTAAAGTCCATGTGCCTGTTGTATCTCAGCAGCGTCTCGCTGATACACAGAGTGTATGTGCGCTGCCCTCAGACAGACACTGTCAGACATTCCCAGATGCAATGTGAAGATCAGGAGTGTCCTCACTGCATCTTGTCATCATCCTCCTGGAATTTCATGGCAATGAGGGCCTCATGAGTATGCCTGCCTCCCCTGGCCTCATCATCTGTACCCTCACCTTCCAGGACATCATCACCCTCAGCCCCTTCAA
Source organism: Cetorhinus maximus (assembly GCF_964194155.1). Taxonomy (NCBI): domain Eukaryota; kingdom Metazoa; phylum Chordata; class Chondrichthyes; order Lamniformes; family Cetorhinidae; genus Cetorhinus; species Cetorhinus maximus. The sequence goes on from NC_135882.1 coordinate 100,481,537, forward strand.
TTTCCTCCTCATCAGAGGAGATGTGCAGCTCCTGCATCTCCTCATCATTCAGGCCTTCCCCTTCTTGCATCACCAGGTTATCTAGTGCACAACAAGCCACAATGATGCATGACACCCCCTGAGGAGTTACTGGAGTGCTGTGCCAGATCTGTACAGGCACCAGAACCTCATTTACAGGATGCCTATGGTGTGCTCCACCAAACTCCGGGTTGTGGCATAAGCCTGGCTGTACCTTCTCTCACCAGGGGTTTGAGGCCGCCGTACAGTTGTCATCAGCCACGTCCTTTGTGGGTAGCCCTTGTCCCTGAGGAGCCACCCCTACGTCCTGTGTGGTCCCTGGAAGATGACAGGGATCTGAGACCTGCTGAGGATGTACAAGTCGTGGATGCTTCTGGAGTATCTTGCTCAAACCTGCATGATCCGCTTGTTATGGTCACAAACCAGCTGAACATAGAGAGAGTGGAAGCCTTTGTAGTTCACCTGCTGGACTGCTTGTTGCCAGGGAGATTTAAGAGCCACGTGAATGCAGTTGACGGCACCTGTGGGGATCTGGAAATCTCAGTAAATCCCAGCACTCTTGCTTCCTGGCTCGCCTGATCTCTGTCGAAATTGACAAAGTTGTGTGCCTAGGCAAAAAGGGCGTCGGTGACCTCCTGGATACATTTCTGGGTGGAGGCTTGCAATATCCCGCCAAGATCCTCAATGGAGCCCTAGAAGGAGCCACTGCCATAGAAATTGAGCGTAGTGGTAACTTTAATTGTCACAGGCAGTGGATGCCCTCCGAGTCCCTGTGGCACCAAATCCTGCAGAAGGTGGCATTGGTGCTGTCTACCCTATCTATGCCCCTCATAATTTTATACATCTCAATCATGTCCCCCTTCAATCTCCTCTGCTCCAGGGAAAATAACCCCAGTCTATCCAATCTCTCCTCATAACTAAAACTCTCCAGCCCAGGCAACATCCTGGTAAATCTCCTCTGCACTGTCTCTAGTGCAATCACATCCTTCCTATAATGTGGATTCCAGAACTGCACGCAACACAAGCCATTGCCTGTGGCGGCCTCTCAAGGCCCCTTAACGCATGCCGGAGAGTCCAGGCCACCACATGGATGCCAGTGTTTAGCACACTTGATGGGTTCACCATGGCCCAGCCAGCACTACCCCACACCACATGACTAAGTCGTGACAACTCCGATCATTCATCTGCATCCTGAACTCTCATCACAGGTGCAGTCATTGTCCTAACCTGCACTCCAAAGCTTTGCAGTTTGCTTGGACCATGAGGGTGACTTTTCAATATCAACTTAAACATAATGCAAGGGACTAGGAGTGCACCCCTCCGTCAGTGTTCGATGGTTATTTTTCGTAAGAGGATCCTCAAGCTTGCCTAGTTGTCCAATGGTTCTGCAGTACCATAGCACACATTCGGGTTTGAAGTGTGCACACGAGGGGTTAACGGTAGAGGAGCAATCATTGCCGCTGTGAGGAATTTGTACTGCTTGAGTGGGTACTATTACTTGACTAGCCTGACTCCAAGCATGTCAATTGAGCTCAAGCTAAATGTTCTTTGCTGCAGAAGTGTGCTCACCTTTGAAATGTTTTGGCACTTGTCCGGCCATTTTCTTTCCCCCACCACCACCACCCACCCCACCCCAGCATGTGTTCAAACTTCAGGCTGTGCTGCCATGGCTGCCTCCCCTTGCACTGTAGCCCTTGCCCCAAGGTTCCCTTCTCCTTGACACTGTCGCCCTTGCCCTGGCACCACAAGCCAGCCAGGAAGAATCCGCTGTGAAGACTTGCCTGTGACCTGCCCCATGCCCGAATCCAGAGAGCCGCTTCCTTGCATTGGGATCACGCAAGCACTGCACAAAGTTGTGTGCACTCACCTCCAAGTTCCCCTCGAAGTCAGGTCGTCAGGTGCACACCTTTTAAAGGCAATTGTAAATCACGCCATCATAAAATCACACTGACATGGGCTTTAAATTTGACATGGGGGTGTGATTCCAGTGTGTGAGCACAATAATGAGATGTAAGTGCATTCAAATTAAGTCCCCGACGTTCAACATTGGGAAATGGGGCCTGCCATTGACAGGGGGAGGGGCAATCACTGGATTCACGTCACTGGGAAATGCGCCTAGGGCCTTCTCGCGAGATTCTCCAATCTCACCATTGAACATACCGTCACGACTAGGCGTGGAAAATCCCGGCCCATGTTTTGTGAGAGCTACAAATATTGAAATTGTGCCCTGTACACCCAAGTCATTAATATATATCAGGAAAAGCAGTGGCCCTAGTACCAAACTCTTGTGAAACACCCCTGTATACGTCCCCCGGTCTGAAAAACAACCATTCACCACTGCTCTCAATTTTCTGTCACTGAGTCAATTTTGTATCCATGCTACCTCTGTCCCTATCTCATCTTCAATTTAGGTGTGGACAGGCAGGGGAAGGAGAAATGTGGGGCTAGGAAGGCTTTGGGGGAGAGCCTCTCATGGGCATGGGGGCCAGTAAAGGGCGTACCCCTCCCCACTTATGTCCAGCCAGCAACCCAAGCAGTGAAAGCTACCAGCTGCACTTGGCTTGGGCCTCTTCCATCATGGATTAATTAATTAATTAACCATTAATCAGCCACTTAAGAGTCTCAATTTGCCCAAGAGTGGGCAGCCTCCTGACATCTCCCCGACCACTGTCAAAATTGCGACGGAGCCAGTGGATAAGCACCCGGAATGGCATCCAGGGCACAATTTTATAGCCACACCCACCCCTCCACCACCCTCCTACCCATCCCCACCGCCTACCAACCCACTCCTACGAGTTGTAAATCCCAGCCCAATTTTGCACAACAATAAAAAACATATTGGTGTTGGTTTACAGAACTACTGTCTTGTGTGTCAAATTTGAAGTAACCCACCCAATTATCACAGAGCTGTCTTGAAAAGAGACAAAAGAGCAAAGCATGTCCTCACCTACAGTCATTAAATGATTCTCTTACCATATTCCTGGTCATAGAAAACACATGACAGCAGTTGCTATAGTTTCTGATCCCATCCTTACGTATTATGAGGAATAAAATCCATATTTTAAAATTGTAATTTTACACTTCAACAAGAGCTTTACAGAAATTGGTAATCTTCTGTAAATAGAGCAATATCTATCCTCTATGAAATATATAATTTGCTGGTGTGCACCTTGATTCAAACTGAACTTCAGTCCCTCTTGTTTGAAATAAGAACAATGATTTACTATGACAACTATCTAGAAAATCCTTCAGCAACAAGCAGTTCATGCACATACCCCAAACAAGATGCTGTCTTCAGCCTTGAAGAATCCAAAATGGCCCCGATAAACAAATCCATGGAAGGAAGAGGACAGAAGATCAGTGGTAAATGCAGCCATCAAACAGCAAAAAAACGTCTGCCAGGCTAGTTTGATATCCCAGAAAGAAGCCACTTCTTCAAATGTAAACAGCAGTCCACCCATTGGGGCTCGGAATACAGAGGCAATGCCTGCTCCTGCCCCTGCAGTGATGAAGTTTCTCCTGAAACAGATACATATACCTTCTGAGGACAATGCCTTTGAAGCACTTCTGAACAGGAATTTTAAAAATGCATTATCTTTATTTGTCTGCAAATAAAGGAATGTTTCATCGTTTAAGACATGTTTTAATTCTGTTTCAGACAAGAGTGCAAAATACATTACAATTACTACTTTCTAAAAAGGCAGAAAAAGTGGGATGGCATTAAACTCATCGATTTCACCAAGCAATTCATAGTTCTAAACTATAATTGTGCCACACAAACAAAATGGCTGTGTGCTACTAATACACAATATAAAATCTGCTTTGGTGATTCAGTGGAATCTATTTTTACGGACGGAACTTTCTGCTCTTGCCAGCAGTGGGAATTGCGGTAGGCGGGGAAGCAAGATTTGGCCGGAGGCCAAAAATCAGTTTCCCAACGTCAGGAAATTAGTTTGGAACCTTGTTGGCCCGACTTTCAAGGCGTATTAAAGGTGGGTCGCGTGCTCACTGATCTATGTCGGGAACCACATTTGCATCTCATGAATGCTCCTTAAAAGCCTAACACATCGGAATCTTATTCCCCTCCAATTCAATGCCCCGCCAGCGAGAGTTTAGAAAATTCTGTTTCACGACCGCACACAAATGGTATGCACCTGGCGAGGTAGACTTCTTCCTGGACTTCCAGGTCAGTAGACACTGCTTTCGCCTTCCTTTCACACCGTGACTGAGAGATAGCAACTGCCTGTCACACAAGCTGTGCCAAGGCTGGGCAGAGGGGAGATTTGAGACCAAGACCGGGCTTGGGGGTGAGGGGAGTCAAGGGGCAGAAAGGAAGAGTGAATGGCTGCCAGGTGTCATTAAAATATGGCGCCCAGGCACTAGAGCCTATGAGGTGACGGCGGGGCAGGCCACTCCCTGCCCATCCCACCACCAGGTTTGATGTGTTCCTCGCGGCTGCATAATTAATGAGTTGAACAGCTCAAGATCTGGCGTGTTCAGCCACCCCGCTCTCCAGCAGAAGTCACTCTGACTTTTGCTTTCATCATCGGACTCAGTCTCCGGAATGGAAAATTCCACCCTACATTTTCAAAATCAATCAATTACCTGTCAGCACAGTTTCGAAATCTCGTGAAGAAAGGAAATTGTACTCCAAATGTGTCAGATTTAAACTGACTCAGACCACTTCCTATAATTGAACTACAAAGAAAGCTTATTTATCATAAACATAATTATTTACATTTTAACATAAATTGAACATAAGAGTATTGTTACAATTTGAGTTCAGCCCAGCCAGTCACTACTGTACATCTTGCATCCACTACCATTCAGAATGCACCTTTTATTGTCCACTTTTTAGTTAAGCTACAACATGACTCCAACTTTGTAACTTAGACCCCTTGCTCAGTACACCAGCTACTGGAATATCACCCTCCCACCTTGTGTTTTCTCTTCTCTTTTTAGCAAGCAGCATTCAGTCAAGGCAAGGCACTATAACATAAAACACATAAAAGAGCAGAAAACAGATTTCATCGTGAGATCAGTTCATTTCCTACACCTCACACTATGGAGAATAATAAAGACCTAACCTTCTGATTTCCCAGGAAAAAGTCAACTTTCGAACTAAGCTATTGCAAAGCAAGCTGGTTCAAAATTTTTGTTGCTGCCGGCTGTGGCACTGTCACCTGCTTTACCTCTCAGAAGGAGTTTTCTGCCATAAAAACTGAAGGTGCTGAAAATGTTCTGCAGGTCTGATGTGCAGAGAGAGAAACAGAGTTAGTGGGGAGCATTTTCTCCTTGTTGGTGGGGGGGGTGGGGGTGTTGTGCGGGAGCAGGCACGGGCGTGCGCGCAGCTGATCGCTGCCCGCGATCAGCTAGGTGCTGCCATTTTACGTGGGCAGGCCAATTAAGGCCTGCCCAGTGTGACGCGCACCTAGAAGCGCTAAGCACTCCCTGTGCAGGCGGAGGGATTGCCTGAGTTGGGGCCTGCGCTCTTTCACGCATGCACGTGAAACAGCCAGAAATCTCCCTGAGGCACAGAGCTGCCTCAGGGAGATTAGTTTAAGTTTAAGAAATTTTAATGAAGGGAAAACAAATTTTTTAGGGCATGTCCCCTCATGTGAAAATGTGGCATGAGCTGGGACATATTTAAGAATTTTATTTTTAAAATTTTCAAATCTTTAAAAACGTTCATGAAACCTCATCCCGCCCGTGGATGAGGTTCCATGGAAAATGCGAAGGCCGCCTGGGTTCTTCACCTGCCTGCCAACCTTAAGGTTGGATGGGGAGCTCAGTTTATTGTTTTAATTGATAGTTAACTGGCCTTAATAGGCCTTTGACGGTTCGGTGGGCACGCAGCCCAACGTCACCGCACGTCACCACACGTGAAAATCTGAATGACGCACGGTGAAGTCGGGACGCACGCCCAACGTCACCCCACATCATTTTATGCCTTGGCGAGTGGGCCCCACCCCTGCTCGCCGAGGCAAAGATTCTGCCCAATGTTTCGAAACCTTAATTCTGTTTCTCTCTCCAAAGATGCTACCAGGCCTGCTGTGCATTTCCAGCACTTTCAGTTTTTGTTTCTGGTTTCCGGCATCCACGGTATCTTGCTTTGGTTTGAGAGTTTTCTGTCCCTTGTCTTAAGGCAGTGCATGGACAGTAAAGGGCCTAAATTCATGAGTACTAGAAACAGCATGTGATTCATACAGCTCGCAGCCAAGGCACGGCAAAATGAAGAGGCCTGAGGACCATCCTCAATTGTCCCTGAATACTCATTAATATCACAGTGAGCTGCGGATGCTAATCAAGTGCACTGTGCAGCTTCCCAGTCAACCAATCCTTGGCCAGCTTAGACATCAGCTGAGACCCAAATGTGAATCCTAGTGAGGAGAGGCAATCAGAAGTTGAATTTCATCCCTTTCTCTCTCCAACGATAGAGATAGTAACAAGGAACAAATGATTTGTAGCAGACAATGAGGGAATGCCAGAAATCCTACATAAACACTTTACATCTTCACAGAGGAGATGGATATTGAACTTGTCAAACTACCAGAGGTGAGTGCAGACAGAAAGCAAAGGGTGAAATCGTCCCGTCCCATTGGTGGGCGGGCGTCATGGAGGGTGGGGAGGGGACAATTCGGCGTGAGGGACAGAAATCCGTTTCATGCCAGTGAGGAAGCACAGTGATGGTGTCTGACATGGCAGAATTCAAACCCTGCTGGAGGCCAGCGTGCTTCCAATTTGCATCTGGGTAATGGGATGCAAAGTAAGGCCCAACCGGAATCTTCTATGCCCATTTACCGTTACGCCAGCTGGAAAACACGTTGGCCCAGAACATGTCTGGACAAGCGAGACGTGCAAAAGTCGAGACGCACCTTCAGGGCCTTGCTCAGGTCGCAGACATCCGAGAAGAAGAAGATGCTGGAGCCCTACAGCTACCAGAGCCTGGAGGAACACATGCACCTCATGCCGGGTGGATTCTCATGGACATGGCTCCACCGCGAAGCAGCTCTCAGAAGGTGGGAGGTCTCCATTGAGGGTCTGCTTCGGAACATCACAGTCTTGGCCATGGGCTGCTATGGATGATCAGCTGGGAGCGGGGGGGGGGGGGGGGGGGGGATGCAGGCAGAGGGATGTCTCACTGTGACCCCTCATGATTTTTGAACATCTCTATCATATCTCCTGTCAACCTTCTGCTCTCCAAAGACAGCAACCCCAGTCTCTCTAATCTTTCCACATAACTGAAGTCCTTCATCCCTGAAACCATTCTTGTAAAAGATTTCTGGTCAATGGTAACCCCCAGGGTGTTGAAAGATGGTAAAACTCTCTTTTTGGAGATGGTCATTGACTGGCACCTATATGACGCAAACGTTACTATTCATCAGCTCACGCCTGAATGTTGTCCAGATTTTCTTGCATGGGGACACAGACTGCTTCATTATCAAAGGAATTGTGAATGAAACTGAACACTGCGTTCATCAGCAACATCCCCACTTCTGACCTTATGTTCAGTGATGAATTAGCTGAAGATGTTTGTTCCTCACTACACGGAGGAACTCCTACATTGATATCTTGGGAGTCAGCTGATAGGCCTCCAACAATCACTATCACCTTCCTTTGTGTAGGATATGACTCCAGCCAATGGACAGCTTCCCCCCAATTCCCATTGAATTCAATTTTATTAGGGCTCCTTGACTGCATTACAGCTCTGCAGTCCTCTGCACTACCTGGATGTTCCCCTCCAAGTCATTCACCATCCTGACTTGGAAATATATCACTGTTACTTCAGTGCTGCTGGGTCAAAATCCAAGAATTCCCTCCCTAACAGCATTGTGGGTGTACCTCCACCACATGGACTGTAGTGGTTCAAGAAGGTAACTCACCACCTCCTTCTCAAGGGCAATTAGGGATGGGCAATAAATGCTGGCCTAGTCAGCGATGCCCACATTCCGTAAATAAATTTAAAACTCTGAGCTTCCACCACAGCAATCAGACGTTGAGTGGTTGCTGCTTGTGCTGCAATGGAAGATGAGCTATCAGACACTGTATCATAGCCAACTCCACAACTTTGCAATTGGTCATCACTTCCACAAGCGTAAGGATTGTCTCCAAGCTCTGTGCAAAGTCCTGTGCTAGACTTCTTCATGCTCCTTGTCAGGAAGATATAATAATTCTCATAATGTTATTGGAATTTATTGTAAAATAGTGGTACCTGTGTCTGTATATGTGTGTGTGAGACTTAATTGGATTAAAGGCAACTGGTCTGAAGGTTTTGATGTGGTAGAAGATGAGCTAGGTTTGAAATGTTAAGTAGGTAAACATAGATGTCAAGGGAACATTTACATTTTTAAATAAACCAGGCTAGATTGTTTTCAAAGAAGGGGTGAAGTGTGTCACCTAGCCAGGTGAAGTTCAGAAACAGTGTGTTTATACTTCCCAAAGATTACTGGTAAAACTTTGTGCTATGAGAGATTTGTATTATCAGAAAGGTAAAATCCAAAGACAGTGAAACAATGGGAATTTGCATTCAAAGGGGAAAATATGTATAAAGAAGTGAAGGCTGTGTGTAAGGGGAGGCATTTTAGGATCTAATAAGTGTGAAAAGCCTTCAGCATCTATGCCTCAAGCTGCTGTCTACAAAGAACTGAAGTTAAGAAAACTCACTTTGAATTCGACTGGTTCAGGGTATTGTGTGTCACCCTGCCTGGGTCTTTTAAAATCTATGGGCAGAATTTTACGCTCAGCATGCAGGCCTGACATGCCCGAGCGTAAAATGATACACGATTATGTCGGGCATGCGTCCCAATGTCATCGCACACACGTGATATTTCGTTCGGCGGACACGCACCAGAGTCGGCTGCGTGCCCGCCGATAATTAAAAGGCCTATTAGGAAGCCTCCTCCACATGGGGGATGAGGTTTCCTAAAGCAAATAAACACTAAATAAACACTTTATTTTGGAATTAAAAACATGCCCCATCTCATGTGGCAGAGTCACATGTGGGGACTTTTTTAAAAATTTTTTACTGTCTTTATTAATATTTTTAAAAAGCGCTTCAATCTCCCTGAGGCAGCTCCGTGCCTCAGAGAGATTGAAGTGCTCTTTCGCGCGCATGCACAAACTGCGCGCCAGACCCGCTCTTCCTCCTCCCCCCCGCCCACACAGGTAGTACTGCCACTCGCGATCCACACAGGGCGGGCCTTAATTGGCCCACCTGCATGAAATCGCGGTGCAGAGCCCATCGCAGGTGGCGGTCGGCTTCCCGAATGCCCCCCGCCAAGCCCGCCCGACAAGGGGATAATTCTGGCCTATGTGTCTTACTGTTGCCTTAATGAAAGTGTAATTGGGAGCCAGATTAAGCGGGAGAACCCATGTGGAAATTCACCAGCAGCCCCTGCCCCATCTCATCTCATGTTTCCATATTGCATCTTCACAAAGACAATGGAGAAATGTCAATACACTTGGCTTGTATTTTAGATTATTTGTACAAGCTTGCATATTTGAATGCAAAATAGTCTGCATTAGCAAATACTAAAAAGCAGAAGTATCTTTTATTGTTATTGCTCAAAACACATGGCATGAAAATATCTCACCTTGTTGTGTGTATAATTTCATTTATTCAGCTTATTTGTTTTGAATACAAAAAGGCCAAGGTGAGAGATGTCAGCTATGGGAAATGTAATTTTTTTCGCTTTTGGCATTCAGCATGGACATCAAAAACTACCTGACTAAACATAGCATCGCAAAGTAAAAGTTTCCTTCACAATGTCCAAAGAATATTCTTTAACTACAACCTCGAATACCTCTTTCTCATGTGTGATTTTTTATAGTTGCTACCAAAAGCCATCTTTATGACCTATCCTGCACCAAATCTTGGCCTGTTGAATTGAGTGAAACACTTTAAATAATATGGTAATATTTACAATGCTTGGGTTGTACTTGTTCCCAAATAATTGTAGTGTTATGACTTCTTGTACAACTCAGAGTAGCTGCTTTGAGAGGATTTACTAGATCATGTATTGATCTGCATTGTGATGCTACAAGTTTCCGATGAAACTGAGCCGGTTAATTCACAACCAGAATAAGTGCTAACGGTTATGCATACTAAAAATCACATGATCTATCAACCCAAGAGGTCAGACCCTGGTTGTAGATGGAGTTTCCAGAACCTGCTGGATATAGTATATAAATTCGCGCTAAATTTCTTATCTCACTGAGTCATTCGGAAACTCCATCTACAACCAGGGTCTGAACCCAGTTAAGATTGCCCAAATGTAGACTTTCTATCGTTGATAGGGAAGAGAGATTTTTACCCTATCTGGTTGCTTTAGGAAAATGTTTTGTTTTTAATTTCATGTACTAGCAAGCAATGATCACCTGAATCAAAAACAAATGATGCTGGAAAAACTCAGCAGGTCTAGCAGCATCTGTGGAGAAAGAAACAGAGTTAATGTTTCAAGACCGTATCACCCTTCTTCAGATCTGAAGAGAAGTGGAAATGTGATGAAATTTATACTTTTTAAGGGGAGTGGGGCAGGTGGAGCTGGATAGAAGGCCAGCGATAGGTGGGGACTAAGGAGGGATTGAAAAAGGTGTCATGAACTGAAGGACAAAGGGAGTGTTGATGGTGGTGGTTAGTGCTAAAAAAGGTGCTAATAGTGGCACAAAAGTAAGAAAGCAGAATATGATTATAGCAGGGGTAGCATTGTGTGAAAGAACATGGAACAAGTAACAGATGGCCCTGTGGGGGACAGGGTGGGGGGAAGGGGCGTTGGTGTGGGAAAAAGGATAGAAAATGGGATAAAAAAAGGGGATAAAACCATAAATAAATGAAAAAAAATAATAAATAAGTGGATAAGATATAAAAACAAATGTAAAAAAAGGGGTGAGGATGGAGAGAGTTCATGGTCTGAAGTTGTTGAACTCAATGTTAAGGCTGTAAAGTGCCCAATCGGAAGATGAGGTGCTGTTTCTCCAGTTTGCGTTGGACTTCACTGGAACATTGCAGCAGGCCAAGGACGGACATGTGGGCACAAGACCAGGATGGTGCATTGAAATGGCAAGCGACAGGAAGGTCTGGGTCATGCTTGCAGACAGACTGAATGTGTTCCACAAAGCAGTCACCCAGTCTACGTTTGGTCTCCCTGATATAGAGGAGACCGCATTGGGAACTGCGAATGCAGTAGACCAAATTGAAGGAGGTGCAACTGAAACGTTGCTTCACCTGAAAGGAGTGTTTGAGCCCTTGAACGGTCAGGAGGGAGGAGGTAAAGGGGCAGGTGTTGCACCTTCTGCGATTGCATGGGAAGGTACCATGGGAAGGGGTTGCAGTGTTGGGGATGATGGAGGAATGGCCTAGGGTGTCCTGGAGGGAATGGTCGCTATGGAATGCTGACAGGGGGCTCCTTTGTCAGCACTTTCCAAACCCATAACCACTAACATCTAGAAGGACAAGGGCAGCAGATAGATGGGAACACCACCAACTGGAAGTTCCCCTCAAAGTCACTCGCCATCCTGACTTGGAAATATATTGCCGTTCCTTCACTGTCACTGGGTCAAAAGCCTGAAACTCCCTTCCTAATAGCACTGTGGGTGTACCTACACCACAGTATAAATTTCATCACATTTCCACTTCTCTTCAGCTTTGAAGAAGGGTGATACAGACTCGAAACATCTCTCTCCACAGATGCTGCTAGACCTGCTGAGTTTTTCCAGCATTTTCTGTTTTGTTTCAGATTTCCAGACATCCTGGGGCTTACCATTGACCAGAAATTGAATTGGACTAGCCATATATATACTGTGGCTGCAAGAGCAGGTTAGAGGCTAGGAATCCTGCAGCAAGTAATTCACCTCCTGACTCCCCTAAGCCTGTCCACCATTAACAAGGCACAAGTCAGGAGTGTGATGGAATACTCGTCACTTGCCTGGATGAGTGCAGCTCCCACAACACTCAAGAAGCTTGACACCGTCCAGAACAAAGCAGCCCAATTGATTGGCTCCACATCCACAAACATTCACTCCCTCCAGCGCCGACGCATAGTAGCAATAATGTGTACCATCTACAAGATGCACTGCAGAAATTCACCAAGGCTCCTTTGACAGCATCTTCCAAACTCACAGCCACTAACATCTCGAAGGACAAGGACAGCCAATAGATGGGAACACCACCAACTGGAAGTTCCCTTCCAATTCTCTCACCACCCTGACTTGGAAATATATCACCGTTCCTTCACTGTCACTGGGTCAAAGGCCTGGAACTCCCTTCCTAACAGCACTGTGGGTGTACCTATACCACTCGGACTGCAGTGGTTCAAGAAGACAGCTCACCACCACCTTCTCAAGGGCAATTAGGGATGGCCAATAAATGCTGGCCCAGCCAGTGAAGCCCACATCCCGTGAATGAATTAAAAAAAACCCTCCACCCAACCATCCTTTCCCTTTCCGCACACATGCTTTGAAACAAGGGGCAGGATTTTGCTCCCATCATAGCCCCACTGTCATGGTCAAATGGGAGTCAGAAGCAGGAACAGTCACTGAGCTCAGATTTTACCCAAATTGGCCAATTAGAGGACATGGCTGACCATCCAATTAAGGCAGCCCTCCAGCACTGAATTGGCTTGATGTCTAAGTGAAGGGGAGGATGTTCCAAGGTAGAGGCACCCTCTCTCCAACCTTTTTAACTTTAAATTAAAAAATGGCCTCTGCAACCAGGCCACTAAAACCCCTCCACAGCCTGGTCTGTAGCTGCAGGTGAAGCCAGGCAGGTAGGGAGCTCTAAGTCTGCCTGTAGCGCTAGCCACATGGTCTGCTGCAGGGAGGCTGGGTGCCTCCAAAAAGCTACACTGTTCTCCGATATCTCCCAGGACCTGGAGGCTAACTGGAATTTTCCAGTCGGCCTCCAACAACAGGGCTTCATAGGTCTTTAATGCTTTAACTGAAAATGGTCCAGGGGTGAATGGAGCTGGCAAACCTGCATGCCAGCCACAGCACAAATTCCCACCTCTGTGCCTGCCCCATCAGGGCTTAAAAATTCAACCCAAGGTCAGACACCAACATATGGGTTATTCTCAGTAACCCAGCCTTCGGCCCCGGCCTTCTTAAATGTTTCCTGTGTCTTTTATTTAACCAGTTTACTATTCTCCCCCCTGTCTTCTCTGGACTTTTACAGAAGGTCGTTATGTTTCTATTTCTGGGAGTTTCTGATGCAGATTGATTCCAGGAATCTAAATTGCAGCTGGAATTATACATTTTGTGTCCTCTCCCAGCTATCAAAAAGAAGACGTACAATCGCATAATCATTTTGAAAGTGACATTGGCAATAATTAATTATAGTCAGATGATCAATCATTAAATCTGGTGCAATTATACATTTTTATTGTTTCAACTCAATAGCTTTGCACTTTAATCTCAGTGATGAACTGCTTACCCCATTTGAATCATTGGTCCTTCTGGCCCACAAAAGAGCCCGGAGGCTACAGCTAACACACAAGACACCAAGGTCCCAATCAGTGTTTTTATGTGAAAGATACCTTGGACTGAGGCACCATTCAGAAATCCAATCACTTCCGGCAGGCCACTTGGCATACCTGATGGACAGAAAATCTGGAAATACCAAACAAATAATGTCAGTCTGTATGAATTATACAGGAATCCTTCAATGCTGCACAACTGTGATTTTAGCCAAGTTTTTCATTCCAATTATTAAAAATTTTCCGAGGCAGCGCTGGTATCAGAATTTAAAATAATGTTGGTAAATTACTATACTATCTTTACTGTACTGCAACATTCTCCAGGACCTTTTTAAATCCTTGCAGTGGTCATTTTTTAAATGACATGCTAAACATTTACAAGAAACTTAAGGTTCACCATCATAATCCTTTGACGACAAGTAGACAGACAGACTTTGTCATGGATCAATTTTTCTAGCTTTAATAAAGGCAAAGTAACTTGATAGGTATAAGACCATAAGAAAACTCAAGTATTTTAAAGTTTAATTATTTGAGTGCTTTCTTCAGTGCTACGCAATATACAGACCACTTGCTGCCGGCCTTCTCTTCACCTCACTGATTAATGTGCTGTTCTGTATGCCTCCATCCACAATATTTCCCTATCCCCTTCTTCTATTGTGCCGTAACAAAAGATAACTTTAATAGAATTATCAGTAACCAACGGCACAACATTTGATCTATCGTAATGTAATATGCAGCTTGTTCATGTTTCATAATTGCATGGTTCAAATTGTTAAAGACCTTGTGGCTGTTTGGAAGAATTACATGACAGCATTTCTTACCAGCACCGCTCCAGATGAGAGTGTGACCATCACCAATCCAATTCCAACTAGCCAGATCCAAGTGAGGAAAAACTGACTATTCTGTATATAGTAGAAAAAAAGGCACAACTTTTCAAATTATTCTATCAGACATCAGTCATTAATTTTTTAAAAAATTTATATTGTGGAAAGGGCAGGCACAGCTGCAGGAGCTCCAGGTCAATATACCATCAAGAACACAAGTTTGCTGACAACTCTGCACTATGGTTAGGTTAGCTAGTTCATTATGGCACTAAACGGAAGTCAGGGTGTCTCCCCAGCGAAAGAGAATTACTGCAAGAGACACTCTAGTCAGTACACATCTCATTATTCAACATCAATTGGCAGTAGCCTATTTATTTCCCCTTGACATGGTGCATGATATGATAAGGGTACAGAAAGGAAACAGAAAATGCATCCCATGCATAGAAAAACAAAAGTGTGGGGCAGAATTGTCCAGTCCCAGTCCCATTGGCGGTGGGTGTCATGGCAGATGTGAATAGACAATATGGCAAGGAGGCTTAAAATGGGCTTCACGCCATTGCTCTGCCTGTCAATGGCAGGCCACGTTTACCACCGTCCAACGTTTGGAGCTTAATTTTAATGCATTTGCATCTCATTAATTTGCCCTGACACCGGAATCATCCCTCCACATCAAATTTGCCACCCACATTGGCATAACTTCAGAAAGGCGTGATTTACGGCTGCCTCTAAAAGGCACTCCTTTTGGCTTGGCGAGCTGAATTTGGAGGGGAATTCAGAGGTGAGTGCACACATCCATGCACTGCAACAGGGGGAGGACCTTGCTGAGGAGGAGATAGAAGAGCTGTATGTCTCCTCCGATGAGGAGGACGTGGAAGGTGATGACAGTGATGAGGGCCTTGAAGGCGAGGACGCCGGTGATGAGGTCATCACACTGGCCAAATGAGGCAGGCACACTCAGGAGGCCCTCATAGCCGCAAGGTTCATGGAGGATGATGAAGAGATGCAGTGAGAACAGTCCTGTCGTCCTCACCTTGCATCTGTGAACATTTGATTCCTGTGTGGCTGATGGCAGCGCTCATACCCTCAGTGATCAAGCTCATGTCATGGAGATGCAGCTGAGGCCCTAATAGTCGCTAGATTCCAGGAGGATGATGATGGTAACATGCAGCAAGGGCAATCCATAGATCTTCACATTGCCTCTGTGAATGTCTAACTCCTGTCTGGCTGAAGGCAGCTCACTTGTGCTCTGTGATCAGGATCATAACATGGAGACGCAGCCGCGAAATTATAAATGCACCAGATCCTTTGTCAGCCTTCAGCACCTGACCCCTTCAGGAGCGCAGTGTCACCGGTCACAGATGCTGAGGAGATGGGGGGCCAGCCCCACCTTAAAGGTGCTGAGAGCACACAGAGAGAATGACGGAACTCTGTGACGCCTGCTCACAACATTCTGGCAGCAATGACAAGCACCTTCGAGGTGCAGACATCAATAATGTGTCCAGTGAGCGTGAAGCCGAACTTTCACTTTGCTCTGAAGGCTACAAAGTGTACTGGGAAGAGGCCCTGGACTGACACACCTGCCTTTACCTTGTGCAGGAACCAAGGTTTCACATCTGAGCGACACAAACACTGCTCATCATAACAAGGAGCCGTAGGCAGAGAGACATTCTTGGGAGTTTATTTACAATAATGAACATTATGTACAAGTGATTAACACCAATGTCCAGGCTGTGCAACTACATCTTCTTAACTTTCCTATGCCACTATGTCTTGATGCTCCCCTGATAGCCAGAGCGGAGGTGGAGGAGGCCTGCTGACTGCAACACCCTGACTGTGATGGTTTCAGCGGGCGTCCTCTGGAGGGCCGAGACCTGGAGGGCCCCAGTTTGCTTTGGCTGTCCTGATGTGGGCCAGCTGCACCCTCCTCAGCCTGTGGAGCTGGAGCTGTGGGGGTCACAGAAAGAGGGGATTTGGATCAGCCAGACATTCCAGGAGTCACCTGGGTGGATGGCCCCAGGGTGCCGAGCTGCTGGTGCTCCTCCCTATGGGTGCCCGATGGCCCCTGGCTGATTCCTTAAGGAGAAGGGGAAGCTGGAGTGAGATCGAGTTGCCCCACACCCCTCTCACGTTGGAGGCCAACTATGGGTCAACGCTGGAGCTCAGCCCACACAGCAGTGCAGGACCAATGTCCTGGACCAAGGTCTCCATGGCGGCTGCCCTCCTGCCAGTGTTGACCACAGTGCATCGGCATGCCTGTAGTATCATCTTGGACTGATCGCCATGGACTCCTCCTTGCAACCTGAGGAGTGCACCATACATCTCTTCCTGATGTTCCAGTGATTGTCTTTGCATCTCCAACAACTGATTGAGGACTGAATCCAGAGGATCATCATCTGATTCCGATTCAGCAGATTCCTTGCCTCCAGCAGTCCTCCGAGTGCCGGCGACCAAGGGTGTCCCTGCCTCCACCTGCTGTGGAACAGATTGTGTGCTGTGCTCACCAGATTGTGATCCTGAGACTGCTCTACATCTAGGTCCGACTGAGGTATGTGTCACTGCGCTGTTTGAGGGTGTGGGTGAGTGCCATGATGAGCTTTCAATGGTGCTGCCCTCGGGGTCTTCATCCAAGGTGCTCTCGGCGCTGGAGTCAGGGTCAAGGTTGCCTGAGGGTGACATGGCTGATATGCCCAGGACAGAAAATGGAGATCATTAGTGCTTGGCAGCTGCATTGAACCCAGAACTTGGACTCAGAGTAGCGTTGAAAGAGGGCTGATGTGGTGCAGGATCCTGACGTGGATGTTCACCGTCGACCTAACCGTCACTGCAGGAACGGTCCACGTCCTCTCCGGCCAGCTCCAACGTGTGACTCTTGAACGGAATGAGGACTTTGATGTCTGGCACTCCACCCCTGATCTAGGACCTCTACCTTTGTGCGCGATCTTGTCCTGCATAAAGGCAGATGGGGAGAATGTGAGCAAGGTGCATGCCAGGCCGAATGAGAAGGATGCCTGGCTTGTGCGTGTGCTGAGTGGAGCCATGGATGGGATGAGGAGGCTCCTCATCCAGAGGAGATTAGGCCAGATGGAGATGTGAAGATATGTGTGGAAGAGTGAGTGGTGATGTCCCTTGAGGTGGCAGTGAGTGAGATGCCAGTGAATGTGTGATGGGCTTGTGAGTGGGTGAGTTGAGATTGATGATGTGGTTGACTTATCCTTGCGTCACAGATAAGATCATTCATCCCTTTTCTGCATTGATGGCCGACCTCTTGTGTGCAGTGTTGGCACTGACCACCACTGCCTCTGCCTCCCAAACCAGAGTGATGAGACCGATGGGTGGTGATCAGGCAGCCAGAGCAGGGGTAAAGGATATTGCGGCAGACCTCCACGGCATCAGAAGGCGTCCCAGGGATGCGTCACTGAATCGGGAGGCTGCATTTTCTTGGCTTTTGGGGCTATGTCTTCACCGGAACAGCCCAGGGCTGCATGCATTGAGAACTGTACATACAGCTGCAGTTTAAATATGGCTCCCGGTGTGAGGAAGCGGTGAGGTAACGGCATGGCAGGCCAATCGGAGGCCGATTGCTAGTGATTCAGCGTGTTTCCCATGACTGCACAATTTATGAGGCAAGAAGGAAACAATACGGCACGAAAACCCGCCATTGTGTCCGGCAGGTAAAACATCTTTTTTCATGCTTGCTACCACACTTAGTGCAAATCTGGGAGAATACTGCCTCATGTTTTAGGGTGAAAAAGTTTAGAAACAGGGAAGTTACTGGAAAATTAAATTTAAAAGAGAACATTGCACATTTATTTTGCAATTATTTTGTTTCTGTTCCTTACTTGTATATAGTGTAGGATAAGCTTCCTTTTCAATTTGATAATAGTGTCAATCGCCTGATGTACGAAAAATCCCAGGATCCCAACTGCTATTCCAATGAGTCCCATCATAAGCCAATAGTCCCAGTCAGACCTGGAAGAGAGCAGGCAGCATTAGTGCCACTCCTATTAACTCAAGAAGAAAATTAGGAAGTTAGACCACAAAGCCACTCAAAGCTGTTTCAACATTCAATTAGATCATTGCTGATTTGCACTTTAACTCCATTTACCCAGCTTTGCTCTATGTCTCTTGATATCCCTAACTAACAAAAATGTTTTGGTCTCAGTTTTAAACATTGGAACAGGAGCAGGTCATTTAGCCCCGCAAAGCTTGTTCCATTAATTAATGTGATCATTGGTGCTGCCACCTCATTTACCCGCTTATAGTGTAGAGTTGAGTGTCTGCTGCCTTGCTAGCTGCCACTGAACTCAGCAGGGAGCTCAGCAGTGTGTGCTAATAGCACCTAATGCAGCCACCCTTCTGTTCTTAAAGTCAGTGTGTCCCTCTTAAAAGGAAGCTGCACTGAATTGCAGAATTCTACTGCTGAATACTATTACTGCAATTCAAAACAAGAAAAATGAAGCACTATGGCAGAGAGAGGGCTCCAGGTTCGTGGATGCAATGCTGGAGGCCTTAGTGGTTGACAGGAGGAGAGACACCATGGTTCCAGGGGGGGACTTGCATTGGAAGAGTCTGGAAACAGGTGGCTAGCGAGGTCAATTCCCCACATCTAGCAGTAGTGCCACAAGAAGACTAATTATTCTCGGGTGTAGTCAAGAACAGTGAATGCATCTTTAGAGGACATTTCTTACCCACTATTCCACCAGCCTCTCATGGTGCTCAATGCACCATATGCCCCATCATTCACCAGTCCCTGGCACTCAGAACGTCCCCCCATGGAACCATGGTGTCTCTCCTTCTGTCAACCACTAAGGCCTCCAGCATTGCATCCACGAACATGGAGGCCTCTCTCTGCCATGGTGCTTCGCTCCACCTCACTCTCACACACCTATCAATGATGCCAGCCTCACATCCAACTCTCACTGCCCTTGGCATACCTCCAGCTATTCAGCTATGGAAGGCACATCACCCAAACACAGCCCAACACAATCACTAACGTTCTTCCTTCTGTCTTGCAGGACAAAGTATCACATTTTGGAAGGGAGCAGAGCAGCGCAAGCAGGGGACAAGAATGCCTGCATCTCCTATGCTGTACAGAGAGGGTTGTTCTGAGCATCATGGGGCCAGTGGCGACAGAGCCTCTGGCATCTAGCATTGCTGAGATCATTCAGGATGACAGTACATCCTACTTCATGTCCCTTCATAACTCTCAGCTCACCCTTATCTTGCTATCTGGCATGATGAGATCACCATGGACCTCTTCCTTTCCACCCCATCCCATCTCCCTCACTCCAACTTTCTCCATCTGATTTTCTGCATTCAGGCTCATAAAACTGCCACAAGCCCAGCCAGGAGTCCAAGAAGGAGAGAGAGAGCAAATTGATCTGAAACTCAGTCTCTAAAGGCATGTCTTACAGCTTTATGCTTGATCTTTGGTGAGTGGCATGCGAATTTGTTGAACGAACCTCATAGTCCAAATTTGAAAATGGGCATCTCATCAGCAAATTGGGCTGCATGGCATCATGGTGTCCATTGGTCCATTGTTTTCAATGCTCACAAGGATGACCACACAAGTGCCTTCTCAACATGATGTGCTGCACTGGCTATGCCAGAAGCAGGTGGCAGCCGAGCGTGCACTCCCATTAGAGTGATTGACTTCCAGGAACCCAAACGACTCTAAAACACACAGTTCCAGATTTAATGGAGGTTCTGTGGAGACTAGACAACCATTCACTCAGCAGAGGTGCTTTGGTCATTTAAATTTTTTTAAATTCTTTTGTGGAATATGGACATGTCTGGCAAGGCCAGCATTTGTTGCTCAGCCTTATTTGCCCTTGAGAAGGTGGTGGGGAGCCATCTTCTTGAACAGTCCATGTGGTGTAGGTACACCCACAGTGCTGTTAGGAAGGTAGTTCCAAGATTTTGACCCAGCAATAGTGAAGGAACGGCGATTTAGTTCTAAGTCAGGAAAGTGTGTTGCTTGAAGGGGAATTTGCAGGTGGTGTTCCCCTGAGTCTGCTGCCCTTGTCCTTCTAGGTGGTAGAAGTCACAGGTTTGGAAGGTGCAGTTCAAGGAGCCTTGGTGAGTTGCTGCAGTGCATCTTGTACATGCTACACACTGTGCAATTTTTTTTTTATTCATTCGTGGGATGTGGGCATCATTGGCTAGGCCAGCATTTATTGCCCATCCCTAATTGCCCTTGTTCAGAGTCAACCACATTCCTATGGTCACATGCAGGCCAGACCAGGTGAAGACAACAGATTTCCTTCCCTAAAGGG